>NC_090444.1:562876842-563524114 GCF_031143425.1 Pleurodeles waltl
AGTCAATTTTGCACCCGAATCCATCATCATGGAAACCTTGACCCCATTCACATCACCACATCAATAGGATATTCACAGCGTACACTAGTAATACAGTTTACATCATTGACAACTTGTAAAAAAAAACGACCTCTCTTCATCTTCATCACTGCAAGCATACTCAATTTCATTCACCTTCACAACTTTCTTCTCTCCTGACTTGCAACACCTGGCAAAGTGCCCTTTCTTACCACATTTTTTACATAACACATTAAAGGCTGGAGAATCCTTGCTATTAGCTAAATGTGACAAAGAATTACATCTATAGCATAATAGTTTAGATTTAAATGATCCTGTGGGTTTTTTAGTTGCCACCTTTGCCTCAACTAAATGAACAGCTTTTAAGGCACTCTTGGACTTTCTTAAGTCTTCCATGCAAAGTTCAGAATGTTCAATTTGTTTTGCCACCATTATAACTTCAGCCAGGTTTGGATCGCCTTTGGACCACAAAGCTTCATTTATTTTGTCGCTTCTACATTCCAACATAAACTGGTCTCTAATGCGTTCCTCCACTGAGTCGCCAAACTTACACTGGGCAGCTAATTTTTGCAGATTTGTTACGAAATCCTCTACTGTCTCAGTTTCACCTTGCTTACATTTACCAAAGTAATATCTCTGTAGAATAATTGACACTTTTGGCAGAAAATGTCTATCCAACCTAAGCAAAGTTAACTCAAACTCATTCAAGTTCGTGTCACCTTCCGCTCCATCTGGGGAACTGATAACAGGTAAATTCTCCAAAATCTCCTGACCTTCTGCGCCCAAACAGTGTTGGAGAATGGAACTTTTCTGGTCTGCAGACAAATTACTTCCACAAACCCAAATGTACGTAAGGAAAACCTTCTTCCATTTACTCCACGGTATAGGTGGTTCACCAGGTAAAGACAAAAAAAATGGAGGCAGTGTGATATTCTGCATGTTTTCCCCCCCAAAAAATATAGTCTTTGGTCTATAAATACTTAAATTCACTTCCTGTAATACCAAGTTCACCATAAAATTTGATCCTTTAAAATGTAAGTATGCTATAATTATATTTAATAATCTACTGTAATGGAGCAGAGCATAGTAATGGAAATAAACATGGACACATTGTATAGCAATAGTTTAGCCAAAAGTTCTCTTTAGCAGAAAATCTTGTGAAAGCAGAACAATTTAAAGATGGTGTAGTAATTTATCGAAATGCATTTGAATCCTCAGGCTCGGGAACAGGAGAGAAATAAATCTCCTATTCCGTAAGTATTAAACGCCTGGTCGGGAAACTGCAGCGAGCAAGACGTTGCCTAGCAACAGCAACCTCGACGCTGAGATGAAAGCGTTGGCAGGCAGCCAAGTCAAATACAGATCCTGAACGAAGACAAAACTTCTGACCCGTAGAGTCAATCCTCCTTCTGTGCGCGCTGTCACGGCACGGATAAAAGCGTTGGCAATGGGCCAAGAAAACCCATCTGCCAAATGCGAACACGACCTCCTGATGCGTAGGGAACAAACCCTCAGTCAAGGACATGCCTCGACCAAAGGCGTTGCCTGGAAACAGTCAACACACGTTCGCGAGAACCGCGCTGGCATAAGCGCTGAAGGAAAAAAAATAAAAGTGCAGGGATAAAAAGCAAAATCCCTGAAATTGAAGTGTCCTGAAGGTAACCTTCGATCCAGTAAAGCCTGCTGAAAGTCTGGCAAATATCCTCAGCTTAACACAAACTCCTCATAGGCTTGGATGTCCAGAAATCTTGAGGGCTGGAGTTTCAAGGGGCGCATCCCATCCTCGTTGCCAAAATGAAGTAAAAAGGTAGAAGAAAAGGCCAAATGCGATGAGCAGAAATCCTTAATTATTTATTTAAGATAGCGGAAAGAAACTCCAGCCACTCCTGCTCTGCTCCTTTTCCAACTGCCTACCCTCTAACATTCTAGGCAGTACGGTTCTTAGAGCAGGGGCAGCTGGAAGATACCATGTTACATAACAAATGTAAACAAAGAGCCAAGGAAGAAAAGTTAAAATGACATAAACCACATGATACATTTTTACATACAATAATGTTGTTTCCAAACACAATACCACAGTATCTGGTGAAGTTTGTCATGAAATATCAAGAGTGGTAATGGATTTGAAACCTTTAATGAGTGAAATGTGAGCATGACCTCAAACCTAATGCTTGCCTTTGTGCTCTGAAGAATACAAGATGTTCTGAGAACAGATTTGTATATCCTATTTTAAGGAAAACATTTCTTTTTTTGAGATCTACTGCAACTTACTTCTGTGAAGGGTCAGCCTGTGTCCAAAACACCATTCCATGATTAAACTAGAAAATGTTTGGCAAGCACTGGAAATGTCAATATTTGGTTAAAGTTTGAATATAAAGAATTAATCAGGAATATGTAATAATTATCTGACATTGACTATGGTAATATTTTGAAAGATATTAGTTTAGCTATTCTTTCAAAAGAGAGAAGATGTGTTGACAAAGTCATCTTCCTAAACAGCAGAACCAATGTTCGGGATTATACAAGATGGTAAACATATTGTGTTTCTTATGCCTACATTGGAGGAGTGAGCCTTTTTGTTCAACAATGAATTGCAGGAATTGGAGAAAGAAGACATTTTGCACCTGAAGGCAAGAGATAAAATGGAACACCATGATGTTAGTGTACTTTTAAATGAAAAGTTACAAGCAAAACTGGATTCATTAGAAAAATCTGTTTCACAGACTAATGGATTGGAGAAATGTCTATGTCTATGCAAATGTTTAGGGTGATTTTGCACTTATATTGACATTGTTTAATTAATGGCGCTATGGGTAAAGTTTTTGATTTTATTACTTTTCCTAATAGGAATGAGGAGGCATGCCTTGTGATTAAATTTGATTAGATTCACAACACAAAGCAAATATGGCAATCTACTGCACGTTTTTTGCTTGTGAAATATTTATAAGTTTGGCGGAAATAGTTTGCAGTTTCACTGGCATAAGCTGTTACTATTCATAAATCACACAGTTTCAGTCTAGATGCAGCATTTATTCAGTTTCAGCTTTATTTTGGCAAAAGCATGCTCTTAAAACACAATAAAAATATGATATTAAAGAAGAATTCATTATAGTAGAAAACCATTACTTTCTTAAAACAAGTTATAAAAATCTCATTATACAGGCATTAATCATGACTAACAAAATCTAAAATGTAGGTTGGGTTATAATAGTTGCACTCAAAGTAAAGGAAGACGAATCAGAAAAACGAAAATTAAAATGAATTAAATACAATATGCATATACAATTATTCACAAGGAGGAATGGCTTAAAATGAGTCCATCTCACTGGGTCCTGTGCTACCAGAAGTGCTGTATACAAACTTAAAATTGTTTGTCAATACGAATGGCAACAGGCTGTAAATACAATCTACACAAGAAGCAAAAAATGTATTTAAAAGTTAAGATTAAAATCTCCTACATACAAAATAAATATGTGTATATATAAATATCTGTGCAAAAAAAAGAATGTAAAAAATGTCAATATAAACATCTTAATAGACAATTTTTTAGACCTTTGTATTTGAAAATATAGATCTAATACACTAGATTGACTCCGCGCATGCCACAATCCCATTCGTGTTTGTTCTGCAAAGTGCTGTGTCAGGACCTCTAAAACCCAATGATTTGCAGAGAGGCCTAATCCAGTGCATCCTCTGCCTGTTGTACGCCGGACAATGAAGTAGGATCTGGGATATATTCTCTACGGTCGTGCATCCCATCGGGCATATTCTACTCAACACTCAGACTGCTTCCATCTAGAAGTGAAAGCCCGGAGGGGTAAGGAGCCAATTCTAAACCTAATTTAAAGTGCACGTGCATGGGGTACCAAAATCCTGTCAAGATATGGCTCAAATTCATAATGGCATTTGGTTAATAAAAAGCTATCAGTTAAGCTTAAGGAGGAGGTTGCGGCCAAATGAGCGCCTATCTGTTTCATCCAATAGGTGCTCTTCAAGGTTTGATTAGCACTCTTAGGAAGGTGCAGGGGATCTATCCAAAAGGATCCTAGCCCCATTGCATAAAAGGCCTTCTTCCTGTATCTGCACCAAGGAATATCCTCACTTTGCGTCACTTTGCCGATCGGCCAGCACCGCTCAAAGCCATACTCTATATGAGTCAAAGGAATCTGTTGACCATAATCTTATCCCACACTGTAGAGGTCTCAATGCGGCTACATCTGCAATTGAGTATAGGTCCAAGTCCATTCGAATAGGGAGTGTCGGAGAACTCAAGGGTACTTCCAACAAAGCTTTGAAGAAGGAATTTGCCGCTTTCTCTAAGGCTAGTAGATTACAATTGTCCCACAACTCGGCACCATAGAGTACTCCCCCTCTGGCTTGGCTTTTGTATATCTCCATTGCTGGTGTAATGGAAAAGCTGGTGGATCTGCCAGAAAATCTCAAAATGCCTCCTGCTTTATGTTTTAAGGACATAATACTTTTTAGAGAGTACTCACTTATGCGAGTCCTCCTTCCTTATTCCCAAGTAATCAAAGTCTGGTACTCTTTCTAGAATATTTCCATCCATTAGAATCTTTTTCTTCGCTCTGCATTTAGGGTCACCAAAAACCATATATTTGGTTTTACTTGCAATAATTTGTATATCAAAATCCCCACAAAAACCCGAAAACCTCACAAGGAGTCTATTGAGACCTGAAGCAGTTTGGGCCAGTCTTTCCCAGTGAGCAAAGGATATGTCATCATTGTATTCACTGAGGTCGTAGATCTCAACTCAATTTGCCCAATACTAGTATTAGATGATAACCCCTGGGCCGGTATTCCTTTATCCAGCTGAGATTTCTGGAATACAATAAGTGAACCACTTTTAAGTGGTTTACACGACTCCAGAGATAATAGCCCTTCAACCAACTTGGGACAGACAAGCTTAAATTCTAAAGTGTTGCAGTTTCCTGGGATCTCTGAATAGCACTTAACGGAGATTATGTCAGAGTAAGTGATCGATCGACATTGCCTAACATGCCTTATCCTGTGAACAACTTTGTTTTTTAGTGAAAGGCTATCCTCTCTATTGGTAGAGGGAACTACCAGGACTTTGCACATATAAATTTGATAACCATTTGTATTGTGTTTTAGGCCTCGCACAACATGAGTAAAACCACATAATGTACATCCATGAGGGCTATTCATAGATAACAGACAGTTCAGTGTATTGGCTCCCTTGTTTCTAAAGCTACCCAAGGATACTCTGTACACTCATTCATCGAAAATTAATAATAAACAAGACTCCAAGAAAACAAAGTTCCCTAGGTGACAATGATATTAAAAAACTAAATCTATAAGGCAGGAAACAGGCCCCACCCCGCCTTTTCCTGTCGCTAATGGGCTCGGATGGTCCCGCCCTTGGCCCCGGATTTGCCCAGGCGTGTCCCACTGAGTAGGTGGATGATATGATAACTGCCCTGTGCAAATATTTGCAATAGAATATAAGTCAACAAAATTATATTAAGAGGAACCTAGATTTCAACAAAGTATTGCATATGTATTCTATCTATTTGAGAGTGGTTTGTCTGGACTGTCAAATGCTGTTAGTCATATTCTTAAAACAGGAGTTAATGTACAAAATATGTCTGCAGAAGTCTCTGTTAGGAAAAATCATGGAAGACATAAGAGGCTTGACTACAATTTAATACATTTGATTTCATGCCAAGGTGGGACCAATGATTACTAGTATCATCATCATGGTGAGCTCACGTCTATGTTGCAAAATTTAGGTTTACAAACTTGGTTTGTAACATTGAGTTGTGCAGAGTAAGCATGGGGATATTTACATACATTTTTGAGAGATGCAAACTCTATCATTAAAAGAATCAAACTGAAGACACCAGCAGAACTTTGTTCTTTAGATCCTGCAAATGTTTGTAGGAAATTTAACAACAGATTTCAAGCTATGTTATCCTTCATCTGCAACCAAAACACACATCTGCTGGAGAAATTACTGATTTCTCTTGATAGAAAGAGTACCAAACAAGAGATTCTCCTCAAATTCATATGCTGTTGCAGTTAACAGTTGCACCTAGATTTGAAACAGACACAGGTGAGTCTGTACTTTCGTTCTAAGAACAGTACTGTGTTTCCAATCACATACATGTGGAAAGTACTGTCAGTAGAAATAGAGAGGAAAAGGAATATTTTACACAAAATATTTTGAATTTCCAAGACCAGTTATTTCAAAAGGAACAGTGAACAGTTTTATGTCTGCAGCGAGACATACACTTACTAGTAAATCACCAAAAACACCTATGCTCTCAGGAGAAAAGGCTTTGAAAATATTAATGACTACAATCCTGCCATTTTGAGAATGTGGAATGCCACTATGTATATTAAATTTGTAGCAGACAACTCTAAATAGCTGTTACTCTTTATGTTACATCAAATATATATAAAAAAAACTGGAAAGACAGAGATGAAAGATGTATAGGAGAGGATCTCTGCTGAACAGTCTCTAACAAAAAAATGTACAACATCAGTTTGATAATGCTTTCACATGGGTTAATTGGACCCTATGGATGTTGTGATTGTTTGAGTTCTTCTATTTTGTATTTTAAGTTGAAAGGAATTGTTTGGGTTAGTCTAGGACTAGCATCAACTTGAAACAGAGTTTTGACATATTTTCAAGAAAATCAATATCTTACTGCATTTGAGCCAGGTGGTAGAGGTATTGTAAAAACAAACATGTTGGACATTTACTATCTAAAAGGGATTGCCCATCTTGAAAATGTTTGTCTCTCTGTACTGTACATATAGAAACAATGTGACAGAAAATGTAGATGAAGGTAAATTTACAGTAGTTGGTTGCAATTGGTGTATTTGGTATAATATGGCAACAGCAGTCTAATTAACCATAGAAAACTGAGCTGCGAGATTGTTGAAAAAAGAGAATTTTTTTATTTGGCATTTTGGAGCTTCCTAAACCTTGGCACTGTGAAACAGAAATACTATGAGAGTTTGCCTGATGTGAAGACTCTTTCAATGCTGCAAAGGATGACACTGAGTGCTTGGCATTTGCAAACTACTTGAAAACTTTAAATGATGAAATTCAACAGGAAAATACAGTTGATGCTGAGGTAGCTATGGAGAGTTTGCAAAGTAGCCGAAGTTCAGGACCTCAAAGTCAGGATCAACTTGGACAGCCAATAATTAAAAATCAGGCTTGAAAACAAGACAGGAAACAATTGATTTGGCAGATTTAATTGCACATCTAAATGATAATCAAATGCAAATATATATGAAGGTTAAGGCTACAGTTGAGCATGGATTCCAAATGACAAGAAAGAGTATGCATGTTCAACATTTAAACCTATTCTGTTTTATGTCAGTGGTCAAGCTGGAACTGGTAAAGCTTTAATACACAGTCTTACTGCTTTTCTCTAAAAGGCTACGGAGTGCAATTTTTCATGTGTGGTCACATGACCTACTGGATTAGCCGCACACAATATCAAAGGTATTACTTTGGTTCTACTTTCTATGCAGCCTTTGGAATATGACAACTAACTGGAATATGAAAAGGTATCTGAAGTAAAAAGGTAGAAGAAAAGGCCAAATGTGATGAGCAGAAATCCTTAATTATTTATTTAAGATAGCGGGAAGAAACTCCAGCCACTCCTCCTCTGCTCCTTCTCCAACTGCCTACCCTCTAACATTCTAGGCAGTACCGTTCTTAGAGCAGGGGCAGCTGGAAGATACAATGTTACATAACAAATGTAAACAAAGAGCAAAGGAAGAAAAGATAAAATGACATAAACCATGTGATACATTTTACATATATTAATGTTTTTTCCAAACAAAATACCACACCATCTTTCCCCTTCAAACAAATAAATATATACATATATACATTACTTAATTTTGACAATTCTATTGATGTTCCACACACTTCCATCATCCAACTTAGCTGCACCTCTGTAGATTCTAATAATTTTAAAGACCCTACTAAAGTGAGACTCCCCTCCACAAGTTCTCCCAGGAAACCTGACTTTAACCAAATCACCCACACAAAAATGCATCTCTTTTACAGATTTCCTTATATCATACACTTGTTTTCTTTTCTCCTGGCAAGACAAATGTTTACTCATTGCTGAATCTCTCCTACTATCATAATTGAGTTGTTCCTTGGTATATTCCTTAACCCACGGAGGATTTACCACTGTGTGGGGTATACGTTTCTTGAACATGACAAATGGGGATTGGCCAGTGCTAGTTTGTGGCATGAACATATATTCCTCAACCTTCTTCTTGATCATAAATTCCCAATCACAGTCTAAATGATTTGCCAACTGGATGGTCTCTTTAACATTCTGTTGAAGCATTCCACCATTCCATTGGTTTCTGGATATAAGGCACACTTTTTTTGTAGAATCCCTCTTTTCCTCAAAAACTCACACACAAGTTTAGACGTGAATTGAACGCCATTATCAGTCAAGATAGACCTAGGATTACCATCTCTGCTAAATACGTCTGTCAGGAATTCTACAACAGTCAAAGATGACACCTCAGAGGAAATCATGACTTCCGGCCACCTAGATAACTCATCCATGAGAACCACCACATATTTTGAATGAGATTTATGGTTCAACGGTCCCAAAATGTCAATGGATACCGAATCCCACACTTCACTGGGAATTATTTTGAGTATCATAGGTTGAGTTCTAATTTCAAATGACTTATCTGCTACATTACACTCCACACAATCTTGCACCTTCCTTTCAATAGTTAAATCCATCCCTGGCCACCAATACACTCCCCTTAGTCTTTCTTTAGTTTTGCAAATCCCATGATGACCACTGTGAGCAAGATCCATAATTCGCTCACGTAAATTACACGGGGGAATCAACCTTTCCCCTCTTAACACTATTCCATTCTGAATGGACAATTCATGCCAAATTTCACAAATGGCAAGTCCCCAAGTAACTCATTCATCAGTCTTTGAAAAACAGAAGCTACCGAACATAGTCCAAACGGCATCCGGTTGAATTTGTAAACAACATAAGGGGTGATGAGGGAAGTTAACAATTTAGATTCTTCACACAGTTGAACCTGGAGGTAAGCCGAGCTGAGATCTAAGGTGGTGAAGAATCTGGCATTACCCAACGAACTTATCATTTCGGTTATGTTAGGTAAAGGAAACCTGTCCTCAACTACTTCTTTATTCAAATTGCACAAGTCTACACATAACCTTATGTCTCCGTTGGCTTTAGAAGTAACAACAATTGGTACAACACATTCTGCAGCCTCAACTTTCTCAATGATGTTTTCCAACTCTAATCTCTGAAGTTCCCTTCTAACTTTGTCCCTCACACTAAAAGGAATGCTTCTAACTTTACATGCTATTGGTATCGCTCCTTTCTTAAGCACAATGTGATGCTTGTACCCTTTTACACACCCAATTTTATTGGAAAAAACATCAGGAAATTCATTCTTGAGATCTTCACCCTCAGCACAGACCTTTTGAACTTGAACTTGAAGAACTGCATTAGGGTTCAATACAATATTAAGCAATTTCTGATGGGGCCAACCCAAAATAGTATCACCCACAAGAGGAATATAAATCTTTCCTTCAATTGTATTTCCTTTGAACGTGATCTTAGCCTCAAAATACCCTTTTAACTCAATAGGTTTTCCACCATAACTAAAAGGCATAACATCTGGTGGTTGAAGAGTTACTTTGTTGACAACATTTTTTAAATAATCTGACTCCGAAATCAGAGTCAATTTTTCACCCGAATCCATCATCATGGAAACCTTGACCCCATTCACATCACCACATCAATAGGATATTCACAGCGTACACTAGTAATACAGTTTACATCATTGACAACTTGTAAAAAAAACGACCTCTCTTCATCTTCATCACTGCAAGCATACTCAATTTCATTCACCTTCACAACTTTCTTCTCTCCTGACTTGCAACACCTGGCAAAGTGCCCTTTCTTACCACATTTTTTACATAACACATTAAAGGCTGGAGAATCCTTGCTATTAGCTAAATGTGACAAAGAATTACATCTATAGCATAATAGTTTAGATTTAAATGATCCTGTGGGTTTTTTAGTTGCCACCTTTGCCTCAACTAAATGAACAGCTTTTAAGGCACTCTTGGACTTTCTTAAGTCTTCCATGCAAAGTTCAGAATGTTCAATTTGTTTTGCCACCATTATAACTTCAGCCAGGTTTGGATCGCCTTTGGACCACAAAGCTTCATTTATTTTGTCGCTTCTACATTCCAACATAAACTGGTCTCTAATGCGTTCCTCCACTGAGTCGCCAAACTTACACTGGGCAGCTAATTTTTGCAGATTTGTTACGAAATCCTCTACTGTCTCAGTTTCACCTTGCTTACATTTACCAAAGTAATATCTCTGTAGAATAATTGACACTTTTGGCAGAAAATGTCTATCCAACCTAAGCAAAGTTAACTCAAACTCATTCAAGTTCGTGTCACCTTCCGCTCCATCTGGGGAACTGATAACAGGTAAATTCTCCAAAATCTCCTGACCTTCTGCGCCCAAACAGTGTTGGAGAATGGAACTTTTCTGGTCTGCAGACAAATTACTTCCACAAACCCAAATGTACGTAAGGAAAACCTTCTTCCATTTACTCCACGGTATAGGTGGTTCACCAGGTAAAGACAAAAAAAATGGAGGCAGTGTGATATTCTGCATGTTTTCCCCCCCAAAAAATATAGTCTTTGGTCTATAAATACTTAAATTCACTTCCTGTAATACCAAGTTCACCATAAAATTTGATCCTTTAAAATGTAAGTATGCTATAATTATATTTAATAATCTACTGTAACGGAGCAGAGCATAGTAATGGAAATAAACATGGACACATTGTATAGCAATAGTTTAGCCAAAAGTTCTCTTTAGCAGAAAATCTTGTGAAAGCAGAACAATTTAAAGATGGTGTAGTAATTTATCGAAATGCATTTGAATCCTCAGGCTCGGGAACAGGAGAGAAATAAATCTCCTATTCCGTAAGTATTAAACGCCTGGTCGGGAAACTGCAGCGAGCAAGACGTTGCCTAGCAACAGCAACCTCGACGCTGAGATGAAAGCGTTGGCAGGCAGCCAAGTCAAATACAGATCCTGAACGAAGACAAAACTTCTGACCCATAGAGTCAATCCTCCTTCTGTGCGCGCTGTCACGGCACGGATAAAAGCGTTGGCAATGGGCCAAGAAAACCCATCTGCCAAATGCGAACACGACCTCCTGATGCGTAGGGAACAAACCCTCAGTCAAGGACATGCCTCGACCAAAGGCGTTGCCTGGAAACAGTCAACACACGTTCGCGAGAACCGCGCTGGCATAAGCGCTGAAGGAAAAAAAATAAAAGTGCAGGGATAAAAAGCAAAATCCCTGAAATTGAAGTGTCCTGAAGGTAACCTTCGATCCAGTAAAGCCTGCTGAAAGTCTGGCAAATATCCTCAGCTTAACACAAACTCCTCATAGGCTTGGATGTCCAGAAATCTTGAGGGCTGGAGTTTCAAGGGGCGCATCCCATCCTCGTTGCCAAAATGAAGTAAAAAGGTAGAAGAAAAGGCCAAATGCGATGAGCAGAAATCCTTAATTATTTATTTAAGAGAGCGGAAAGAAACTCCAGCCACTCCTGCTCTGCTCCTTTTCCAACTGCCTACCCTCTAACATTCTAGGCAGTACGGTTCTTAGAGCAGGGGCAGCTGGAAGATACCATGTTACATAACAAATGTAAACAAAGAGCCAAGGAAGAAAAGTTAAAATGACATAAACCACATGATACATTTTTACATACAATAATGTTGTTTCCAAACACAATACCACAGTATCTGGTGAAGTTTGTCATGAAATATCAAGAGTGGTAATGGATTTGAAACCTTTAATGAGTGAAATGTGAGCATGACCTCAAACCTAATGCTTGCCTTTGTGCTCTGAAGAATACAAGATGTTCTGAGAACAGATTTGTATATCCTATTTTAAGGAAAACATTTCTTTTTTTGAGATCTACTGCAACTTACTTCTGTGAAGGGTCAGCCTGTGTCCAAAACACCATTCCATGATTAAACTAGAAAATGTTTGGCAAGCACTGGAAATGTCAATATTTGGTTAAAGTTTGAATATAAAGAATTAATCAGGAATATGTAATAATTATCTGACATTGACTATGGTAATATTTTGAAAGATATTAGTTTAGCTATTCTTTCAAAAGAGAGAAGATGTGTTGACAAAGTCATCTTCCTAAACAGCAGAACTAATGTTCGGGATTATACAAGATGGTAAACATATTGTGTGTCTTATGCCTACATTGGAGGAGTGTGCATTTTTGTTCAACAATGAATTGCAGGAATTGGAGAAAGAAGACATTTTGCACCTGAAGGCAAGAGATAAAATGGAACACCATGATGTTAGTGTACTTTTAAATGAAAAGTTACAAGCAAAACTGGATTCATTAGAAAAATCTGTTTCACAGACTAATGGATTGGAGAAATGTCTATGTCTATGCAAATGTTTAGGGTGATTTTGCACTTATATTGACATTGTTTAATTAATGGCGCTATGGGTAAAGTTTTTGATTTTATTACTTTTCCTAATAGGAATGAGGAGGCATGCCTTGTGATTAAATTTGATTAGATTCACAACACAAAGCAAATATGGCAATCTACTGCACGTTTTTTGCTTGTGAAATATTTATAAGTTTGGCGGAAATAGTTTGCAGTTTCACTGGCATAAGCTGTTACTATTCATAAATCACACAGTTTCAGTCTAGATGCAGCATTTATTCAGTTTCAGCTTTATTTTGGCAAAAGCATGCTCTTAAAACACAATAAAAATATGATATTAAAGAAGAATTCATTATAGTAGAAAACCATTACTTTCTTAAAACAAGTTATAAAAATCTCATTATACAGGCATTAATCATGACTAACAAAATCTAAAATGTAGGTTGGGTTATAATAGTTGCACTCAAAGTAAAGGAAGACGAATCAGAAAAACGAAAATTAAAATGAATTAAATACAATATGCATATACAATTATTCACAAGGAGGAATGGCTTAAAATGAGTCCATCTCACTGGGTCCTGTGCTACCAGAAGTGCTGTATACAAACTTAAAATTGTTTGTCAATACGAATGGCAACAGGCTGTAAATACAATCTACACAAGAAGCAAAAAATGTATTTAAAAGTTAAGATTAAAATCTCCTACATTCAAAATAAATATGTGTATATATAAATATCTGTGCAAAAAAAAGAATGTAAAAAATGTCAATATAAACATCTTAATAGACAATTTTTTAGACCTTTGTATTTGAAAATATAGATCTAATACACTAGATTGACTCCGCGCATGCCACAATCCCATTCGTGTTTGTTCTGCAAAGTGCTGTGTCAGGACCTCTAAAACCCAATGATTTGCAGAGAGGCCTAATCCAGTGCATCCTCTGCCTGTTGTACGCCGGACAATGAAGTAGGATCTGGGATATATTCTCTACGGTCGTGCATCCCATCGGGCATATTCTACTCAACACTCAGACTGCTTCCATCTAGAAGTGAAAGCCCGGAGGGGTAAGGAGCCAATTCTAAACCTAATTTAAAGTGCACGTGCATGGGGTACCAAAATCCTGTCAAGATATGGCTCAAATTCATAATGGCATTTGGTTAATAAAAAGCTATCAGTTAAGCTTAAGGAGGAGGTTGCGGCCAAATGAGCGCCTATCTGTTTCATCCAATAGGTGCTCTTCAAGGTTTGATTAGCACTCTTAGGAAAGTGCAGGGGATCTATCCAAAAGGATCCTAGCCCCATTGCATAAAAGGCCTTCTTCCTGTATCTGCACCAAGGAATATCCTCACTTTGCGTCACTTTGCCGATCGGCCAGCACCGCTCAAAGCCATACTCTATATGAGTCAAAGGAATCTGTTGACCATAATCTTATCCCACACTGTAGAGGTCTCAATGCGGCTACATCTGCAATTGAGTATAGGTCCAAGTCCATTCGAATAGGGAGTGTCGGAGAACTCAAGGGTACTTCCAACAAAGCTTTGAAGAAGGAATTTGCCGCTTTCTCTAAGGCTAGTAGATTACAATTGTCCCACAACTCGGCACCATAGAGTACTCCCCCTCTGGCTTGGCTTTTGTATATCTCCATTGCTGGTGTAATGGAAAAGCTGGTGGATCTGCCAGAAAATCTCAAAATGCCTCCTGCTTTATGTTTTAAGGACATAATACTTTTTAGAGAGTACTCACTTATGCGAGTCCTCCTTCCTTATTCCCAAGTAATCAAAGTCTGGTACTCTTTCTAGAATATTTCCATCCATTAGAATCTTTTTCTTCGCTCTGCATTTAGGGTCACCAAAAACCATATATTTGGTTTTACTTGCAATAATTTGTATATCAAAATCCCCACAAAAACCCGAAAACCTCACAAGGAGTCTATTGAGACCTGAAGCAGTTTGGGCCAGTCTTTCCCAGTGAGCAAAGGATATGTCATCATTGTATTCACTGAGGTCGTAGATCTCAACTCAATTTGCCCAATACTAGTATTAGATGATAACCCCTGGGCCGGTATTCCTTTATCCAGCTGAGATTTCTGGAATACAATAAGTGAACCACTTTTAAGTGGTTTACACGACTCCAGAGATAATAGCCCTTCAACCAACTTGGGACAGACAAGCTTAAATTCTAAAGTGTTGCAGTTTCCTGGGATCTCTGAATAGCACTTAACGGAGATTATGTCAGAGTAAGTGATCGATCGACATTGCCTAACATGCCTTATCCTGTGAACAACTTTGTTTTTTAGTGAAAGGCTATCCTCTCTATTGGTAGAGGGAACTACCAGGACTTTGCACATATAAATTTGATAACCATTTGTATTGTGTTTTAGGCCTCGCACAACATGAGTAAAACCACATAATGTACATCCATGAGGGCTATTCATAGATAACAGACAGTTCAGTGTATTGGCTCCCTTGTTTCTAAAGCTACCCAAGGATACTCTGTACACTCATTCATCGAAAATTAATAATAAACAAGACTCCAAGAAAACAAAGTTCCCTAGGTGACAATGATATTAAAAAACTAAATCTATAAGGCAGGAAACAGGCCCCACCCCGCCTTTTCCTGTCGCTAATGGGCTCGGATGGTCCCGCCCTTGGCCCCGGATTTGCCCAGGCGTGTCCCACTGAGTAGGTGGATGATATGATAACTGCCCTGTGCAAATATTTGCAATAGAATATAAGTCAACAAAATTATATTAAGAGGAACCTAGATTTCAACAAAGTATTGCATATGTATTCTATCTATTTGAGAGTGGTTTGTCTGGACTGTCAAATGCTGTTAGTCATATTCTTAAAACAGGAGTTAATGTACAAAATATGTCTGCAGAAGTCTCTGTTAGGAAAAATCATGGAAGACATAAGAGGCTTGACTACAATTTAATACATTTGATTTCATGCCAAGGTGGGACCAATGATTACTAGTATCATCATCATGGTGAGCTCACGTCTATGTTGCAAAATTTAGGTTTACAAACTTGGTTTGTAACATTGAGTTGTGCAGAGTAAGCATGGGGATATTTACATACATTTTTGAGAGATGCAAACTCTATCATTAAAAGAATCAAACTGAAGACACCAGCAGAACTTTGTTCTTTAGATCCTGCAAATGTTTGTAGGAAATTTAACAACAGATTTCAAGCTATGTTATCCTTCATCTGCAACCAAAACACACATCTGCTGGAGAAATTACTGATTTCTCTTGATAGAAAGAGTACCAAACAAGAGATTCTCCTCAAATTCATATGCTGTTGCAGTTAACAGTTGCACCTAGATTTGAAACAGACACAGGTGAGTCTGTACTTTCGTTCTAAGAACAGTACTGTGTTTCCAATCACATACATGTGGAAAGTACTGTCAGTAGAAATAGAGAGGAAAAGGAATATTTTACACAAAATATTTTGAATTTCCAAGACCAGTTATTTCAAAAGGAACAGTGAACAGTTTTATGTCTGCAGCGAGACATACACTTACTAGTAAATCACCAAAAACACCTATGCTCTCAGGAGAAAAGGCTTTGAAAATATTAATGACTACAATCCTGCCATTTTGAGAATGTGGAATGCCACTATGTATATTAAATTTGTAGCAGACAACTCTAAATAGCTGTTACTCTTTATGTTACATCAAATATATATAAAAAAACTGGAAAGACAGAGATGAAAGATGTATAGGAGAGGATCTCTGCTGAACAGTCTCTAACAAAAAAATGTACAACATCAGTTTGATAATGCTTTCACATGGGTTAATTGGACCATATGGATGTTGTGATTGTTTGAGTTCTTCTATTTTGTATTTTAAGTTGAAAGGAATTGTTTGGGTTAGTCTAGGACTAGCATCAACTTGAAACAGAGTTTTGACATATTTTCAAGAAAATCAATATCTTACTGCATTTGAGCCAGGTGGTAGAGGTATTGTAAAAACAAACATGTTGGACATTTACTATCTAAAAGGGATTGCCCATCTTGAAAATGTTTGTCTCTCTGTACTGTACATATAGAAACAATGTGACAGAAAATGTAGATGAAGGTAAATTTACAGTAGTTGGTTGCAATTGGTGTATTTGGTATAATATGGCAACAGCAGTCTAATTAACCATAGAAAACTGAGCTGCGAGATTGTTGAAAAAAGAGAATTTTTTTATTTGGCATTTTGGAGCTTCCTAAACCTTGGCACTGTGAAACAGAAATACTAGGAGAGTTTGCCTGATGTGAAGACTCTTTCAATGCTGCAAAGGATGACACTGAGTGCTTGGCATTTGCAAACTACTTGAAAACTTTAAATGATGAAATTCAACAGGAAAATACAGTTGATGCTGAGGTAGCTATGGAGAGTTTGCAAAGTAGCCGAAGTTCAGGACCTCAAAGTCAGGATCAACTTGGACAGCCAATAATTAAAAATCAGGCTTGAAAACAAGACAGGAAACAATTGATTTGGCAGATTTAATTGCACATCTAAATGATGATCAAATGCAAATATATATGAAGGTTAAGGCTACAGTTGAGCATGGATTCCAAATGACAAGAAAGAGTATGCATGTTCAACATTTAAACCTATTCTGTTTTATGTCAGTGGTCAAGCTGGAACTGGTAAAGCTTTAATACACATTCTTACTGCTTTTCTCTAAAAGGCTACGGAGTGCAATTTTTCATGTGTGGTCACATGACCTACTGGATTAGCCGCACACAATATCAAAGGTATTACTTTGGTTCTACTTTCTATGCAGCCTTTGGAATATGACAACTAACTGGAATATGAAAAGGTATCTGAAGTAAAAAGGTAGAAGAAAAGGCCAAATGTGATGAGCAGAAATCCTTAATTATTTATTTAAGATAGCGGGAAGAAACTCCAGCCACTCCTCCTCTGCTCCTTCTCCAACTGCCTACCCTCTAACATTCTAGGCAGTACCGTTCTTAGAGCAGGGGCAGCTGGAAGATACAATGTTACATAACAAATGTAAACAAAGAGCAAAGGAAGAAAAGATAAAATGACATAAACCATGTGATACATTTTACATATATTAATGTTTTTTCCAAACAAAATACCACACCATCTTTCCCCTTCAAACAAATAAATATATACATATATACATTACTTAATTTTGACAATTCTATTGATGTTCCACACACTTCCATCATCCAACTTAGCTGCACCTCTGTAGATTCTAATAATTTTAAAGACCCTACTAAAGTGAGACTCCCCTCCACAAGTTCTCCCAGGAAACCTGACTTTAACCAAATCACCCACACAAAAATGCATCTCTTTTACAGATTTCCTTATATCATACACTTGTTTTCTTTTCTCCTGGCAAGACAAATGTTTACTCATTGCTGAATCTCTCCTACTATCATAATTGAGTTGTTCCTTGGTATATTCCTTAACCCACGGAGGATTTACCACTGTGTGGGGTATACGTTTCTTGAACATGACAAATGGGGATTGGCCAGTGCTAGTTTGTGGCATGAACATATATTCCTCAACCTTCTTCTTGATCATAAATTCCCAATCACAGTCTAAATGATTTGCCAACTGGATGGTCTCTTTAACATTCTGTTGAAGCATTCCACCATTCCATTGGTTTCTGGATATAAGGCACACTTTTTTTGTAGAATCCCTCTTTTCCTCAAAAACTCACACACAAGTTTAGACGTGAATTGAACGCCATTATCAGTCAAGATAGACCTAGGATTACCATCTCTGCTAAATACGTCTGTCAGGAATTCTACAACAGTCAAAGATGACACCTCAGAGGAAATCATGACTTCCGGCCACCTAGATAACTCATCCATGAGAACCACCACATATTTTGAATGAGATTTATGGTTCAACGGTCCCAAAATGTCAATGGATACCGAATCCCACACTTCACTGGGAATTATTTTGAGTATCATAGGTTGAGTTCTAATTTCAAATGACTTATCTGCTACATTACACTCCACACAATCTTGCACCTTCCTTTCAATAGTTAAATCCATCCCTGGCCACCAATACACTCCCCTTAGTCTTTCTTTAGTTTTGCAAATCCCATGATGACCACTGTGAGCAAGATCCATAATTCGCTCACGTAAATTACACGGGGGAATCAACCTTTCCCCTCTTAACACTATTCCATTCTGAATGGACAATTCATGCCAAATTTCACAAATGGCAAGTCCCCAAGTAACTCATTCATCAGTCTTTGAAAAACAGAAGCTACCGAACATAGTCCAAACGGCATCCGGTTGAATTTGTAAACAACATAAGGGGTGATGAGGGAAGTTAACAATTTAGATTCTTCACACAGTTGAACCTGGAGGTAAGCCGAGCTGAGATCTAAGGTGGTGAAGAATCTGGCATTACCCAACGAACTTATCATTTCGGTTATGTTAGGTAAAGGAAACCTGTCCTCAACTACTTCTTTATTCAAATTGCACAAGTCTACACATAACCTTATGTCTCCGTTGGCTTTAGAAGTAACAACAATTGGTACAACACATTCTGCAGCCTCAACTTTCTCAATGATGTTTTCCAACTCTAATCTCTGAAGTTCCCTTCTAACTTTGTCCCTCACACTAAAAGGAATGCTTCTAACTTTACATGCTATTGGTATCGCTCCTTTCTTA
Source organism: Pleurodeles waltl (assembly GCF_031143425.1). Classification (NCBI taxonomy): domain Eukaryota; kingdom Metazoa; phylum Chordata; class Amphibia; order Caudata; family Salamandridae; genus Pleurodeles; species Pleurodeles waltl. The sequence continues at coordinate 562,896,045 of NC_090444.1, forward strand.
AGCACAATGTGATGCTTGTACCCTTTTACACACCCAATTTTATTGGAAAAAACATCAGGAAATTCATTCTTGAGATCTTCACCCTCAGCACAGACCTTTTGAACGTGAACTTGAAGAACTGCAATAGGGTTCAATACAATATTAAGCAATTTCTGATGGGGCCAACCCAAAATAGTATCACCCACAAGAGGAATATAAATCTTTCCTTCAATTGTATTTCCTTTGAACGTGATCTTAGCCTCAAAATACCCTTTTAACTCAATAGGTTTTCCACCATAACTAAAAGGCATAACATCTGGTGGTTGAAGAGTTACTTTGTTGACAACATTTTTTAAATAATCTGACTCCGAAATCAGAGTCAATTTTGCACCCGAATCCATCATCATGGAAACCTTGACCCCATTCACATCACCACATCAATAGGATATTCACAGCGTACACTAGTAATACAGTTTACATCATTGACAACTTGTAAAAAAAACGACCTCTCTTCATCTTCATCACTGCAAGCATACTCAATTTCATTCACCTTCACAACTTTCTTCTCTCCTGACTTGCAACACCTGGCAAAGTGCCCTTTCTTACCACATTTTTTACATAACACATTAAAGGCTGGAGAATCCTTGCTATTAGCTAAATGTGACAAAGAATTACATCTATAGCATAATAGTTTAGATTTAAATGATCCTGTGGGTTTTTTAGTTGCCACCTTTGCCTCAACTAAATGAACAGCTTTTAAAGCACTCTTGGACTTTCTTAAGTCTTCCATGCAAAGTTCAGAATGTTCAATTTGTTTTGCCACCATTATAACTTCAGCCAGGTTTGGATCGCCTTTGGACCACAAAGCTTCATTTATTTTGTCGCTTCTACATTCCAACATAAACTGGTCTCTAATGCGTTCCTCCACTGAGTCGCCAAACTTACACTGGGCAGCTAATTTTTGCAGATTTGTTACGAAATCCTCTACTGTCTCAGTTTCACCTTGCTTACATTTACCAAAGTAATATCTCTGTAGAATAATTGACACTTTTGGCAGAAAATGTCTATCCAACCTAAGCAAAGTTAACTCAAACTCATTCAAGTTCGTGTCACCTTCCGCTCCATCTGGGGAACTGATAACAGGTAAATTCTCCAAAATCTCCTGACCTTCTGCGCCCAAACAGTGTTGGAGAATGGAACTTTTCTGGTCTGCAGACAAATTACTTCCACAAACCCAAATGTACGTAAGGAAAACCTTCTTCCATTTACTCCACGGTATAGGTGGTTCACCAGGTAAAGACAAAAAAAATGGAGGCAGTGTGATATTCTGCATGTTTTCCCCCCAAAAAAATATAGTCTTTGGTCTATAAATACTTAAATTCACTTCCTGTAATACCAAGTTCACCATAAAATTTGATCCTTTAAAATGTAAGTATGCTATAATTATATTTAATAATCTACTGTAACGGAGCAGAGCATAGTAATGGAAATAAACATGGACACATTGTATAGCAATAGTTTAGCCAAAAGTTCTCTTTAGCAGAAAATCTTGTGAAAGCAGAACAATTTAAAGATGGTGTAGTAATTTATCGAAATGCATTTGAATCCTCAGGCTCGGGAACAGGAGAGAAATAAATCTCCTATTCCGTAAGTATTAAACGCCTGGTCGGGAAACTGCAGCGACCAAGACGTTGCCTAGCAACAGCAACCTCGACGCTGAGATGAAAGCGTTGGCAGGCAGCCAAGTCAAATACAGATCCTGAACGAAGACAAAACTTCTGACCCGTAGAGTCAATCCTCCTTCTGTGCGCGCTGTCACGGCACGGATAAAAGCGTTGGCAATGGGCCAAGAAAACCCATCTGCCAAATGCGAACACGACCTCCTGATGCGTAGGGAACAAACCCTCAGTCAAGGACATGCCTCGACCAAAGGCGTTGCCTGGAAACAGTCAACACACGTTCGCGAGAACCGCGCTGGCATAAGCGCTGAAGGAAAAAAAATAAAAGTGCAGGGATAAAAAGCAAAATCCCTGAAATTGAAGTGTCCTGAAGGTAACCTTCGATCCAGTAAAGCCTGCTGAAAGTCTGGCAAATATCCACAGCTTAACACAAACTCCTCATAGGCTTGGATGTCCAGAAATCTTGAGGGCTGGAGTTTCAAGGGGCGCATCCCATCCTCGTTGCCAAAATGAAGTAAAAAGGTAGAAGAAAAGGCCAAATGCGATGAGCAGAAATCCTTAATTATTTATTTAAGATAGCGGAAAGAAACTCCAGCCACTCCTGCTCTGCTCCTTTTCCAACTGCCTACCCTCTAACATTCTAGGCAGTACCGTTCTTAGAGCAGGGGCAGCTGGAAGATACCATGTTACATAACAAATGTAAACAAAGAGCCAAGGAAGAAAAGTTAAAATGACATAAACCACATGATACATTTTTACATACATTAATGTTGTTTCCAAACACAATACCACAGTATCTGGTGAAGTTTGTCATGAAATATCAAGAGTGTTAATGGATTTGAAACCTTTAATGAGTGAAATGTGAGCATGACCTCAAACCTAATGCTTGCCTTTGTGCTCTGAAGAATACAAGATGTTCTGAGAACAGATTTGTATATCCTATTTTAAGGAAAACATTTCTTTTTTTGAGATCTACTGCAACTTACTTCTGTGAAGGGTCAGCCTGTGTCCAAAACACCATTCCATGATTAAACTAGAAAATGTTTGGCAAGCACTGGAAATGTCAATATTTGGTTAAAGTTTGAATATAAAGAATTAATCAGGAATATGTAATAATTATCTGACATTGACTATGGTAATATTTTGAAAGATATTAGTTTAGGTATTCTTTCAAAAGAGAGAAGATGTGTTGACAAAGTCATCTTCCTAAACAGCAGAACTAATGTTCGGGATTATACAAGATGGTAAACATATTGTGTCTTATGCCTACATTGGAGGAGTATGCATTTTTGTTCAACAATGAATTGCAGGAATTGGAGAAAGAAGACATTTTGCACCTGAAGGCAAGAGATAAAATGGAACACCATGATGTTAGTGTACTTTTAAATGAAAAGTTACAAGCAAAACTGGATTCATTAGAAAAATCTGTTTCACAGACTAATGGATTGGAGAAATGTCTATGTCTATGCAAATGTTTAGGGTGATTTTGCACTTATATTGACATTGTTTAATTAATGGCGCTATGGGCAAAGTTTTTGATTTTATTACTTTTCCTAATAGGAATGAGGAGGCATGCCTTGTGATTAAATTTGATTAGATTCACAACACAAAGCAAATATGGCAATCTACTGCACGTTTTTTGCTTGTGAAATATTTATAAGTTTGGCGGAAATAGTTTGCAGTTTCACTGGCATAAGCTGTTACTATTCATAAATCACACAGTTTCAGTCTAGATGCAGCATTTATTCAGTTTCAGCTTTATTTTGGCAAAAGCATGCTCTTAAAACACAATAAAAATATTATATTAAAGAAGAATTCATTATAGTAGAAAACCATTACTTTCTTAAAACAAGTTATAAAAATCTCATTATACAGGCATTAATCATGACTAACAAAATCTAAAATGTAGGTTGGGTTATAATAGTTGCACTCAAAGTAAAGGAAGACGAATCAGAAAAACGAAAATTAAAATGAATTAAATACAATATGCATATACAATTATTCACAAGGAGGAATGGCTTAAAATGAGTCCATCTCACCGGGTCCTGTGCTACCAGAAGTGCTGTATACAAACTTAAAATTGTTTGTCAATACGAATGGCAACAGGCTGTAAATACAATCTACACAAGAAGCAAAAAATGTATTTAAAAGTTAAGATTAAAATCTCCTACATAAAAAATAAATATGTGTATATATAAATATCTGTGCAAAAAAAAGAATGTAAAAAATGTCAATATAAACATCTTAATAGACAATTTTTTAGACCTTTGTATTTGAAAATATAGATCTAATACACTAGATTGACTCCGCGCATGCCACAATCCCATTCGTGTTTGTTCTGCAAAGTGCTGTGTCAGGACCTCTAAAACCCAATGATTTGCAGAGAGGCCTAATCCAGTGCATCCTCTGCCTGTTGTACGCCGGACAATGAAGTAGGATCTGGGATATATTCTCTACGGTCGTGCATCCCATCGGGCATATTCTACTCAACACTCAGACTGCTTCCATCTAGAAGTGAAAGCCCGGAGGGGTAAGGAGCCAATTCTAAACCTAATTTAAAGTGCACGTGCATGGGGTACCAAAATCCTGTCAAGATATGGCTCAAATTCATAATGGCATTTGGTTAATAAAAAGCTATCAGTTAAGCTTAAGGAGGAGGTTGCGGCCAAATGAGCGCCTATCTGTTTCATCCAATAGGTGCTCTTCAAGGTTTGATTAGCACTCTTAGGAAGGTGCAGGGGATCTATCCAAAAGGATCCTAGCCCCATTGCATAAAAGGCCTTCTTCCTGTATCTGCACCAAGGAATATCCTCACTTTGCGTCACTTTGCAGATCGGCCAGCACCGCTCGAAGCCATACTCTATATGGGTCAAAGGAATCTGTTGACCATAATCTTATCCCACACTGTAGAGGTCTCAATGCGGCTACATCTGCAATTGAGTATAGGTCCAAGTCCATTCGAATAGGGAGTGTCGGAGAACTCAAGGGTACTTCCAACAAAGCTTTGAAGAAGGAATTTGCCGCTTTCTCTAAGGCTAGTAGATTACAATTGTCCCACAACTCGGCACCATAGAGTACTCCCCCTCTGGCTTGGCTTTTGTATATCTCCATTGCTGGTGTAATGGAAAAGCTGGTGGATCTGCCAGAAAATCTCAAAATGCCTCCTGCTTTATGTTTTAAGGACATAATACTTTTTAGAGAGTACTCACTTATGCGAGTCCTCCTTCCTTATTCCCAAGTAATCAAAGTCTGGTACTCTTTCTAGAATATTTCCATCCATTAGAATCTTTTTCTTCGCTCTGCATTTAGGGTCACCAAAAACCATATATTTGGTTTTACTTGCAATAATTTGTATATCAAAATCCCCACAAAAACCCGAAAACCTCACAAGGAGTCTATTGAGACCTGAAGCAGTTTGGGCCAGTCTTTCCCAGTGAGCAAAGGATATGTCATCATTGTTTTCACTGAGGTCGTAGATCTCAACTCAATTTGCCCAATACTAGTATTAGATGATAACCCCTGGGCCGGTATTCCTTTATCCAGCTGAGATTTCTGGAATACAATAAGTGAACCACTTTTAAGTGGTTTACACGACTCCAGAGATAATAGCCCTTCAACCAACTTGGGACAGACAAGCTTAAATTCTAAAGTGTTGCAGTTTCCTGGGATCTCTGAATAGCACTTAACGGAGATTATGTCAGAGTAAGTGATCGATCGACATTGCCTAACATGCCTTATCCTGTGAACAACTTTGTTTTTTTGTGAAAGGCTATCCTCTCTATTGGTAGAGGGAACTACCAGGACTTTGCACATATAAATTTGATAACCATTTGTATTGTGTTTTAGGCCTCGCACAACATGAGTAAAACCACATAATGTACATCCATGAGGGCTATTCATAGATAACAGACAGTTCATTGTATTGGCTCCCTTGTTTCTAAAGCTACCCAAGGATACTCTGTACACTCATTCATCGAAAATTAATAATAAACAAGACTCCAAGAAAACAAAGTTCCTTAGGTGACAATGATATTAAAAAACTAAATCTATAAGGCAGGAAACAGGCCCCACCCCGCCTTTTCCTGTCGCTAATGGGCTCGGATGGTCCCGCCCTTGGCCCCGGATTTGCCCAGGCGTGTCCCGCACTTACTAGGAAAGATGAAGTTTAAATATGCCGGGGGGTTAGGGCTCCACCCCATGTGACCGCACCTCCTGATGCATGTCATATCAATGGTTCCGAGTCACCCAGGTGCAGAGCTAACAGCGCGTCCCACGCCGTGTAGGAATGACGCAGTTTAAAGTGCCGGGGGTAGGGCTCCTCCCCCTGTGACAGCGCCTCCTGATGCGTGTCAGAGCAATGGTTCCGAGTCACCCAGGTGCAGAGCTAGCAGTGCGTCCCGTGCCACATAGGACAGGCGAAGTTTAAATGTGCCGGGGGTTAGGGCTCCTCCCCCTGTGACAGCGCCTCCTGATGCATGTCAGAGCAATGGTTCCGAGTCACGAAGGTGCAGAGCTAGCAGCGTGTCCCGCGCCACATAGGACAGACGAAGTTTAAATGTGCTGGGGGGTTAGGGCTCCTCCCCCTGTGACCGCGCCTCTTGATGCGTGTCAGAGCCATAGTTCCGAGTCACCCAGGTGCAGAGCTAACAGCGTGTCCTGCGCTGCATAGGAAAGTCAAAGTTTAAATGTGCTGGGGTGTTAGGGCTCCCCCCTCTGTGACCGCGACCTCCTGACGCGTGTCCAAGCAATGGTTCCGAGTCACCCAGGTGCAGAGCTATTAGGGCATTTAGTAATATTAGTAAAGCACTGTGTTTAAGGTAGGTTTGTCACACAGCTTTGTCTCGAGTTCGGATATTGTCTGATTTGTATCTATATGCATTTGATGAGAGCATAGTAAATGCAGACTCAAGTTGTGTTAAAGGATACAACCGGTTACAAAGTCTGCATGGTCCTATTTTGGACAGTATCTAGTTTATAAGAAATGTTCCATCTGTTCAAAGCGGAAAGTATCATGGCAGTTTAGTGATGCTGTTGTAAGTAAGGAAATAAAAGGGAATAAGAAAGTCAAGAGGAGGGAGATTTGTTTAGTTACCAATTTCAAACCCCTCAGGTGTGAACTGCTATGCTAATGATGTGTTAAATGTATTGTTTGAATTAATGCAGGTTAAAGACGCAATTCAAGAGTAACACTGCACTGTGTGTTTTGTTGGACTGTCTGCGTAGTGAGATAATTAAAATACACCCTGCATCAGTAATTCAAGACACTGGAGATATACATTTTGTATCTGTACAATTTACTCAAAATTCTCAAGAGGACTGTACAACACTCACACAACTACTCACATACCCACATACGCACCTAAATATCCACAAATATACTCATACACGTACTCGTACACCACTCACACACCCACACAACCACTGAAACACCCACTCACAAACCTATAGAGCCACTTTCACACCTACTCACAGACCCACACAGACACTCACACACCCTCTCATACAATCACACACCTACTTGCACACCCACACAGACATTTACATCCCCAATAACATACTGAAACAGTCAGTCATACAGCTTCTGACACATCCACACAGCCACTCAGAAATCCATTAACAGTCCCATACAGCTACCCTCATACACACTCACATATCAACACAGCCACGCATGCACACACACACTCACACACCCACTTACACTCACAGATTTACATCCCCACTAACACACCCTTAGTCACTCATGCAGCTAGTGACACACCCAGCCACTCACACATCTATACATACTCCCATGCAGTCACTCGCACACCCATTTACACATCCACACACCTACTCACAGACTCATACACCTATACAGATATTCACACACCAACTCACATACCCGCACAGCCACTAAGACAGACGCTCACACACCCATACAGCCACACTCACATCCTCTCACAGGCCCACCCAGACACTCACACACACACTGAAACACCCACTTACTCACTGGCACAGACATTAACATCCCCACTAACACACCCATACAGTCACTCACACAGCTACTGACACATCCACAAAGCCACTCAGACAAATCAAATCAGGATTTATAAAGCACAACTACTCCCCGGTAGGGGTCTCAAGTCACTAAAGGGGGTTTGTCCTCTGGGCTTCAGTCGAAGAGTCAGGTTTTAAGGTCTTTCCTGAATTGGGGTAGTGATGGTGACTGCCTGAAGAGCAAACATCTATATAGCCACTCTCACACCCACTCACAGAACTACACAACCCCACCACCATTCACACACTTACTCACACTCCCCTTACACACCTACAAAGACATTTACATCCCCACTAACACACACATACAATCACTCGTACAGCTACTGGCATGCCCACAAAACCACTCACACACCTGTTCACACATTCACACACCTACTCACATATGTTCATATACCTATATGGATACTCACACACACATTCACACCCCAAATAGCCACAAACAAAGCCACTAATAAACCCACGTATCTATTCACACACCCAGATAGCTACTTTCATAAGCACTAATACACCCACACAACCACTCACACATCCACTGAGACACCCATACAGTCACTTACACATCCACTTGCATTTGAGTATTCAAGATGACAATGCAAAACATTTGCTAGTGTCTTCTTTAATACTTTGTGGGTGTATTCCCCATGGTGAATATTAAAGTAACCAGATGTGCTACTTTGATTTCACATATGCAGAGTATGATACATTTATACAGAGAAAAACTCACAAACACTTTCAACACATATTTGTACAAAAACATAAAAAATGCAGTTAGCTATTTCTTTGAACAAATGAAGTTGTTCTAAAAAGAACTGTCTTTTGGGGTCGATTTTCAGGAAAATGTTTACTTTTTTTGGCTTTTTTCTTTAAGAACCAAAATACCAGTGATAGTAAAAGAAGAAGAGATGACAATATGGAAGAAGAAACTGGTTTCAGTCTTTAAGAGGAAAAGAAGGTGAAATGGTGCAGTGAAAAAAATGAACAACTGTGCTTGTTGACAGCATGCATAAACTGGGCAACAGATGGCAATTTTAGTCTCATTGGCATATGGCATTTACCACAATGAGTCTCCATATCTTGCAGTTTTGATGAAATAGCGGGGATGATAACCATCTGGTCGGGTAGTAATGGTCACACTGATGGTACAGCTCCTGGTGATGTTGCTCCATCTTCCCTCTCTCTGATCATCCTCTCGTATGTCCTTGTAGGTATGGTTTTGAGATTTTATCACAGGGAGGACATGCCATGCGAATACATCTTGACTTTCAAACTCTGTTGTTATGAAGAAAAGCCAATAAAATTATAGAGCTTTGTTTTTCACTCTGTCTCCAGAGAGATGTAAAATCCAAATAACTGATTTAGGGTGTGGTTTGCAATGTGCATGTGTGGAGACTTACTGTTTCCAATGAGAATCTGAGGTTTGGTTGTGCTCCTGGCATTGTGGCAGATACGCAATGCCACTGCAGCAGATCGGTGGATTCGCCAAAGTTGTAAAATGAATATGTACATTTTGAAACACAAATAGGCTTGTTATTATTAATGTCTGTATATAGTTTCTCTGTTGTAAATATTAAAATTTGTGTGGCTTGTATATGATATTTATATTTTTTTAATGTTTTGTTTGAATCCTTGGATCCACTGTGATTTAATCACAGGAACTACTAACCATAGAGTACTCATGTTGGCTCCCTTCTTGAATTTGTGGAAGATTACTGATCCATGAAATCAACTTAAAAAATGAGAAAAACTTGATGTATTGCATTTATAGAAAGATCACAGAAGTTACCTTATCATGATTTGTTAATTGTTACTTTTAAGATGTATAAGAATAAATGTGTGAATAAAATGTATTTGTAAAATTGTGAAAATGTATAGTACTAAGATGAACTTATGGATGAAATTTGTAAAAAAAAACCTGTGAAATTCACTAAAAAGACAAAGCTCACAGGGCTTCATAGTAGAAATATAGAAATTCAGCAGTTATATTTAACTGAGCCTACTGTAACTTACGCCCCCACAATGCGCCACTTATGACCTCACATATTAAATGAGTCATGACTTGGTCAGTGACATCGCTAATGATGTCACTGATTACATCACTGATGACATTATACAGCAAATTAAACTTCCATATACTTCATAAAATATCATTTAATTCTTTTTTAATAAGAGAAGGAGACAGGTGAGAGACATACAGCAAAGAGTTCAGTGTACCCTTTTGAACTACTACACTAATTTATTACCCACGAGAAAGTTCTCAGCAGATAGTTTTGTCACTCTTAAACCACTACTCAACCGAAGTAAGACATCTAACCATACAGGCTTGTCTGTCACAAACCACAACAACACCATTCATCAACCTGGAAGGAGGTTTCAGTGCAGACATCAGTTTTACACAAACCACTACAACAAACACCCAGTAGAGAGGTTGCAGCGGAAAGGGCACTTTGTCACAAACCACTAGTAAAATTCTTCTTATTCCTGGAGAAAGATGTCAGCAGAGAAGTCAGTTTGTTGCAAACCACTGATATTCTGAGTCATCAACCTAGAGGAGGTCTTAGTGAACCAATGAATTTATTACAAACTACTACTACTCTCAGTCATCACAAACGAGAAAGGTCTAAGCAAAGTGGACAGTCTGTCGTAAAGCACAACTACACTCAGCCATCACTGTGGAATGAAGTCTTAATGAACAGCTCAGTGTCGCAAAGCACTACTATACACAAACATCAGTATGGGACATGTCAGCATAGAGGCTAGTTCACTCATAAATAGTACACCCACTTTAAAAATGGGATTAGAATTGATGATATATGTTAGAAATACGAAAACTCAGTAGTACAGAAAGAATAGTATTTTATGACACCAGTGATGTCATCAGTGATGTCAGTTCCGATGTCATCAGTGATGTCACCAGAGATGTCACTGATCATGTCATGTGTGATGCAATATGTGAATTTATAAGCAGTGCATTGCTGGGGTTGTCAATTATATATAGCTTTGGCAACTATAACATCTGAATTTTTATTGTAACTAGAACTCACATTGCCACTAAGCAAACATTCATCATCAATAATTTTATAACAAATGTTGCAGGGATAACTTCAATTATGTCATGAAGATGTCATGATTGATGTAATATACGGGATATTTAGCAGTGCATGGCGAGGGTGTGAGATATAGTTAAATTACGGCATGAGGTATAGTTACTTGAAATAAATCTAACTATAACTGCTGAATTTCTATGGTTTGGCATGTTTGAAATGTGAACCTAACTGTAACATCCTGTCACCTTCGTGTTTTTAAGTGAATTTCTATGTTTTAAAAAAAATTATATTTCCCAGCTCTAACATCCCAGAAATGTTTGTTTTTAGTGAATTTCTATTGTTTTTTTTTAGCGTTAAGTAATTTCATTTTCTTTACATTCATCCAACCACCACAGTGGATGGTGGAGGCTAACCGTCGGCCTGTGGCCAGACTCTGAAACCTACCCCTGTAAGTACCCAACTCCCCTACCCTTGTAAGCAGCTAAGCCCACGCCACTCATGGCTCTTGGCCGTGAATGGGAGGGGGTTTGTCTCAGGGCCTGGCCTGTGGGTAGGCCCTACGGCCTACCCGCTTTAAGCAACTAATGCCACGCCACACAAGGCATTTGACAGTGCACTGGGTTTGGCCACGGGCCTGGTAACAGGCAAGGCTCTGCTGCCAAATCCCCATTTGACATTGTTCAGCATTCCGTCCATCACTTTTTCTTTTTGCATTTGTTGCCCCAAGTGGGAAGGGTATGCCCAGACGTGGGTTCCTTGCTCCCCATGCCATTGGAGTCAAACTAGCCTGCCTGATGAATGGTGATACCCTGATACCGGTCCTAGGATGCTTGTTTCCAGTCCAGGGAGGACCTGGCTTGGCAATTCAGGATGGACTGTTCCTATGGGGATCACGGTCAAGACTGATTTGCATATGGCTGGGTCCAAACTGTGATGACATGGATAGCAAATAAACAATGGATTTAGGCCCAGATCTCTGTACTGGGGTTGAATGTTTGACATTGTTCAGCATTCCATTCATCACTTGTTCTGTTTGCCAAATCCCCATTAAGCAGCCAACCCCGCACCACGCACACCCTTTGCAAAGAAAAGAAAAGGGGGCAGGGAAGGAGTAACCTGCCCCCCTATCCTTGTTGCTGAGGTCCCCCTGGGATCCTGCCAGGGCAAAAAAAAATGTTTTTATTTTTTGCCACAAAATCCTGAATCCACGTAAAAAATTAAAGAAAAAAACAAGCCGGGTCTACTGCGCTTGTTTTCAGTTTAGTCCCCAGGTGGGCTGGGGCACGAGGGAATTTAAAAATAGACGGAAATAAATCACAACACTTTCAATCCTCAGGAAACATTACATGTGCTGCTCATTCCTCGGATTAATTCAAACACCAAATGGTGCTCCAACTTGTATTTATTATTTCAATGTTTAATTTGCCATGTTAGCCATAATGCATTTTGGCCATCAAGCCTTGCTCTCATACACACATACACACACACACACACACACACACACACACATATATATATATCTATATATATATATCTATATATATAGATATATATATATATTCACTCAAAAAACAAAGGTTTAAGTATAGTTAGGTGACATTTTCAGTGAGTACGCAAAGTTTCAAACTAAATAAATTACTGAAAGTCACATGTTGTAGTTATCTCAAATAACGAGAACCTGTGCCTTAAGCTAACTATAACTGCTGCCCCCCACCACGCATAGTGCTGTCATCAATGATGACATTTCAACGTTCCAGTAATGTTACCCACAATGTCGTAGAACATTTTATGAGTTATGTAACATGGGACATAATTAGCAGTATGCAGGGGGCGCAAGTTATAGTTACTTAAGGGAACAATTTATAATTAATTGAGATAACTAAAACTGGTGAATTTCAGTGGTTTTCCTCATTAAAACTGTAAGTTTTAAGCTGACATTTTCATATTACAAAATTATTTTCTGAAAATATTTTCAATAAAACATTTGTTTACAACAATATGTATTTGAGTCTTTTTTAAAACATTTTTCAGGCCACAAAATGCAGCTATAGAACTAGCCACAAGAGATACCTTCACTCCAGCTGAGGAGCATAAATCCGCAGCTTGGAGTGCTGTCAGAAAATATGGTAAACTCTCTTGGAGTCATGGGTTCAATGCCCCTGGGGGACTGGCTGTGTTTTTAATGTTGCTCATTGGCTTTCACACTATCTGCAGCCCTACACACATTTCATGAATCCCCATGTTTCTCGGCCATCATTTTGCAGTTCACCCCAAATCTCTACTGTTAGACCTGACAGCCTTAGGGTGGTCACCCCTAACTTTTTGCTTGCCCCACCACTTTTTAGATACTGTTTTTGCTGTTTTTTAGACTTCGTTCACCTTGCCACTGCTAACCAGTTGTAAAGTGCATATGCTCTCTCCCTTTAAACATGGTAACTTTGGATCATACCCAATTGGACTATTTAATTTACTTATAATTCCCTAGTAGAGTGCACTATATGTGCCCAGGGCCTGTAGATTAAATGCTACTAGTGGGCCTGCAGCACTGGTTGTGCCACCCACTTAAGTAGCTCCTTAACCTTGTCTCAGGCTTGCCATTGCAAGGCCTGGGTGTGCAGTTTCACTGCCAATTCGACTTGACATTTAAAAGTATTTGCCAAGCCTAAAACTCCCCTTTTTCTACACATAAGTCACCCCTAAGGTATGCCCTAGGTAACTCATAGGGCAGGGTGTTGTGCAGGCAAAAGGCAGGACATGTACCTGTGTAGTTTACATGTCCTGGTAGCGTAAAACTCCTAAATGTGTTTTTACACTGCTGTGAGGCCTGCTCCCTTTATAGGCTAACATTGGGGCTGCCCTCAAACATTGTTTGAGTGGTAGCTGCTGATCTGAAAGGAGTAGGAAGGTCATATTTAGTAAGGCCAGAATGGTGATACAAAATCCTGCTGACTGGTGAAGTTGGATTTAATATTACTATTTTACAAATGCCACTTTTAGTAGAAAGTGAGCATTTTTCTGCACTTACATCTTTCTGTGCCTTACAATCCATGGCTGGCTGGGTTTAGTTGACAGCTCCCTTGTTCCTTCACTCAGACACACCCCAAACACAGGATACTCAGCCTCACTTGCATACATCAGCATTTTTAATGGGTCTTCCTGGGCTGGGAGGGTGGAGGGCCTGACACTTGCATGTCAAAGGACAGTAGCCTGCCCTCACACAAAGGACTGCCACTCCCCCTACTGGGACCCTGGCAGACAGGATTGAACTGAAAGGGGACCTTGTGCACGTCTAAGTCACTCTTTAAAGTCTCCCCCACTTCAAAGGCAAATTTGGGTATTTAAACAGGGCCTCTGCCCCTACCAACTCAGACACTTCCTGGAGAAGAAAACCTGAACCAGAACCTCCATCCTGCTAAGAAGACCTGCCTGGCTGCTCAAAGGACTCACCTGTCTGCTTTCTGTAAAGGACTGCTGCCTTGCTACTCTCTGGCTGTGGTGAAGAAGTGCTATCCAAGGGCTTGGATAGAGCTTGCCTCCTGTTCCCTGAAGTCTCAGGACCAAAAAGACTTAGGGCCTGATTCCAACCCTGGCGGGCGGCGGTAGCCGTCCGCCAGGCGGGAACCGGCATTTGGCCGCCATGCGGCCAAAATACCGCCTCCCTCATTCTGACATTCCCGCTGGGCCGGCGGGCGCTAACCAAGTTAGCGCCGGCCGGCCCAGCGGGAATGGGGGCCGCAACACATGAGCCGGCTCTGAATGGAGCAGACAGTGAAAAGCTTCATGAGGCCCTGTTAGGGGGCCCCTGCACTGCCCATGCCAGTGGCATGGGCAGTGTAGGGGCCCCCAGGGGCCCCAGGACACCCCTTACCACCAGCCTCATCCTGGCGGTGAAAACCGCCAGAAACAGGCTGGCGGTAAGGGGGTCAGAATCCCCAGGGCAGCGCTGCCCTGGCGGATTTGCCCATCCGGGGCAAAAACGGCGGGAAACCTCCGGCCCCGGTTTTCTGACCGAGGCTTTACCGCCGCGGTCAGAATGGGCTTGGAAGCACCGCCAGCCTGTTGGCGGTGCTTCCGTCATTCGTGGCCCTGGCGGTCTTGGACCGCCAGGGTCAGAATGACCCCCTTAATCTCTACAAGAAGGACTCCTTGAGCTGAAAAATTTGACGCAGGGCCAAACTGGAACGACGCAGCATGACTTTGCATCGTGAAGACCGACGCAGCACCACCATAGCGACTGGAAATGTGACACACGGCCCACTGGATTGACGCACAGCCGAGCCAGAACAACGCAGCCCGACTTCCAGAGAGGAATGGACGCAGTGCCTGCTGTGTGGTAGAAAATTTGACTCAACACCCACTGAATCGACGCAGCTCCTGTGACTTCGTCCTGCCAGTGCAGGAAATCCCTGCATAGTCCCGGGGCGTCCGAAAACCCCGCAACCTGAAGAGGATCCACGACCGAGCGCCGAAAATCAAAGCACAGCCGTCCCTGTGTGAAAACTAAACAATGCATCTCCGTGTGCGGCCTGAGAAATCGACGCACACCCCTTTGTTTCCATGCATCTCCTCCTCTGCGGTTCTTTGCGGAGATTTTGCCCGCAAACCAGTTACTTTGTGCTTGAAAGAGACTTTGATTGCTTTTAAAAGACTTAAGACACTTTAAATCACTTTTACAGTAATACCTTAACATATACTTATTGCATTTGAATCGTTTTGACCTGCATTTATCTAGATGAATATTATATATTTTTCTAAACAGTGTGGGGTGTATTTTTGTGGTGTTATATGGTGTTAGTGTATGATTTATTACACAAATACTTTACACACTGCCTTCTAAGTTAAGCCTGACTGCTCAGTGGCAAGCTACCAGAGGGTGGGCACAGGATAATTTGGATTGTGTGTGACTTACCCTGACTAGAGTGAGGGTCCTTGCTTGGACAGGGGATAACCTGACTGCCAACAAAAGACCCCATTTCTAACATCTACCATTAAATGCAGGTATCTGTGAAAAATGTCTAATTTATGGTTTGTGTAAATGTAACAGAAGGTTAGTAAGGAGAATGTTATAGCTGCTGTCATATAGAGGAGACAGTGAGGCTTTCGGTAGGTAGGGAAGGTTGTAGATGGAAAGGACGAACTTGATAAATTAGGAGAAAAGGGAATCCATTCCAGAAGGCGTGGGTGTTAACTGAAGAGGCAAATCAGGGTAACAATATTAAGCAGTTATTTAGTTTTGGGAAATGATAGCTGATGAATGTCTGCTTGAAAGACAATCAGCTAATGCATTGATTACTAATACAGTCTGGGAAGAATATAGAGGTACATTCTGTGGCAGAATATCTGCTGAATTGTGGTCTTGCCTTTATCAGGCTCAGTTGGTGGGGAAATGCTGTTATTGATTTTCAAAAATAAGCATGTATTAAAATCGCTCAAGTCTTTCCTTGCTCTGGACATTCTGGCATTTCAAAAAAGGACAATAAGCTTTGGGCTGCATTTATGTGTCCACGTTCTGATTTTATTGCACATTCAGGATGTATTGTTGATGCCAATTAGTAGACTCCATAAGAATTGGCAGGGATTCATGCACGTCAATCAATTTTGTATTGTATATTTGGTTTATATGATATATATATATATATATATATTTTATGATATACATAAACAAGTATGTAGTGGCAATGCTTCTGTTTTTTGTGTGGATTTGAAATTTGCTTTTGATCAAATGGACTGGAATTTGCTGTTATATGAGCTGGCAAAAGTTGTACTCCTAAGAGGTCTTATTACTACTGATTGTTTTAGATTCTTGAACCTGGGCTGAGCTTTCCACTGGATACAGGGAGAGAGAAGTAGAAGTATGATGAGCCAGAATGAGTTGAAGGAAGGCCTTTGCTTTTGCCTCTCTTCTTGCGCTACCTTCCTAAATCCTTGAAATTTGGTAGATGGCATCCATATGAACAAATGATAATACATTTATTGGATGGATGTGAACCAGTTGGCTGAAGCTCAGTTTCGACAAGACGGAAGTACCGATCTCCTGAAACAAGAACTCCACATAGGACAACAATTGGTGGCCAATAGAACTAGGAACAACAACAACACCCACCTACCACATCAGAAATCTGGGAGTCATCCTGGAAGACAAACTCATCATAATATCACAAGTCAACTTAGTGAGTGCTGCTTGCTTCTACATCCTATGTATGCTATGAAAGGTCTTCAAGAAACTGCCACAAAACATCAGATGAACCATCAAACAAGCACTCATCACAAGCAAACTCGACTATGCCAACATACTCTATGCCGAAATCGACAAGCAATCCCTTTACAGACTTCAGACCATACAGAACACAGCTGCAAGACTGATAGTCACCCCATCATTGCACCCACATCTCACCTCATATCAGGGAGCTCCACTGGCTATCTATCCACAAACACAGCAAATCCAGACTCCTCATGCATACCTTCAAAGCTCTGCACAACACTGGACCAGAATACCTAAACAACTGCATTCACTTTTACCAGCGTACCAGACACTTAGGCTAAACCTTACTCGCACACACTGTCCACATCCACAAAAGCATGGAACATCCTTCCACAACACATCATATCTTCCTCCTCACAAAGCTGAATTGACGTAACATTGCATAACATAACCTACATTTATGACCTTGTAGCTTTGAATTGCACCCTATTGGGGTTATAGAGACAGCTGGATGAGCTCTGTATGTACTTGCACACATTAATATTGAGAGACAGAGAGATGGTGCATTTGGGCAAAGGGCATTTTATTGTGTATTTTTTAGATATTATTAAAGGAAAGACTGAAAAGAGTATGAATATTGTGTATTTAAAGAGGTGATGATTGTGATGAATGGTCTGTATAATTTTATTCAGAAAATAAAGAATTCCCAGTATTATTAATAGATAATTCTCTTAATTCTGATTTTAAAAGTTTGAAAGGGAGAATTTTTATATGCCCCTAGCCGTAAGTGTTGAGGCACTACATATTGAATTGGAACTTTATCTAAAACAAATTTAAATTGAAAATGTGGACAGAATCTATGGTTGCTGCATATCTAAAAGTAAAATGTACCATGTGGGGCATGCTAGCTTTTGTGACTGAATCTCAAGATGCATCTTTAACCAAAATCTGACACACTTATGACCTTCATCTCGCATTACCGTCTAAGGCAGGGTTCTGCAAAGTCGGTCCTGGAGAACGAGGTCCATGCCAGATTTTTAACATATCCACATTTAGAAACAAGATGTTTCAGAAATCTACATTTTTCTAAATGTGGATATGCTAAAAATCTGGCATAGACCCGGCTCTCCAGGACCGACTTCATCATGGACAGTAGTTAGAATCTCTGTCTTTACTAGGCTCCTGCCTCTCTCGGTGTTGGCATTTCCTCATAATGTTAAGGCTAAAGCAAAAAAATCGTCAAATTAGGTAATGTACAGTAATTCCATTACTCGGAGTCATTCCAACCTCGCCACTTGCCTTACAAGAGCAGTGGCGAAACTGGTATTAAACACTGCATGAAGGAAACATTAGCTAATCCCTTGATAGTTGTTTTACCCGAGTCCAAGTCCCTTCCCCCTGGAAATGTGGAATAAGACGTGGAATCAGTCTTTGTGATAGGTTTTAAAGCATGTCATTCCAAATACTACACAGGTTTGGTCAGGCAAACACACAGGTCTTACCTTGAGATGATCCTAGTATCCATTTTGCACTGATTATTGCCACATGTTTCCTGTTTTGCTTTCCCTCTTAACAGGAGGTATAAGTTAATGGCACCAAAAACGTGAGCAATGTTTCTACGTACGTGTAAATTAAGCAAGTCTGAAAACGGCTGCAAAAACTATTTCTGTTTTAGCTGCGCCGACCTCTAAATGGGCCCACAATTTTTATCCCATGATATGTACCATTGTAACATCATTGTAATAGACAACAAATCACCAACAATACAGTGACTTCCCAAAAAATACCCATTTTACAGAAAGGCAAGTTTAGCAGCTTTTTGAATGTACACACCTGTGCAAGTAAGTGCAATGCAGATATAATGACTACCAGTTGGTTGATTGCACTATAAGCCTGCAGTACATTTACTGATTTTTTTTTGGATTTTTTTTTGCAAAAGAGACACACTGTCCCAACGATCCCTGGCTTCCAGATAGCATATTTCATCCTTTTAATAACCTCAGGATTATTTTCAGCAGTCATAATCCACTTGCTTAATCCTGTGCATACAATTAAATGAATAGAGTACATATACATCTTCCATCCTGTTTGTGGGCTCTCAAATGGCTTAACAATCAGTGATTTTGCGGAATGTTTATTTTGTTAACTGAGGTGATTGGCTCAGTAATTTAGTAGACATGAATCTCAACATTTAAACACTTATGAAACATAACCTTCACCTTTACAATAAGTGAATAGGCTTTTATAACGCAAATTATCCTTTATTTATGCAGTACTTCAACTACATTGAAGTAACACCGTAAACAAATTACTGCTTTCTTTGTAACATTTATTTTCCAAATTTCACTGCATTTCTTAAAGGGGGAGATGAGCAATCTGTTTCTGAAAGACAAAATCAAGTGGTTAGTACTGAGAAACAAAACAATTATTTTAGGTAGAATACCCTCTCATAAAAATAGTAAACCTTTGCATAGGTAATTTCAGTTCAGGAGTCCTAAAGGAGGACTGAGCAAACACAAGCAGTTGTATCTTTGCGCTAGATGTTTCTAAAGCAGTGGCCTAATGCAGCCCTTGTAATGCAGGGTGGGAAACAATTTAGAGGGGTCCCCCCTCTTCAGGGGCCCCCACTGTGCCCAAGACCAGTAAATATCTGTGAGATATGGGAGACTCAGGGGCCCCTCATCACATTCTGCAGAGTGTTGGGGGCATCGTTTTGATTTACACCACAGGTCCAAAGTTCAAATTATAGCTCGTAATTTCTCAGAGGTAACATATGAACTTTAAACAAACCAAACTGGAAGAAGTGAGCAGAGATGAGTCAAGCTCATCCATGCAAATTCTGAATTAATGTTTGAAATTTGACACCTCAAGCACGAAAATGCAGGCAATTGGCTCATTGTAGAGACATCAAGAAATGGCCCCTGATTTTAGTTGTGTGAGTTGGTAGAGCAGTAGTATGGGTGTGACCTTTAGGCTGCTTTCACATGTATGCTTTGTCCCACAAGTGTTGCAGGAGATAGTAGTGTTTAGTGTCAACACCCGCCTATCCCACTTCCTCGAAGTAAACAACACTCTTGACCCCTCACAATCTGGGTTCCGCAAGAACCACAGCACAGAAACTGCCCTCATCGCATGCACTGACGATATCAGGACCAAAGTCGACAAAGGCGAGACCATCGCACTCATCCTCCGAGATCTCTCCGCAGCCTTTGGCACCGTCTGCCACCACACACTCCGCACACGCCTCCACAAGATAGGAATTCGCCACAAAGCCTTAGAGTGGCTCACCTCCTTCCTCACCGACCGGACCCAGAGAGTCCGCCTTCTGCCCTTCCACTCCAACACTACCAAGATCACCTGCGGAGACCCCGAAGGGTCCTCCCTCAGCCCCACAATCTTCAACATCTACATGGTCCCCCTAGCCAACATCCTCCGAGCACACGGAATCACTATCCTCTTCTATGCAGATGACACCCAACTCATCCTCTCCATCATCCGCAACCCCACCACCGCCAAAACCAACCTACACACCGCTCTCCTCGACACTGTCAACTGGATTATCACTAACCACCTCAAGCTCAACTCAAACAAAACCGAGATCATCATCTTTGGCCCCAACAAAACCACATAGAACGACTCCTGGTGGTCCACCACCCTAGGCTCCGCACCCACCACCGCAACCCACGCACGCAACCTCGGCATCATCCTAGACCCCTCCCTCTCCATGACACAGCAAATCAATGCCCTAACCTCTTCCTGCTTCCACACACTCCGCACTCTAAAAAAATCCATCAAATGGATTCCCCCAGAAACCAGAAAGACAGTCACCCACGCACTCATCAGCAGCAGACTGGACTACGGTAACGCCCTCTACGCTGGCACAACACTCAAACTCAAACGCAAACTCCAGAGAATCCAGAACACAGCCACACGCCTCGTCCTTGGCCTCCCCCGCCACAAACAAATCTCACCACACGTCAAATCCCTTCACTGGCTCCCCATAGACAAGCGAATCACATTCAAGATCCTCATCCACGCACACAAATCCCTCCACAACACCAGCCCAACCTACCTCAATGAAAGAGTTAACTTCCACACTCCCACACGCAACCTCCGATCAGCCGACCTCGCCCTAGCCACAGTCCCCCGCATCCAACGCACCAACACAGGAGGCAGGTCTTTCTCCTACCTCGCCCCCCAAAACCTGGAACTCCCTCCCCACCGACTTTCGCAAAACCAAAGACCTACTGGTCTTCAGAAAGAACCTCAAGACATGGTTGTTCGATCATTGACCCTCCCTGCCCCCCCCCCTGTTTCCCCTCCCCCAGCGCCTTGAGACCCTCACGGGTGAGTAGCGCGCTCTACAAATTTTTTGATTGATTGATTGATTGATTGTATGCATAAGATATTTCAACTTATGAGGGTTATTTACTGACATTTTTTGTGGATACTCGTATGGTGCGGTTTTATGATGGAACCACGCAGGCTGAAACAACGCATTTTTTAACAACACAGTTGGAACAACGACCGCGTGCCTTTTCTATGCATGCCTTTACAAAATGTTTTCGTTGTTATAGCATTCCTAGTAAAGGCATGTGTGCAAATGGCATGCAAAATGGCATGTACAGTTCTATCATGTTGACCTGAGGACAAAAACTACTCCCCCCCCCTAATACCTAAACTACCAAACCCCCCACCCGCTCTAACAAAAAAAACTATTTCACCCCTATAAACTAAAGTACCCTGAACCCCACCAGCCCTAAACCTAAAAAAAACCCTGAAACAAATTGGCCACAGCACACAGAATATATTGTCCAATCATGTAGTGAGGATAAGGGATCCCCGGTGGTACGTTGAAGGTTTTGAAGAAGTATAGGTAAAGAGACAATCTTGAGTCTTGTTGCTAGATGGTGTCTTTAATTGTGGAAATTAGAAATCATTATGTCATCAGAGAAATACAGCCAACACGTGTTTCGTCACACAAGTGACTTCATCAAGGCTTATTGTAATAGTAAAACTAAGAATAGTCACGCTGCTCGAGCAGCGGCAGGAAAGTTGGATGTTGAGCGCATGGGTTGAAGTGTATGAAGCCCTGATAAGCCTCAAAGTTAAACCCTACTCAACCCCCACCCCTAAAAACTAAACTACTCCGACATCCCCCACACTCCTGAGCCCTAAAACCTTCACCTAATAAGTAAACTACCCCGAACCCCCACCCACCCTGAGCCCTAAAAAAAAAAACTATCCCGTACCACCCACCCCAGCCACCAAAAAACGAAACTACCCCGACCTCCACACCCACCCTGGGCCATTAAAAAAATACCCCACCCCTAAAAACCAAAGCTGAAGTACCCCGAAACCCCCACCCACCCTGAGCCCTCAATCCACCCCACTGCTAAAAACCAACCTTCACCCAACCCCACTTACCTCACTGCGTCCTCTCTCAATCCTTCCTCCCCTTCTCTCCTCCCTCCTCCCTCCCTTCCTTAACCCTTACCCAACTCCTTTAAAAATAAACTACTCCGTCCCCCAACCTAAGTTAATAAAATATGCCTCAAACCCCACCCCCCTTAAGGAAAAAATAATAGTCTGCCCCCAGCCCTCTCCCACCCTAATCACTTAATCCACCCCCATCCCAGCCCCACTTACCTAATTGCGTCCCCTTCGTCGTCCTTCGAACAAAGCATGACTTTTTCTGTGCCTTAACCTCGCATATGCATAGTTCAGCACGTTTGGTTAAGGCACAGAAACAGCCATGCGCAGTTTAGGCAAGATTGGTTATGCTTGCATTGGAAATGTCTGCGTTGTTTACAATGCATGTTTGAGGATGTTTCCAGGAGCAACGTCACGCAAAGGATTGCGTCAATATACTTACCATTAGAAAGAGATGTCTTAAAATTCTACAGCCATGTGTGACCACCCGTGCAGCATCTAGTAAATCTAGGCTGCCATGTTGTTTATTATTTACAAGTTTAAAATGGTAACGCTTAAAGGGTCTTTTGAAAGGATACACCAGATATCTCTTGCCTTCACCTACTCAACAACTGCTGGCTCTGGTTGTTACAAAATCATTCAGCAAGAGTTTAGCTACCAAACATGCCCCTTTTAAAATCTGGCAAGATCTTTCTTCTATGTGTGCTGTTGCGTTCTGGGCCATTTTATCAGAAATCCAGTGGGTTTTTCAATATGATCGTCAGTAGCTAAATGGATCTATACTGTTCGGCAGTCCATGCTAAATGGATGAAGGAGCATTTTTGATGAAGGTTGAGAGTGAGGTTGAGAGTGAACCTGCATGTATATGTACCCTGCTTTCAGTATATTTTTATATATGTGTGATATCTCCGAATGACTACGAAGATGGGTGTCTCCGATTCTTCCTTTCTTGGTTTTCTTTAAAAAGGAGTAATATGAAGCACAGCAGGTTGCTTTTTATTAACGATATTGGTGAGATGGGAGGGTAGATTATCAGCAGGCAGATTTGTTAACACTATCCACAATGTGTTCATGAATTCTCTACTTTGTTAAGGTCGGTTAAATGCCAGTTTGATAGCTGAATTTTCAAAGGTTTCTTTAACTGTAAGTGACTCTGTGGAGCAAGTTGAGGGGTTCCAGGGCCATATTTATACTTTTTGACGCAAAACTGCGCCGCCGCAGTTTTGCGCCAAAAATTTTACTGCCGGCTAACGCCATTTTGTTGCGCCGTGCGGGTGTCAAATTTATACTTTGACGCACGACGGCGCAATCAACAGGTGGGAGTCATTTTTTTTTACACACATCGCGGCATCAAGTCGTAAAGGAAAACGACGTTAACGCGGCGTAAATGACTGTGGGTCGATTTACGACACCGCAACCCGGATATGCGCCGTTTTTTTTTCCGCAATAGCATCAAAAATACCCGCAAACACTGCCCTTTCAGCAGAGGAGAGCCAAAATGGATCCCAGATGCCACTACAGACCCCAGGAAGATGACAGCAGACCAGGAACCAGCCAGGATGATCCATACAAGAACCAGGACATATACAGAAAAAAAAGAAAGTGTTGCTTCAGTGCAGAGGAGCAGGAAATCCTGGTTAAAGAGGTGACGGAACACCAGCACCAACTGTTCATCACCTCTAAGTTGCCAATCAGTAGGAGAGAGGCCATATGGCAACAAATTGTTGACAAGATCAACAGTGTGGCTGAAGTACGCAGAACAGTCACCGAGTGTAAGAAACGCTGGCATGACTGCAAACGTAGGACAAAGGAAAAAATGGCCAGGAACAGGAAGGCATCACTGCAGACTGGAGGTGGGAGTCCAGCACACCAGGAGGCCCTGGACCACATGGAGGAGATGGTTGCAGCCGTCATCCCCGAGGAGATCGTCACAGGGATTCAAGGGCAGGACAGTGCAGACTACCACAAGACAACGCACATGCAGGGTAAGTCGCATGGGGATTTAAAATACAATAATGTTGACTGTAAGAAGGGGGGGAATACCTACTGCACATTGCATGTAAGTCATCATATACATGGAGTGGCATGGGTAAAGGGGTATGGCATGGGGGCATGGCCTGCACATACAGAAGCTGGGGCACAACATAACACTACACCAACAACAGTCCCATGGGGGCATCCTGTCATGCCAACAATGGAGCAAAGGGAAAGCCTTGACAGGAGGGAAGGCCACTACGTCAAACTTACATCCTGGCACTCGTCAGCCAAAATATCTCCTACATTAACTAGGGCCCTATCAGCAATCCTCTAGCCAAAACAACAACTGCAATGTAACTGCAACAACAGTTGACACTACCACCTCTGATCTCTGTGCAGCTATAGTAGCCAATGGCAGTAACCTCCCCATGGAACATACATACCTAAATTAGGGGGTGAGGATGACATCTGCAACAATCCCCTGAAACAAGACAAAGGCCCCAGTACACTCATATGTCAATGCCCATAGTTGTCACATACATCAGCCAAACTAAACAGCAATAGGAGCGACACAGCACTAAGGACACACCCATGCTACATATGTCAGGGTCCTTCCCGTGCCTGGCAAACAAGGCTACATCACAAATGTCATACTGCTCAGACAACAGCATTGAGGAGGGGACACATGGAACTGGTCACTGAAATACACCAGCACAGTCAGAGGACCAAATAGGACATTGATACGATAATCAGGGCAATCCAATGTAACACACATTACCCAACATCAGCAGGACACATTAACAATGTCTACATCCATATCACATCATAACATTGCCATGCATAGGATATGCCACATGTCAATTACATTTAAGTCAATGTGAACAATCAGGGATTGGGGCAGGTCCTGAGAGGCAATTGTGCTGCCAGGACCATCAGAACACCCACAGCCAGTGAAAGGTCTCACCATGAGAATGGATATACACGGAGGGTTGAGTAGGACCAAAAGCTGGCTATTCTCTATTTGGTATAAAGCAACACCTAGAGGCAAGTAGGCAGACAAGTCTGATAACTCAATATCATACATGTGACACACAGGTGGGCCATAGGCCTATAACAATGCCCAAATGAAGGACAGCAGATACCAATACCAAACAAGATCACAAAGTGAATTAATCAAAAGGCTGGCATGTTACGTCAAAATTGTCACAACACAGACACACTAATTGTACCCTGTTTCATTGCAGAGGAACATGGATCTCCTGCCGATATGCCTGTCCCAGATTTCCCTGATGAGATGGATGACGAGCCCATAAACATTCCCCAGGAGACCATCCAAAAGGTCCTTGAAACCCTCCAGACCCCACCTTCAGTCACAAGGAGGAGCACAGAACAAGCAGCCATCACAGAAGAACCACCCACCACCCCAATTGCAAGACCTGCTAGCTCCTACACAGCTGAGGACTCTGACGACACTGGCACCAGCTTTGAAAGAACTGTAGTTGGAGTACAGCGGGACCTGGCCAAGGAGGTGCGGGTGGGGATGCAAAATATAGCAGCCGGCCTTGAGGGGGTGCGCTCGTGCATGATTTCATCTGCAGATCAGGCAGCAGCTATGCAAGCCCTAACATCCATACTGCAAGGACTACAAGAAACTGTAAAGGAATTCACCACTGCAGTAAGGGAGTTGCCACAACACCTCGCACCCCAAACTTTCCACTGCATGCACCAATGCAATCATGACTCCCTCAGGGCTGACCTGGCTGCCTACCATCGTGATGTAGCTGCTATTCTCAAAAACCAGGAGGCCCTCCCCACCAGGATGTCTGACTCCACGTCTTCTAACACTGAGGTGTGTGTTGCCCCTTCACAACCAACAACAACAAGGACGAAGCAGGCAACACACACATCAGAAGAAGAAGACATGGAACAGATCACATTCACAGGAAGAGTACCCGGAAGCACTAGTCCCTGCACCATGGCCTACTTTGACCAAGGTCCTACGTTTTGTC
This sequence comes from Pleurodeles waltl, assembly GCF_031143425.1. NCBI lineage: Eukaryota > Metazoa > Chordata > Amphibia > Caudata > Salamandridae > Pleurodeles > Pleurodeles waltl. The sequence continues at coordinate 562,922,404 of NC_090444.1, forward strand.
AATTGCCAGTCTCACTACAACTATACTCAATGACTGTTCTGCTAACCACTGTATAACTTGTCAGCATTGCCAGTGAATGTCTCTCTCCTACTAATTGGCAAATCCTGTCCCTCTGCACTGCCGGTAACATCACCCCAGCATGTCAGGAGCATCATCCACACCCCTTCTGTAGGATCACCATGTAAGATTGCACTAGAACGGACTCAGCAAACCTGGACAATGTACATATTGCACTACAGCACCTATCAATAAATAGCACTTGCACACCTAATATGTCTCTGTGTAATTTGACACATCAACTGTGCAGTAGATAACTCAAAAGTGCCTGTGTGACAACCATGTAGCTTGTCAATACAACTGTCCTGACATCATGTACTCTGATACATCTGTGCAGTGGCCAGGATTGCATCATAGCCTGCCCATCCGGAGGAGAATAACTGATGAAGGGAGAAACCACACACAATCATGCTGTGTTGGACAGAATAATGCTCCATCAATAGAAATCAATGTCAACTAATGGTGGCTGATAAATGTGGTCACCATGCAATACTAATACATTGAATTATGCAGTCTAATCTAAGCAAACACAACGAAACACAGCATCAATCAACCTTTCTGAGTAAACTTCCAAATAGGTACAATGTAGGAAGTTGGCTCTGTATGTGCTATTTCAAAGTAAGGAATAGCATGCACAGAGTCCAAGGGTTCCCCTTAGGGGTAAAATAGTGGTAAAAAGAGATAATACTAATGCTCTATTTTGTGGTAGTGTGGTCGAGCAGTAGGCTTATCCAAGGAGTAGTGTTAAGCATTTGTTGTACATACACATAGACAATAAATGAGGTACACACACTCAGAGACAAATCCAGCCAATAGGTTTTGTATAGAAAAATATCTTTTCTTAGTTTATTTTAAGAACCACAGGTTCAAATTTCACATGTAATATCTTGTTTGAAAGGTATTGCAGGTAAGTACATTAGGAACTTTGAATCATTTCAATTGCATGTATACTTTTCAAGTTATTCACCAATAGCTATTTCAAAAGTGGACACAGTGCAATTTTCACAGTTCCTGGGGGAGGTAAGTTTTTGTTAGTGTTACCAGGTAAGTAAGACACTTACAGGGTTCAGTTCTTGGTCCAAGGTAGCCCACCGTTGGGGGTTCAGAGCAACCCCAAAGTTACCACACCAGCAGCTCAGGGCCGGTCAGGTGCAGAGTTCAAAGTGGTGCCCAAAACGCATAGGCTAGAATGGAGAGAAGGGGGTGCCCCGGTTCCGGTCTGCTTGCAGGTAAGTACCCGCGTCTTCGGAGGGCAGACCAGGGGGGTTTTGTAGGGCACCGGGGGGGACACAAGCCCACACAGAAATTTCACCCTCAGCAGCGCGGGGGCGGCCGGGTGCAGTGTAGAAACAAGCGTCGGGTTTGCAATGTTAGTCAATGAGAGATCAAGGGATCTCTTTAGCGCTGCAGGCAGGCAAGGGGGGGCTTGCTCGGGAAAACCTCCACTTGGGCAAGGGAGAGGGACTCCTGGGGGTCACTTCTGCAGTGAAAGTCCAGTCCTTCAGGTCCTGGGGGCTGCGGGTGCAGGGTCTTTTCCAGGCGTCGGGACTTAGGTTTCAGAGAGTCGCGGTCAGGGGAAGCCTCGGGATTCCCTCTGCAGGCGGAGCTGTGGGGGCTCAGGGGGAACAGGTTTTGGTACTCACAGTCGTAGAGTAGTCCGGGGGTCCTCCCTGAGGTGTTGGTTCTCCACCAGCCGAGTCGGGGTCGCCGGGTGCAGTGTTGCAAGTCTCACGCTTCTTGCGGGGAGTTGCAGGGGTCTTTAAAGCTGCTCCTTGAAACAAAGTTGCAGTCTTTTTGGAGCAGGTCCGCTGTCCTCGGGAGTTTCTTGTCGTCGTCGAAGCAGGGCAGTCCTCAGAGGATTCAGAGGTCGCTGGTCCCTTTGGAAGGCGTCGCTGGAGCAGAGTTCTTTGGAAGGCAGGAGACAGGCCGGTGAGTTTCTGGAGCCAAGGCAGTTGTTGTCTTCTGGTCTTCCTCTGCAGGGGTTTTCAGCTAGGCAGTCCTTCTTCTTGTTGTTGCAGGAATCTAATTTTCTAGGGTTCAGGGTAGCCCTTAAATACTAAATTTAAGGGTGTGTTTAGGTCTGGGGGGTTAGTAGCCAATGGCTACTAGCCCTGAGGGTGGGTACACCCTCTTTGTGCCTCCACCCAAGGGGAGGGGGTCACAATCCTAACCCTATTGGGGGAATCCTCCATCTGCAAGATGGAGGATTTCTAAAAGTTAGAGTCACCTCAGCTCAGGACACCTTAGGGGCTGTCCTGACTGGCCAGTGACTCCTCCTTGTTGCTTTCTTTGTTCCCTCCAGCCTTGCCGCCAAAAGTGGGGGCCGTGGCCGGAGGGGGCGGGCAACTCCACTAAGCTGGAGTGCCCTGCTGGGCTGTGACAAAGGGGTGAGCCTTTGAGGCTCACCGCCAGGTGTCACAGCTCCTGCCTGGGGGAGGTGTTAGCATCTCCACCCAGTGCAGGCTTTGTTACTGGCCTCAGAGTGACAAAGGCACTCTCCCCATGGGGCCAGCAACATGTCTCTAGTGTGGCAGGCTGCTGGAACTAGTCAGCCTACACAGACAGTCGGTTAAGTTTCAGGGGGCACCTCTAAGGTGCCCTCTGGGGTGTATTTTGCAATAAAATGTACACTGGCATCAGTGTGCATTTATTGTGCTGAGAAGTTTGATACCAAACTTCCCAGTTTTCAGTGTAGCCATTATGGTGCTGTGGAGTTCGTGTTTGACAAACTCCCAGACCATATACTCTTATGGCTACCCTGCACTTACAATGTCTAAGGTTTTGTTTAGACACTGTAGGGGTACCATGCTCATGCACTGGTACCCTCACCTATGGTATAGTGCACCCTGCCTTAGGGCTGTAAGGCCTGCTAGAGGGGTGACTGACCTATACTTGCATAGGCAGTGAGAGGCTGGCATGGCACCCTGAGGGGAGTGCCATGTCGACTTACTCGGTTTGTTCTCACTAGCACACACAAGCTGGCAAGCAGTGTGTCTGTGCTGAGTGAGAGGTCCCCAGGGTGGCATAAGACATGCTGCAGCCCTTAGAGACCTTCCTTGGCATCAGGGCCCTTGGTACTAGAAGTACCAGTTACAAGGGACTTATCTGGATGCCAGTTACAAGGGACTTATCTGGATGCCAGGGTCTGCCAATTGTGGATACAAAAGTACAGGTTAGGGAAAGAACACTGGTGCTGGGGCCTGGTTAGCAGGCCTCAGCACACTTTCAATTGTAAACATAGCATCAGCAAAGGCAAAAAGTCAGGGGGCAACCATGCCAAGGAGGCATTTCCTTACACAACCCCCCCCCAAACGAAAGAGGATGAGACTAACCTTTCCCAAGAGAGTCTTCATTGGCATGGGCAGTCCCAGGTCTGTGTTCCACTATAAAGTCCATTCCCTGTAGGGAGATGGACCACCTCAACAGTTTAGGATTTTCACCTTTCATTTGCATCAGCCATTTGAGAGGTCTGTGGTCAGTTTGAACTAGGAAGTGAGTCCCAAAGAGGTATGGTCTCAGCTTCTTCAGGGACCAAACCACAGCAAAGGCCTCCCTCTCAATGGCACTCCAATGCTGCTCCCTGGGGAGTAACCTCCTGCTAATGAAAGCAACAGGCTGGTCAAGGCCATCATCATTTGTTTGGGACAAAACTGCCCCTATCCCATGTTCAGAGGCATCTGTCTGCACAATGAACTGCTTAGAATAATCTGGAGCTTTTAGAACTGGTGCTGAGCACATTGCTTGTTTCAGGGTGTCAAAGGCCTGTTGGCATTCCACAGCCCAGTTCACTTTCTTGGGCATTTTCTTGGAGGTGAGTTCAGTGAGGGCTGTCACAATGGATCCATATCCCTTCACAAACCTCCTGTAATACCCAGTCAAGCCAAGGAATGCCCTGACTTGAGTCTGGGTTTTTGGAGCTACCCAGTCCAGAATAGTCTGGATCTTGGGTTGGAGTGGCTGAACTTGGCCTCCACCTACAAGGTGGCCCAAGTAAACCACAGTTCCCTGCCCTATCTGGCATTTGGATGCCTTGATAGAGAGGCCTGCAGATTGCAGAGCCTTCAAAACCTTCTTCAGGTGGACCAGGTGATCCTGCCAGGTGGAGCTAAAGACAGCAATATCATCAAGATAAGCTGTGCTAAAGGACTCCAAGCCAGCAAGGACTTGATTCACCAACCTTTGGAAGGTGGCAGGGGCATTCTTTAAACCAAAGGGCATAACAGTAAACTGATAATGCCCATCAGGTGTGGAGAATGCTGTTTTCTCTTTTGCTCCAGGTGCCATTTTTATTTGCCAGTACCCTGCTGTCAAGTCAAAGGTACTTAAGAATTTGGCAGCACCTAATTTATCTATGAGCTCATCAGCTCTAGGAATTGGATGAGCATCTGTCTTGGTGACAGAATTGAGCCCTCTGTAATCCACACAAAACCTCATCTCTTTCTTTCCATCTTTGGTGTGAGGTTTGGGGACTAAGACCACTGGGCTAGCCCAGGGGCTGTCAGAGCGCTCAATTACTCCCAATTCTAGCATCTTGTGGACTTCCACCTTGATGCTTTCCTTAACATGGTCAGACTGTCTAAAGATTTTGTTTTTGACAGGCATGCTGTCTCCTGTGTCCACATCATGGGTACACAGGTGTGTCTGACCAGGGGTTAAGGAGAAGAGTTCAGGAAACTGTTGTAGGACTCTCCTACAATCAGCTTGCTGTTGGCCAGAGAGGGTATCTGAGTAGATCACTCCATCTACTGAGCCATCTTTTGGGTCTGATGACAGAAGATCAGGGAGAGGTTCACTCTCTGCCTCCTGATCCTCATCTGTTACCATCAACAGATTCATATCAGCCCTGTCATGGAAGAGCTTAAGGCGGTTCACATGGATCACCCTCTTGGGGCTCCTGCTTGTGCCCAGGTCCACCAGGTAGGTGACCTGACTCTTCCTTTCCAGTACTGGGTAAGGGCCACTCCATTTGTCCTGAAGTGCCCTGGGAGCCACAGGCTCCAGAACCCAGACTTTCTGCCCTGGTTGGAACTCAACCATTGCAGCCTTTTGGTCATACCAAAACTTCTGGAGCTGTTGGCTGGCCTCAAGGTTTTTGGTTGCCTTTTCCATGTACTCTGCCATTCTAGAGCGAAGGCCAAGTACATAGTCCACTATGTCTTGTTTAGGCTCATGAAGAGGTCTCTCCCAGCCTTCTTTAACAAGAGCAAGTGGTCCCCTTACAGGGTGACCAAACAGAAGTTCAAAGGGTGAGAATCCTACTCCCTTCTGTGGCACCTCTCTGTAAGCAAAAAGCAGACATGGCAAGAGGACATCCCAACTCCTTTTGAGTTTTTCTGGGAGCCCCATTATCATGCCTTTTAATGTCTTGTTGAATCTCTCAACTAAGCCATTAGTTTGTGGATGGTATGGTGTAGTGAATTTGTAAGTCACTCCACACTCATTCCACATGTGTTTTACGTATGCTGACATGAAGTTGGTACCTCTGTCAGACACCACCTCCTTAGGGAAACCCACTCTGGTAAAGATACCAATGAGGGCCTTGGCTACTGCAGGGGCAGTAGTCGACCTAAGGGGAATAGCTTCAGGATATCTAGTAGCATGATCCACTACTACTAGGATGTACATATTTCCTGAGGCTGTGGGAGGTTCCAGTGGACCAACTATGTCCACACCCACTCTTTCAAAGGGGACCCCCACCACTGGAAGTGGAATGAGGGGGGCCTTTGCGTGCCCACCTGTCTTACCACTGGATTGACAGGTGGGGCAGGAGAGGCAAAACTCCTTAACCTTCTGGGACATATTGGGCCAGTAGAAGTGGTTGACTAACCTCTCCCACGTCTTAGTTTGTCCCAAATGCCCAGCAAGGGGAATATCATGGGCGAAGGTCAGAATAAACTCTCTGAACGACTGAGGCACTACCACTCTCCTAGTGGCACCAGGTTTGGGGTCTCTGGCCTCAGTGTACAGGAGTCCATCTTCCCAATAGACCCTATGTGTTCCATTTTTCTTGCCCTTGGACTCTTCAGCAGCTTGCTGCCTAAGGCCTTCAAGAGAGGGACAGGTTTCTTGTCCCTTACACAGCTCTTCCCTTGAGGGTCCCCCTGGGCCTAAGAGCTCAACCTGATAAGGTTGAAGCTCCAAAGGCTCAGTTCCCTCAGAGGGCAGAACTTCTTCCTGAGAAGAGAGGTTCTCTTTTTCTGACTGTGTTGCAGTTGGTTTCCCAACTGACTTTCCTTTTCTCTTGGAAGGCTGGGCCATTTTTCCAGACTCCAGCTCTACTTTTTCACCCTGTGCCTTGCATTGTGCTCTTGTTTTTACACACACCAGTTCAGGGATACCCAGCATGGCTGCATGGGTTTTTAGTTCTACCTCAGCCCATGCTGAGGACTCCAGGTCATTTCCAAGCAGACAGTCTACTGGGATGTTTGAGGAGACCACCACCTGTTTCAGGCCATTGACCCCTCCCCATTCTAAAGTTACCATTGCCATGGGATGTGCTTTAGTTTGATTGTCAGCATTGGTGACTGTATAAGTTTATCCAGTCAGGTATTGGCCAGGGGAAACCAGTTTCTCTGTCACCATGGTGACACTGGCACCTGTATCCCTCAGGCCCTCTACACTTGTCCCATTAATAAAGAGCTGCTGCCTGTATTTTTGCATGTTAGGGGGCCAGGCAGCTAGTGTGGCTAAATCCACCCCACCCTCAGAGACTAGAGTAGCTTCAGTGTGGACCCTGATTTGCTCTGGGCACACTGTTGATCCCACTTGGAGACTAGCCATTCCAGTGTTACCTGGATTGGAGTTTGGAGTGGAACTTTTCTTGGGACAGGCCTTGTCTCCAGTTTGGTGTCCAGACTGACTACAGTTTCGACACCAGGCCTTTTTGGGATCAAAGTTTTTACCCTTGTACCCAGGATTGTTTTGTGAAGAGGCTCTGGGCCCACCCTCCTGTGCAGGTTTTTGGGGGCCTGTAGAAGACTCTTGACTATTTTTATTTTTGGCTGTCTCACCACCCTTCCCCTGGGGAGGTTTTGTGACCCCTTTCTTTTGGTCACCCCCTGTGGAAGTTTTGGACACCCTAGTCTTGACCCAATGGTCCGCCTTCTTTCCCAATTCTTGGGGACAAATTGGTCCAAGGTCTACCAGATGCTGATGCAGTTTATCATTGAAACAATTACTTAACAGGTGTTCTTTCACAAATAAATTGTACAGCCCATCATAATTACTTACACAACTGCCTTGAATCCAACCATCTAGTGTTTTCACTGAGTAGTCTACAAAGTCAACCCAGGTCTGGCTCGAGGATTTTTGAGCCCCCCTGAATCTAATCCTATACTCCTCAGTGGAGAATCCAAAGCCCTCAATCAGGGTACCCTTCATGAGGTCATAAGATTCTGCATCTTTTCCAGAGAGTGTGAGGAGTCTATCCCTACACTTTCCTGTGAACATTTCCCAAAGGAGAGCACCCCAGTGAGATCTGTTCACTTTTCTGGTTACACAAGCCCTCTCAAAAGCTGTGAACCATTTGGTGATGTCATCACCATCTTCATATTTAGTTACAATCCCTTTGGGGATTTTCAACATGTCAGGAGAATCTCTGACCCTATTTATGTTGCTGCCACCATTGATGGGTCCTAGGCCCATCTCTTGTCTTTCCCTCTCTATGGCTAGGATCTGTCTTTCCAAAGCCAATCTTTTGGCCATCCTGGCTAACTGGATGTCCTCTTCACTGGGGTTATCCTCAGTGATTTCAGAGTTGTTGGTCCCTCCTGTGAGGGAACCAGCATCTCTGACTATTATTTGTGGAGTCAGGGCTTGAGTAGCCCTGCTCTCCCTAAGTAGGACTGGAGGGGGGGAATTTCCCTCCAAGTCACTATCTTCATCCTCTGAGTTGCCACCCTCAGAGGGATTGGCCTTTTCAAACTCTGCCAAAAGCTCCTGGAGCTGTATTTTGGTAGGTTTGGGGCCCATTGTTATTTTCTTTAGTTTACAAAGTGACCTTAGCTCTCTCATCTGTAGATGGAGGTAAGGTGTGGTGTCGAGTTCCACCACAGTCACATCTGTGCTAGACATTTTGCTTCTAAAAGTTGGAATACTTTTTAAGAATCTACAACTAGTTCTAGGTTCTAATTCAAACTTTTACAAACTTTTAAACTCTAAAAGAAATGCTAAACAGGATCTAACACAAGGCCCTAGCAGGTCTTTTAAGAATTTAGAAAACTTTTCAAATTGCAAAAATCAATTTCTAATGACAATTTTGGAATTTGTCGTGTGATCAGGTATTGGCTGAGTAGTCCAGCAAATGCAAAGTTTTGTACCCCACCGCTGATCCACCAATGTAGGAAGTTGGCTCTGTATGTGCTATTTCAAAGTAAGGAATAGCATGCACAGAGTCCAAGGGTTCCCCTTAGAGGTAAAATAGTGGTAAAAAGAGATAATACTAATGCTCTATTTTGTGGTAGTGTGGTCGAGCAGTAGGCTTATCCAAGGAGTAGTGTTAAGCATTTGTTGTACATACACATAGACAATAAATGAGGTACACACACTCAGAGACAAATCCAGCCAATAGGTTTTGTATAGAAAAATATCTTTTCTTAGTTTATTTTAAGAACCACAGGTTCAAATTTCACATGTAATATCTTGTTTGAAAGGTATTGTAGGTAAGTACATTAGGAACTTTGAATCATTTCAATTGCATGTATACTTTTCAAGTTATTCACCAATAGCTATTTCAAAAGTGGACACAGTGCAATTTTCACAGTTCCTGGGGGAGGTAAGTTTTTGTTAGTGTTACCAGGTAAGTAAGACACTTACAGGGTTCAGTTCTTGGTCCAAGGTAGCCCACCGTTGGGGGTTCAGAGCAACCCCAAAGTTACCACACCAGCAGCTCAGGGCCGGTCAGGTGCAGAGTTCAAAGTGGTGCCCAAAACGCATAGGCTAGAATGGAGAGAAGGGGGTGCCCCGGTTCCGGTCTGCTTGCAGGTAAGTACCCGCGTCTTCGGAGGGCAGACCAGGGGGGTTTTGTAGGGCACCGGGGGGGACACAAGCCCACACAGAAATTTCACCCTCAGCAGCGCGGGGGCGGCCGGGTGCAGTGTAGAAACAAGCGTCGGGTTTGCAATGTTAGTCAATGAGAGATCAAGGGATCTCTTTAGCGCTGCAGACAGGCAAGGGGGGGCTTCCTCGGGGAAACCTCCACTTGGGCAAGGGAGAGGGACTCCTGGGGGTCACTTCTGCAGTGAAAGTCCGGTCCTTCAGGTCCTGGGGGCTGCGGGTGCAGGGTCTTTTCCAGGCGTCGGGACTTAGGTTTCAGAGAGTCGCGGTCAGGGGAAGCCTCGGGATTCCCTCTGCAGGCGGCGCTGTGGGGGCTCAGGGGGGACAGGTTTTGGTACTCACAGTCGTAGAGTAGTCCGGGGGTCCTCCCTGAGGTGTTGGTTCTCCACCAGCCGAGTCGGGGTCGCCAGGTGCAGTGTTGCAAGTCTCATGCTTCTTGCGGGGAGTTGCAGGGGTCTTTAAAGCTGCTCCTTGAAACAAAGTTGCAGTCTTTTTGGAGCAGGTCCGCTGTCCTCAGGAGTTTCTTGTCGTCGTCGAAGCAGGGCAGTCCTCAGAGGATTCAGAGGTCGCTGGTCCCTTTGGAAGGCGTCGCTGGAGCAGAGTTCTTTGGAAGGCAGGAGACAGGCCGGTGAGTTTCTGGAGCCAAGGCAGTTGTTGTCTTCTGGTCTTCCTCTGCAGGGGTTTTCAGCTAGGCAGTCCTTCTTCTTGTTGTTGCAGGAATCTAATTTTCTAGGGTTCAGGGTAGCCCTTAAATACTAAATTTAAGGGCGTGTTTAGGTCTGGGGGGTTAGTAGCCAATGGCTACTAGCCCTGAGGGTGGGTACACCCTCTTTGTGCCTCCTCCCAAGGGGAGGGGGTCACAATCCTAACCCTATTGGGGGAATCCTCCATCTGCAAGATGGAGGATTTCTAAAAGTTAGAGTCACCTCAGCTCAGGACACCTTAGGGGCTGTCCTGACTGGCCAGTGACTCCTCCTTGTTGCTTTCTTTGTTCCCTCCAGCCTTGCTGCCAAAAGTGGGGGCCGTGGCCGGAGGGGGCGGGCAACTCCACTAAGCTGGAGTGCCCTGCTGGGCTGTGACAAAGGGGTGAGCCTTTGAGGCTCACCGCCAGGTGTCACAGCTCCTGCCTGGGGGAGGTGTTAGCATCTCCACCCAGTGCAGGCTTTGTTACTGGCCTCAGAGTGACAAAGGCACTCTCCCCATGGGGCCAGCAACATGTCTCTAGTGTGGCAGGCTGCTGGAACTAGTCAGCCTACACAGACAGTCGGTTAAGTTTCAGGGGGCACCTCTAAGGTGCCATCTGGGGTGTATTTTGCAATAAAATGTACACTGGCATCAGTGTGCATTTATTGTGCTGAGAAGTTTGATACCAAACTTCCCAGTTTTCAGTGTAGCCATTATGGTGCTGTGGAGTTCGTGTTTGACAAACTCCCAGACCATATACTCTTATGGCTACCCTGCACTTACAATGTCTAAGGTTTTGTTTAGACACTGTAGGGGTACCATGCTCATGCACTGGTACCCTCACCTATGGTATAGTGCACCCTGCCTTAGGGCTGTAAGGCCTGCTAGAGGGGTGACTGACCTATACTTGCATAGGCAGTGAGAGGCTGGCATGGCACCCTGAGGGGAGTGCCATGTCGACTTACTCGGTTTGTTCTCACTAGCACACACAAGCTGGCAAGCAGTGTGTCTGTGCTGAGTGAGAGGTCCCCAGGGTGGCATAAGACATGCTGCAGCCCTTAGAGAGCTTCCTTGGCATCAGGGCCCTTGGTACTAGAAGTACCAGTTACAAGGGACTTATCTGGATGCCAGGGTATGCCAATTGTGGATACAAAAGTACAGGTTAGGGAAAGAACACTGGTGCTGGGGCCTGGTTAGCAGGCCTCAGCACACTTTCAATTGTAAACATAGCATCAGCAAAGGCAAAAAGTCAGGGGGCAACCATGCCAAGGAGGCATTTCCTTACAGTACTCATGCTGATTTTTTGCACACATGATCTATGTCTGTAATGAAGACAAGAAGACAAGAGTGTTAACAACTCCTCATCTACAAAGATGTCCTGGAACATCACACTGCAGTCTGACCTAAAAAATTCCCCACAATACCAAGTCTGGAAGCACACTTTGTGATGTAGAAAACAGACTCATCAACACAAATCCTTTGTGATCCATGTAAACTCCAAATGGTGGTTCTATCAAATGGTGGATACTTACCAAGTTAGCACAGGGGTAGCTGCCATTTTAAACCTCTTTATTCTTTGGTTTGTAGCATAGGACACAAATGTCATAGAACAACAATCACTACACTGATGGCAAGGCCATGATCAAGTAGCAGTTAACACATAATACAAAGGGTTAACTATATATTTATTCATAAGTAATCACACCAGAGGCAAATAAGGGAAAAGTCATACCTACACTAATCTAACCTGACTACTCCTAACCCACAACTGTCCCTAACTAACCTAAGCTAAACGTACTCTACACATATAACGAATCGATCTAAACATCAACCCCCCACCCACCATTATGAGACAGGACACATGCAGGACAACACATACTAACCTACACACATACTATACTATCCTAAACAATCATATATTTTTTTGGTATTTTTTTAAAATTATATATATATATATTTTTTTTCTAAACAGACAGGAACCCCAACATTGACCCCCACCCACACACTCAATAATGAAAAGTAGAAAGAATAAGGACCCCCCACCCTCCTCCCTAACACTAACTAAGCTAACAACCTACACTAACCTAACACTAATCCCCCAAGCCCACTAATCATGATAAAAAGGAAAGAGGAGGGAGGGGAGGGATACATTTAAATAGACCATATCAGTCCTAGAGGTTGGCCCTCCGTAGGGTCCGCCTGATGGACCTGACCCACTTCTTTATGTAGGCCACATCCTGGCTCAGCTTGTCCACCTTCCTAATGAACTTGTCCATTTTGCGGTCCAAAGCCTGGAATGCCGCAGGGTCAATTGAAGGTGCTGCTGCTGTCTGTGTGCCGGCAGAGGTGCTCTGTGTGGGTGTTGAGCGTAGCCCACTGGACTGTCCTGCAGCTCTTATATTGGTGGGTCCTGGTCATGCGGCAGAGGCAGGGACAACTGTCCCCGCCGGTGCTGGGGCCACTTGGGGAGAACTGGTGGTTGTGGTGGTGGTGGCTGTAGTGGGCAACGTTGGGCCACCCTGTGGTGAGGCCCACCATGCTCCGGAGGCCCGATCCGCCTGGTATTTTCGGGCCATCCATCAGAACCCCGACTGCACCTGCAGGATGTGTCGGTACCTCATGGCCCACCTCTCAAATTCATGCCTCTGTGCGGCACTCATGTTTGCAGCTGTGAAGAGAAAGGGCAACTATTTACCATAGGAAATGCATTGTGTGGAATAGCACAATGGGTCAATTGGAAATTGCTTTTACTGTAGTTGTAACAGCTCATATCACCATATAGATCATTGAAAGTCTCAGAGGAAGTACATGGGAAGCCTGCATACAAAGGTCATCTCACACATAGAATATACAATTATCTACATGATGGGTGACATCAGCCTAAACTTCTCATCATAAAAATTACAAATGCAGCCTACATTAATGCTGCACCTCCTCCGCCTATTACCTGGACTCCATATGTCAGTGTATGTGATAACAATCACAACCCTCAATATCTGCAATTTGTAATTGGATTTGCTAGTATAGAACTCATGTGCCATAACCGAGTGTGTACACTAGGTTCAAAACAAAGTTTCAAATGGTCACAAGTATGTGTAACATACTGGTTGCTACAGTCCTAGGTACCCTATTCCCAAACACATGTCTGACTTTGAGGGGGGGGTGGGAAGAACATCCAACAATCCCAAAATCGATGCACACCCAGGAGTATATAGAAAGCTCAACATGTTTTTGCCTCCACACACACACCACCAGTGAAGGGCTATCAACAAATCGGAGTCAGCTAAACCTTGTCCTATCCAAGGTCCACACATGTCAAAATGTACTGACCTAGGCCAACATCACATACTACCAGTGAGGCATATTTTTCTACAGACACAGAGGAGCAAGAACACCCATGATCATGAATAGCATGTACACCTAGGCCATTGCACTGTAGTCCCACACACTTCTAGTACAACTTGTGGAAGTACATGCCCCCGGAAGATCCAACCTACAGTGTACTCAGTACATCGTTTACTAGGGAAGCAGCAGATTTCAGACAAGCCATTTGCAGAAGCTATCTGGGAGAATGTCAGTCTGAAATGCAGACTCAGTCCGAGACGAGTCCCAGAGCAACTCTTACATTAACTAGTGTATTCCACATGACTCACCCCATTCCCCATAGCGGGCCCTACAGGAATGGCCTACAGACCCAAAATCAGACAAATGGATAAACATAGGTCAACTCAAAATGAAGTGATAATTTAAATCCCAATAATGGAACAATACTAATGATTGGGCAGCGCATCAAACCTTGCAATCTGTTGAACACACAGTAGTCCATCATGCATCACCAGCAAACATAAAAAATACCACACATGCAACACTCACTGTAGGTGTCGTGGTCCTCAAAATGAGCCACCTCTCCCACTGTGTACGGTGCAGGTCCACTTGTAAAGCATGGAAGGAAGAATATACTCAGAATCCGTGCACTGACGAACAGTTGCAAATACAAAGACAATGTGAGAATATGACTTGAGTAATGAAACACTTTCACACATGCTCATACTGCATGGAATTATTAATGCGCAACATTTACATCGGATGAGTCTCCTGCTACAGTTACCCACCCTACTACACACATGCAGTGGCCCGGACAGTTATGTGGTGGCAAAGATGCACCTCCATTAGTATGCACCAACAATATAGGTGTGCATTCATCTCATCATGTGCATCCAAGAGAGACATCCAAAAGCTGGTTACTTGAGGACTGCCTGACCTCTCAAACAGCCTATGTGGTCATGACATATATGTGACTGATAGGTACATGGTACAGAGGGCCAGGTACTTTGGCAATACCTCATGTTGTTACAGTTTCATACATTGATGTGTCCAAACAATAGTGATTGGCACCAAACATAGATGTTTGTACCCTAGTCCATACCTTTGGACTGCCATCCCTATTCTGATTTGGGCACAAGTGACAATAAGTACCTGTCTAAAATGTTAGCTGAAGGCACCTGAGTCCTTAACAAATATGGTTCATGCTCAGATCAGGCATGTAACAATTAAATGTGAAGGAGCACATTTATCACGACAAGGCATGGCACTTCCAAGAAAATTTTCCATACACACCAACCAGACACACATGTGACATATGTATGGACAACATTGCTAACTTCAATTGACCTGAAGGCAGCACTCATTTTCAGCATCATGTAGGGTTTACAAATGTCAGTCTAGCTATGGCGTCTACATATGTAGGTATGATGTTTCAACATCCATTTTTCACTGGCTATTGTGACCTGTAGAGTCCTAATTGCGTCATTAATGTGTCGCTTGTCTGACACAAAGGCGGCACTACATTACATTCTGCTACAGGCAACCGGTATGTGTAGAAAACATGAGCTACCTGACTGCTAGCATTTGTCATCCTTCACATTGTGCATCAATTACCCAGTATGTTTCCCTAGCATTACACACAGTCAGCTACTTATCTGGCATATTGGGTAACAATCATCACATGTCACTACACAGCTTTAAATTGTGCACATTTAATTGATCTGTACTCACCAACATGGCCACCAATCCTGATTCCCAGGTGGTCCAGCAGATCTTGCTCCCTGGAGATCAGATCAGCCCAGCGGTGCTTCAATTGATGGTCATTCCTTTGGCTACCATATAGACGCACCAAGTGATGGCGCACCTTCCCCCACCGGACTTTACGGGCCTCCGTGTGATACCCCTGTATCACCCTACCCCCAGCCTCCAGCATGAGTGAGAGGAAATGGCAAACAAGCCATATAAACCGCCCCCCCCCCAATTCCTCCTCACCCATCCTGGAAAGCCGTGGCCTACCAGACATGTCAGCACTGAAAAAGGGGAAAAAGTAGTAGAAAAAGGAAAAGGGGGAAATGGGGAAAGGTAGAGTGGGGAAATACAAAGAAAACTTAAGAAGAAGAGCCCAACTATCCCCTATATTACAGTACCCACAACAGACTCCCACAGACAATAAATAAAACACTGGACTTGACAAATTAATACAACACAGACTCAGACAGTATTCTACAACAAGACAATGATGGCAAAAGCACAATTGAGATGGCACACTGGACACAAAAGCACTAATACACAGGACAACACTTTGCACACAGCCACACAGTCTAGAATAATCTGAGACTGAAAAGTGAAAGTGAAAGTACACCCACTGTACAGATTCTGTAAACAGGATATCCTATTACATCACATCCTGCATAAAATGGCCGCCGTTTTTTTCCGCTATGCATCATATTTTCACACATATAGCTTGTGCGTCATATTTTTTGACGCACAGGAGTGCAAATAATGCAGAGTCAAATTTTTTTTAATCATTGGTAGATTATATTTGTTTGAGGCATATTTTACAGTTCTAGAGTTCAAAATTAAGCCGCAGCAAAATATGATATCTAATTATGAAAAATATTTTTGACTCTGCATCATATGCACTCATGTGCGTCAGAAATAATGACGCACAAGCTGTATGCGTGGAAATATGACGCATAATGGAAACAAAACGGAGGCCATGTTATGCAGGATATTATGATATCTATTTATGAAATATATTTTTGACTCTGCATTATCTGCACTCCTGTGCGTCAAAAATTATGACGCACAAGCTGTATGCGTGGAAATATGACACATTATGACAAATATGTCTTTCATTTGTCAAATTGAGAAATTAATTTTGTCATGACCAAACGGTGCTAAGTGATAAACTTTGGGGTTAGCTATAGCAAATGTCCCTTATAGGATGTATAGAAGGTATTCACAGTGCAATGGTAATGATTGGCCAGAATGGATATAACTCATAATTGTACACATATGTAGGTAATTGCTGATTGCTAATTTCAAAATATGAATGGGATACCAGAATGTATTCCTTAGCAAAATTGTGTCACCTGTATCAAGCTATTCAAAATTAAATAAAGGCCAACTAGGTAGTGCAATTGTCGCCTAAACATTTTTTGCGGGTAACCATGTCCTATTTACGAGTAAATTTATCTAAAATTTGTTTCACTTTTGACATGTAGGGCACACATGCGCCTTATGCATGTGTGTGCTTCACATGTGCATAAAACATTTATATTTGGGGGGCAGCAGAGGTGGACTTAGGCCCCCAGCACCCTAGGGTTTGCTCTTCCAGACTTACAACTTTATCCAAGGGTTTCCCAAATTCAGTAATGCTAAACCATCAGCAGCAGGCCCATGGAAGCAAATTGGGTATGATTCACTGTTTGCTAATCTGTAATCCCATTTGCCCATTTGACGTTTGCCCTATTGATTCTTTGGATAATTCTGACATACCATTTTGCATTGATTTTTTTGCAAAATCTCAACGTTCCTTATGTCATGATAGCAAATAGGTTGTTGATGTATGTGGCCCTTTATGCAGTACCTGGTTTAGAGGCATGTTTCATTCTTCCTGCTAGGTTACAACTGGGACACTACTGTGATCGGCTGCTTGAAACCATTTTGTTGATTGCATGGTACATGTACATGTGTGTGGTCCAATATTGATCCAGTATCAACTGTCAAGGTGTAAGTTGTCACTGTAACGTCCAGGTCGCCTCATGAGTTAGTGGCAGCTAATCATGTATCTAATGAGTATCGTTTGTAGCAAAATTTGAGAAAAGTAATTGAGGACATGGTCACCTACACGTGGATGGTCCCACCCTGTCACTGAAGACGTGTAATGAGACTTTCAACTGGGCAACCTTGGTGTGCTGAGTGAGAGAATGTCTCAGGTGTCTGGATCCGGCATGTGTCATTGCAACATTTGTACTCCAGTTGGCCTCTGTGGATGGTAATGGATCAGGAAACATCATAGCCTCTGTGCAGAAGTAAATGGCTGGTATTCAGCACACACGACTCATCTTTATTATTTGAACAATGTAACTCTGCGTGTGAACTGTCAGGGTCCTCATATGTGTTGACTTTTCATGGACATTATCTGAGGTTGCTGGTTCGGATGGAGGCCACTTACACCATCAAACGCTATGGTCCAGGTCCACTGTCACACTTTGTAGTTTAGGCATTAATGAGGGCCAGACAACGGAAGGGCCATGATTTAGCTATTCAAGGGCACTGTCACAAATCTGATACAAATAACAGTCAGATGATGCAATACTATGTATTTGAGTATACATTGATGAGGCTAATGACAAATTAGTGTCTGAGGTACAAGAGGTTTTGGACAGCATGTGTGGTCCATAGGTGGACCACAGGTATCTTTAGGGTGACCCACGACAGGTGCCAGTCAGGCTGACAGGATGCTGGGTCAATCAGGAGCAAGTTCTTTCAGTAATTGCATGATCAGTGTTCTGACTAGGACTGGTCAGAGGGAGCAGTAGACAGTTGACATGTCACACTGTGTATGTCCTGTGTTGTTTTGAAGGTGACACATGAAACCATATACAGTGTTACACTGCAACATTAGTAGCAATGCTTAATGATGTTATTGCCCAAATGCCAATATCTATGCTGCGGGAGGCATCAGCAGGGACGGGGCATGTACATTTGGGTGGTGTGCATGGAGGGGATCACTGGTGTGGCCTCCATCAGTGTCTCACTAGTCCTGTCAGATGAGATTTGCGGAAAATTAGCCTACAGTACCTTTCACAAGAGAATCAATCTACAGGTGATACCAGGCCTTAAAAACTCCAAGCCAGTGTATTATATGAGCTGAGTTCCATGCAGTGAGATGGTACTATGACAATGGTAGGCATAGGAAAGGGTGTGGCACACTGGATGACTCTTGTGAGTGTGTGTAAATGAGGGAATCTCAGTGTACACAAATCAGCATTCCAGGGACCTCTTCCGACAGGTGGGGTGTGACCAGCCACAGGTGTGTGTAATGTTTTTAGAAAAGGGCTGACATGTAGATGGGTAGTGATGTGCTGGATGCTTGTCATAGGTGTAGCACTTGTGCTGTGTATGTTCTGCTTATGTGTAACTCTAGTGACAGATAGTCATTGCAAAGATAGTAAGTAGTTGGAATTACTGTTGCCAAGAGTATGGTAATACATTCCTGTTCCTGAAGCATAAGCATGTGAACTGGCTGATGTATGAGGCCTGTTTTCCCCTAGTTGAGTGATGGTTTTTTAGTTGTGTGCCATCTGATGCGATGATCCATGTTTCCTACATGTATGTGTGTCATATGTGTGGTCCTCAGCTATTGCCCTTCAAAGGTGAACTGTACAGGATGTCTGTCATTTACATTGTGTGTGTATGTGACCATTGTATGGTGGCCATTACATTTGTAGTGTATTTTTCGGTGTCCTGATTGTTATATCATTATTGCTCAATGAGACGACATTCTTCTTCTGATATTTCAAGCTAAAGGTGGGCAGAAATGAATAGGCCAAACCATAATGTTGGCCCCTACGCACTCCAGCAGCAATGTTTGGTTGTTCCCCCTCCTGTTGCAGGCCAGCATCCTCCTCTTCTTCATCTTCAGGCAAGTATGTGTCAGGTTCGAGGAGGGGAATGTTCCTTTTGACACAAATGTTGTGCAATATTGCACATGTGAGGATGACCCTACAGACCATCTCGGGGGAATATAGTAGGCTACCACCAGTGATGTCGAGGCAGCGGAACCTTGACTTGAGGATCCCGAAGGTCCGCTCGACAATGCTGCATGTCCTCTTACGGGCGTCGTATGCCCGCTCTGCAGCAGTACTCGGGTTCCCAAATGGTGTCATTAGCCATGGCTGGATGCCATACCCCTGATCAGCTGGAAGAAAAAAACAGAATGGGATCATGTTGATGTAGCTTGCATTATTGAAAAGACCGTCCATGGCAGTAGTTGTCTTGTGTTGTCTGTGACTCTTTTGTGTACTGATGTGACATCCTATACTTGTAGGCTATACCATCTGCATTGTGTTTTTACCTTGGCTGAGCACGTGTTTGTCTGCTAACCGTTTGTCATCAGTATGTTTGGTGATTTTCAGTGCAGTGTGCCCTCCCTAACATTGTGACTTGTGATACAGGTGTCCTTGTGTCTTCACTTGGGGTGAGTA
Source organism: Pleurodeles waltl (assembly GCF_031143425.1). Classification (NCBI taxonomy): domain Eukaryota; kingdom Metazoa; phylum Chordata; class Amphibia; order Caudata; family Salamandridae; genus Pleurodeles; species Pleurodeles waltl. The sequence goes on from NC_090444.1 coordinate 562,941,738, forward strand.
GATAGTTCAATGTAGAGTTTAATTTATAAGTGTTGTTAGCACGTTCATATGGAAGTACCCTGGACATCCCATACCTTTAGACTTATGCAATGTATTAATGTAAAGGTCATTGTGAGACTTACAATTTGCAAGGTGACATTTCGGCAACCACACTCATTGACGTCTTCACATTAGGCTGTACAGTAATTTCCGATGTGTGACAGGTTCAATGGTGAGTTAAGAAACATGGCTAGCGATGTCAGGACCTCAGTGTGTTCCTGTTGACATGTTGCTGGTGTGGTGTATGTGTTGTGTGTCCTAGAGGGTTGCTGTGCAGTGAGTATATAAGTAGGTTTTTGTATTTACCAACAAGTAGTCCATTGCCATACCGTCCATCCTGGAAGTGTTGGTTGATGGTAGAGTGACGGAAGATGAATGAGTCATGTACACTCCCAGGATATTTAGCCACGATGTTGGTGATCAATCCCTGGTGATCGACTATGGCCTGCACGTTGATTGAATGTGTGTGCTTCCTGTTGCGGTAGAGGTGTTCAGTCGCAGCAGGTGGCACAAGGCGTACATGTGTGCAGTCGATTGCACCAAGGACGTGTGGGAAGCCACTGATTGCATAGAACCCCTGTTTTGTTTCCTGCTGCTTCTGCAGTGTGTTAGGGAAGCAGATGTGGCGGGGTGTCAGTTGAATGATGGCATCCAGTACTTTTGGCAGAAATGCGGAGAATGATGGTTGGGAAATTCCGCCAACCAGGGCACCAGTTGTTTGAAATGAGCCACTTGCCAGCATGTGAAGTACGGCAAGCAGCTTTGTTTCTGTTGGTATGGTGTGGGGTGTCACCAAAGTGGGGGCCAACTGCTGTTCAATATTTTGCAGCAGCTGCTGGATGGCCTGCCAGTTCAACCGGTACCTCTGTATGATGTCCTGTTCCCTGAGGCCCTGAAGGGTTGTTCTTGGGCGGAATATCCTCTCCTGCCTTCTGCGCTGCCTTTGGGGTCCCTGCTGGTGTTGTTGTAGCTGCTGTTGTTGCTGCTGGGCTCTGCGTCTGCGTGCACGCTGGATAAGAATCACCTCCATGTCTCCCTGTTGCTGCTCTGCTGCTCTGCTGTTTGTTCTGTGTGTTCTGATTAAATACAGGTGTGTTTGCCCCATTTTAACGCCTGCCCTGACCCAGGCGTTAAATTTTGACGCAAATCGGGCTGTATGTCATTTTCTGGCTCTGCCTCCCGGCCGAGCGTCATTTTTGCCCAGAAGCATAAATACGATGCAAGGCCGTTTGCGTCGTTTTTTGGACGGGAACGCCTACCCTGCATATGATTAACTCAGGACGGGTTGCCGCATCCAAGAAATGATGCACACGGCGGAATTTTGTCGTCCGCGGGCTCGGACGTCAGAGTTTAAATATGGGGCAATGTTTGCGCTGATTGTGCGTCAAATGTTTTGACGCACAATCAGCGCAAACGGAGTATAAATATGCCCCCCAGAGTCCTTATCATTAAATGGCCAGTGACCCACCTCTCTGTTTCATCCTTCTGAAGGATCAGGGTTAATCACTTGGGCGGACGCTGATAGAAGGCCTCTATTTTGGCTGTAGTGAGGTGCCAGTTTTGACAGATAAACAGCATGTTGAATCGGAAAGCTTTATCAACAGTGCACAAGACCTTAAAGTCAATCTAAGCATCCAGTGGAAGCCAAACAACCAGACTGGCAGGATTGATGTGGTTCTACGTGCAAAGGTTAAGGAGAGTTCTAGTGTACTGGTTTGGAAGTCTTTGAATTATGGCAAATAGTTTTTGGGGAGCCCAGAGTGCACAATATTAAAGTAGTCAAGGCACGACAGGTTGAGAGCTCTCATCAGCTCTTCTTTTGCAGCTATGTAGAAGGTGAAGAATTTTGTTGTCAGAGAGAAAGTTGCAAGTTCGTGTCTTTTGATACTGGATTCATTTAAGGAGCAAAAGTGAGATTGACATTGAAGAGAATCACCAGAAGTGTTATGTTTTGAGAGGTGGCAAGAGGGCTACCATGGCACCTGGACCAACGAAAGAGTGGAGATTGGCCTCAATTACAAAGGTTACACATTCAGTGAGCTGTTTTCTTATTTGGAATTCTTTGGCCTCGGGTATTCTAAAAATAGTCACAATACACACATTTTTAAATCAGTGCTTTGAGGGTGAAAACTCTAAACATATTATTTGTAAAAGTTCCAAACTAAAGTTGACTTTAAGAAGAAAAATTAAGTAAGCTTAATTTATTCATTGTTATTATATATAGGAGCCTCTAAACAGCGCCAAATGTTTTCATACTCGTGGAAAACATTCATTTTTTTAAAATACTAATTTTGTCAAGCAAACATATTTTTTTCATTTTCTCAAAATAATAGTGGAAACGTGGCAGATCATTTGCTTTTCACAATCCTATGATAATTGATACGTCCACTAACATTGCAATGAACCACCATCTGTGCTTTCCAACTGGTGTTACTCCTAAATCTTTACAGCCCCTAATAATACTATAATTGTATCGAGAATTATAGTTTTTCCAAACAAATCATTTATGAAGGAGAAGGTCGACTGCAGATATTCCTGTGGAAGTGAGCATGTCAATATCATAGGAAACTCTTGAGGATTGGTTTGCTCTTCCAGACTTTGCTACACTCACCTCCTGCTGGGGTAGGAATGTGTCCCCCAGCAGGATTTCTGCGATTAGAAGGAGAGGGCTGGTGTCCTAGAAAAGCACCTTCTCTCCACCATGGCACGAGACGCGCCTTCCAGACTTTGCTGCACTCTGCCCCTGCTGGGGTGGGACTAAATCCACCAGCAGGCTTTCTGCCATGAGGAGGAGGGGGCTGGTGACTGCTAGAAAAGCACCTTCCCTCCATCTCCTCGAGGCTGGGATCCCCGTTTTCATCGAAGTTTGGAGATAGTACAGCAAGTCTTTGTTCTATCCTGTTTTTATCTGTGAGGAACCTAAAGGGTGTTAAAAGACAAATGGGGAAATGGAAAGTAACTTCAACTGACCCTGCTACGGGCCCAGCAAACACTAGCTGTACCGTTGATGGGTTCTTCCAGCAGGCAGTGGGGGGTTTTAAATAAAGAAATTGAATTGACAGAGGGATGCCTTTCACTGTATTCGCCTCCAGCCCCTGTAGTTACACATATTGTGATAGAACAATCCCTCACAGTCACACACAGGGAACTTCAATCGCTGTCACAACAGATGGATGAAGTCGCTTCTTCAGTAGAGTAGAAAATCCCTGAGAATGCATGCCCCCATTCTGATTGTGCTCGAGGTGGCCTTGCTCCCCCTAAAAAAAAAATGGTAAGTGGAAAAGGATGGAGGGAGGCTTAAAAGCAAAAATACTATGCCTCGCTCCCCTGAAACGCCAGCAGGCTCCTTTTTAGGGTCAAGTCTGCGTTGCATGCGCTCGCGCATGCGTATCGCAGCGAGACTCTTTTGTATTTAGAAAAGGGCTCGGAGCCCTGTCAACTTCATGCCAGTGTGTTTTATTGGTTCATGGGCTTGCCTAATAAAATCTGCTTGCTTTCATTAGTTGAAGGCATGCATACATCATGCCTTTTCCGGTGGCTAGCCCTCCTCGAGCGCAGTGAGCAAGTACAGAAAACATGTGAGACTCGCTGTTTTCCATCGGGCTTGTGGACTACTTTTTCTGTAATTTACGAGCGCAATCTCGCTTGGCAGAAGTTGAGCGCTTTACATTGTTAATTTCACTTTTTCGGGTTGTGTACATAAATGCACTTTTGCCCGATAGGTGAAAAGTCGGGTTAGGAGTTTACAACGCGATCAGCTCTAACATGAGCAAACGCGAGACCCGTTGCATTGTAAATGCTTGTGCTGATTCTTCTCATGTTTCATCGGGGCAGGAGCAGCGAAAAGCTTAAGGAAACGTTTAGGCTTAAGGAGCTCTGTGCTAGCTTTTCAAACATTGTGAAAGAAGTTTTAAACCCAATAATGTCCCGTCTGGCTCACATTGAAGAGCCCCTTTTTGCCCTGCAACACCACATTACTGATAAGTGGCACTCTTCTCCTCCCAAAAATGGTTTGCTCTATCATGTGATATATGCAGATAGGGTTTGGGTTCCCCACCATTCGGATGAGTTAGTTTCTTCATTATCTCGTGGATAAAGTAACAGGCATGGGGATGTGATTGGAACAGCAGTGGCCAGAAACAAAAAGGCCCTAAACACCAGGAATAATACAGAAAGCTCCACTGCATATCAAATTGATCGGATGGCCCGAGGCACAAATGATATAAGTATAAAGTGTTGGAAAACTTGGACCTGCCAACAGGAGCATGGGAAGGGCAATGTCCTCCAGTTGCCCCCACAAGTCACGCCATAGGTTTTGATTCTGAAAGGCGTTCCACCACTAAAAAATCATTGACATGAAGAGCAAGATCAAAGAAGGTGGTCAATGGATTAAATAAAAACTCAAATGGGTGGGTATAATACATGAGTATATCATTTACATTAGAAGAGTGGACTGGGTAGGCAGAATACCAAAACTGGACGCCATTGATTGTGTTGTTATAAATCTTAGAAGCGAAGATTTGGTAAAACAAATTTTAACTGGTTTACAACATCCTAAACATCTTCAAAGCTGGATAAAAGCCCTGCCTTTGGGTTTCTTTTACAGACCGACCAATGTTACTCCACGTTTCCCTCCCCTCTTACATCCTGCCCCTTGCATGGTTCCAACTTCAAACAGATTGAGCCCATTTCAGATCTGGACCAAATGGACTGACTCATCCTGGATTCTATTGCTGCATTGGCACCAGAAGTTGTAGATGTTAAAGAAAGCAGCCCTTTCTTGCCCCCAGTAAAGGGGGGTTGTAATTTTATTTCTTGGAACATTGCAGGGTTACGTGCCAAACTGGATAATCCTTATTGGTTACATTTTATAAGTGAGATATTATCTGTTTACAGGAAATATTGTTGCAAGATAAAGTTCATTTAAATGGTTATCAAGTATGTTGAGAGCCAGCATGTCCAGCAGGCAGGGCCTAGGGCGGTTTGGCAATTTTGATCTCAGTTCAGATTCCTTTATTAAAAGTGTGTAGGATTTGGGCTTCTACTTTTTATGGTAATTTTAATGCCTTGTCCTACCAACTATGATATTATCGTGATAAACGTTTATTGTATCTGATTTAAGGATCAACACCAGAGGTTATTGACCCTTTTGATGATTTTGTGGTGTCATTCTTCCTGAAGCCAAACCACAAAACATTGTTACTCCGGGTAGTGGACTTCAACATAAAGCTCTGTAAACTAAATGCCAAACAGGTTTGTGGTATGACAAATTATGATGGAAGACATTTTACCCACTTTGTTCACACCTTGTACGGGAAGCTTTAAATAGCTTTATCTTAAGACACTTTTTGAACCCCGCCAGTGATTTAGGGGGTTATTCTAACTTTGGAGGAGTGTTAATCCGTCCCAAAAGTGACGGTAAAGTGAGGGATATACCACCAGCCGTATTACGAGTTCCATAGGATATAATGGACTCGTAATACGGCTGGTGGTAAATCCGTCACTTTTCCGTCACTTTTGGGACGGGTTAACACCTCCTCCAAAGTTAGAATAACCCCTTTAGTGAGCAAAGAAGGAAATTCACTCCACAGCCTTTCAGAATGTCATACAGGGAACACTATCTACTATTTATGTCGTTCAGTAGTAATTTCCACGCAATGTCCACCGACTCAACGCAGCCCTTGTGACTTCATCCTTTCACCATCGGATTTCAACACATCGTCCCTGGGGCATCCGAAACCCTGCAACCCAAAGAGGATCCGAGACCGAGTTCCAGAAATCAACACAAAGCCTTCCCTGTGTGAAAAATAAACTACGCATCTCCATGTGCGGCCCGAAAAATCGACGCACACCTCCCTGTTTTCCACGCATCTTCGCCTCTGAGGTTCCTTGTGGAGATTTTGAAAGCAAACCAGGATCTTTGTGTTTGCAATAGACATTTATTGCTGTTAAGAGACTAAAGACACTTTGGGGTTTATTCTAACTTTGGAGGAGTGTTAATCCGTCCCAAAAGTGACGGTAAAGTGACGGATATACCACCAGCCGTATTACGAGTTCCATAGGATATAATGGACTCGTAATACGGCTGGTGGTAAATCCGTCACTTTTCCGTCACTTTTGGGACGGATTAACACCTCCTCCAAAGTTAGAATAACCCCCTTTATGTCATTTTTACATTGATATCTCAACATATACTTATTGCATCTTAATCGTTTTTTAACCTGCATTTTACCAGATAAATATTATATATTTTTCTAAACACTGTGTGGTGTAATTTTGTGGTGTACTACTGTGTTATTGTTTAGTTTACTGCACAAATACTTTACACATTGCTTTCTAAGTTAAGCCTGACTGCTCAGTGCCAAGCTACCAGAGGGTGGGTACAGGATAAATTGTATTTTGTGTAACTTACCCTGACTAGAGTGAGGGTCCTTGCTTTGACAGGGGGTAACCTGATTGTCAACCAAAGACCCCATTTCTAACAGTGGGCTTTGTACATGTATGCAATTGTATGTGTTGTGTTTATGCTTTTATGGATTTATGCAAATCCAAATAAAGGTGCGACAACTATGGCATTGGTTTGACGTAGTCTGACTATATTGATGTAAATAGCTGGTGGTATGATAAACTAACCACTGATTGCATTATTTAAATGACCCCTAAAAGAGCTTCACCCATAAGTCAAATTTCATACCGGAATCGATATATACTTTCTATTTATTAAATACCTTACTAACAACAACATCATCAATATTTATTGTACAGCAGATATATAGTTGACGCGTTGACCTAATTTTTGAGCTCAAATTTGTTTTCAAGCATGATTTTGACTAAAGGCACAGAGCCTGCAATCTCTGAAAGAGAGAATCTCTGGAATGAGATTATGATTGTTACATAAGTGTACTGAAATCAACCCATATATGTTTCTTTTTTAGAAAAAACAATACATTACGTGATAGGATTCCTGCCATTTAACCAATTGCCACCTAACCATCCCACAGTTGATTTCAGTGAGGCTTAAATTTGAGCAAATAAATTCTAGTGGGGTTTGTCTGTGAAGATGAGCAATTTGCAGTTATTTCAAAACATGCATCTGAAATGTCATCTAGAACTTGCAGGGACAACAACGAACCAGTATTGCCTTTGTGCTATTTGCTAAGGTAGACCAAACAGGTATTATTTTTCCTTTTATCTGAGCAAGGGGGTAATTATAAAAAAATTAGCCTTTAAATCTAGCCATGTTTATAACAATGGATGCATATAGTTGCCTCTGAAGTTTTGATGGAATCAAGGGTCTCATTTACTAAAAAACACTGGGTCTAAATTTCAGATTAGCAAACAGTTACTCCATCACAAATGTCAGTGATATACCGTTCACCTTAACACAAACACATTAGGATTAGGACATAATGGGCATAATTGCATTTCAGCGGACCGAAAAGTACCCCCGACAAAATCGGGCTGCCTCACTGCTGGGCACATATGAGTTTCCCATTGGGTTAGTGGATGGAAACCACAGTTTCCCCCACTGGCCCAGCAGGAAACAGTCTACAGCACTGTATATGCCTTGTAATTGAGCAGTAGCAATGCTGTAGTGCGCAAGGTACACCAGCACTCTCACAATGTCTACTGTCTGCAAACGACAGTGCTGGCCAGGGGGGCCCCCGCACTGCCCATGCCAAGTGCATGGACATTGAAAGGGCCCCCCCTGGGGCCCCATGAATCGGTTCTCAGCCGGTCTTTTCACGGTGGTGTTGCTGCAATAAAATTGCTGGCGGAGAACAAAGTCATAATTCCCAGAGGATCGCTGCCCTGGCGGATTAGGACCACCAGGTCTTTGGGACGATGAATTCTGGCAGTGCTGTCAGTCGGCCGGGGCGCTGCCGCCACAGTTGTAATATGGAGCTCGGACTGCCATCTGACTGCCATCCACGAACCTGGTTCGTAATGAGGCCCAATGTGCTTTTAATAAGGAATAGAAAAATTGTCAGATTTATGACTGAATACCCATCCATCAAACCCTTAACCAGACTCTTAGTTCCTTTGGGATCACACTAGTTTTCTTTTTCCCACAAATAAGGTATTAATTTGACACTCAACCTGCAACAAAAGTTCTCATATATATTACATGGTAATGTGGAAACTAAAAAGAGTTGAAATAGGCATTACTGTCAATGATACCCTACTAATTAGCATAATTGGCAATAGATTCTATCTCTCCATTAAGACCGCCTCCTTTTTCAAAAGTGGAGCATAATTTAGTTTGTAGAGATTTTTGGCATTTGTTTGAGATCCATAAACTCAAACACATTTGTATTCTTATTGTAATTGTGTTCCAAAAAGGAGGGAAAAACGCCCACTTGTTCATCAACAGTCCTAACTGTATTCACTTTGTAAACTCTCGAATAAGATGAATTATTTAATTAAACTGAAGGCCATTTCACTGTTCGATTGTAGGGTTGTAGTAGTATTCAAATCATCAATGTACACCTTTAGTGTAGGTCCTCCAAGGAAGATAGGCTTAAGTACAGGATTTGATGTATGTAAAATTGCTAAAGGAGCAATAAATAATGTAGAGTATTGGTGACATAGAACAGCCCTATCTAGTTCAAGAGTATTTTTTTAAAACAGTTTTAACTCAAAGGCATCAAGGAAAAACAAATCAATAGAGACCTTTCCTCCCATTTCCTCCAGGGTGCCCACTTCCATTCAAGTTACATATGCTCCACTTCATTATTCCACTGCAAAAATGCACAGAAACATGTGTCACCCACTTCAAATTTAAGAATACTTGTCACATTTTGTACATCATATTTGGAGGGTCTTTCTCCTAATGCAAATAGTCCTTAAGTTTTATATATTATATATTGTTATGAATCCTGCATTCTGTTGTCATCCACTTGATCATTTTCTTTTTCCCAGTGCTGGAGCACTGGAGTCGTAATCCATTTTAAAGCTATGCATTTTTGGCAACCACTATCCTCAGCTCTACTACTTTCTCCACTGTGTTCATATTCTTGTTTTGGGCAGTAATCAAAACTACATTTTGTCATCAAATAGATACACTCTGAGATTACTTTTGTCCTCATACGAAATTAAAATGGAGATCTCGCTTTCAGAAAGTTTATGGGCCTCATTACAACCCTGGCGGTCAAGAGACTGCCAGGTCCATGATGGCGGTGTCACTGCTGACGGGCCAGTGGTGAATACCGCCAAATCAGGAGTTTGGCAGTTTGACCAAAGCCAAACTGCCGAGCCTCCACCTGTCCTGCCACATTATCGTGTTCCACCAGGCAGGAGGAGAGCAGCCCAACACAGCAGATGGCATGATACCGCTAGTGGTATCACGAGCCGGGAGACCGCCAGCATTTTTCTGCCAGTTGCACCGCCAGAAAAAAGCTGGTGGTCTTGCACCCTTGCAACATGAATAAGCATTCCTGTTGCCAGGATATACTCTGACACAAAAACAAACACACCCCCACTCACCCACGCACTGCGTCATACACCCCTATTCACACTAACATACATACACAAACACAGCACTCACCCTCCTCCCCATCCAAAAACACTCACTCACCCCCTCCCCCGTCCACACACAATCACTCACACATGCAGGCACACCCCCACAAACACTCCCACCTCCCCCTGCATTCACGACATTCACAGAAGCGCTCACACACTCACACACACACACCCGCCACTGTCGGACGATCCAATTACCTCATCCATCAAGGAGGTCGTCTAGGAGGGGACGTGCCCTAGCGCTTCCACCACCGGCAGCACCTCGCCACCTGGACACTACCACACCGTATTACGGGTTATAATATAGTGTGTGGTCTCTTTTTGTAGTGGCAGTACCGGTGGCGGTACTGCCTCTGCACTGCCAACTGCCAGCACGACTGGTCTCAGAATTCAACCCGATTTTGGATGGAATTCTGAGATCAGTTGCATCAGGGCGGTCTTGAGACCACCGACACTGGACGTATTTCAGCGCCCGCGGCTTCGGCATTCTTTGGAAAAGACAGGCGAAGTCATGATGAGGGACTATGGCCCTCATTCTAACCCTGGCGTGTGTAACACCGCCAGGGCAGAGGGCAGAGGAAGCACCGCCAACAGGCTGGCGGTGCTTCCAGGGCCATTCTGACCGCGGCGGTAATGAGTTGGGCAGCCTTGGCGGGATGGCTGCAACAAAGACTGTACACAGCATGATCATGTAAGACAAACATTTTTGTTTGCACATCATGCAAAATCTTTGCCAATAGGACACATAACACAAACACAGTTAACTTAAGATCCACATGCCATGAGATCACAAATGTTGTCGTGCTGTGTGTGGTACACATTTTCAATGGTGAATTTCAATAGTTTTGCGTATTTGAGCCTCACACATAATTTTTAAACAATGTTTAAAGGGATTCCTTAAAATAACCAAGATCAGATGGTGCTACAGCTCATACTACATGTAGCCTTCATACTGTGATGAAAACACTGCTGATAGCCCACTGTCTGAAGCAAAACAAGTACATGGAAACAGCTTAATACATGATGCTCACAGTCCTGTGTATTATGTAGAAATTGTCACACTGAGATGATTCTGTCTAATAACTCAAGGCTGCTTGCAATACTTAGGGGGATATTTATATTTGCGCCGGATTTGCATAATTTTTTTTAATGCGAATCCGGCGCAAACTTAACTCCAAATTTATATTTTGGCACCAGATATGTCTAGCACCAAAATATTGACATTAAATTCATTTTTTTCCTACAGAAAACTACCTTGCATCAATGAGATGCAAGGTAGGCATTCCCGGGCAAAAAAGGACTTCAAGGCCCTAGCACCTTATTTATCCTCCCATGCAAAAATCACGCATGCGGGGAGGAGGGGTCAAAAAATGGTGCAAAGCTTGCTTTGCACCATTGTGTGACACCTGGGTCAGAGCAGGCATTAAGGGACCTGTGGGCCTATTTCCATGGTAGTACACCATGGAATAAGCCCACAGGTGCCCTCCCCAGGCCCCAGGGACACCTCCACCCACACCAGAGGGACAGCGGAGGATGGGGGTCCCCATCCCAGGTAAATATAGGTAAGTGCAGGTGAGTATATTATTTTATTTTTTAAAGTACAGGGCCCCTACATGGCACTGGGTGCAACGGCAGGGGGCCCTGGTCCCTTTTGCTGGCCATTGGGGTGGTGGGCATGACTACTGTCTTTTCTAAGACAGGAGTCATGTGGTATGGATGGTTTTGTGTCAGAAAATCACACTAGGCAAGTTAGCGTAATTTTTTTCACGCTAACCTGCCTATCATCATTTTTGGTGCAAAACCCCCTTTTTCCATACCACCAGTCCCACCCGGCTAACGTCATTTTTATTTACGCTAGCCTACCCTTTGCACCGGCTTGCACCATTCCATAAATATGGTGCCCGGCTGTGACACAGAAATGGTGCAAGTGAGTGCTAATCTTTTTGGTGCAAAACTGTGTTGGTGCAGTTTTGCACCAAAAAGTATAAATCAGGGCCTTAGTATGTTCCATGTACAATCTTTGCTGTGTTGCAAAACATTTCTACAGAGCCTAAAAACATTTGTGAAACATGTTAGGCGCAAGTTGTCAACTGTCACCTGCACCCAGGGTTACTCTTCAGTGCAAACATTCATAACATGTTTAATATCTGTACACAGTTATGGTGTATTAGAAGCACATGTATTTTGTAAAAACTTACATCCATTAGCTGGAAACAGGCTGTACAAAATTAGGTAAAGAAGTACTATGGTAGTTACATGCACTTTGTAAACTTTAAAACAAACTAACACTCTCACTGATGTCATCAGTGATATCTTCAATGAAGTAATTTGAGATGTCATCAGTGATGTCACATAAGATGCAAAAACAACAAGTGATGGACGGAATGCTGAACATTGTCAAACATTCACCCCCAGTACAGTGATCTGGGCCTAAATCCATCGTTTTTTTGCTGCCCATGCCATTCCAGTTTGGACCCATCCATATGCAAATCAGTCTTGACCCTGTTCCCCATGGGAACAGTCCAGCCCGAACTGCTATGCCAGGTCTTCCCTGGACTGGAAACAAGCATCCTGGGACCGCTTCCCATGCCACTGGATTCAAGCTAGCCTGGCTGATGAGGGGTGAAACCCCGAAACCGGTCCCAGGATGCTTGTTTCCGGTCCAGTGAGGACCTGGCTTGGCAGTTCGGTCTGGACTGTTCCCATGAGGAACAGGGTCAAGACTGATTTGCATATGGCTGGGTCCAAACTGGGGTGGCATGGTGAGCAAAAGAACGATGGATTAAACCCAGATCTATGACTGGGGTGAGTGTTTGACAATGTTCAGCATTCCGTCCATCATTTGTTGTTTTTGCTTTGTCGCCCTAAGTGGGAAGGGTATGCCCAGACGTGGGTCCCGTGCTTCCCATGCCACTGGATTCAAGCTAGCCTGGCTGATGAGGGGTGAAACCCCGAAACCAGTCCCAGGATGCTTGTTTCCGGTCCAGTGAGGACCTGGCTTTGCAGTTCGGTCTGGACTGTTCCCATGAGGAACAGGGTCAAGACTGATTTGCATATGGCTGGGTCCAAACTGGGGTGGCATGGTGAGCAAAAGAACGATGGATTAAACCCAGATCTATGACTGGGGGTGAGTGTTTGACAATGTTCAGCATTCCGTCCATCACTTGTTGTTTTTGCTATGTCACATAAGATGTCAGAGTCAGATGTATTTATGTCAGTTAATTTCTAGGGTTTCGTAACTGAAAGTGATTTTTAATTACAATACATAAATCCAACCCCCTGCTGCACGGGGTGAGTTGCAGGGCCTGTGGCCAAACCCCCCTATGCATCTAATTCCATGCTGCACATGGCTTTCGGCCATGTGTAGTGAGGGGTTTCCAAAAGGTCTGGCCTGCAGACAACCCCTACATGCAGCAAGCCCCAAGCTGCGCACAACCTATGGCCAACCCAGGTAAAGGCAGCGAACCCCACACTGCACACAGCCTTCGGCCGTGCATGGCAGGTGGTTGGCCATGAGGCCTGGCCCTGGGGACCCCATCCCCTGGGGTCTTTTTTTAAAGAGGAAGGGGGCCACCTAGTCACCTCGTGCCCTAAGGTAACTATAACTTGTAACCTTGTTATGCCCAGTTTCTTTATCAATAATTTTATTGGAAATGTTGCAGTGATAATATCAGTGATGCCATAGAACATGTCATGAATGATATGATATATGAGGTAATTACCTGCGCATGGCGAGTACAGAGTTGTAGTTACTTGAAAAACCTTTAACTATTGCAACTACTTTTCTATGCTTTTGTGTGCGTAAATTCAGAACTTAACTAGAATGTCTCAGTTACCTGTTTTTTAAAAGACAATTTTAAAGTTTTTTTCATGATAATACATCATTATAACATCACTGTATTCTTAGTTTTTTTCAGTGAATTTCTATGTTTTTTTTTTATGTGGGGTGGGCTTTGGCCACAGGGTCTGTCCTATGGCCAACCCTCACACGAATCCAGCCCCACACCGCACATGGCCTCCAGCTGCGCATGGCAGGGGTTGGCCGCTTACATATATTATCTATCTATCTATCTATCTATCTATCTATCTATCTATCTATCTATCTATCTATCTATCTATCTATCTATCTATCTATCTATCTTATCTTTCTATCTATCTAGATTTATCTTCTGATCTAGATAGATAGATAGATGACCTATTGACGTTCACAAGTAGGTGGGTATAGTTAGGACCTAGTTTCCATGAAAAAAGTGTTTTTTGACTTGGCTTTATTTTTGGTGCCATTTGATGAATATTCACAAAATATTCCAAAACAGTGTGCCCATAGGGTCTTGTTGGGCATGGAGTGGGGGAGGGGTCAACAAAGTGAATTCCATTTTCAATTCTCATAGGGATTATAGACATAACTACATCCCAAACAGAATTACACCATATTTGACTGGAAGAAAGCTCTTGGTCTAGTGTAAATCCGTTCAGTAGTTCTTGAGGTATTAAAAGAAAAAAAATGTAGATATGTAGAGGCGCGGATGCTTCATGAATAATCCAGATCTTGTGCAGAGATCTGATAGGCTGCCAGCTCTTCAACCAGGAAGTGTTGGCAACCATCTTTGGATTTGGCTTTAGCCGAGTTCCAAGCAAAAAGCCAGAAAAAAGTAAAGGGCCAGGGTATGGACACCCTGACCCCTTAGTTCTGGTGTTGGATTCCCAGAGGGACCTCCCACCATGGCAAAAAAGCACTATTAAAAAAAAAAAAAAACTTTTTACCATGAATCTGCAATAGTGCTGTGAATTTGTGGTACAACGTAAAAAAAAAACACAAGTGTGGTCTCCTGCACTTGTTTTAGTAATGCCCTGGGGTGGGTCATGTCTTGCGGGCTTATCAAAAATACAGAAGGGAGTGCTCAGGCCCCCCTCCTGGGCTTATTTATTCCCCAGGGACCACCACCACTCCCCAGGTCTGTTCCGTATAATTATAGTAGGGTGGTCTGCGGCCCCCCAAGCAACTGGGACTGGCACCTCTCTGGGGCTAACATTGTATTATATACAGGGGGCCTACACAGCCCTGGATGCCACCAGGTCCCTCGGGCTGCATGCCTTCCCCAAGGCCCGGGAACCGCCACCTCTCTGGGGCAATTGTAACATAATAAGGTGGCTGCACACCCCCCACAGCCCCAGTGACTGCCCCCTCCCCGGGGATGAATTTAAATAATGAATGACCACCATCTCTCCAGGGATGTTTAAATGATGGGTGGGCGCGCAGCCCCTCATTGAGCCGATAATGGCCCTGGGTACTGTCATCCTCAGGGCTGTCTCCTGTTATATCACGGGGTGCCAACCTCTAGGACACTGATGTTTGCTCTGACTTGGCAGGAGCTTTTACAGCTCCCACCAGGTCAGACCAAACACAACTCTGCTCCCAGCAAGCAAGAGCTGTCAAACAGCTCTCGCTTGCTGGGAGTGGAGGTTTCCTCTGTTACTCTGCTCCCAGCAAGCAAGAGCTGTCAAACAGCTCTTGCTTGCTGGGAGTGGAGGTTTCCTCTGTTTCCCTGCTCACTCAGATGTGGGCAGGGAAACAGAGGAAACAGTTGCTCTCACAGACAAGGAGGCGCATGTTTAGCAGCTCCCTTTCTGTGACAGCAATGCCTGCAGGAGGCAGGGAGCTGGTTTAGACCACCGGGGCATTCTGGCTCTCCCTGCTGTCCCCAACGGTGGTGACTGGGTGCCTCGGGGTCAAAATCAGCCCATGGAGAGAGGCAGTGCAGCCTCTCTCCCCTATTATAATCTGAAAGACTTCATGGAGGTGAATGCATCACTGATCTATTGGAGCGCAACCTGTATGAGACTGATGAGTAGGTTCCTTCTAGTCCTTTCCTGGTGAGAGTGGTGTCTATCATTCTCCCTTTAAATTGCTACAGGTATGTAAATGTACAAATCACCTGGAAGCTGGTGACATTTCCTCAAGGTCTATTACCACCGCTGTAGTGTACAATGACTTCACTGACTTCTGGTCAGCGTTAGCCTTGCTCCCCCCCACGCACTCCACCTGTTGCTGCTGCTCCCTTTCACAGTCTTAGGTTGCCTGGCTCATTGTGCTTGAGGCCCTCCTCTACCCGCAGGCTCTGATCTGTGCCTCTCCCCTGGTGGCCTAGTGGTTCCCTTCTGTCCCTCTCTCTGTTGCCTTCTGCCTTTTCTGTGCCCTTTTCTACTTTTTTGCTCTGTTGTGTTTTCTCTGTTGTTCAAAAAAAATTTGCCTTTTTGATAGTTTTTTCTCCTTTCTCTATTTCCCCATGTCTCTCCTGCCACTGCTGCTCCTGCGGCCACGCCCCCTCCCAGCACCGTGTTTCCTGCCCCCCTGCCTCCCAGCTGAGTGACCCCTTCCTTCTTCCTCCCTCTCATAATGGCAGCCGCAGTGCAGTGACTAGAGCAACTTCACTGAGATTTGGTAACCATTAGTCGTGCTCCCCAGCACAGCTCCACCTGTTGCTGCCTTTCACCTTCTGCCTGGCTCGTTGTATTTTGGGGACCTCCTCCTCCACCGGCAGGCTCCCACCTGCGTCTTATCCCTGGTGGCGTAGTGGTTGCCTTCTGCCCCTCTCTATGCTGCCTTCTGCCTTTTCTGTGCCCTATTTCTGCCTTTTTGCTATGTTGCCTTTCCTCTGTTGTTCTATAATCTTTTTGTCTCTTTTTCCTCCTTTCTCTGTTTCCTTGCATCTCTCCTGCCGTTAATGCCCCTGCAGCCACGCCCTCTCCCAGCGCTGTGTTTCCTGCCCTCTCGCCTCCTGGCTGAATGACCCCTTCCTTCTCCATCCCCTTCCCAATGGTGGCCGCTGCTCCTTGGGTAGATCAACTTCATTGACCTCTGGTCAGCATTAGCATTGCTCCCCCTGCACAGCTCCACATGTTGCTGCTGCTGCCTTTCATCTTCTGAGCCTGCCTGGCTTGTTGTGTTCGAAGTTCTCCTCCACCCGCAGGCTTCCACCTGTGCTTAGTCCCTGGTGGCCTAGTGGTTGCCTTCTGGTTTTCTCTTTGCTGCCGTCTGCTTTTCTGTGCCCCTTTGCTGTTTTTTTGCTCTGTTGCCTTTCCTCTGTTTTCTATGCTCTTTTTGCCATCTTAGCTCTTTTCCCTCTTCTCTCCATTTCCCAGTGTCTCTCGTGCAGCTGCTGCCTTCTGCATTTTCTGTTCCCTTTTTCTGCCTTTTTGCTCTGTTCGCTTTCCTCTGTTTTCTATCCTCTTTTTGCCATTTTGGCTCTTGTCCCTCCTTTCTCCGTTTCCCAGTGTCTCTCCTGCCACAGCTGCCTTCAGCCTTTTCTGTGCCCTTTTCTGCCTTTTTGCTATGTTGCCTTTCCTCTGAACGATCCCTTCCTTCTCCCTCCCCTTCTAAAATGGCAGCTGCTGTGTGGCCATGCAGTGGGTGTGCAGCTGGCACATGCTCCACCTGCAGAAACAACACCAGGACCAAGCACGCCCTCAGCACCGGAGGCTCACCCGCCTGTCCACACGGCTCTCCCAAGAACACCCAAGGACCATTCTTGTGCCTCAACTGCACTTCCACCTGTCCTCATACTCAAAATCCCCCCTTGGCTGAACCCGACAGACATCTCAGATGTATACTACTCAACACTCTCTCCCTCATCAAACATGCAATAGACGTTTTGGACCTCCTTGACTCCATCGCCCCGTTGTCACCTTCTTCAGAGAGACCTGGATCACCACCTCCTCAGCTCCAAACTTCACCACCACCATCCCCAAAAGCTACAAGATCATACCTCAAAGGCGCATTAACCGGCCTGCAGGAGGTGTCGCCATCGTCCACAAAAAATCACTCCACCTCATAACCAAAGTCAGTATCCAGACCCACATCGCCGAACACCTTCACTTTCAGGTCCAGACTAAGCCAAACACCACCCTCCCCGGAACACTAATTTACAGACCCCCTGGAGCCTGTCCACCCTTCAGTGAAGCACTGGTGGACTTCATCGCCCCCATGCCCTCACCTCAACGGACTACATGCTCATCGGTGATCTCAACTTTCACCTCGACAACCACAGTGACCCAAACATGGCCACCCTCATTGAGAACCTTGCCACACTCTGACTTAAGCAACTGGTAAACCTCCTCATGCACTCAGCAGGTCACACTCTGTCATCTCCTTCTCAAACATCTCTGTACACCACTGGACCGACCACCACTGCGTCCACTTCTCCTTCTCCAAAATGGTTGAACTGCACCAAGTCCACTGCCCCTTGAGCAGGAACTGGACCAAGGTCACTGAAGCTCAGCTCACCACCGTGCTCCGCCACTCCCCACCACCAGACACTGCAGATGCCAATACCTCAGCCCACAACCTCCTAGCCCCCTATGGCATGCTTCAGTGCAGGAGACCCAGCTGGTTATCCAACAACCTCCAGGAATCCAAGAGCACATGCAGATGACTTGAGAGAAAGTGGAGAAGCATTAGGCGAGCTACAGACCACAAGGATTTCAAATATGCAATCACATCCCACCACCAGCTCATCAGATCAACCAGGAATTCAGCCATTCTGGAGAAGCTCAACACCAACACACACATCAGCAACAAACTGTTCGTCATAGTCAAGGAATTCACAAATACCGGCACGGATTCTAAGGACATCCCTCTATCCCAAGACCTCTGCGACAGCCTCCCCTCCTTCTTCCATCAGAAAATCCAGGACATCTACAAAGGATCTGCAAGCAGAGGACCTTGCCCCCAGCCCACCAGCATCACAGACACTCATCACCAACTGATCTTGGAGCACTGGACCCCCCTCACCCTGGAGGAAACCCTCAGGCTCAAGAATACCACTCACTCTGGGGCACTGTTGGACACATTCCCATACCGCATCTTTAATTGAGCCAGCGCCATCATTGCTCCTGAACTATGTCATACCACCAACTGCTCCATTGAAACCGGCAACTTCCTGGATACCTGGAAACATGAAGAGATAAAGGGGGTTATTACAACTTTGGAGGAGGTGTTAATCCGTCCCAAAAGTGACGGTAAAGTGACGGATATACCACCAGCCGTATTACGAGTCCATTATATCCTATGGAACTCGTAATACGGCTGGTGGTATATCCGTCACTTTACCATCACTTTTGGGACGGATTAACACCTCCTCCAAAGTTGTAATGACCCCTTAAGTCTCTCCTGAAGAAATCTTTTGCAAACTACAGCCTATTTCACTCCTTCCTTTTCCAGCCAAGGTCATTAAAAAGCAATCAATGCCCAGCTCACCAAGTTCCTCGAAGCAAACCACATCCTTGATCCCACCCAGTCAGGATTCAGGAGCAACAACAGCACCGAAAAAGCACTCCTAGAAGCCAAAGATGACATCCGCACCCTACTGGACCCTGGAGAGGCAGCGGCACTCATCCTCTTTGCCCTCTCTACCACCTTTGTCACAGTCTCCCACACCACCCTGTGCACCAAACTACATGACACCTGCATCAATGGCAATGCCCTGGAATTGATCTGCTTCTTCCTGACTGGCCGAACCCAGAGAGTCAGGCTTCCACCTATCACCTGGAAGCCGATAGAAACCAGTTGCAGAGTTCCTCAGGGTTCATTTCTGAGCTCCACCCTCTTTAACACTTACATGGCCCTGCTTGCCAAGATCGTCAGGCACCACGGGCTCAACATCGTCTTACGATGACGGCACACAGCTCATTCTCTCCCTGACCAACAAATCATCTACTGCCAAAAAGTACTTTCACAATGGAATAAAAGCAATTGCTGACTGGATGACAGACTGCTGTCTCAAGTTCAACTCTGCCACAACAATGATCCTCATCCTGGGGCCCACCACTCCTGCCTGGGATGACTCCTGGTAGCCCATTTGCTTCTGAACTGCCCCAACTCTGACCAACCACGCCCTCAACCTTGGCATCATCCTTGACTCATCACTGTCCATGGCCAGCCAAGTCAATGCAGTTTCCTCTTCATGCTTCTACACTCTTTGCCTGCTCAGGAAGATCTTCAAGTGGATCCCCTTTGACACAAGAAGAACAGACATGCTCTACTACAGCAACACACTCTATGCTGAAATCAGCAAAAAACTCCAAGCAAGACTCCAGAGAATTCAGAAGACCGGGGCAAGACTGATCCTGGACATCTGCCACCAGAGCCACATCTCCATCCACCTCAGAGACCTACACTGGCTCCCAGTCAACAAACGCATCACCTTCAAACTCCTTACCCATGCATACAAGACCCTCACATTGGCAGACTTGCCTACCTCAAACACTGCATCTCCTTCCACACCCCCTCCAGGCAGCTCCACCAGTGCAACTGCCCCTCGCTACCATCTCCAGGGTCCAGAAGAACACGGCTGGAGGAAGATCCTTCTACTACCTCACCATACAGACCTGGACCATGATGCCTCTCCACCTCAGGCAGTCACCATTGCTGGCTCAGTTTAGGAAGGACTTCAAGACCTGGATCTTTGACTGACCCGGATCCCCTGTAGTGCCTTGAGACCCTATAAGTGATAAGTTGCACTCTATAAATGTTGCTGATTGATTGATAGAACACTGGACATTTACCCAAGGAGGCAGAAAGACCTTCACTTGGGTAGATATTTTGTGCAAAGTTGTGGAGTCTTTGTTAGATAAAAGGGCAGGTGAGATCCCTTTGTGGCCGAGTCACTCACACAGCTACTGACACACCCACACAGACACTCATAGACCCACTCAGAGATGCACTCAGACACTCATTCAGACAGACACACAACCACTCACAGACTCTCTCAGAGACATATGTACTCACTTACAGACTCACTCATGCACCCACTCACAGACCCACTCATGCTCACATACCCACTCACAGACCCACTCAGAGACTTACGCACTCATTCACAGACCCACTCACAAACTCATGCTCTTACTCACAGACATACTCATACTGTACACTCATGCACCCACTCACAGACCCACTTGGACACTCATCCACTCAAAGACCCACTCAGAGACTCACGTACCCACTCACAGATCTACTCAGAGACGGGGGCACCCACTCACAGACCCACTCAGAGACTGACACACTCACTCACAGACCCACTCAGACACTCGCAATCCCACTCCCACACCCACTCAGACTCACACACCCATTCACAGATGCTCACACACCCACTTAAAGAGGAATTCTCACACCAACTCTCAATGAGGCCCTGATTTAAATTCTGCAGGAGGGAGTTACTTTGTCACAAACATGACGGATATCCTATCCGATGTATTACGATCCCATTATATCTTATGAGGATCAGAATACAGCGGACAGGACATACATCATGTTTGTGATCGAGTATTACTTCTGCCAGTCTCTCAATCAGGCCATGACTTACTCGATTGAGAGTGTGTGTTTAAATTAGCTTGCCCATCCCCAAGTCACTCATTACCCATATTTAAACCGCTCCTTCCTCCTCCCTAACCCCCTTCTATTTAGTTTTAAGTGTTCCCCATTTCCCAGCCTCTCTCCCTCCCACATTTACTACAAAAAAATGTACCTAAATGTGTGGAGCTCTTCCCCATATTGACAGAAATATCCATATAGAAAGGGCAGGAGACGTGGAGGCCGAGATGTCCACACATAGGTTTATGAATAACATTTTGTACTATATGAATAATTCCACTGTAGTACTATTTTACATACTACAAAATGATGGTTAGGTCCCTGTGTGTCTGTCAGGAGAAACGCTATGCTCAGACATTTTGAAAGCATTGCAGTAACACACAACAAGGAAAAATACTTTAGCAGTTTAGGAAAACAATTTTTATATATTAATAATTCCCCACCAAAGTGTGCTATGAAGAACAGGGTTCTGATTCAGCTAGATCCCTAAGATTTGTTCTCCTTTTTGACTAGTCAGTATTTATATGTCTATTGGAAGTGAGCCTCACTTACTCAGTATCACTCGCTATACACTCTGGTAAAATGGAGTTGACTGCTAACTAACAGTGCCCCCCTTTTACAATAAGGCACATTGCTGAGTGGCTGAGGCAAGAGGCTCTGGTATGGTTGCATATGAATACCTACACACACATAAATGCACATGTATGAAGACTGATTGAGTGTCTAACTCTGCCTAATGCCTACCCACAGGGAGTCTGCAGATTGGACCTTTAATAAATAGTTTTTGACCGGGGCAGGCATTATAATCTAATTGGACACTACTCCTATTTCTTTTCAGCTATACTGTGAGTTGTTGTGCTTTATTGTATTTACACATTGAGTGGAAGCTGCACAAAAAAAAAATATATTAACCAAGAGAGAAGTTTAATATGTGCTTCCCTCTGTAAACAAAGGTCCCAATTGCAAATTATATCTTGGTCATATTTTACTCAATCTTGCAATATTACCTTGGTCATATTTGCATTCCTTCATACACTTATAGTTCTGATTGTATTTCTTTGAGTCAGCCTTTAATTATATTCTGGCTTTAAAGTAGCTTGGTGGACCAAGCTAATTACTCTGCTGGCCAGCAGGTAAATCAAAGCCTTCCTCACTCAGTAGGCTGATATGGAGGGCTTTAAGTCTGTTCCTGGGGGAGTTAGAGTATCAGAGCAAATCTGTTTAGGTTAATTCAATACACACAGATGCTGTGCAGGAGGGATGGATAAGGATGAAGTGATGAGGTGCTCCTCCACTTAAAAAAACCTACACAAGAGAGAGACAGAGAGGAGCACTAAAATCTGTAGCAGCCAAGGATGGAAAGAACCCACCTAGAGGAAACTCTTCCTGGAGTGGTGGGACACTCAAGGCTTATACTGACTTGGATTCTGTGTATCTATGTCTCCAGGGCCGGCAGAACTGGCCTCCCCACTTCCTATGGGAGACATTAGTGAGGATGATTTGCTGGAGACCCTGGAGTAGAGGATTACCCAGGAACTTCTCTAGTCTTGTGAATGGTGGCCCCTAAAGGGGGATACCTGTGCTGGAAACATAGGCCCTCATTACAACCCTGGCAGTCGGAGTTAAAGCAGCGGTAAGGCCTCCAACAGGCCAGTGATTAAAAAAATTGAATCACGACCATGGCGGAAACATAGACAGCCACATTAACACTCCGACCGCCACGGCGGTACAAACAAACAGCATGGCGGTCACCGCCAACAGACAGGCAGAAGACAATGTACCGCCCACACTATTATGAGAGGCCAATCCACCACCTTTTCCGGGGCGGAACCAACGCAAACAAAAACACGGCGGAAACAGGACTTGGAAGGGAAAACACTCACCACTACACAACCCATGAGGAACCAGGACTCCATGGAGCCAGAACTCCAAATCTTCCCTGTGATAGTATTCCTGCTCCTCTACCAGGAGCACGAACGACGGCGGCGGCGACCAGGGTGAGTACTGCACCTACAACACAGGGGAGGGGGGAGGGAAAAGAGAGTGACACACACATGCAACGTGCAACACCCCCACCCCCACCCTCACCCACAACAACATACACTCTAATACATGTTGCAACATTACATTTACACCCCCTAGCCCCCCTTGGAAGAACGCAATGACAAAAGAAAATTAGTTGAACGATTGTAATCAATAAAAATCCATTCGTCAAAACTTGAAATACAGTATAAACAATTATGTACACCAACTATACAAGTCTGGATAGTGCACCATTCATAGTCTGTGGACCACTGGTCCCAAAATGCATGGGCGAGGCCCACACTCGATACCAGACTCAAAATGGAGAGAACACTGCTGGGGCATCAGATCGAAATGAAACAGGCACCTCAGGGGGAAGGAAAGGGGGGCACCTCAGCCGGATGAGTGCACGATGCCAGCTCCACGAGGGGGCTCCACGTCCATTGATGTATCCTGGGGAGTGCAAAGCCATAGTCTCTCAAGTCTCTCCAGTGGGTGGTTTGCCCACTGCTTTATCCTGGGGAGAGCAAAGCCACAGTCTCTCCAGTGGGTAGTTTGCCCACTGCTTTATCCTGAGGAGTGCAAAGCCACAGTATCTCAAGTCTCTCCAGTGGGTGGTTTTTCCACTGCTTTATCCTAGGGAGTGCAAAGCCACAGTCTCTCAAGTGGATAACAGTCTCCACTGGTTCTGGAGGGGGCTTTGTGCCCAGAGCGCTTCATCCTGCCAAGGACTGAGGTAGTGGATGTGATACTCCACTGGTTCTGGAGGGGGCTTTGTGCCCAGAGTGCTTCATCCTGCCAAGGACTGAGGTAGTGGATGCCTTTCTCCACTGGTTCTGGAGGGGGCTTTGTGCCCAGAGTGCTTCATCCTGCCAAGGACTGAGGTAGTGGATGTCTTTCTCCACTGATTCTGGAGAGGGCTTTGTGCCCGGAGTGCTTCATCCTGGGGTAGTGGATGTGACTCTCCACTGACAGTGGTGCAACATGCAAGCTGCCCAGGCTCCTGGAACTGACCACCAGCCTCGGACGACTGACCACTGGGGATGGCAGCCATGTCTGCGGTGGTACCATGGCTCAGGATGTCGCGGGCCGCTGGCGATGCTGGTGGCGGTGTTAGTAGCGGCGGTGCTTGCAGCGGACTCTGTGGCATCGGTGCTGGCAGCGGGCTCTGTGGCATCAGTGCTAGCGGTGGCCTCTGTGGAATCTGTGCTGGCGGTGGCCTCTATGGAAACGGTGCTGGCAGCGGTCTTTGTGGCGGCGGTGCTGGTGGCGGTCTTTGTGGCGGCGGTACTTGTGGCAGGCTCAGTGACTGCGGTGCTGGTGGCGGGCTCTGACTGCGGTGCTGGTGGTGGGCTCAGTAACTGCGGTGCTGGTGCAGCCTCATTGTCTGCGGTGCTGGCAGCGGTCTCTGTGGCGCCGGTGCAGGTGGCGGTGCTGGTGGCAGTCTTGTCCACCATGCAGGTTGGCGTCGACGTGGACCTGCCCTTGATTTTGTGGCCTTTCCCCGCCTTGGATGGTGGCGTAGCTGCCTTGCCATTTTCCACTTCTGTTTTGCCTGAGCCCTTGGTGGCAGGTGTTTTCGCCTTCTCCCGTTGGGATGTGGGCAACCTTTTGACTTTTGGAGGTGGCGGAATGTCCTTGCCCTCGCTCTGTGGGACAATGGCAACCCTGTTGCTTGGCACACTCCACAATCCCGCTATTACTGGCACCACTGTGCCCGGTGATGTGGTGGCTGAGGTGCTGGGTTGGGACCTGGAAAGGCGGGCCCTATGGGACGGACGGGGGGAGGTGTAGGGAAGAGGTCAACATTTGATAGGAAAAGCTTTTTAGACACACAATGGGACGGGTAGATGGAGGGGGTGTGGGAGTGGAGGAAGAGGTAGTGGATGTAGGAGGTGTACGTTTGCAGACTTTGGGTGAAGGTGCATGGGCTGGAGGCTGTTGTGAGGCAGATGGCTGTTGGGTGGGTGTGTGGCTGCGATTGTTTACTTTGGGGGGAGGGCTCACAGACACACTGGCAGAGGACACTAGGGATGTGTGAATAGTAGTGGAAGTGGTGAGTGCACGTGAGCGGTGTGTGGTGATGGGCGTGCTGATGATGGAGGTAGTGGCTGAAGATGTAGTGTTTTCAGGTGTGAGTGGAGGCGAGACAGGGAGGGAGGAGGGAGATGTGGGGGGGGACACAGTGGAGGCAGTGGATGTTGGTATGTGTGCATGCGTATGATGCTTGTGTGAGTGCTTGTGGGATGTGTGGTGCTTATGTTTGCCTGAGCCACCCTTGTGTGTTGAGGTGTGTGCATGCTGGTCTGATGGTGTGCTTGGGATAGGCTGAGGTACAGGGGATTGGGCCTGGGTGGAGGAAGTTTGAGGGGGGAGGCTGGACAGAGGGACAATGGCTGCCATCAGTGCTGAGGCCAGAGCCTGAAATGCTCGCTGTTGTGCTGCCTGGCCAGAATGAATGCCCTCCAGGTATGCATTTGTTTGTTGCAACTGCCTCTCTACACCCTGGATGGCATTCAGAATGATAGACTGCCCAACAATGAGGGATCTCAGGAGGTCAATAGCCTCCTCACTGAGGGCAGCAGGGCTGACTGGGGCAGGGCCTGAGGTGCCTAGGGCAAAGGAGATGCCCACCCTCCTGGGTGAGTGGCCACGGGACACACACTGAGGGGCTGCTGGGAGGGCAGTGCTGGTAGGGGTGGGCAGCTGTACTTGTTGATGTGGGGGGCACAGAGGGGCCTGTCACCGCAAGGGAGCTCCCATCAGAGGAGGAGTCGTTGTCGCTGATGTCACCTCCTGCCCCCACCATGGAGCTCCCCTCGCCCTCCGTCCCACTGGTGGCTTCGGACTGCATTGTCTCAACCTCCAGGGCCATGTGGGATGCAGCTCCCTCCTGCTCCGGTGGCACTGCTCCTCTGCCTGATGATGCTAATGCACACAAGAACAGGGAGAACACAAAAAGTGGGGGGGGGGGGAGACAGAAGAAAGACATGTTCAGTGCATGCAATACCACTACAGTTGGCGGACACTACAGACACAGCAGCCCTCTGCACTACGCCATGCACTTAGAGTTCCCTAATTAATCACAGGGACAAGGGGTACAAGGCCTATGCCTAATTGCTGCACACATGGAAGTCACAGGAGCCTGACTAGGTGTAGATGGCTCTTACCACTGGTGGGGTTGGGTGCCACATAGCCTGCCTCATGAAGGGACCTTGCCTACAAAACACGCCCTGGCCTAGGGGAACCCACAGCCCACCTCCCCCACCCAGACACCTCGTAATGCGCACAGAGTCAGATGGATATGAATGTACTCACCCCCTTGTTGCTGCTGTGATGCCCTCAAGCGCCCATCC
Source organism: Pleurodeles waltl (assembly GCF_031143425.1). Classification (NCBI taxonomy): domain Eukaryota; kingdom Metazoa; phylum Chordata; class Amphibia; order Caudata; family Salamandridae; genus Pleurodeles; species Pleurodeles waltl. The sequence continues at coordinate 562,968,045 of NC_090444.1, forward strand.
AACTCCGGATACGCCACCGCCAGGATACAGAACATCAGGGGGTCATGGTGCGACGGGCACCCCTCCCACTTTGGGAGGCCATCCCCAGCTAGGCCTCCGCCATCTTCTTGCTCCAGCAGCGAATGTCCTCCCATCTTTTCCGGCAGTGGGTGCTCCGGATTGTGATAGTGAGACACATGTGAGGTGTTGGAGTGATGGGGGTGAGGGTGAGGGTGGGGTATGTGATAGCATGCAGGTAGGGTGGGGGATGTAATAGTTAAGATTTGCCTTACCAGAGTTCATTCCTCCTGCTAATCCTGCGAGGCCCTCAGGATGCAGTATGGCCAAGACCTGCTCCTCCCATGTTGTTAGTTGTGGGGGAGGAGGTGGGGGTCTGCCGCCAGTCCTCTGAACTGCAATCTGGTGTCTTGAGGCCATGGAACGCACCTTCCCCCGTAGTTCGTTCCACCTCTTCCTGATGTCATTCCTAGATCTTGGTTGCTGTCCCACTGCGTTGACCCTGTCTACGATTCTGTGCCATAGCTCCATCTTCCTAGCTATGGAGGTGTGCTGCACCTGTGATCCAAATAGCTGTGGCTCTACCCAGACGATTTCCTCCACCATGACCCTGAGCTCCTCCTCAGAGAACCTGGGGTGTCTTTGCAGTGCCATGGTGTGGTGTGGGTGATTTGTGATGTGGTGTATGTTGTGATGTGTGAGGGGATGTGTTTGTGTGTGTTGTGTGAGGTGAGTGGATGTTGTGTGAGTGATGGTGTTGTGTGCCTGTGGATGCTAGTTTGTTGATGGTGGGGTCTCTGTGCTTCGTTCTCAATTTTGGTAGTAGGGGTTTGTGGGTGATGTGGGTTTGTGTTTTATATTGTATTGGGTGTGTGGGAGTGGTGTGTGTATGTGTATCAGGTGTGTGTATTTCGAATTGTCCAGTGTGGTTGTGTTTTGTAAATGTGTGTATATTGAGCACGGTTGTGTGTACCGTCAATGGAATACCGCGGTTGAAAGACCACCGCGTAGATTCGTGGGTCGTGATGGTGTGGGTGGATTCCTGTTGGCGTGACGGTGCAGGTTTTGCTATCATCAGTTTATCACTGACCTTTGGTGTGGCGGACTTTTGTGGGTATCTGGTATTTGGCGAATTCCGGCCTGTGGGTTGTAATAGCTGTAGCGGTTTTCCGCCGCCGCAGCAGTGTGTTCGCAGTCTTCTGCACGGCGGTAAGCGGGATTTACCGCCAATGTTGTAATGAGGGCCATAGGCATCCTATACATTGCCTTGACACCATAAGGCCTGGGATTAAAGGCCTGCAGGGTAATCCACCTTAATAATTGTTGGGAGCTGCTGCAGAAGATGTAGGGCAGAGAAGAAGAACCAGCGGTACAGACAGGGCAGGAGAACAGACCCTTAGCTCTTCCTCATCAGAGGGAGATCTCTTAAAATCAATTTGCTAAGAATGTTAGAAAACAGGAGGCCTGGAACTAATCATCTTGATGGATGGAGTGTTCTACCATGAGTACAGCATTGAACACTCTTTCTCAATCTGCACCAATCAAGAGAGAAATCCACCTTTGGACAAATCCATCAGTGGGCCCCAGTGCTGCTTGACCTGCAAAATCCTTACCACACTGCTGTTATTTACATATGCTCTGGAGGTTACAGTGCCCTAGAGAAATTTCTACTGGTGGGCTAGACTTGGCTCCTCCCCTTCCCAGTTGTATGCTTCATGAGCAAGGACAGGGCCCTGGGGGTGGTTGTGGCTCAAGAGCATTTCCCCCTGTCACACTAAAACTTTCTTACCCATGGGGAGGCCCAGCATCCTAGGAAAGATATGGAATGTAGATGCTCTCTGTCTTGGAAAGCACCCACGGAGATCCATTGCCCAGGGACCATTTCAATGTGTCTTCCTCTCACTTCCCATGCTCATTTCTGGGAGAAGTTGGGAGCTGACCACACTTGACTACCCACCCACACAGGTATAGGAAGAAGAAAATTGGGATGTCTGGCTTCCAATCATCTGTGTGAAACTGGGGGAGCCAGGAGGAAATCAAGGGCTATGGGATATCCTCACACCCACAACATATCTGTTGTGTACACCTTGCTTGGGGCAAAGATCCGAAGTTGAAATTTGGAGGAAACAAAAGTGCCAGAAGCAGATTATAGAAAAAGAAAACAAAGAGGAAACCTTCAGTGGCCCATGTCCACAACAAAAGGATTTGGGTGGGCCCTGAAGGATCATCCATAGGTCCCTATTTCAGTTTATAGAAAGGCATAGAGGATGTGCTGCAAAAGGAGGTGAGGGAGTAGAAAAAAGTAGTTATTAGTGAGAAGCAGAAAGTATTCAGTTACTTGGTAGTGCACACGATAAATTGGCACCTCACAAGTATTTCTTGACATGGGAATACTCCACCTGTAGAAAAAGGCCCTACTGGGAGAAGACTGCTAACTCTAAATGGAAGACAAGGACACAATCAGTCATCTCAAGTACTGTTGGCACTCAGGAGCTGGAACTGCTCTCAAAGGGTCAAATGACTGGTTTAATGTTCTAATGCTTCAGAGACATCAAAATCAGGACTTCTAACTGAAAGAGGGTTCAGCTGACCAGAGACAACTAAACCCTGCAAGACACCTGGATGGATTGAGAGCCAGTACCTAGAAGCTTGCGCAGTACTAACCTGAAGACATTTATGAAGATGTTGGTGAAAAATATGTCTATTAATTTCATCAAACTCTAAGCAACCAAAACAAGGTGTTAAGGCTTTCCCTGCAAGGTCACACCAAAAGTGGGCAAGAAAATTCATTTTTTCACACTCAGAGATTGTTGCCGTGCTGAAGACTGGTTCAGTGGGGCCTCATGTTAAATGTATCCAGCCTCATACAGCCTTGCCTGGCTACAGCTTCCAGAAAGAGTTTGACTTACAAAGAGTGACTAATGGCATGACTTATGGTTTGGATGGTAGCACTCCGTCCATCAGTGTGGCCGAGGACATTAAATCCACCACCTTTACACACATCAACCCACTAAAATTAGAGATCACCCCTGGCTCAGCAGTGATCTCTGTGCCTAATACAAACCATTAACCAGGGGATGCTTCTGAACGTATGAACATCTTGATGAATGGAATAGCCAGTTTTGATGGCCATCCACCAAACATTTTGTTCTTCAAACACAAACTCCCAAAGTGGGAGTTTGTTTTTGAAAAACAAATATATAAAGACCCCCACAACCAGGGATTTTTTTTTCCTGGATACGTGGGCCATTATTTTTATATTATTCATCATTGCCAGGATTTCCCTGGTAGAGATAGACAGAAATAAAGGACATTTGACCTAAATGGGCCAGGCGGGATAATGCCCATACTCCAATGGCTAGCACTACATCAGGCGGATGGTGTAGATTTTCTCTGTATGAAAGCAATAGGGGCACTGCCAACCGGATTCTGATGGTCTGCCCAACTCTAAACAGGGTGAGAGAACCGAGGGATGTTGATGGTGTATTCTGTCTGCCAAACTCTAAATCAGGTCCCAGATCTGAAGGTAAAACCGAGCATCTGGGCAAGATTACAAATGTATATGCTCAGTGACTGCAAAATCCAACTTTGTACCAATATGAGGTTGATGACGATGTAACTAACTTCACCCCTTGCATTCCATAGTCTTTTGACCTTGCCCCACTGTCAGATTTTGACTTCCATTCCAGAAACTAAGGGCCTCATTTACAAGGCATGTGGTGTGGGGTGACGCAGCAAGTGCCTTTCGTCGCCATCCTGTGCCACTAGAAAAGGGCATTTCTGTCCTCTCCCCTGTGCTTGTGCACATAATCCTGGAATGTGCCTGTGTTGTGGAGATGATTGTTTTGAGAAGGAAGGGACACCTTCCTGCACGAAATCACTTTCAAGAGGTGCTTTTCTCTTTTAGAGAAAGAGGAAAAAAGGAGGAGAAATAAAGATATTTCTCCCCGCTGTGTCACTCTTATGCCAGCGCGGAGATGGCCTAGGAATCTGATGCATTCCCAGACATCTGGGTTCCAATGGTGTTGCGTGAAAAGGGGTCAATATTTACAAGGCCACAAGATGGCTTTGTATGGCCTTGTAAATATGAGCTGACACACTGTGTCCCCGGAGTATCAACAAATATGACGCTCCAGTGGTGCAGTGTGCCACTAGGGCCTGATTTAGATCTCAACAGAGGGGTTACTCCATCGTAACGGCAACTGATATCCCGTCCGACAAAATCTAAATATCATAAAAAACAATGGACTGTTGTGCTGCTGAAAGTACCTCCGCTCTACTACACTGCTGACTTGAAAGACTGCTGCCTGCTGCCCTCTTGTCTCACTGAGAAGGAGTGGATCTGTAATCTGAACCCAGGACCACCAGATTAACTCCAAGGGATAGACTCTTGTAACCAGCACCAGGACTCTTCAACTGTGAGTCCTGCCCTGACAATTTGTGCCACCCCATTCCTGGACTCTTGGAAATGAGCCTGAAGCTGCTTTGCTAATCCATCTGTGGATCCAACAGAACCAACGCATCACCTCTGCTTTGCAGAGCAATCTAAGTGGAAATGACGCATCATCTCTGCTATGAGGAATCTTCCAGCACAAAGACTCAGCATTGAACTCACAGCCCACAGCAGCATCTAAAACAGATGCTGCACGATGCGTCCTTGATGTATGCCCTCACATTGCAAACCTCTCACTGATGGCAGTCTCAATGAAGATGCAGGAGTTTGCTTCGTAAGCCCTGCAGTCGCTTCAAAACCATTGTGCAAAGCATCCTTGACGTGGGACCTTGCAACACTCCACAACCAGGATTTAACGTACTCTTGTTCAGCGGTACTAACTGAGTTCCTGTAGCTAGTCTGACCACCAAAACGGTCAGCATAAACTTCTGTCTTTGTCCGGGTCCGGTGCGACCAGATAACTATAGTTGTCGTTTTGTCCTTTTTGGTGCTATTTTCACTTAAATCTTTAAAGCTGCATATCTCCAGTTCTACGTCCAGTTCTAGTTTTCGTTGTGCTCTTGTTTTACTTTGTCAAAACTTTTTTTTATTGAATGTGCCATGGGATCCTTTTTGTGGTGTGTTTTCATTGTGTTACTGTTTGCAGTATTGCACAAATATTTTACACATTGCCCCTGAGTTAAGGCTGACTGCTCTGAGCCAGGCTACCTGAGGGTTGAGCACAGGCTAATTTAGCGTTTGCTTGTGTCTTCACCTTGACAAGTACTGTGCTACCTGCTTGAATAGGGTTTCACCTTTTAACCAATAACCCAATTTCTTATTGATGTAGTGAGTCTGTGTCCTCTGTTATTTGTGTATTTGTTAAACCGGAAGGGCTATGATTGCTAAAATCATGTGCTGTGTTTGCATCACAAAAGTGAAGTAAATGAATGCAAAACCTTTTTTTTCCAATTTACCTTTCAGCGCAAAACTTGTTTTATGTTGGAATATCACCTGTAACACAAAGAAGCACATAGTGCTGCTTTGCATTACTTAGCACCATGTGTAGTACTTGGGAGTTCCCATGCAACCACCCAAGGTTTTTGAAGCAAAACCTTATTTACTAAAAAAAGTAAACAGGGCTTTGTATCAAAACATAGCTTTCATTTCAAATAGGTGCTATCACAGAAAAAATGCCTTTATTTCTCCTTTCATTTCTGACTTTGTATGTGTGTTGCACTGTACAGCACATCTACAATATGGGAAATGTTTTAAAGTTAATCTAAGCATAGTATTTTGTACAGGAATGGGACCCTTCTAGTTAAAAACATATCCTAGACACATGCAGACACCCTTGCGCTACAGTGCCAGATGTGCACATGGCGCATGTCAGCAAAGTTCTGCACCCACACTAGGGAGAGAGGAGGAGAGTGCCATATATCTGTAAATATGGCACTCTCCTGCTCGCTCCTTCTTGATTCAATACAATTCAAAAAATGTATTTGCCACAATCCTAGTGGCCATTAAAGCATAAAAGTTCACGAAAAACAGCATCCAATAAATAAGAAAACATTAAAAACAATTACAATAAATATGGTTAAAACAGTACATAGAAATATGTCTGGCTTCACCCTTTTGCTGACCATTAAAATATGATACTTTTCCTAAGTCGAATGATACCCCATATATAGAACACAATCCTAAAGTATACAGAGGGATTCCCAAGTGCACATATATATCATAGAGTATCTTTGAAATCCCTAATATTCTGTGCAAGGAAAATAGGATTTAGATAATATTTCCTTAAACCCTCCTAAAAAATCCAGAATAAAACAAAGTGCTGTGTGCTTTAATTCAAAGTGCCATCATATGGTAATAACCGAAGGTCGTCGCTTCTTTTCAGGAAAGGGAACTAGAAGTGTGCTTTACTCAGCTACAGCTTGGTTACAACAAAACGATGCTGGTTATTAGTCAAACAAAAAAAGATATGGTTGATATCCTCCTGAGAAATATTCTGAATATATTAAGCAACAGTGGTCTTCTTTGATTCCCCAAGAGCTCTTCTTTCCTGTCTAAAACCTAAAAATTAAGCCTTAATTACTATCTTCTCAAGGGCTAAGATACTATGTGGATCATGAAATACAGGTATCTTAAACAGCAGTTTAAGAATTTCGGCCCATATTTATACTTTTTGACGCAAAACTGCGCTAACGCAGTTTTGCGGCAAAAAAATTAGCGCCGGCTAACGCCATTCTGAAGCGCCATGCGGGCGCCGTATTTATTGAATGGCGTTAGCCGGCGTTAGCCGACCGGCGCTGCCTGGTGTGCGTGAAAAAAAACCACGTACACCAGGCAGCGCCGGCGTAGGGAAAAATGGCGTTTGGGCGTCCAAAAATGGGGCAAGTCAGGCTGAGGCAAAAAAATTGTCTTAACCCGATTTGCGCCATTTTTTTTTGGCACCCAGACGCCATTAACATGACTCCTGTCTTAGCAAAGACAGGAGTCATGCCCCCTTGCCCAATGGCCATGCCCAGGGGACTTATGTCCCCTGGGCATGGTCATTGGGCATAGTGGCATGTAGGGGGGCACAAATCAGGCCCCCCTATGCCACACAAAAAAATTAAAAAATATACTTACCACAACTTACCTTTTGTTCCCTGGGATGGGTCCATCCATCCTTGGGTGTCCTCCTGGGGTGGGCAAGGGTGGCAGGGGGTGTCCCTGGGGGCTTGGGAGGGCACCTCTGGGCTCATTCTGAGCCCACAGGTCCCTTAACGCCTGCCCTGACCCAGGCGCTAAAATCCGGCGCAAATGCAGGTTTTTTAGTCCCGCCCACTCCCGGGCGTCATTTTTGCCCGGGAGTATAAATACGACGCATATGCATCGCAGTAATTTTTTAAGACGGGAACGCCTACCTTGCATATCATTAACGCAAGGAAGGTGTTCACGCAAAAAAATGACGCTAACTCCATGAACTTTGGCGCTAGACGCGTCTAACGCCAAAGTATAAATATGGAGTTAGTTTTGCGTCGAATTTGCGTTGAAAAAAACGACGCAAATTCGGCGCAAGCGGAGTATAAATATGCCCCTTCATTTATAGAGGAGAGTCGGGGAATTTTAGAAACATGATCTAATGCTAGACAATATAAAATAATTGATTTAGTGAAACGTGTTTTAACTTGTGCCCAGATAGAATTCCAAAGTAGTAAAGGCTGTAGTGGGAGTAAGTGTTCCACGTAGCATAGACTGGACTCCTTATGGAAACACAAGATCACACTGAGGCTGGTGTACATAGCAAGCACCTGAGAAAACCATTTTCCTCAGCCTGAAGAGGCTCACTGGGTGTAAGTCATGGCAGTGGACAGCCCTCTCGTTTTATAGATATTAATAATTTCCTTGATTGGGCAGCTGCCAAGTTTGTGGGAAAACCTGGAAACTCCTTCACAGACTCAGCTCATTTTCAAATGGGAATTTGGAATCCGTTGGGACCATGTCCTACTTTTGGAGAATGGGATTCCCAAATAACAGAATTAATTCACCCTCTCAATTGGGTTACCCCAGTATAAAGGTTCCTGCACTTTTGCCTTTTTCCCACAGACCATGATACTTGCTTTTGACTTATTAATCTTAAATTTTCTAGCCTCCATAAAGTCACCAAATGAGTCCATCAGTTTCTGCAGAGAAACGGGCATTCTTGATAGCAAAAATGCATAGTTAGTGTACAGCAACGCAAGAACCTGGCATCCGACAACGATAGGTGCATCGGCCTGCACCATCAACCCCATTAATAAAAAGCAAAAACAAATAAGGTGCCAAAACAACCCTAACTAATTCCTCTCTTAATTTTTAATGAAGGGAAATATTCCCCATTGAGGCCATACCAAAACTTTGCAGACAATTTCTCATACAACCATGAAAAGAAAGAGACTATGGGGCATATTTACATGGAACTGATGCAGCACGTCGCTACACCAAAATTGGCAGTGATGGATCAGTTCTGAAACACAGAGATGCTCCATATTTACAAAATACAACCTTACCCACCAATTTAGCTGAAGAGTCCAGGAGGGAATTGGAACCATAACTTTTTTGGGTCAGACTTATTGCCCTCTTAAAAATAGGTGCTATGGCCCTCATTATGACATTGGCAATAAATCCTACTTACCGCCATGCTGACTGTCACCAACATGCCGCGGTGGCGGCAGATATCCGTTAACCATATTATGACACACACACACACCATTCTGTCACTATACAGCCACACACACAAATCCGCCAGCCCAAAGGTTGGTGATAAACTGGTGGTATCAAAACCCACACCGTTACGCCAACAGAACAATTCCCACAACATTATGACCCACGAATCATCACGGTGGACATTCTATGACGGTAGACCATTGGCGGTACATTCCGCTGTGCTCATAATACACACACACATACATAGCAGCACCACATTGGACAATTCAAACTACATACTGCTGACACCCATACACACACCACACCCGCCCCACTATAAAACACACACCCCATTACCCACAACCCTTTACGAATACCAATAATTGCCAGCAGAGAGAGACAGCAAGAGCACCCACACAACCAGAGCCACATACCACCATCACCTATACACCACCCACGCACCTTACATCACACACCCCAACACATCATTCTACAGATCCTCACCCACACCACTCACATTACACCCATGGCACCACAACGACACCCCAGATTCTTTGAGGAGGAGCTAAGAGTGATGGTGGAGGAAATCATCAGAGTAGAGCCACAGCTATTTGGATCACAGGTGAAGCAGATATCCATTGCTAGGAAGATGGAGCTATAGCAGAAAATCATGGACAGGGTCAACGCCGTGGCACAGCACCCCAGAACAAGGGATGATATCAGGAAGAGGTAGAATGACCTAAAGGGGAAGGTGCATTCCACTGCAGCAAGACACCAGCTTGCAGGACTGGCGGTGGACCCCTGCCTCCTCCCCCACAACTCACATTATGGTAGGAGCAAGTCTTGGCAATCATGCATTGTGAGAGCCTGGCAGGAGTAGGAGGATGACTGGACTCTGGTAAGTCAACTCGCTATTACTATCACCCCCCCACCTGCATGCCATCACACACCCCCACCCTTACCCTTTCTCCCATCACTCCACCACTTCCTACACACCCCACCATCACAACCCACTCATCCCAATGCCAAGCCCTGCATGCCATACCAATGCATGGAGACCACTCACAGCCCTGCATGGACACCTATCACTACAGAGACAATCAGCTAGCCCACTAAATAACAACTCACACTAGGCAAAGCTGGCAGGGCAATAACAACCATAGAGGGCAACCCACCCATGCACAATATGTTACACACAGAACAATAACACTGCATTTACATCCCCTCCAGTATCCCATTCAATGTCACCGTAGAAGCGATGCCAGCAACAACCAGTCCTCCCACAGAAGAGGCCCACAGTGATGACAGCAGCTCTGGTTGCCTGGATCTGGATGACCAACCTGGCCCATCAGGGACCTCCGGACAGTCGGTTACCCAGGTACAGTCCCACACCACCACAGAGCCTTCCCCCTCAGGAAACACCACCACAGCACCCACCCAGCAGGCTCATACCTCTGTCCCCAGGACACATCAATCAGCAGTGTGTCCACCACTACAGGGTACCAGGGCACCCCACAAACCCAGGACAATCAGGGACCTGGGATCTGTGGGCACACAGTTTAGGGGACAGAGGCACAGGACAACAGGGAAGCTGGGAGGACTGCTGTGTGCCGGAGGAGGACAGGTCCAGGGAACCAACTCTCCAGGAGGCACTCACCGAGATCCTGGGAGCATCCCAACATTCCCAGGATACGCTGGGCCAGATCCTGGACAAGATGCAGGAGAATATGCGGCTGCAAGAGGGACAGTACCTGGGAATCAGGGAGGAGTTGAAGTCCATTAACACCACCCTGGTCTTCATTGGAGGTGTGCTGGCAGACATGGCCAACAGTATGAGGGAGGCAGTGGCACGCCAGCAGGCCCCTGACACTAGCCAGACTACTGAACAGCCTTCCACCTCCGCTGCTGCTAGTGGACAGGAGGCTGCCTCACAGGACCAATAGGCACCAGTACCCATCCCTCTGCAGAAGGAGAACCACCCCGCAAATGTTCCCTGCGATCCAGGCAGAAGCCAGAGACTATTGCCAAAACCCCTGCCAAGACTCTCCTGATTGTCACCCTTGTACCCCACTCTGTCACCCTGTCCACCTTGAACTGCCATTGCTCCCCTTCCTATACCCCCTTGGACAATGCACCTGTGCTACAAATAGACTGGACTCTAATCTGGACTTTCCTCCATCTTCACCCCAGCCCATAGCACTTTCCCCTTTTCATCAGAGCACTGCAATAAACACACTTTGAAAAAATACAAGTATGGAGTATGTCAAATGATTAAAGTGTGTATACATTTAACAAGCTTTAAACATTGCAATTCAACTGTACAGTAATGTTAACCAAGGAAAGACCTGTAGTTGGCTGCAGTGAACACACCAGGAGCAATAGTGGGGAACCAACATCTGCAAAAAGAGATGCCAATGGGTACAGTGAGTGGGCATAGAAGTAGGAATTCACAGCCTGCTAGTGACAATATCACACATCAAACTGTCAATGAAATGTGAAATAACACTGTCTTACTGTGTGTCATTCGAAGTATTGATGAATAACTGCACTTCTGTTGTCCTCATCCTCTGCCTCCTCATCTTCACTGTCCACATGGTCCACTTCTGCCACACGGCCATCTCCAGCCTCTCCTCCTGCAGAAAAGGCACATGGGGTCTCAAGGCAAGGTTGTGAAACATGCAGCATGCCACAATTATCTGGCAGACCTTTTTGGGTGAGTAGCACAGGGATCCACCTGTTTAATGGAGGCACTGATACCTGGCTTTCAGGAGGCCGAAGGTACGTTCAATAATCCTTCTTGTTCACCCATGTGCCTCATTGTAACGTTCCTCAGCCCTTGTCCTGGGATTCCTCACAGGGGTCAGTAGACATGATAGATTTGGGTAACCTGAGTCACCTGAAAATATCGAGGGACAACTGTTAGCCACTCAATAACCCGTATGTCCCACACCATACACATAGACCAACATCCACTGGGTGGGAACCAGGGCTCACCTATTAGCCACACCCTGTGCCTCTGGAGTTGGGCCATCACATTTGGGCTGCTGCTATTCCTCAGGCTAAAAGCATCATGCACCAACCCAGGATACTTAGCATTGACATGGGAGATTAACTGGTCCGTCAAACACACCATCTGCACATTAATCGAGTGATAACTTTTTCGATTTCTGAAGACCTGTTCATTTCGCCGGGGGGAACAAATGCAATATGTGTCCCATCAATCGCACCAATGATGTTGGGGATATGTCCCATTGTATAGAAGTCAGACTTCACTGTGGCCAAATCCTCCACCTGGGGGAAAATGAGGTAGCTGCACGTCTTTAATCAGGGAAGACAACACTCAGGTCAGCATTATTGAGAACATTGCCTGTGACATTCCTGCTGCCAAGCCCACTGTCACTTGGAAATAACCTGTTGCAAGAAATGGAGCACTGATAGTGCTTGCACAAGAGGGGGGTCCCAGTGGGGTGACAGATAGCAGATAGCTGGTCAGGGTCCAATTGGGCACACAGCTCTGTGACTGTGGTCCTGTCAAGTCTGTAGGTGAGGATAATGTGCCGGTCTTCCACTGTTGCCAAGTCCACAAGGGTTCTGTATAGGGGGGGATGTCTCCATCTCCTATTCATCTGCAGCGGTTGCAATCTATGGGGCAAAAGAGTGAGCAGCTGGTCATTATTTGTACATTGTAACCTCTACAGTACAATGCATATTGTGATTGTTACAATATTTTGGTGGCATATGTCCAGAATGTGAAATTGTGAACTGTGACACAGTTAGGATCCATGGCCTGCCCGCCCCTCTGAAATGGCGTCTGCCTGTCCTGTATGGAGGGACAGGTAGAAATGAGGTCATTCCGGTGACGTTGTGCTCCGTTGTGGAAGGCGGATGTGAACCGCAGTGCAACTCCTCATTGGTTATCATTGGGCCCTATGTGGTACAGTGGGCAATGGTGATGTACGCTGGCGGTGACGGCATGCACCACCGCGGACATCACTGCCAATTTGTATCTGTTCACTCACTTGCTACCTGACCTTCAACAGGAGAGGACCTACACTGCATGTGCTGCTGTGACTTGTGTCTGTAATCTACCATGGCTCGTGTGACTGGGGAAAGGGCCCCTGCTTTCACCTCAGCAGAGTTGGAGAGACTAGTGGATGGGGTCCTACCCAAGTACCGACTTCTGTATGGGACTCCAGACCAACAGGTGAGTACACTGTGAGTACAATGCATGGGGCATGAATGCATGGAGTGCTGTGTGTGAAGGCCTCGTATGGGGGGTTGGTGGATGGGCCCTCTGCAGCATGCAGCATGTATTCTGGGGCATGTCTTTGCTAATGGAGATGATGAGGGGCATGGTGGGCCATGAATGTAGCAGGCAGGACGGTCTGACTAATACCTTTCCCTGTATCTATTCCCTCTGCAGGTCAGCGCCCATCAAAAGAAGGGTATATGGTGTGCCATCGCCAAGGATGTGCGGACCCTGGAGGTCTACGACAGGGGGAGCACCCACTGTCGCAAACGAGAGAACCTGAGACGCTGGGCAGGGAAGACAGCAGAGGCCCAGCTGGGGATGGCCTCCCAACGAGGATGGGATGCCCGTTGAACCCTGACCCCCACCCCCATGATGGCCAGCATACTGGTGGTGGCCTATCTGGAACTGGTTGGGTGCTTGGGGGCATCACAGCAGCAACAAGGGGGTGAGTACAGTGCCCTTCATTACTACTTACACCTGGTGGGGTGGTATCTGGGTGGGGGATGTGGGTGCCCCTAGGCCAGGCCTGACAGTAATGACCCCAGCAACTCCAGGTGGGAAAGGATCCCAGCCACCAGCCAGCCAGACGGAAAGGGTGCCTGCCCCTAGTGCTTTAAGGAAGGGCAAGGAGCCAGCAGCAGGAAAGAAGGGAAGGGAGCCACCCCCAGCTGCAGCAAGGAAGGGCAGGGCGCCACCCCCAGCTGCAGCAAGGAAAGGCAAGGAGCCACCCCCAGATGCTGCCAAAAGGAGCAGGGAGCCATCCCCAGCTGCTAGCAGGAAGGGCAAGGGGCCTGCACCAGCAGCCAGTAAGGACAAGGGGCCTGGTGCTGGGACTCTGTCGGAGCCCACACCACCAACCATGGTGGTGCAGCCGTCCGAGGCTGCAGGGGATGGGCTGGGGCCTCCCCCCATAACCAGCACCAGCAGCAGCAGCTCCAGTGGGCAGCCGTCCGAGGCTGCAGAGGATGGGCTGGAGCCTCCCACACCACCACTACCAGCTCCGCCAGCAGCACTGCCACCAGCATCACCATCAGCATCAGCACCATCTGTGGGAAGCCATCCAAGGTTGCAGGGGATGGGCTGGAGCCTCCCCCCCACCATTACCAGCAGCAGCAGCACCAGTGGGCAGCCGTCCAAGGCTGCAGAGGATTGGCTGGAGCCTCCCCCACCACTACCAGCAGCACCAGTGGTAAGCGGTCCGAGGCTGCAGGGGATGGGCTGAAGCCTCCACCACCACCAGCTCTGCCAGCAGCACCGTCACAGCACCACCACCAGCAGCAGCACCAGTGGGCAGCAGCCGAGGCTGCAGGGATGGGCTGGAGCCTCCCCCCACAACTAGCACCAGCAGCACCAGTGGGCAGCCGTCTGAGGCTGCAGGGATGGGCTGGAGCCTCCCTCCACCAGAACCAGCAGCAGCAGCACCACTGCCACCACTGAACAGCCGTCACCGCCAGTGGACATTCTGTAAACCTGCCTCCATTGGCTGTGGTGCGTCCTGCCCCCTGCAAATCCTGTGGGTATGACACTCAGCTGAGAGACTGTGACCTTGCACTCCCCAAGATCTGCATCACAGGGCACAATGCCCCCTCCTGAACCAGTGGAGATGACATCCACTGCATCTGCTTGTGTGTATGGTGTTGGGGGTGTGGGTGTTGCATGTTGTGTGTGTGTCACTCTCTTTTTCCTTCCAACCTCCCCTGTGTGCTAGGTGGCTGTACTCACCGTGATCGTCTTTGCTGTCGTTGGTGTTCGTATTGGAGCAGGACGTAAATCAACATTGGGAATATGTGCAGCTCGGGCTCCATGGCGTTGTGGTTTTCCCCAAGTCTCCACAGGTGAGTCCTTTGACTTCTGACATCTGTTTCCGCCAGGCTTTTGATGTTCTTGGTATCGCCCCAGAAAAAGTGGCGGTGTCATGTGTCTTAATTCCATGAGAGAACATTGGCTTCTGCCTGGCTGTAGGCAGTTACTGCTGTGGTGCCTGTTGATTCCGCCCTGGCAGTCAGTGTGTTAAAGTGGGTGTCTGTCTGGGCTGTTTCCACCATAGTCATAATTTACCAGTATTTATCACCAACATGTTGGCGGAATTACCACCACTTTATCACCATCCTCCAGGGTTGTAAGGAGGGCCTATGTTTGATACAGCCCAAGTAGAAGGGATTTTGCCTTCAGCAGCCACATTAAACACCTGGGTCAAAATGGGTCTCCACAATTTCCCCGTTGCTTTAAACACATCAACTGGGACCCCATTGGGGCCTGGTGCCTTCCCCCTGGCAACATGTTCTAAAGCAGGAGCACCTTATCCAGAGTAATATTCAGAGAACTACGATATAAGAGATTCTCGCTCTCGCCAACTACCACAGGGGCAGTCTCCTTGATGGAGCCGAAAATACCCAAGAAGTGAGCAACTCACGCTTGATGAGATACAACTGAAGTGAATTCAGGGAATGTATCACTTTTTAAAAAAGGAACATTTACTGCACTCCAAAACAAAGTTGTGTCATTCATCTCAGTAGCCTGGACCAAATTTGACCATGCCTCCTCACATAGCACCCTCTTCCTAGCAGCTAGTACCAGGCTACAATTATTTCTTAGTTGTCTAATTACCAAATAGTTCCTGGGGGAGCTATGCAAGGCAATCCATAGAAGTGTGGGTGCCTGGGTACACAAATGGTCTAGGAGGACGTGTAAGTCATACACTAAGGGACCTAGTGATATTTCTAAAAGCATACAATAACCTATTATGATCTTCTTCCTTACCTAGACAATACCTGAACTCAACAGAGTGCATAGTTAACAATTTCTGAAGCACACAATGGGGATTAACCCCTTCCCATTTAATACAGACACAGTTGGGCTTAACTGGGGTGACATTAATGACACATGCTGTTTCTTTAACACTTTCTGCCTGGAGCGACATTGATTGGGGTCACTCACAGTGGTCAGAATAATTCTATAGTTGCAGACCAAGTTACTAACAGTGGAAGATATCAGAGCGTGGTCAATGGTAGTGTGGGCATCTCTAACAATAAAAAAGGCAATCTATTCATTATTATAGTGCATATAACTACTCTCCAGGAGTAAACATCATACTTAAATATTGAAGAATTCAGTGCTTTCCCATAATCCTTGTGTGTAAAATGTAAGATTTCCACACTCAATACTTCATTTACACCACACGCATAGCTTGCTGGAAAGGAGCATTTTTGTATATTAAATCACCTGCCCAGTAAATGGAATATCTAGAATAAACTGGGAGAAAGAACACTTTTAGGCCTGCGTCAAGGGTTTGGACAACATCACTGTGGGAGGAATCAAGTACATTGCTATAAAAATTGAAAACCACCAATTCATATCAACCCCTAAATGATAACCATAAACATTGAAAATGAGGTGAGATAGAAACAGACCTAATAGTGACAGGAAACATCTTCAACACTAGGATCTGTAGCCCCCCTTTAGCCTGCCCAGCTGGGGATGGTATAGTTTTTAAAAAATGGGACACGAACCCTCCAACATGAATTGACTCCACACTCCAGGTTTCCTGGATACAAAATACATCAGAAACAGAAGTTAATGAGGAGCCAATCCAAGGAACTCAGTTCACTTTGAAGCCCACACACATATTTCAAGTAGTAAAATGGCAGATCCTCTCATAATCCAAATATTTTAATTTAGAAGATAAAACGAGAGGGGTAAGTGAACCTGAATAGGCATACTTAGATAATGGCTAAGGTTTGGTAGAGGCAAGCGCTGTAGATGAAGCTATAGATTTTGGGTAACGACACAAAGGCCTCACAGCCTAGTCTGGTGTGTTGCCCATACTCTTAGAAGAGGAAGATTCCTGGAGGACTAAAAGTCAATAATTCTCCGGCAAAGTCCTCAAGACCTGGAACGTGTTGGACAGGGGAATATGGGTAGACAGTAAATGGGAAATTATTGATTAAAAGATGGGGCAGTGGGCACCTTTGAGGCCCAATACAGAAGATGATAAAAGTAGCCTAGAGGAAAGACCACAATATTCCTGCCAGTTGGTATAAACAATACACTCTTTGACAAAGACTATTCCACAAACCCAGGTTGCTTAAAATGAATAATAATGGTACAGAACCGGAATGAACTAAGAGACTGGAAGTGACATGCCGCAAGTGAGCAGAGAGTCAGAGGAGGTAGAGAAAGGAGGTAGCTGGGCAGCGGTGGCAGTGCTAACAGCAGTGCTATAATTTGGAGTCAGGAGTGGCTGGACTGCAGCACGGCATAAATGACTTGGCACTCGGCATCCAGGAGTTAGGCAACCTGGAGGCCAGTGCCAGGAAGTTGATCCCAGGAATGCAGGTGCTGGAAGCTGTAAATCTGTGGGAAGCACCCGGCCAAGTAACATTCCTCCGTAGCAAACCAGCAAAGTATCGCACCGCAGCGTCCGGAGCACAAAGGTGGTGCTGGTGCAGTGCCGTTCTCAGTTAAGTTGTCCCCCTTCATTAAATAGACAGTTTTGCGAGGATTTAAAGTGGGGCTCATTTTGAAATCCTAGAGTCTCCCTCTGCTATCATTGTGAATCTTGTGGGATCCTCTGCTCTGGCCTCCTCTTGGAAACACATGGGACATTGGTTTTGTCCTTCAGGCTGTTTGGAAAAGGGCCTAGGAAAGCTTTACGAGGTGAGGGGTGTTGAGTTGACAAGTAAAGCCTAGGACTGCTGTTGCCCCACGTGGGGTGGAATCAGTTGGCATTAGTCCGTTGAGACTTGCTCCAGCAGTGGGGCTATGTACCTAAGTTCTCCCCTGCCTCCTAATTCAAATCTGGATAAGTGGCAATTCTTTTCTTTTTTACGGACCCAGTTGTAATACAGTGTGACTTTGCACCCCCCCCCTTGTGATCCAGAACTATTTGGAATTGCTTGATGGGTGTTAGACCTGGCATCCTTGCCGTGGACTCCCCTGTCTTTTTTGCATCTCCTTCCCATGTTTGACTGTGTGCTGAACTTTGTTTTTGCTGTTTTTGGGTACTCTGGGTACTTTACCACTGCTGACCAGTGCTAAACTGCAAGTGCTCCCTGTGAAAATTGCATGTGTAATTGGCTTTTCCATGATTGGCATATCTGATTAACTAGTGAGCCCCTAGTAAAGTGCACTTGACATGCCCAGGGCCTGTAAATGCTACTAATGGGGCTGCAGCACTGATTGTGAACCCACATGAGTAGCCGGGTAAACATGGCTCAAACCTCCCTCTGTAGTGTCTGTGTGTGCAGTTTTAAAGTGCCATTTCAACGAGGTAAGTGTACCCACTTGCCAGGCCCAAACCGTCCCTTTTTGTACATGTAAGGCACCCCTAAAGTAGGCCCTAGGTAGCCCCACGATCAGGGTGCAGTGTACGTTAAAGGTTGTGAAATATTGCCAAATTCAGTTTTCACTGGATATCTCTCTCATAGGTTAACATAGGGGCTGCCTTTAAATAACTTTTAAGTGCAGTTTCCCTTTGGAAGCAGATAGAGAGGTGGAGTTTGGTATCTCTGAACTCACAATTTACAAATGCAACTTTTGGTAAAGTTGGTTTTTCAATTGTCAGTTTGAAAATGCCACTTTTAGAAAGTGGGCATTTTCTTGCTTAAACCATTCTGTAACTCGGCCTTCTTGTGTATTCCCTGTCTGGTCAGACTGGCAGTTGGACTGTTTGTGAATCTCCACTAGACAGAGACCCAAACAGCTGGGCTGTAGCCTTCATATCCTGATGGGCCATTTGGGCTAGAGTGGAGGGAGGAGTGGTCACTTACACCTGAAAGGGCTGTGCTTGCCCTCACACAATGCAGTCTTCAACCCCCTGGTGTGCGTCTGGATCCAGGCCTGAGCCAAGGAGGATCTTGTGAACAACAGAGACTTTACTTTGAATTTTGAAGTATGCCTACTTCAAAGGCAGAAAGGTGTATAAGTAGTGGACCCAAAACCCCAGATTTTCAGATTACTTCTGGATTCAAGCGGAACCTCTGCCACGGAGAAGAGATCAAGAGCTGGAGGAGGAGTACTGCCCCTTTACCTGTGACTGTGCTTTGCTGGGTTGGCCTGCAGTTGCTGCTTTTGCCTGAAAGAAGACCAAGACTGGACTATGTGTATATTCCTGCTTTTGAAGTGTTTCCAAGGGCTTGGTCTGAGCTTGCCTCCTCTTTTGAAGTCTTGGGACCATCAAATACTTCCTCTACCAGCACCTGGACTCTTTGCTGAGACCCCTGCCCTGCCAATTGGTGCCCTATACAGTCCCAGGGCCCTAAAAAGGTGAAGCTGGTAAAACCAAGATGGAAATCCAAGCACAGGAGCAGTGCAGGGAAAATTTTGACGCATCACCTGCAACGCAGCTGTAAAAACGGCACACCACCTGCATTGTGGCTGAGAAATCAATGCACCACCTGCATCGCAGCTGGGAAATTGAAGCATTACCTGTATCACAGCTGCTAAAAACGACGCAAACCCCAGACAGCATGTTTTTCCATCATTGTGCGGCCGGATTTCGCATGCATCATCGCTGGGCATCAAAATCAACTTGAACCTATGCGGATCCGAGGTGCCCGTCCGGGAATCAATGCATTGCTCTCTTGCAGGAGAGACAAAAGTCATATCGCCTACCCGACTGGAGAAGAAAAAATGCACAGCCTCACTTGCGATTAAGGAATTGACGAATCGCTGACTTTTCTGACGCACGCTCGCCTGTGCAGCTTTATTTTTGACGCAAAACAGGTACTGTGTGTAACAACGTTTCTATTGTTTTCTATAAAGTAAGAATCTATTATTTTCTAAACTGGTGTGGTGTTCATTTTGTCGTGTTTTCACTGTGTTACTGTGTATTGGTACAAATACTTTACACATTGCCTTTGAGATAAGCCTGACTGCTTGTGCCAAACTACCAAGGGCGTGTGCTCCCTTACCCTGACTAGAGTGAGGGTCCCTGCTTGGACAGAGTGCAAACTGACTGCCAACCAGAGACCTCATTTCTAACAATAGGGGTGGACATATAAAGCCTAAAGTACAAGCCTAATGTATAAGAAGGACGTGGTTTCCTTTATTCATCTCAAGGATGACTGGAAAAAAATTGTGTTCAGGGTGTTTGCTTCCAGGAAGGACTTGTACAAAAACTAAATCTACCCCTTTGGGGAATAAAGTTAACCCTGTTTTGATGTTGAAGGGTCATAATCGAATTTTCACCCTATGGGGAAAAAAGAAGACCCCCCCCCGGAGGAACAGAAATCTGTCATATTTTCTGGCGATGAGCCCAACAGAGTCACAGTGGCCACAAGGGGGTCTTGCTCTAATGAGGTCTCTTTTTTGACAACACATCATGGGGGAGCCCAGCAACTGCTCCAGTTCAAGAGTTCCTTTCAGCAAAGAGTCCAGTACTTGAAGTACTAGTACTTTATCTACCTTCTCCCCCCAGCATCTGCAATGATTCAAATTCCATTCTGGTACCCCTAGGTGAAATGATTAAACCCTCCTATGATTTCCAGGAAGTCTCACCTTAAATCAGGTTTGGGGGGGTCTCCGAATGTGAGTTCCAGGGATGAGGATTTCAGTCTGCCTGATTAGGATCTCGATTTATGTAGAAAGTACGTGCTTCAGGATAAGGATCATCACTTAACCCTCGGGGGAACTACACCTTTGCCTCATCTACAGGGTTGCAACTTTTTAGTAGTACGCCCTTGTGCCATGATTCATTGTACTCCCATTTATCAGTGACTCCAGGTCTGGATTTAAGTGATAACTTACCAAGCCAACCACCCGATCCGAGGATCAGGATTTCTGCTTCCTTGCTCAGCTTAGAAAGTCTTCTCTCTTCGATTTTAAAATTGCTGGAAAAATTTGCAGGAGGGTCTTGACTCGGTGACGGCTATTCTGAAAGAACTGACTAAGGATAAAAATCAGGGGTTCAAACCAAGATCAGGCTACTCTACCAGATGCTTTTTTTTAATTGACAGCTAGAATGCCTGAGAGCGGTGTGACAAGATCATTTGTAGATGTTAGCACTCAGGCAGGTAATCCCCAGTGTAGAGTCAAATACCAATGCTGATTTGGATGAAACTCCAGTTAACTCTATACATTTTATTTTTAATTCTTTCCTTGTCAGAGGGGAGCTGTCAATAAAAATTACCCCCGCTGAACAGGATGTATTTACAATCTTTAGAACATTGACTAAGCAAAGGAACTGTTCCATGGTGTCTTATGCTCTCCTGCCGTTTGCAGAAAAAAACTCTAAAAACAAAAGGTAAAAATAGAGAGGGATTAAAAGACTGATCTGAAAAATCACCGGGAAAGGTAGAAGGAAAATGCAGTTAAGAGAAGAGGCAGATGTCCTGCATAGGCGTGAGGAGGCTTTGTGTGTAGCCGCCCCCCCTTTCCCCTGTGATAGGTACTGTATGATGGGCCATAAAGTTATCTACCAGTAAGTCAGTGGTGCTGTCAGCATTTATGATTCCTGCTAAACTCTCCTCTGGAGAACTGCCTGTTTTGAATCTGTTGGCCTCTTCTTTTTTGTGGTCTCTAGCACGAAGTAAGGTCCTAATGACATTCATTCCTATCTTTGATGCAGATATGCAGATATAATTTCAAATGCATCCTCATTGCTTAATTGTTTTGTACAATCTGATTTTTGGAGGTCCATTAAAAGCAGTGTTTCCTTACTGTATTTTAAGGTGGGCTCCAAGTCAAAGGTATCATTTTATTACAAGCGGGTGGTTAATTTGATTTTACAAAATGCAGAATGCATGCAACGCTGGGGCATTGATGTGGGACCATTCTTGGTTGAAAAGGGATGTTGTGCTGGTAGGAGGGCTTTTGTAGGAGGGGGTAAAGAATGTTTTCCACTTTTTGAGACGTCCAACCACAAAAATAGCAGGGCCCTTGTGGATTTGCAGGGGTTGACAGTATTGCTTGGCAGAATGGCAGGCAGGTATCTTTAAGGGATCCGCTAAACCCCCTTGTTCAAAAATGTAATGATGGCTCAGATGGGTGGGGTAGGCTGCCTAGTATCTTAAATCAAACGTTGGGGTTTCAGCTATTGCTATGCCCTCGTAACTAGCAATGGCCTTACTGTTGTTTTTTGGAATGCAGCGGGTCTAAAGAACTGCAGGGAGACATTACATCTTTTTAGTTCATTAAGCACAGGTCTGTCTTTCCTCCAGGAGACATGGTGTGATAGGGATTTGCTGTGTGATGATTATTATGTTTTAGATTGTAACAGAAAAGGACATGCTAAGGGAGGAGTTGCATGTCTACTATCAAATAAGCTTAGGTGGAAGTATGCTATAAAGATTCCAGTAATTTGTTTGTGGCCCTAACTCTTCATGTATCTGATGGGGACCGGGGCTTTACCCCCTGTGTTACTGGTTAATACTTACATTCCCCCCAACGCGATCTATGATAGCCTTTTGCAGAGGGTTAACTCATGCATCAATAAAGCTCTCAATAATGAGCAGCCCCCTCCCCCCATGTAGTCCTAGTGGGAGATTAAAATTGCACAGTATCTAATCATGCTTTGCTCTATTTCGTGAGGCAGAGAAAGAGGAAGCCTGGTGAATTACCCCCAGCGTTTTTCTGTCTAGGATAAAAACCAATAGGAGAGGGAAATTTCTTCTTGATCTCTTGAGAAGTAATGATTGTATTATAGCTAACAAGAGGTACGCCTCAGACTTGCCAGCATCATACATGCATTTACTATGGAGAAACACAATTTTAGATTACATGGTGGTAGGGTTTAGCTCATTTTCCCTGTTAAGTGATCTAAAAGCGATGAATATGTCCTCCAGTGATCATTTCCTGCTTCTATTGTCCTTGGACCTGAATATGTTACCCCAGGGGTCCTGGAGGTTTGGTGGATTACTCTCTAAATTTGATAAAAAGTCAGGTAGAACTCAATGGGATCACAGGATAGTTTTAGGTTTATCAGAGCTAATACAATCTGTTTTTCCAACACTTGACGCCTAGGTGGGTAATGAAGTGGAAAGCTTTTGTAAGGTTTATGAAACTGCTATTAGCTGGGACTTTAGTAAAATCTTCAAAAAATAGTTTTAAGGTAATCCCTCACCTATTACTTCTTTTGAATAGGGAAATAAATGCCTTCGTTAGAATTCAAGATTTAGTGAATTCACCTGGTAGGACTACAAGGCTGTCTTTCTTCAAAAAGAGAAGGAAGCGTTTGGAGGCCTACCTAATAATGGAAGCAAGGGATAGGCTTTGGATTCATTTGAGGGAAGTTGCAGTAAATGGGCAACCCAGATATTTTTGGTCCCTGATTGGAGAAGGGTGTGGATCAAGAGTGCATTCATCCCCTATAGCCATTTACGAGTTTTGTTGATTTGTGTTTATTTCCAATCTTTACGCTACAAACGGGGTTGAGATGAAATGGCCAGTGGAATATGTTTTTTTGAATTCTCATGATTTCCCATCTGAAAAGGAGTTTGTGTTGGCTATTCAAGGCATATGTTTTTCTGCTGCAATGGACCCAGATAAATTGCCTATCTCAGAGTTAAAACAGGGTACCGGTTCTTGGAGTAGGGCATTATTTGTGGTTTTTAAAAGTTGTTTTGAAAATAGAAGAATTCCCCCCTCCTGGACGAGAATTATTATTTGCCTCTATTTAAGAAGGGCGATCAAAATTCTCAAGGTAATTACCATCAGATTGTTCTCCTGGATGCAGTGGGCACGGTTTTTGCCAAATGTTTACTGTCCCAGTTAAATGAATAGGTGGAAGAAAATAATATCATTCCATTGGAACAAACGGGGTTCAGGAGTAAACGCAGCACGATGGACAATATTGCAGCACTTCAAATAATTAATGAAAAATATGTAATTGTGAGAGGTGGAGTGGTTTATGCCGGGTTTCTTGACTTTTCTTCTGCTTTCAATAAAGTGCATAGGGCCCTTCATTGGGGAAAGCTTGCTAATTTGGGTATGGGAAGCAGCTTATTTGACTTTGTTATTGCACTAAATACTTCTACCTGGTGTAGAGTATTATTAGGGGGTGATAAAGGTCTGTCACAAGAGATACTTACTATGAATGGTTCAAAACAAGGGTATCTCTTAGCTGCTTTGCTTTTTTCATTATATATTTCAGATCTTCCCTCTTACTTATCTCAGAGTCAAGGCTTTGCCTCGATATTTGGTGAAAAATCTGTAGTCTGTTTATTGTGTGCTGATAATATGTTAATTTTGGATCTTACCCCTAAAGGACTGAATAACCGCCATGTGTACGTAAAACAGTTTACTGATGCTCATTACTTAAAGATTAACATTTTGAAAAAGCAAAATTGTGTGCTTTCGTTGGAAAAATAAATTAAAGTATTGTAACTTTCAATGGTCCTTAGGGAGTGAAACAGTAGAAATTGTGAATTCATATACATTCCTGGATAAGATAATGCAGGGGAATCTTAGTGGTATGTCCCACATAGAAAATAAAATGTATACCGCTAGCTCCCAAGCAAGAGGCTTAATGGTCTTATATAGGGCAACGGGGAGGAGACACTTTGTTCACTTTTTAAACAGTTTATCGTGCAAAAATTCAAGCATCCATTTTCTATGGTTTAGAACTGATTAATACCTCTGAATGGGGCTTTCTGAATTTGATGGAAGGCAGAATCCTTAAAAGGCTTACAGTGACCAATAGTGCTACCTCAGTGGCGGCTCTAGGGCTGGAGATAGGTTTGAGAAGTGCGTTTGCCCGGGGTTTAGCAATGTGGTGCACTGGTTTGTATGCCTTGCAAGGAGAGGGAAAAGCACATTAAGGGCCTTGCTGCATAAAGACATTTTGGCAGATAATAATAAAAGTAGGTTTACTATTTGTAGAAACTTCTCTTACGCATAAGAGATGCTGAGTTAGATCGTAATTGGGTCCTGCCTTTAACTCTGCCACAACTAAAAATCTGTTTGAAATGAGCCACATGTCCCTTTTTCCGAGCACATAAGGAAGTATGTTTAAGAAAGAGTGTTTTTCAGAACTCAATGGATTATATTTCAGTAAAAAAAAGCGCAACCTTATATGGAACTTGCCGCATGAGGTTAGGTGGTACTGGATCCTGTTGCGGCAAGAATTGCTTCCATTAATGCTCTTTTGGCAGAATGGCATGGTAACGACGCACACTGTCATCTGTATCGAGCCAAAATCCAAGATTAAAATCATGTATTATTTATTTGTCCTGCTCTTTTACCATCCCCTCGCAAATGGTTGAACCCCATTTGTCTTCAGTTGTCTTTTTTGTCCGCTTTGGAGCTACCTCAGCCTTTGTATGCCCCTCGTAATGAAATGTTCTGTTGTAGGTTTTTTAATTTTTTGAAGTGTTCCTTAAATGTATATTAGGTGCAATGAATTTGAATGTGGTGTTTTATATTATGAGTGTAATGTTTGTTTGGTGTTCATTTATTTATCTGTGTTTCTATTTATTATCTCAATTGTTTTATGTAGATCTCTTTGAGAGTTCATTATCATAAATAAAATAAACTTTAAACTTAATAGTAATACAGTCCCCTTTAAAAGGGAACCTTTCAAGTGAACAAGATTTGGTTGGCTTTGGCAATCAGAAAAACAAACAAATTGAAGCCAATGGAGGACTTTGTTCCTTAGCTGGATAGGCATTTTAGTGGTACCAAGGGACAGAGGAGGAACGTTTGCCATTACTGCCACGTAGGGACAGCAGGCAGAGGGTAATTTAATACCACTAGAAGAGAGTTCACTGAATCGCAAGGCACTCAGGTTCCTCACCAAACTATCAAAATCAATCAATTGGGCCTCATTACTCTGGGTAAAGAGGGGGACCCTCCTTTTCGGCATGACCCAGAAGAAATTTGGCAGTGGCAAGGTTGGCATAAGACAAAAGGGTTGATGCCTAGTAAATTGTCTTTGGCACAGCGAAGGGCAGGTTTTGATTATTTGTGGGTATATCAGGAACCGGTTCCGCATCCATTTATTGTGGGAGTTAAGTACCACCCCTTCCCAAACCAGCAGTGTACAAGGTCTTGAAACTGCACAACAGGGCTTCAATCTCCCCCAACCGTTTTGTAATCGGCGAAAGTAAACTTTCCATCAACCCCTTTACACTGTCCAAAAGTCTTCCCTGGAATATAGCCAGGTCCCCAACAGGGGACCGCCGGTCAGAAGGCCGCCACAATACCGCCGCGGCCGCGGTCTGCCGCCACGGACATTCTGACCCACAACTGCAAAACCTCCGAAAATCCGCCCTCCACTGCAGTCCGCCACATCAGCGGCCAGCGGTAAACTGGAGAAGACCAAACCTCCACCGCCACGCCAACAGAAATACGCCCATCCCATTATGACCCGCAAATCCACGCGGCGGTCATTCAACCGCGGTATTCCATTGGCGGTACACACCGCCGCGGTCAAAATACACCCACCTTTACAAACCCCTACCACATTGGACAATTTGAAAGGCACACACCTGAAACACATACACACACCACTCCCACACATCCAATACCATATAAAACACCCACCCACATCACCCACAAACCCCTACCAACAAAAACCAGAGACGAAGGAGAGAGAGAGACACATCAGAGAATAGAGAGCCAGACACACAGAGGCACACCGCAACATCACACACACCACATAGAAGCACAAAGCACCACACACCAACACACACATCATCACATACACCACCCCACACCTCATACACACCACCCCATGGCACCACAAAGGCACCCACGCTTTTCGGACCAAGAACTCCGGGTCATGGTGGAGGAGATCATAAGAGTGGAACCCCAGCTCTTCGGCTCACAGGTCCAGCACACCACCATAGCAAGGAAGGCG
Source organism: Pleurodeles waltl (assembly GCF_031143425.1). Taxonomy (NCBI): domain Eukaryota; kingdom Metazoa; phylum Chordata; class Amphibia; order Caudata; family Salamandridae; genus Pleurodeles; species Pleurodeles waltl. The sequence goes on from NC_090444.1 coordinate 562,994,697, forward strand.
GAGCTCTGGCAGCGGATCGTGGACAGGGTCAACGCGGTGGGACAGCATCCCAGAAATCGAGAGGACATCCGCAAACGATGGAACGACCTACGGGGGAAGGTGCGCTCGATGGTCTCACGACACAACATCGCAGTGCAGAAGACTGGCGGGGGACCCCCACCCACTCCACCCGAATACACAACATGGGAGCAAGAGGTACTCAACATCCTGCATCCTGATGGCCTCGCTGGAGTACACGGAGGAAGGCCAACCACTTCACCCCCCCCAGCATGCTAACCCCCACCCTCACCCCCAACCCCCCAGCACACATCCTCCCTGAGAATGTCTCCCCAGCACAACCCACCCAACACCAACCCCTGCATGCCACCCCCAAACTATGGACACCCATCACCTAAGCATGACCACTGCACATACCCATCACCCCCCCCCCCACAAAACACCCTCACAACACCTCCCCCAAGGGAATGCCAGCACTGGGGGACAAGGGCACCCATAAAACGCAAGCTAATGCACACACAGAAACAATAACCATACCCTCTTACCCCATGCAGGACCCGAACGACAACACACCGGTCAGGAGGGACCAGAAATGTCCATCCCACCCCCGGAACAGGCCCCTAGTGATGACAGCAGCTCTGTCGACCTGGAACCTGACGACCAGCCCGGACCATCGGGGACCTCTGGGCAGTCGGTTCCCCTCACCCAGACACAGGCCACTGCAGACCCAACCCCCTCTGGGAACAACAGCACAGCTCCCACCCAGCGGGCCCATGCCTCTGTCTCTAGGACAGGTCAAGCAGCGGTGTGTCTACCACTACAGGGCCCCCAGGGTAACCCACCAACCCAACAACAACAGGGACCTGGGGGCAGTGGGAGTGGGCACACCGTCCAGGGGACAGAGGCCCAGGGAAACAGGGCAACTCGGAGGGCTGCTGTGCGACAGGGGGGGGAGGAGAGGCCCAGGGAACCCACTCTCCAAGAGGCCCTCACCACCATCATGGCAGCCTACCACCACTCACAAGAGACGATGGCGACGGTACTGGCCAGGTTCCAGGAGATCCAGGCACAGCAGGAGCAACGCTACATGGGGTTCAGCGACCAACTCAGCAACATCTCAACCGCTATGGGGAGCATAGTCCAGGCCCTGAACCGTATAGAGGACACGTTTCGGGACCATGTGGCATCACACAGGGCCCCTGTCACTAGCCAGGAACAGGAACAGCCTACCACCTCCGCCGGCGCTAGTGGACAGGAGGCCCCACCACAACGACAGCCCACCAGAACCCCACCTCCTGCTGAACAACAACCGCCCGCAAAAGGAGCCTGAGATAAAAAAAAACGACAGAGTAGGATGTCAAGTCCCCCGCCAGCATCACATACCCCCTGAAGTCCTCCCACTGTTCCACATTGCCACCCTGTCAAACCTTGAACTGCCCATGCTCCATCCTGCCACAGGCATATGGACAATGCACCTGTGAGACTGAGAACTGGACTCCGCCATGGACATTACTCCACCCCCACCCATCACTGTTTCACTATCATGTACCAATATCTATGCACTAATAATAAATCACACATTGCACTGAAATCAATCAGGACTCAGCCTGTCTTATTTACAAATGTATGACACATTACATATCAATTACGTATTATTAACATTGTGAATTACACATACCGAGGTAACTTAGCATTAGTCCATGGGCCAACCAAGCCGAGGTCACGCAGTGGCTCATACAGCACAGAAAAGGGAAGGGAAAATCAAACATCATGTTTATAGGTCTGGGGGGAAATCGACAAAGTTGAGATGCAGGAGGCTTTCAGGAAATGTAAAATGGCATGGGTGATTATTACCTGTGTGCTACTGGAAATACTGTTCTATTACTCTGTCCCTGTTGTCTGTGTCGTCCTCTGAGTCTTCCTCCTCTTCACTCTCCGCAGGCTCCACAGCTGCTTCAACACCACCATCTGCACCATCCTCCTGCAGGAAAGGAACCTGACGTCGCAATGCCAGATTGTGAAGCATACAGCAGGCCACGATGATGTGGCACACCTTCTTTGGTGAGTACATCAGGGATCCCCCAGTCATATGCAGGCACCTAAACCTGGCCTTCAGGAGGCCAAAGGTCCTTTCGATGATCCTCCTAGTTCACCCATGGGCCTCATTGTACCGTTCCTCTGCCCTGGTCCGGGGATTCCTTACTGGGGTCAGTAGCCAAGGCAGGTTGGGGTAACCAGAGTCACCTATTAGCCACACACGTTGTCTCTGTAGCTGCTCCATCACATAGGGGATGCTGCTATTTCGCATCACATACGCGTCATGCACTGACCCTGGGAACTTGGCATTTACATGGGAGATGTACTGGTCAGCCAAACAGACCACCTGGACATTCATCGAATGATAACTTTTTCTGTTTCTGTACACCTGCTCATCGTCTTTTGGGGGTACCAAAGCCACATGGGTCCCATCAATGGCACCAATGATGTTGGGGATATGTCCAAGGGCATAGAAATCACCCTTCACTGTAGGCAAGTCACCCTCCTCTGGGAAAATGATGTAGCTCCGCATGAGTTTCATCAGGGCAGACAACACTCTGCTCAAAATCTTTGAAAACATAGGCTGAGACATTCCAGATGACATGGCCACTGTGGTCTGGAATGACCCAGTTGCCAAAAAATGGAGGACTGACAAAACCTGCACCAGAGGGGGAATCCCTGTGGGTTGGCGGATGGGGGACATCAGGGCTGGCTCCAGCTGGGCACACAGTTCATGGATAGTGGCACGGTCAAGTCTGTATCGAAGTATTATATGGCGTTCTTCCATTGTCGACAGGTCCACCAGCGGTCGGTACACGCGAGGATTCCTCCTTCTCATCGCAAGTCCCAGCGGACGGTGCCTAGGAAGGACAACATGAGCACAGAGTCAGGCAAACCACAGGTACGTACAGACAGCTTGCACAGTTAAAGAATGGCAATGGGTTGAAAGGCGTGTATGTGTGGCAATGCAAGGCCTAGGCCTGTGTGTCGCAGTCAAAATTAAGCCATGTAGGCCCTTGAAATGGCGGCTGCCTGACCTGTGAAGTGGGACAATGGGATGTGAGGTCAATGCGCTGGCGGGGCACACCGTGGCGGTAGGCGGTCGAAGACCGCGGCGCAAAGCCGCATTGGTTAACATTGAAGCCTATGGGTTTCAGGAGCCAATGACGATGTGCGCCGGCGGTCGCGGTACGCACCGCCGCGGGCGTGGCCGCCATTTTCTATCTGATTAATCACTCGAGACCTGATCATCCACAGGAGAGGACCTATACTGCAAGTGCTGCTGTGACCTCGGTCTGGAAGATACAATGGCTGCTGCGACGGGGGAAAGGGCCCCTGCCTTCACGTCTGAAGAGTTGGAGAAGCTCGTGGATGGGGTCCTCCCCCAGTATGTGCTACTCTACGGTCCTCCAGACCAACAAGTGAGTACACCGGGTGCACATGGAATGGGCTATGCCTGTGTGGATTGGGGTGGATGTAAGTTGGTGGGGTGGGGGGCGAATGAGGAGTGCAACGCCCGACAGATGAGAGCATGTGCCATATGGCAAAGTTGGTGGGGGGGGCCAATCACATCTAACATGCAGGTCATTGATGATTTCCTCCTTTCCACCCTGTACATGTCAAATAGGTCAGCGCCCATCAGAAGATCGAGATTTGGCGTGCCATCGCCAAGGAAGTCCGGAACTTGGGGGTCCACAACAGACGGGGCACCCACTGCCGCAAGAGGTGGGAGGACATCCGCCGCGGAACAAGGAAGACCGCAGAAACACTGCTGGGGATGGCCTCCCAACCTAGGAGGGGTGCCAGTCGCACCATGACCCCCCTGATGTCCCGGATCCTGGCGGTGGCCTACCCTGAATTGGATGGGCGCTTTAAGACATCACAGCAGACACAAGGGGGTGAGTATCAGCACATTCTCCTATCTTTCTGCGCAGTGGAGGCGTCTGGGTGGGGGAGGAGGGCTGTGGGTGACATTAGGCCAGGGCGCTTTCTGTAGTTTAGTCCTCTCCCTTAGGCATGGCCCTGTGCCCCCGGCCCCCACCTCTGTAGGGTGACAAGTACAGCCATTGAAGGTCCAGCATCTCCCATGTGCGCGTTTGACGTCTCTTGGCCTGTTGTCCTAGTCAGTAGTACTGAGTAGTGTACCCCGAATGCGCGGCTTAGTGCATTAGGCTCCTGTGTCTGTCCTCTCCGCCAACGGTGTTGACATTGCATGCACTCAACCTGGTCTTCTTTTTTCTCCCCCCACCCTTTCTCTTCATCTTCTTGTGCATGTGTGCATTAGCATCATCAGGCTGAGGAGATTTGGCATCGGAGCACGAGGGAGCTGCAGGACACAAGGCCCCGGTGGGCCCAGGAACAGACACCGAGGGCACCAGTGATCCGGAGGGCGAGGGGAGCACCACGACGAGGACTGCTGGTGAGAGCAGCGACAGCGACACGTCCTCGAATGGGAGCTCCCTAGCGGTGGCGGCAACATCCGTGCCCCCCGCCTCTACAGGTACAGCCGCCACCCAGCGCACCAGCCCCGCCCTCCCAGCAGCCCCTCAGTCTTCACTCCGTGCCCGTTCGCCCAGGAAGGCGCGCGTCTCCTTCGCCCCAGGCACCTCAGCCCCTGCCCCTGTTGCCCCTGCTGCCCTCAGTGCGGAGCTCATTGACCTGGTAAGGACGCTCATTGTTGGGCAGACGACCCTTTTGAATGCCATCCAGGATGTGCAAAGGGAGGTGCAACAGAGCAATGCGTACCTGGAGGGCATTCATTCGGGTCAGGCTGCCCATCAACGAGCGTTCACTGCTCTGGCCTCAGCACTGACGGCAGCCATTGTCCCTGTTTCCAGCCTCCCTCTTCTTACTGCCTCCAGCCTTTCTCTGTCTCCTGTTCCTCAGCCTATCCCATCCACACCATCAGACCAGCCTGCACACACCTCAACACCCAAGAGCAGCTCATCCAAACACAAGCACCACAGATCCCACAAACACTCACCCAAGCAACACCCAGCTGCAGACATGCCAACAGCCACTGCCACCCCTGTGTCCCCCTCTTCCTCGTCTCCCTCCTCCCTCCCTGTGACGTCTACACTCACACCTGCATGCACCCCAACATCAGCCAGTGCTTCCATCACCACCTCACCCTCCAGTACAGTCCACACTCGTGCAGTCACCACCCCCACTGCCATTTACACGTCCCCTGTGTCCTCTCCCACTGTGTCTGTCACCCCCTCTTCCAAGACACACAAACGCAGGCAGCCACCCACCCAACAGCCATCCACCTCACGACAGCCTACAGCACCACCACCTTCACCCAATGACAGCCCACCTGACTCTCCTACAACCATCTCCTCTTCCTCCACTTCCATCTCCACTTCTCCTACCCTTTACCTTGGCCCTAAAAAACTTTTCATGGCTAACCTTGACCTCTTTCCCTCCGATGAGCTCCCCCCTCCATCTTCAAAGAGTCCCAAGAGCACCGCAGCCACCACCAGCCCAGCTTCGGGTGTCACTGTTGTGCATGGGTTCTGGAGCCCACCCTTTGCCAGCAGTGACACATCGATCAGCAGCAAGGACACGTCCAGCCCCCCCCCCCGGCAAGAGGACCCGCAAAAACAAGGGCCGCAGTGCGAGGACCGACAGGGCTGCCCCCAAGGAGCAATGTGCGGCCACTTCACCACCCACACCATCTAGGGGAGGCAAGGGCCCGAGAGCCCCATCAAAGGAGCGGAAGGGCAGCAGGAGCGCGGAGAAGGTGGACCCCACATGTCACATCCCAGCTGGGAAGGAGGACACTAAGGAGGCCAGGAGTCCGTCCCCGAAGGGTCCAGAAACGTCACGGTCCGAGGGCGACTGAGCAGGGAGTCCAGGCCAGGTCTGGCTCCCTTGACCTGCTGGATGAGCACCGCTGAACAGGGCCCGTGGGGCAGAAGAGCACCGCTGAACAGGGCCCGACGTGGAGAAGAGCACCGCTGAACAGGGCCCCGCCGTGAAGATAGGCACCGCTGAACAGGGCCCGCCGTGGAGAAGAGCACCGCTGAACAGGGCCCCGCCGTGAAGATAGGCACCACTGAACAGGGCCCGCCGTGGAGAAGAGCACCGCTGAACAGGGCCCCGCCGTGAAGATAGGCACCGCTGAACAGGGCCCGCCGTGGAGAAGAGCACCGCTGAACAGGGCCCCGCCGTGAAGATAGGCACCGCTGAACAGGGCCCGCGGTGCAGAAGAGCACCGCTGAACAGGGCCCCGCCGTGGAGAAGAGCACCGCTGAACAGGGCCCGCGGTGCAGAAGAGCACCGCTGAACAGGGCCCGCCGTGGAGAAGAGCACCGCTGAACAGGGCCCGCCGTGGAGAAGAGCACCGCTGAACAGGGCCCCGCCGTGAAGATAGGCACCGCTGAACAGGGCCCGCGGTGCAGAAGAGCACCGCTGAACAGGGCCCGCCGTGGAGAAGAGCACCGCTGAACAGGGCCCCGCCGTGAAGATAGGCACCGCTGAACAGGGCCCGCCGTGGAGAAGAGCACCGCTGAACAGGGCCCCGCCGTGAAGATAGGCACCGCTGAACAGGGCCCGTGGTGCAGAAGAGCACCGCTGAACAGGGCCCCGCCGTGGAGAAGAGCACCGCTGAACAGGGCCCGCGGTGCAGAAGAGCACTGCTGAACAGGGCCCGCAGTGGAGAAGAGCACCGCTGAACAGGGCCCGCCGTGGAGAAGAGCACTGCTGAACAGGGCCCCGCCGTGAAGATAGGCACCGCTGAACAGGGCCCGCGGTGCAGAAGAGCACCGCTGAACAGGGCCCGCCGTGGAGAAGAGCACCGCTGAACAGGGCCCCGCAGTGGAGAAGAGCACCGCTGAACAGGGCCCCGCCGTGAGGATAGGCACCGCTGAAGAGGGCCCCGCCGTCTCAAGCATCGCTCCGCTGGGCCCTTCTTCTCAAGCACCGCTCCGCTGGGCCCTTCTTCTCAAGCACCGCTCCGCTGGGCCCTTCATCTCAAGCACCGCTCCGTTGGGCCCCGCCGTCTCAAGCACCGCTCCGCTGGGCCCTTCTTCTCAAGCACCGCTCCGCTGGGCCCCGCCGTCTCAAGCACCGCTCCGCTGGGCCCTTCTTCTCAAGCACCGCTCCGCTGGGCCCCGCCGTCTCAAGCACCGCTCCGCTGGGCCCTTCTTCTCAAGCACCGCTCCGCTGGGCCCCGCCGTCTCAAGCACCGCTCCGCTGGGCCCTTCATCTCAAGCACCGCTCCGCTGGGCCCTTCTTCTCAAGCACCGCTCCGCTGGGCCCCGCCGTCTCAAGCACCGCTCCGCTGGGCCCTTCATCTCAAGCACCGCTCCGCTGGGCCCTTCTTCTCAAGCACCGCTCCGCTGGGCCCTTCTTCTCAAGCACCGCTCCGCTGGGCCCCGCCGTCTCAAGCACCGCTCCGCTGGGCCCTTCATCTCAAGCACCGCTCCGCTGGGCCCTTCATCTCAAGCACCGCTCCGCTGGGCCCTTCTTCTCAAGCACCGCTCCGCTGGGCCCCGCCGTCTCAAGCACCGCTCCGCTGGGCCCTTCATCTCAAGCACCGCTCCGCTGGGCCCTTCTTCTCAAGCACCGCTCCGCTGGGCCCTTCTTCTCAAGCACCGCTCCGCTGGGCCCCGCCGTCTCAAGCACCGCTCCGCTGGGCCCTTCATCTCAAGCACCGCTCCGCTGGGCCCTTCTTCTCAAGCACCGCTCCGCTGGGCCCCGCCGTCTCAAGCACCGCTCCGCTGGGCCCTTCATCTCAAGCACCGTTCCGCTGGGCCCTTCTTCTCAAGCACCGCTCCGCTGGGCCCTTCATCTCAAGCACCGCTCCGCTGGGCACCGCCGTCTCAATCACTGTTTATGGTTCACTGTGCCCACCATGCCTCCTCCTTGACCAGTGGAGACTGTCATCCACCTGATGGACTGTGGCTTTGCACTCCCCAGGATGGTACAGTGGGCAGCCCACCCACTGTAGAGACATTGAGAGACTGTGGCTTTGCACTCCCCAGGATGGTACAGTGGGCAGCCCATCATCATCTGGTGTGATGAAATTGTATTCAAAACTCTCAGGTGTGGTATCCATAGGAAAGTACCATCTTTCTAGTATAGTTACTCCCACTTTCGGCCTGATGTCAGTGGGTTTAGACCGTAGTGCACTGTGATCCTGCTAACCAGGCTCCCAGTGCCCATGCACTCTCCTCTAAATTTGGTTGCTTGTGATCTTCACACACCAAATTGACATACTGGTGAACCCATGTAAATCCCCAATATAAGGTACTTATGTACCCAGGGCATTGGTACACCAGGGGTCTCCCATGGGCTGCAACATATATTGTGCCACCCATGGGAGCCTATGCAAACTGTGTCTCCAGGCCTGCCATTGCAGCCTGGGTGAAATGGTGCATGCACCCTTTCACCACTGAACCTGGTCACTGCACTTAGACACTATAAGTCACCCCTCTGGTAGGCCCTTCAGCCCTAGGGCAGGGTGCATGTCACTAAGTGTGAGAGTACCCTTGCATGAGCAGGGTACACCTACAAACCCCAGACTCCATTCCCTGGGCTTTGTAAGTGCAGGGAAGCCATCTTCAGGTATGTAGTTGATAATGGGCAACATGAGTGGTCCAACTACATAATGGCTTCCCAGAACCTAGGCATGTTTGGTATGAAACATGTTGGAATCATACAACTAAACTGATTCCAGTACTCGTTGCATGATTCCCTGTACTCTGGGAGTTCCTTAGAGGATCCCCCAGTTCTGCCTGTACAGCCTTACAGGGTCTAGCTGCCAGCACACGCTGCTGCCGACCCCAGACACTGTTCTGCCCTCCTGCTTGTGAGCCTGGCTCAAGCAGAGGAAGGAAGAAAAAGGATTTCCTGCAAGGGAGAGGTGTGACCACCTTCCCCTGTGTATTGGGTGTCTAAGGGCTGAGGTGTGGTGGCCTCTGAGTGCCACCAGACTGATTTGAAGGGCACATTTGATGCCTTCCTTGTGTAATCTGGTTTGCACCGGTTCAGGAGTCCCAGTTTCTGCTCTGGTGCGAAATGACCACCCCCAGTCGACCTCCTCTCCTAGGGAGGTGCACAGAGCTCTGCAAGGTGGCCACTTAAGTCTGCCATCTTGAAAACAAGATGGGCAGAGGCCCCTGGGAGCATCAGACTGATTAGTACAGGTAGATGACATCCCTGACCCCCTCTGATAGGTAGGTCACTTCACAAAGTGACCAACCCCCTTTTAGGTTTACTTAGGGGCTCCCCTGAGGGTGGGTCTCCAGATTCATTGAGCAAGATTCTACAAGGAACTCTCTGCAAGACATCTTCTACTCCTGGCTGCTGGTCTGCTTTGGAACCAAAACATGACTGCTTCTGGTGGGAAGGCTCCCATTGCAACATTGTTTCACTGGATTCTGCAAACATTTTGCAACATCCAAAGCTGTGCATCCTCTAGGGTCACAGGGACTCTGTTTGCACTTGGAAGCATGAAGGAATCTCACTTGGAGTAAGGAAGTCACTCCCCTTCATCCACAGGCACCTGAAGACAACATCGACCAGCTGGTGAGGTCTGCTGTCCCAGGGACATCCAAAGGCTCTGTATCTCAGGTGGTGGTTCTCTGACTTCCTTTGAGTCTTGCTTCTTTCTGACCAACTTGGGAGACTGTGGGCCCCTGCTCCTGCCACTGGACTGGAACCCCTTTGCACCACAACTGTTGCTCTTGTCAAGGCTTGTTGACTCTTTCTCCCGGAGCTCTTAAGGTACCAGGAAGCCCTGGTCTCCAGCACTCTGCAACTCAAAGATTCACCACTGTCAGGCAACTCCTCTGACGTGAGACTTCTGTTTTATTTTGCTGCTGAGGCCTCCTTGTGACTTCCTGTGTCCATCACCTGTGGGTCACGTATGGGGGCTCCAATTACTTCCTCTGGCCTTCCTGTGTGCTAAGGGCCAGCCCTGACTCCCCCTTAAGAGTAGAGTCTCCTGGACCATGGTGGTCCCCACAACTCTGCAAATACATCTTCAGCTCCTGCTTGCATATGCCAGTCCTTGTTGTTGTCCTGGCTGGTCACTGACCCTCCGGCAATTTGGGGCCTATTGAGGAACAGCTTGTATGCAACTCCTAGGATCTTCTGCAGCTCATGGACACCGCAGCTGGTCTTCTTCCTACACCAACGTACAGGAAATTCACCTGCAGGAGGGTAGCTATTGCCTCCTGCACCACCAGGGCACTTAAACAGGTGCTGGACTCTGTGTCCTTTTCAGGTCTTTTTCAAGTCCTCCACGTCCAGAATCAATCCCTGATTTCCACTAGCCTGGTCCATGGGTCACGACAGCAGCTGGACAATCCAAGGCTTCCACTGACTTCAGTGAGAGTCCCTTATCCCCTCTGCATCCGGGTTCCATGTTGTAGGTACTCTTGTCTGCTGGGTATCCGTGGGTAGGGGCACTCTCCAACTTTCTACTTGTCTACTGGTTTTCTTAGGGTCTGTTGGGAAGGGTCCTGAAACACAGTATCCAACCACCACTTCCCTGTGTTAGTCTATGGGACAACTAGGTGGGTAAGTACTCTGTACCTTGTCACTGGAAACACTTACCTTACTTACCTCTGACGTTTTCTTCTACCCCTAGCACCTAGGTAACTACCTCATTTACCTTGGTTGGGTTCACTATTTTACATTCTACTTACTTAGGGTATGGTTTGTCACCGTCACAGGGCACTGTATATTTTACGCTATTTCTGCTGGTTATTCTGTGTATATATAGTATGTAGATATCTCCAGAGAGAGATATACCAGTGCTAGTGTAGTAGTTAGGGCTGTAATAAAGAATCCTTTATCTTTGCAACACTTGTGTGGTTCTTTCTTGTGAGTGAGTTACTGTCTGACTACTGTGGTATTGCAAGTGCTTTACATTCCTCCTGGATAAGCTTTAGCTGCTTGCCTCAGCTACACCTAGAGTGTGTTTGCTATCTGGACACCTATTCACTAGTTTCAAGTTTCAAGTTTCAAGTTTTTTTTTTATTATGTTACGGAACTCCACTGGAGGTCCACATTCAACTATCCATATTTATGAAAAACCGTAGAAAAAATAAAAGAATAAAACTTTGCTAGACAGTTGGTTAAATTAATACAATGTTAAAAAACACTTATAATAATTAAAAACTCTAACACAAAACATTTCATTTGGCAGAATGAGGAGGACATGTAATAACTCAGAGGCAGTACTAAAGGAATAAGTGAAACAAATAGGGCACAGCCACCTGCGGCAATAAAACGATAAGGCCGGACAAATTAATACATCATGGTTCAAATCTTGGACGTAGTTATGGCAGAGATTACAAAAAGAAGAGGATCCAAACCATCTAGTCTGTAATATATTGAGGGGAAGCAGCCTCTGCCACAGCATGAGCCAAAATCTTCTAACCCCGTGGGGCATGTTCCAGATGAGGTAGGGCTGTGTCACCCCGTGGGGCATGTTCCAGATGAGGTAGGGCTGTGTAACCCTCAACCTTAAGGTATCAGATATAATGTGAAAACTCTGCCTGTGTACGCAAGCCTAGCTGTCCTGGCGGAAACTAGCCACCCAAGTTGCATTTCTGAGTGTGGATTTGAGCAATGCTGGTGAGAGAGTGAAAATTACAGAAGAGTCTTATTGCAGAAGATCAATGGCATATAGGAAATTCCTGCAGATGGTATATTTTGCTCTATGCCAGCTAATATTTATTTTTTTAGCTGTGACCGCAAAGAGTCATCACTGTACGTCATCAGGTTAACCATCCAGCGAATTACTGCAGCCAGACCTTGAATGAAAGAACTGCGCAAGCCCAACTTAAGTCTCAATGTTGGGGCCGAGAAGGCAGAGTTTACCGATAAGAGCTTCCTCAAGACACCTCTTCACTATCACTAAGGGCTGGCTGAACTCAGTATAGGGTGCCACGCAATAGGTGTATAACATAAACTGAGCCAGCCTTCTATGGTATCATAATTGCAATGGTAATGAAAGGTACAGAACAATGAGTAATATATTGTCACTATTTTTTCTGGTCAAGAGAAAAAAGGAAACTCCTACTGTGTTGAATGTAGAAGGAGTTATGCTGGTTCCAAGGCTAAAAATGGCATAGCTAATACATAACATTTTAAGACCAACCAAGGCACATACATGTTATCAGTATCACTGATGCCTCTCTCTTTTTGATGGCAGCCAATTAAAGTGACCTACCAAAATATGTTAGCCATTGATGTCACTGCTGACTGGGGCCTATTTGCAAATTGTATTTTGTAGTACATTTTAAAGTACTACAAATTGCTATTCACAACAAGTCTATGTGCAGAGTTTACACCTCAGTCTCTCCTATCTTTTTCTGTCCAGAGATCTCTGCCCTGGTGGCTGAGTCTCCACAAATCTAATTATGCATAGTAGTAGTTGTGGGAGGGATAGAGGGATGTGGATGAAAAATTGGGAATACTTACTATTATAGGGAGGGAGAATAGGGAAGAGTAAGGATGGATTAAGGGAAGCTCAGGGAGGTGTATAGGGAGAACTCCTCATCCACCCATAAGAGAGTAAGCCCATTGCTATTCACAACTGCACTTCTTAAGTTACTAGAGCGAAAAAGGAACCCAAAATGATAGTACATTACTTTAGCTCAGAACTGATGTAGGTCCAGCACCACACATGGCCAGCCACTGGTACTTCAACACCCTTCAATAGAAATCAATTGAGTTAGGGACATGCAATAAAACCCCATAGGAAATAACTTTAAATTAAAATATATTACTTTAAACTGTTGAAAATATAAATAATTATAACTAAATGTTGACAAAATATATAAAAATCACATATTCATTAATTATTTTAGAGATATTTTAATAACTTTGTTTTAATTAAAAATGAATATAGCAAGACAGTTTACGAAATATACTTAAATTACCTCTAATTCTAGACATCAGTTTTAATAATTTTTAATGCACAGTGAAATTATTACATTTTTTTTACTTTTGGTTTGAATGTATTCTTCCATTTAACCATGAGAAAAATAATTTCAATGTCATATATTTACATTATTTTTTCATTTACAAATTGTTTCAATAGAGCTGTAGAATATTTTTCTCTATTTCCAAATTTTAAATAAATATATTTTAAATACAAATCTAGAAATATACAGTGCTATTTACAACAAAATAGATTTCCAAGTTCAAAAAATTTACTTACTTTACCCTAAACCTTACCTTTAGTGGTTGAAATCTCTGTATGGAAAAGTTTAGAGAAAGCATTTCTATACATTACCATAGGGAGATCTTAGCAGTCAGGGCAGAGATCTCCACATGGCTAAGTATAGGGAAAATAAATAGATCAACCCAGGGACATGGGGAGACCTTGTGAAGGACTCCCAATGACCCTGTTTTGAACCATTCCTACAGTGGGTGCTAACACCAGCCACAAATGTAAGGTAGTGTTTTTTGTCAAGAAAAGTGCAGGAACACTGAGTAGTAGGAGTTTAACAGATCCCAACGGATTGTGAAACTTTCCCTCAGAAAAATTGTGAAGAAGATCTGTGTTTTCAGACAAAGTTTGAGGTTTGCAAGGGGTAATGACTAAAAATGACATCATGAAATCCATGCAAGATGCACCACCCTTTACTTCCCAAATTGTTTAGTCTTCAGAAATGTCTGGGTTTGGTAAGTTTCCATGGGTTCCAGCTGAGCTACAGCCTAAATTCCACAGACACACCCATTGCAAAAAAGGTAGGTTTCCAGTGAAAAAATGTGATATGTTCATGTTGCGTTTTGGGCCTTTTGCTGTTATAGGGAAATATGTGGAAATGATGGGTAGTAGGACATTTGTTGATCCCTGCAGAGTCTAGATCTTTCCCTCTCAGAAATGTGAGAAAATGTGTTTTTTTTCCAAAATTTGAGGTATGCAAGGGCTTCTGTGCAAAAAACATTTGAGATTGACCCACAACCCTGGAATCTCCTGGGTGCCTAGCTTTCAGAAACGTCTGGGTTAGGTAGGTTTCACTGTGTACCAAATGAGCAATGGGCCAAATTCACCTAGCACCTATACTGCAAAAAAAGAGTCAGTGTTCAGGGAAAAAATGTATCTGTAATTATTGGCTTTTGAGCAATTTCAAATTAAGGCACTAGGCCCTCCCATTCCAATTTTCTGGAGTTAAATAAACTTTTTTAAGTTTTCCTGTAGTTTTGTTTATGATAAAGTTATGGGAAAATGTACAAAGTTTATTAAAATGTATAATATAATAGTAAATGTTCTGTAGGATAAATATTAGTGTCACTTATTTGTATATATTTACTTTTAAATAGAACAAAATAGAAAATGATACAGCACTGTTAACTTAATTTTGAATTAAACCCTAATTCATTTAAGTATATTAAATCAAAATAATTTTTCTAAGGTTTATATTAAAAATACATTTCCTTCAAAAGTAAAAAATATGTATTAATAATAATTAAGAGTGAGGTATACAATGAATTTAAAGTAATTTATTAGATTTTAATTTTAAAAAAGTGTTACATTAATTTATCAATTCAAAATGATTGTTAAAACATTTTATAATTAAATAACAAAATATGTTTTAAATGTATACATTTTAAACATGAAATCATATTTATTTAGATTTTTAATTAAAATATTTTAATTACTTTCAACATTATTTTCTATGGGGCTTTATTTTAAGTCCCCATTATTTTGCATTCGAAGTTGTTGCAAAATCAGTGGTTGGCATGTGTGGTGCTGAATTTATTACTGTTTCTTTTTTAGCAGAATTAACTTTACAGTCATAAGTTTGACTCCACACCTTTTTCAGGTGGTGGTGACATGTAAGTCTACAGTTTTGAGTAACTTTACACATGATGTATGAGAATAGCCAAAAGCAGTTGTTACTCAAAAGTTTAATAAATTAGATGTGTATATTACTCATAAGTGTTAGTTACCTTTGTGTATAGCCCTGCTAGTAAGTATGTCTAGATGGTGAAATACTTTGCATTTCCAGTATAGTGGGACAGCGCCTGGATACCCTCATCAATGATAAGCTGCATCATATAAATCTCCATACACACACACACCCACACGCATGCATTCACACACACACATACTGTCCTGCTTGGTTAATGCTGACTCAAAGTGCCCATTTTATTTTCTAATATTTCTGGATGTGACACAACAATGATATATTTGGTAAAATGAGACTGTCCAAGTCCAACAGCTCTTACATTGACTTGAGAAGTCATGAAAGTTTCACAATCGTTGATCAAATATGCTGACCAGATTTCTACACTATGTGACACTACATTGAGGTAATGTTTATTTAGGAGAGATTTACTTGTTTGAAGCTTTCATCAGTCTCACGCTGTACAGCAATGATTGAAGTTACACATTTTGGAAATCTTGCAACACACAGTAGTTGTGGCATAAAAAGGGGTTTATGATAAAATGAGTGGACTTCTTCAGGCTTTGGTTTGAGTGAGGACAATGTAAACTAATTTATACCCATGGAAACCCTTATACCATTGTCACAAAAAGGTAAATAAGTAACCAGGATGTTCAAGACAGCACTTTGGGGCAGACAGTCTACCTGTCCCAGGAGATATTCACCAAGGAGGAGGAACTGCCAAAACATTCCTGTGCAGCAGTGCTTATAGTGTTTGGCCTTCTCCTGCATGGTACTCTCAAGACAGAACTTGGAGGCAGAGAGATTACCTGTCTCAGGAGATATATACTCTCAAGGAGGGGCCATGAAACTTTTCAGCGCTGCCGACCCAATAGTGCTTGGCCTTCTCCCATGGTTCAGGATGCTCAAGACTACCTGCCCTAGAAGACATTCACCCAGCAGCAGGGGACTCCAGAACTTTCCTGTGCCACGTCACTTATAGCGCTTGGCCTTTTCTTGCAGTGCAGGATGCTCAAGACAGCATTTGGGGGCAGAGGAACTACCTGTTCCAGGAGGCATTTGCCCAGGAGGAGGGACCACTGGAACTTACCCGCACTGCCATGCTTATAGTGTTTGGCCTTCTCCTGCAGCGTGAACACGTGTACTGCACCAAGGCAAAGCTCAGGTGAAGGGCGTGCCCGTGCTGTGCCCTTCATTGACCGAAAGAGGCTAGACTGGGCCCCCTCTTTTTCATCCAACTTTACTTGCCTACAAGCCATCAGCTGCTATGATCAAGGAACCATGAGTGCTTTCAATTGTTTTACATTTCTTCTCTTGAGTTCTTCCTCTCCTCTCAGTCCCCCTTGGTTTTCTGTAGGATTGATTGGCTTATAGCAAACTGATAAAAAAACTAAGTAATTAGACATAGGCAAACGGAATGTGTCCGATCAAATTAATCCAATGTTAAGAAAATCAGAAAACCTGTAAAGGGGACTATTATGCTCAGAATGATTGATGGGAAGAACTGCACTCTGGACACTACAGATCATTTAATCAAAGAGGTTGATTCTATTTTGAATACAGAACCCTCTGGGAGAATTGAGTCAAATGCCAGAGTGCCAGCAATGTTAAAAAAAAGAGCAACGGAAACAGGGACAGAATCCAGTGACACTGCTGCTAAATGCCACGATTCTTCTCACACATCTCCGCTACCCCTGCCAAAGCCCCCGCTATCTCCTAAAGTAATTGTTCTTCTAAATGTTAGTACACCACTCACCCCATTATATTTCGATCTAGACCTTAAACGTGTTTCAAATCTGGCCCACCTGAGGCCTTTATTATTCTGGGTGTGTATTTGGTCGACTTCAGAGCTTTTTTACTTTAGAGACTCTATGCGTGATTTAATGAAATTAGATTTTATTCTAAAGGTCCCTTGGGTTAGATTTATCTCCAGCTGGTGCAAGAAATTGGGATTACTTAAATTGTGGGCCACCCCTGAATTAATCTGCAAAGGAGATAAAATGGTTCTAAAAAATACCTAAAGGTCTTATGTGCCAGAACATTGATTAATTTGGGGTAACGCAGGGCACCTGTCACAACAGTTTGTGCAGGTGAATCCCCTAATGTTTTCTAGAACTTTTTAGATATAACTTCGCCCCTAGCTAAAATCTTATATATTAGATTTAGATATGGTAGCCTTCCTCTGAGAACGTTTTGTAGAAACTGAAGGGATGATCAGGCAGTATCCCTGTGTCCTGCCTGTGGTGCTGATCCCAAAACGGTGTATCACGTTATGGTTGTTTGCCCAGGGTGCCGAGCATTAGGGATGGTGAGATGTTCTGAGGCACAGCATGCCCTGGGATATGATACATCCAGCCCGTTTGTATTTTCTGTTAGTCATATTTTTGTTCAATGTTTGGCTTTATTCAGGAGAAGACATTAATCATCCCCCAATCTTGTCACCGATATGAAGTAACTACTAGCTCCATATGTTGATTGCACATTGATCTTAGTTATTATATTAATTTGCAAGTGTGGTGCATGCTCTATTAGTTGGTGCATAGGTCCCAACTATGCATTATTGTTAGGGTCAAGCCTGGATTATCATGCGCTTGCACATGCGTATCGCTTGCGAGACGCTGTAGTAGTTAGAAAAGGGCTCGGAGCACCGTCCATGTCACGTCAGTGTCTTTCATTGGTTTGTGAGCTTGCCTTGGAAAATCTGCGTGCTTTTATTAGTGGAAGGCATACATACATCATGCCTTTTCTGGTGGTTAGCCCTCCTCGAGCGCAGCGACCAAGTTCTGAAAACATACGAGGCTAGCTGTTTTTGGTCCGGTTTGTCGTCTACTTTTTCTCTTTGTTCGCAGCGCGATCTCGCTGGGCAGAAGTCGAGCGCTTTGCATGAAATCGACCCTGTTACATAATTAATTGCACTTTTGCCAGTTATGTAGTTAATTGCACTTTTGCCCATAGGTTTCATTACGAATCAACTGTAGCAGCGCTATCGCGCTCTTTTTTTCAATTGAATGAGGTTGGGAGTTTACAACTGCTGATAGCTCTACCTCGGAGAAATGCGAGATCCGTTGCATTGCAAATGCTTGTTTTTATTTTGCTGGTGCTATCCAACTTTTAGTTTAACCTGGCACGGATCAAATTATAAATACGTACTCAGATGTTTATATTGTGTGTTTTAATAAGAGGTATGATTACTTCTATGGCCAAGAATGCTGCTCTCAGATATAGACATTTGCACTAATCATACATGCCTGTTTACACCTTTTTTAATCAATTTGGTACTGATGCGAATTGCCTTTTCTTAGGGTGCGAACGACTGTTGATTTCGTTTTTATGCACTGCATTACTGCAGGAAAGAAAGAGGTCATCAATAACTGTGAATTTTCCGCTGATTTTTATTCTTGAGTTGTTTTATGCATTTGAATATGTATCATGCTGGTCATGTTCGCTATTATGTGAACAACCGATTACAGATTGTTTGAAACTAAAAGTAACCGGTTCCATTTCCCAAAACCTTAAATTGTCTGACATGGCTTTAGTTGATCAGCATGGACGCTACTTTAGTAGAAAAACTACGATGCTTTCTACTATTTAACAACACGGCGCTATCTAATGATTGCTCCTTCCGTGATTTTAATAATAATGAGTAAAACCAAACTGTTAAATTGCACTTTCTACCTCAGCAAAAATGAACTGTAATTGTGGAGAGAATAATTTTATGGTTGATGTGTGACCGGTATTTTAAGAGATTAGAATAATGTGTTCCTATACACAATGTCTTAGCAGGTGCAGGCACTTACCTGGGCAATTAAAAGCTTTTTCATTTACAAATCACTGCCAATGAAACTGTAACTAAATACATCTTACGTGCGTGGTCTGAAATTACTGTTTGTTAGAGTTAATACTTTCCAACGTGTTTTAAAAGACATTTTGATTCAGACTAACACCAGGAACGGTGACATGAGTTATTTTTCAGTCTTACAGTTTTATAATATTTTAATAAATATTAAGTGATGCATAATTAACGCCTGTACAAAACCAACGGACGTTTTTCAAGCAGTGGAATTCTCTAAATAGTTTTCGTTTTCTGTGACTTATAGAACTGAAGTTGTTTCTCATTTTAAAAAGGCTCACTGCACCCTGATCAGCAGGACGACTCAGTGAGTTAATCACTTCCCTCCGACTAATGCGGCAGCCTAGATCACTAATATAAATGGAGAACAAGCCTAGTAAGCCTTTTATACTTTTGGGGTCACTACATTCACTATCATTAAATGAGGCAGTAGATATGCTGTATGCATCATGTTTAGACCCTGACGTAGTGAGGTTATGTTGATGCATAAATCAAAAAATACTTTTTTAAAGCAAATACTTTGCTTAATATGCACCAATAAAGCATAAAACAAGCAAGATGTACATTTTTCACATCTGAAAAATATAGGGCCTTATTTACAAAGAAGTGGTGCAGTGGGGCGCTGCAACAAATTATACAGCGCCGCTTTGTGTATTTCAGAAATGCAAGGATGTGCTGTATTTACTACAATCCAATGCACCTCTGTGTTTTCCCTAGCGGTGACGCTAAAGTTAGCTGCCTAGCGCCAATGCAGGCCCCCTTTCACTGTAGTGCAAGAGTGCCTTCATTGCAGGGAATGATTGGTTACGTGCAGGAAGGAGTCCCTTCCTGCATATAAACAATCAATAATTGTGATTTGCTATTTCTATGTGTGCTGCTTTCTGCAGCACACATGGAAGTAACAAATCGTCATTATTTAATGTTTCTTTAATTGCAGGAAGGGTCACCTTCCTGCACATTAACAATCATTAATGGTGATTTGCTCCTTCTATGTGTGCAGCACACATTGAAAAAGTAAAAACAGGGAGATGGTGTTAGTTTTTGCTTCTGCCTCAGGTTTACGATTTCTCATAAATCTGGGGCAGCGTCAAACATGCAATGGGTGTTGCAGTGAAATGCCAACAGCAAGATCCATTGCACACCCCTTTCATGCAAAGTTATGCGTGTAAAGGGGCCATATTTACAAGGAGGCGTTAAGCCACAAAAAGTGGCTTAACGCTGCTTTGCAAACATGGAGCAGGGCACTGTGCCAAAGGAACGTCAGAAAAAGTGGCGTTCTGGTGGTGCAATGCCCTTGTAAATGAGGCTAATAGCATTATGTAATGTCACTGTGATAGAGAGAGCGAGAGGAGAGAGAGAAAGACTGTGTGTGTATGTATGTGTACGAGTGAGAGAGAGATAGAGTACCTGTCATAGTTTTATTTAATGTGCATTCTGGTTCCCTCATTATAATGCCTGAGGAGTTGTCATCACCCCTAGATGCAACCCGAATGATGTGATTTAAATTAATATCAGCATGTTCTCACCTAGACTTGTTCACATAGTATTATTTGCTATTTTGACTGGATCTTATGCACAATTTTGATGAACAGAGAAGTGGGAGAGTAGATGGTCTGATGGAACGTCTATGCAGCTAGTGCAGCAAAGCACCACCATAGTGTCAAACTTTTTGACGCTATTGTCCTAACATGTGCCATGGTCTGCCGTATTGTAAATACGGTGCAGCCATGGTGTCGTTAGGTGGCAGTAGGGGAATGCAAGAAAAGTGGGGCATCAGGACCAATGCACCACTTTCTTGTAAATCTGGCTCAAAGTCACGAAAAAGCTAAAGCTGTCAATAGTCAGACCTAAAAAGCTTTGTTTCAGCTTCATCTTGACGAGGAGCTGTAGGCCAGGATGAATGTGTGTGGGCATGTGACCGACTATATTCGGTTAAGGTGACACATAATGGGACAGTGACATCTACCACCCTCAGAGGTTGACTCAAATCTTTTGACTCAGATAGGAGTGTGAGATCATCTGATCAGACAATATTAACCAATAATTATCAAATAAAACATCAAATAATCAGTATATTCAATGGGGAGTCAGTAATTTATACACAACATGACCTATGTGATCACAAATCACCACACCAGCTTAGCAAAGTTAAAACATTTGTTGCACTCAAATTAACAATGCTAAAGTCTTGTAAATGATGCACAAGACCAAATAGAAATACAGAAACAACACAAGGTGTCCAAAGTGCCTGACGAATCTCAATCTTGCCAATGCATTTACTAGTAAATACTCCAAAACAACAACACAGAATAACAACAGTATTAAGTGAATAATAGAAACAGTATACATTTAGTTTGTGCAGTTGAATTAATCACAACCAATCAATGTACATTCAAAATCAAATATTAGGTCAAGCATCCCTAGCTATCACTCTAATTAGAAAATCATGTGGGGGCTTCATGCAAAAATAAAAATAAGACAAAAATTAATTTGGATAACATCTAACTAAGGTCAATCAAAATATGCAGTTGAATTTTCTAAAAGAGAATCCCTGAAAAGGAAAACAAATGCACATTAATCATACTTGTCCTTAATGTGTCAGCATTCAGTAATATCTTCATCAGAGGAGCTCAGGAACATCAGGTGTTCATAAGTCAGTGTTAGAAATGGGGTCTTTGGTTAACAGTCAGGTTACCCCCTGTTCAAGCAAGGAACCTCACTCTAGTCAGGGTAAAAGAGAATCACCCTCAGCTAACCCCTGCTTACCCCCTTGATAGCTTGGCATAGCAATAGGCTTAACTTCAGAGTGCTAGGTGTAAATTATTTGTACCAACACACACAGTAACTTAATGAAAACACTACAAAATGACACAACACCAGTTTAGAAAAATAGGAAATATTTATCTAAACAAAACAAGACCAAAACGACAAAAATCCACAATACACAAGTCAAGGTATCAATAAAAATGCAAAA
Source organism: Pleurodeles waltl (assembly GCF_031143425.1). Lineage (NCBI taxonomy): Eukaryota > Metazoa > Chordata > Amphibia > Caudata > Salamandridae > Pleurodeles > Pleurodeles waltl. Next base: position 563,016,433 of record NC_090444.1, read on the forward strand.
AGAGTCTTTAAGTAGTTTCAAACACATACTAGCGCTGTTAGCGTGAAAATGTACCTGGTGCGCGTCAAAAAATAACCCAGCACAGGCGAGTGTGCGTCAAAAAGGGTTTGCGCGGCATTGATTCCATTCACGAGCAGGACCGTGCGTTGTTTCTCCTTTCGCCGGGTTGGGGCGCGTCATTTCTTCTCTCCACAGGAGAGCGATGCGTCGATCCGGTCAGCACTCTCGGGTCCAGGCAGGCCTTGCGTTGTTTTTCCACGCACAGCAGTACTTGAGTCGGAAATCCAGCCGCACGATGATCCGAAAACCCCGCAGCGCGGGTTGTGATCTCCAAGCCTCCATCAGCGATGCTGCGCATCGTTTATCCTGCTCCATGCGTCGATTCTTCTGTCGCGTTTCCTCCGAGCATCGTTTCTCAGCTGCGGAGCCGGCTGCGCATTGTTTCTTCAGCTGCAGATCAGATTCACTTCCGGGTACTTTGCGCATTAAGGAGCACTCCAGGCACATTGGCGTTTGCACCATAGATAGAGTTGCACTGGTGACTACACCAGCCCCAAGCGTTTTCATCTTTCTAAACCATGAAATATACGGCCATCAAAAATTCATGAACTTTTAAAAGTCGAGGAAATAGATGTAGATGTATACCTTTCTGATGAACTACTTAGTCAAAATAAGGACACTTTGAAATAACTCAAGATTATATGAGATTAGCCCTGAAGAAGTCGTTGGGGACAAAAGGATTATCCCAAGATGAAACACGTGTTGGCTCAATGTGTATGGCTCAAGATGTATCTTCATGAAAGATATGGATTATCAGAAGATGTGATCCAATAAATTTTGGATAGAATTGGACTATGTAAAGACTGGCGTGATATTTATGATTGCGTTCACTTGAACTTTACTCACTTGAATTTTGACCTGGTTGACTGTCAACTAGATAACTTTGTTAAAATTGCAAAATAAGAAAGAAGAACAAGGGGGGACCTCACTTTGTGTTTATCAGAGTTGCGTCAATCTTTTCCCCGCAAGGCGCTCTGTGCGTGGATTTCCTTGTCTTTATGCTGCCAGCTTCTCCTTTCAGGGTCCCAGGAACTGGATGGGCACCACAGCGCAGAGTAGATGTCTCTCCAGAGACTCCAGGTGCTGGTAGAGAGAAGTCTTTGCTGTCCCTGAGACTTCAAACAACCGGAGGCAAGCTCTAAATCAAGCCATTGGAGATTTCTTCACAAGATGGAAGGCACACAAAGTCCAGTCTTTGCCCTCTTACTCTGGCAGAAGTAGCAACTGCAGGATAGCTCCACAAAGCACAGTCACAGGCAGGGCAGAACTTCTCCTCAGCTCTTCAGCTCTTCTCCAGGCAGAGGTTCCTCTTGATGTCCAGAAGTGATCTAAAGTCTGTGGTTTTGGGTGCCCTTCTTATACCCAATTTCTACTTTGAAGTAGGCCTACTTCAAAGTAAAGTCTCTTTTGAATGTGAACTCCTGCCTTGCCCAGGCCAGGCCCCAGACACTCACCAGGGGGTTGGAGACTGCATTGTGTGAGGGCAGGCACAGCCCTTCCAGGTGTGAGTGACCACTTCTCCCCTCCCTCCTAGCACAGATGGCTCATTAGGATATGCAGGCTACACCCCAGCTCCCTTTGTGCCACTGTCTACTGTGAGGTGCAACCACCCCAACTGTCAAACTGACCCAGGCAGGGAATCCACAAACAGGCAGAGTCACAGAAATGGTATAAGCAAGAAAATGCTCACTTTCTAAAAGTGGCATTTTCAAACGTACAATCTTAAAATCAACTTTACTAAAAGATGTATTTTTAAATTGTGAGCTCAGAGACCCCAAACTCCACATGTCCATCCGCTACCAAAGGGAATCTACACTTTAATCAGATTTAAAGGTAGCCCCCATGTTAACCTATGACAGGCCTTGCAGCAGTGACAAACAGATTTAGCAATATTTCACTGTCAGGACATATAAAACACATTACTATATGTCCTACCTTAACCATACACTGCACCCTGCCCTTGGGGCTACCTAGGGCCTACCTTAGGGGTGTCTGACATGTAAGAAAAGGGAAGGTTTAGGCCTGGCAAGTGGGTACACTTGCCAAGTCGAATTTACAGTTAAAACTGCACACACAGATATTGCAGTGGCAGGTCTGAGACATGATTACAGAGCTACTTATGTGGGTGGCACAACCAGTGATGCAGGCCCACTAGTAGCATTTGATTTATGGGCCCTGGGCACCTCCAGTGCACTGTACTAGAGACTTACTAATAAATCAAATATGCCAATCATGGATAAGCCAATTACATACACATTTTGTAAAGGAGCACTTGCACTTTAGCACTGGTTAGCAGTGGTAAAGTGCCCAGAGTAACAAAAACAGTTAAATCAGAGTCCAGCACACATCAACAACCTGGGGAACAGAGGCAAAAAGTTAAGGGTGACCACGCCAAGGATGAAAAGTCTAACAGTCAGCATCAGGACATGAAGGGGAAATAGTTCAGTAAAGCTGGGCCTAGTATAACTGAACTGTTAGAATCACAAAGTAACTCTCAATAGATCTGAACTACAGCTTCACTATATTAAGCCCCAAAAGTTATTAGCTAAGCTTCTATTGGAATAGACAATGAGGTGGCAGCCAATAACACAACATCTGTGCTTCAGATGTATCTCTTCTTTGTTCTCTTCACCCAAGATTCGTTCATGTTGTCACCTCTCCGCTCAGCAGTTTCTGAACAAAAATTACAATTTAAAAACAATATGGAAACATAACCTTGTTTCCTGTCAAAGACTAAGGCCTATTGTTAAATGTTACAAATATAAATTGCGGAAGTGCAAGAAATGAAACATGAGCACAAGACAGAATTTTCCACTGTGCAAGCACACAGGATGTTTGATGAAACATTGTTTTGCAGAGTTAGCACAACATTTGTGAACCAGATTTATAGGAAAATTACGGTGCGCGTCACTGCGCCTAATTTGGCAGCGTCGCACACCATAATTTTCACAACGCAGTATTAAATAGATTACACTGCACCACTGTGTTGCCCCCTGCACCAGCACTGAATTTTCTGCTGTGCACCAATGCAGAAACCCTTGCACCATTGTGCAGGGATGGCTGTGTTGAGGGGAAGATTGTTTTGTGCTAGAAGGAACACCTTCCTGCACAAAAACAATCTTAAATGGCAATTTGCTCTTTCTATGTGTGCTGCAGAATGAGCAAAAAACGAGGAGAAATGAAAGTATTACTCCTCATTGCACCCTGCTAACGCCACCCTTGGGGTGGCATTAGATTTTGGCACTTCCTCAGGTTTATGAAATCTTGTAAATCTGGGGCAGTGCCAAATGCAATGGGTGTTGAAGTGGCACACCTACAGCAACATCCAGTGCCACCCCTTCCACACAAAGTGCTGCGCGTGAAGTTTCCGTATTTACAAAGTGGCGTTAAACCACAAAAAGTGGCTTAACACCACCTTGTAAATTCGGTGCAGTGCATAGCGCCACCGGGGCATCACCAAAAGTGATGGTCCGGTGGCGGTAGGAGTTCTTAAATATGCCCCAGTGTTTCTGAAAAATTGCTAAAATATGGGCCTTTTAACTAATGCTAAACACAAAGGATAAAACATTTCATAATAATTTCAAACCAATAGTTTTGGTGGTACGTTATTAATTATGACTAATCAAAATATATTTTCATTAGCATTTATCATTTCACATAAAACTTCATTGTGGCTCACACCATGGCAATAATTTTTCCAAACCACACATTCATTTTTTTAACACACATTTTTCAATTAGGCTTTTCAATACACATTATTACATTACGTTTTGGTGACACATTTTTATTAATAATGTTTGCTCTCTTACAGGTGCATTGCCAGAGCTAGGTGCGAATTACAATAAGTTGGATACTGCAGATTTCTTCCACACAATAATGAGTAACCAACAAAAAAATTACTGCATTTCATCTTATAAGCCTCAGTTTTTACTGTAGAAATGCTACCATATATTTTGGATGAAATGCCTGGGAATAATGATAATATACTACTGTTTTCTTATATGTATGAATTACCTAAAGTATTCAGGGACAAAAATGTAAATGGCCCAGAGTGATTTCCTACACATTCCTCTAACTTTCTTGTAAGCATGTTTTTGGAGTGTACCCATATATAATGATATATGTATGGCGCTATGTTCTGAACTAATGACTAGAAAGGAAAAAGCTATGTTTCAAAAATATTTTAAGATATTTAAATACCCATACCACCACATACATTTTAGAAGACAGAAAATGGTGAGGGGGCCACAATTACTGTGTACTGTGTAGGATAATTAAAAAATAATAATAATTGCGAAGGAGGAAGAACAACATTCAGCGCAACAGTAGTGCTCAAAATGGATAAGAGAAACATGTAGGAGCACTGCATTTTCCTTCCAAAGCACATTTGCCTCACTTACACATCTTTGTCAGCTGGCCCAAATAGGGCTAAAGATGAAAATTTGACAAGGACACAAGAACACACTGAAATCCTAAGACTTCCCAAATTGGTCCTCAGTTGTAGCCACGCATCAATCCTTCCATGTGTGTTCATGATGCAATAACTCATTTAACAGACAGATGAGATGGCGGATCATGAAATGGAATGGGGAATCCTAGGCAAGAGCTCCAAGGAAGAAGGGTGAACCCTGAAAGTGGAATGGATATTTGCAACTGTGAGGGAAATGGGGTTTGTGGGGATAGAGAGAAGCCTAGCAATACTAGTAAGAGAGGGGAAACAGAAATAGAAGAAGGCGAGAAAGGACATGGATAATGAGTAGAAGGGTGTTCAATGGCCCCTGTAGCTTTTTAGGTGAATGGACGATCCAGTCATCAAGGGAGGGGGATTGGACACTCAGGACTGAGTCATTGTATGTTTGCGAGTGAAGTCTAGACTAAACAACATTTAGGGGCCCTTCGCAGAGGGTGCATGAGAGCATCAATTTGCATCATCTCCCTTTGAGGTACACTTTCTGAGAAGGGAGACCTGGAAGAGAAAGTGAGGACACAGGAATCTAGTGAGGTAAAGCATGGGGGGAAATGGGCGACATGACACATGGACAATTTGGAAGCCTAAGAGAGAAGGAATACTTGAGGTAAATACAGTGGAGGAAATCAAGGAGAAAGGAGGTGTAGGGCATGCAATCAGAGACAGAGAGAGAGAGGGGCAGAAGCAGTGGTGGTTGCCGCTGAACAGGAGTGGCGGGGCGGATCAGGATGGGGTGAGGGGTTAAAACAAAACAATTTTGTTTTTAAAACACTTACTTTTTTCAGGAGACGTGTTCGTCTCCCCTCCATCCTCATCCTCTTTCCGGCTGCACACAGGCTCCCAGCCAAACACAACGCTGCTGTCACCTGCATGTCAGCAGCGTCGTGATTGGTCTGAGCGGCCTACTTCACCTGTTACCCTGGGAGTTGGATCCTGTGCATGTTCTCCACTCGGCTGTGCAATACAGCCAGGTAGAGAACATGCATGTCTGTTTGGCCAGCCGAACACAGCCAGTCAAACAGACATGGGCACTTTGTGATGCACATACCCCTCCTCTGGCCCTCCTTCAGAACGCTTCAGCCCAGCCCCGCCCTGCCTCTTACTCACAGGAAGAAAAAAATATAATAACAAAGCATTATTATCATTTTCTTTTTTCTTTTTCTACAATCCATTGGGGTGACACTCCTCTGCCTTAGGGGAGGAGCCGCCCCTGAGCAGAAGGTGATTAGACATTGAAAAGCACGTTAGTGCTCTATGGCAACAACAGCTTTATTGTATGCGAGGAGGATGGACAGGTTGATATATGCCATACATAAGCTTTGCAATGAGTGAGTCTAAAGCAATGGTGTGTTGCAAGACAGTTTCGCTCTGTTGCAAAGTACATTTGCAATGTACCCTCGTCATTTACAATGGGAGCATATAAATGGTACAGACCAGAGCAAACAAATGGCTCCAACAAAAGAATGTTACTCTGCATATGTTCTCAAAGAGTGCAGCTCAGCAACACAATGTTACTAGTTGCATTTTTTGGAAATTTGAACAATGTCTTTTTTGCTTTCATGTTATACTTTCAAAGGTCATCCACGTGTAGAGGAAGAAGGGAGCGGCAGATGTTAAAATGGCAGTGCTGGCATGTCAAGCAGGAAACAGGCACAATGTTAGGCACCCCTACCCCATCCTCCTCTTACTCACCTACTCTTCCTGTCAGCAGCATTATAAGGGCCACACAAATAAGAGCATAGTAGGATGTATTGAAGCAATTTCAAGGATAAGGGGCACCAGAAAGTTAATGTGCAGGTCCATCTTAATAAATGCTGAACAGCAAGGATTATAATGAAGGGAAAGCTAAACAGGAAATAAATGGAAGCACTAAGATACATGGAGATCAATTGAGCAGGTCCATCATCAATAATTGGTTCATTACTACTGAAATTTTCCTAGAAGTGCAAACATCTTATCATTGTACCACAGCATTCAAAGGACATTATAGCCACAATACTTCGAGAGTGGTCAATGTCATGTGTATTTGTAATGAACTGCTATACTTTTCAGTGCAACTTAACATTAGATTGATCCCCAGGAAGACACTGTGGGCCTGTTTCACAAAGGTAAACGTATACTTTTGTGTAAGTTTACTTTTTTTTGTTATTCACAGATAATGAATTTACTTCTAGTAATACACATTTTATGACTGTTAAGACTCTGTACTCACTGCTGAGCCTTCGAACATAAGAAGATAGGCCTCTGCGTGGCTGAGGGGCAGTGATGCGTTAAAATAACTTGTGATTCAGTACAACAGTTTCTTACGCTATATTTGTGTCATATCTACAGCATGGCGCACCATTGCATAAGGTCCCAGGCTGTGTCAAAAAAAGTGACACATCCATGGGCACAAGCAAATCTGACGCTTGTGTGGCAAAAATGCTGCATGGCTGATTTGCGTCACGAAAGTCAACACAAAACAGCCTTGCATCACTTTTGAGTTTGGAGTGCGACAGAATTCCTACAAAAAGTGACGCATTCCAAAAACAATAAACAAGTTTCCCCATTTGCAGGAAAGAAAAAAGGAGCAGGCAGCAGCAGCCAGGGTAACAATCCCAGCAATTTCAGTGAGGAGGAGGATGCATGAAATACTAGTAATAGAGGTGACACAGCATAAACTTCAACTCTTTGTCACCTTAAAATTGTCACTAGGGAAGAAATGGGCAATATAGAAGTCCACAGTGGATAAAAACAACGGTGTAGGGCAAGTCAAGAGGAGCGACAGAATGCAAGAAGTACTGGCATGACTACAAGTACAGGACCAAGGAGAAACGTGCCAACAATTGAAGGCAGCCATGTGCACCAGAGGATGAGGACATGAGGTCCAGGAGGAGCTGACGGCCTTGGAGGAGCAGGTGGAATCAGCCATCACAGCCCCAAGTTGGTGGCAGGAGTAGACACATGACAGTGCTCCTATGAGGACCAACAAAACACACAGGGTAAGTGGAAACAAGGGACAATTGCACCAAATATGTCATGCTGTTCAGCGCAGCATGCTACCTTTTGGTGCTTCACAACTGAGTGTAAGGAAAAGGGATGGAAATGGACACATGTCGAGTCACACATCATAGAACTGTAACTTAAAAAAAACACACACATGTTGCACAGCCCAGTTGAGAGCTGTCAGGTGTGTTCAGTCCACGGGTGTTGTCCTGCACCAGTCCAGCTTCACTGATGGGTCTTTGTAATTTTTGTATAATGTATGACATCAGTGTCACAATACCATGCAAAAGATCTTTACTGAAATACCACTACATGGCATGACACAGGAGCCCTGACGACCCTGAATTGGATAATCCATGCCCCCTTGCACCATGAGGCTAGTGGGTTTCTGGCTGGGCCATGCGGCCAAATCTGGAGTGGCAAACAATGGAATGACATGGGGTGCCTCATGATTAATTTTCAGCTGAGAGGAGAGTCAGGAGTTGGGCATGTGAAGTCCCAACATGTGTGGAGCCATGTCCAGAGGAGCATAAGTACATTAATACTGGCTCAGGTCAGCACAGCAAGTGACCATTCTGTGCTCCCCTGGGCCACAGGGAAAGGTAAAAAATGCTATGTATGTTTCCGAAATGGGGCATTCTTGTTACTTGACCCTGAGCTTACACCCTTATGGTTGCCTAGCATCAAAGCAGGCACATGTGCACCATATGGCAAGGGTGCCTGCATTGGTGCTTGGCAGCCAATTATGTGCCAGCACAGGGGGAGAAGACAGATATGCATTGTATTCCTTAGATATGGTACATTGCTGCCCTTCCACATTGGTGTAGGACTGCACAGCAAAAAGACTTGAGGCGCTGCCTTATGCCATTTCTCTATAAATATGGGGCTATATGCAAGGCAGATAACTACTGTCCACATCTAGCACTGACCAACATAATATATTCATTTTATTACAGAGGGAGAAATAACTCCTCCTGACCAGCTGCCTGTCCAGGAAGACCAACCTGCTGCCAATGACATCCTGCCCCACATGGACGATGACAACTTCCAGCAAATTCTCGATTATACTGCCTCACCTGCTCTGCGAGTGGGAGAATCTGACGGCATCATTGGGTCTCCAGAGGAACCACGTACACCATCAGCAGATCCCAGCCCTGCTCTGGACTCTGTGAACCCACAGGTTTATCTCAACGGCAAGTGGTAGAAGTCTAGCATCAGATGTTGGAAGACGTGCAGGCAGGGATGGAGACCATCGCGAGCATACTAGAGGGAGTCTGTCAATGCCTCAGTCCCAATAAGCACACCAATTAGAGACACCTACATTCTGCTACAGAGATTATCACAGTCCCTGGCTGCCATCACTGGTGTCATGTGGCAGGGGGCAACAACACCATCCCTGCCAATGTGGCACCAGTGAGGTTGCCACCCATCTGGGGGCTATATGTGACATGGACTCCTATATTACAACCATGTGTGCCTTCCACTGTGACATTGTTGCTGTGCTGATAAGCCAGCAGGCCCTTCTCTGCACTGTACTGCCTTCCTTCTTTATACAGGCAAATGCTGCTGGAGACAGGTGCCACATCTGTAACCCCTGATGTGTGTGTGTGTCTCGGATGCCTCAAACAGCACTACCCTGAGGGGAGGCACAACACACATCAGAGGAGGAAGAAGTGAATTTCCCCACTTCCAGGTGGAAGACTTCCCAATAATATTTGTCTGTGGCCCTTGGCCAGTTTCCCATTGGGCCTAAGTTGAGTAACATGCCATCATCCTTGTCATTTGTTACTGTCTACTTTGTAATTGCCCATCTGTTGATCTCATCCTCACTGGAGTACTCCCGTCCTCCACATGTCTCATGACATGTATCCCTCTTGAAATCTGTCTGGACATCCTAAAGCTCAAAAACAAGGTTGGTGTTGTTCCTGAAGGGACTGCAATTGTGATTTTACATATTTACATACATGTAAATAAAAGCACTGACTTCAACCTGTGTGTTGATGATTGGATTAAGTAGTTAATGGTGGATGTTGTGACCCTAAGGACGCTATCTACTACCCAAAGGGAAAAGCGTGTCAAGAGCCATTGAAAAAGTCTACACAGGCCAAAGGAGAATAGTTTAGGTGAATCACATGTGCATCTATATTAGCAAGTAGTTACTCAGGGCAACTAGCTTGAAGTGCAACAAGTAGCATTCAGTCTATGGTAAGGGTGAATTAAGCCACGGCACAAGTGGGGAGCACATCCATGGAAACAGGCCAGCAAAAACACTGCTGTGACAATAAGTTTTGTGAGGGTGAGTGGGTAAGTGGCTGGCATCAGTGTATGAGCTAATACCTCCCTGAATACTGACAATTGTTTGACATGATCATCAATTCAGCATATGTAGCACTACGCACACACACACACTGTTATAGTTTGGGAATACCTGTTTTGGCCCGTGTGTCCATTCACAGCAAAAATGCTGCTTACATTGCCCATTCATCTGTGAGGATCCCTTATGTGAATCCATTGCAAACTTGGCAGGACCTTTTCTATAGGTGTTCCACCTAGTCACTCATACATGTAAACAGATACTACATGGAAACCCCATAGCATGTGTCTAACACCACCTAGCAATATATGTCAACTCTTACACAGTTAATCACAAAGCAGTTGTGAAAGTAGAAAACATACTTTATTCATCTCTAAGTCAAACCTATAAAATCTAAATCTAACTACACTAACTTAGCTCACCTATCCTAACTAAAGTAAAGTATTCCTAAACTAACCTAACCTATCTAACCTACGCTAATTTATTTAAAAACTACCTTGATCTACCCAACCTTAACTTATTCTACTCTACACATATATCACAAAAGATATGTTAAACATCAACCCCCACCCCTTAACACACATTTTCACACGCTAACAACATGAACTACACCTATACATAAACTAACTAATTTAAAGCTAAACACATATATATTTTTTGTATTTTTTAAATGTTTTTTTTTTTCAACATATTTTAACCTCATTAGTGCGGGCGTCGGCCACTACCTTCCTGGTGCGGGTCATGACCAGTGGCCGACACCAGGGAGGGGGTTAAAAAATCCTCCGGTGCAATACACCGAAAGATTATTCTTTTTTATTTCCCGGGGAGACACGGAAGAACTTCCATGTCTCCCCTGAATGTGATGTCAGAGCGGTGCAAGACACGCTGACGTCACATTTTTCCCCACTAGAGTAGCGGAGGAGCAGGTGAGCGTCCTCTCCCCACTCTGGTGGGGGAAAAAAGGACCAAAATGGCCTCTCCAGATGCCAGGGAGGCATTGACTAAAAGGGGAGAGTGTCCTCTTTCCATTGATGTCTTCCTGGCACCGTTTCCTGGCTACGGATCGCAGCACGGCTGTGATCTATGGCCAGGAAACGCCCCTAGACACCAGGGATCTTGTTTGGGTGGCTCAGCCCCCGTGAAAGTGGCCGCCTCCCCTGGGGGGCAGTAATATTTTATAAAAATATGCTGGGGTTGTTCTGGGGGCGATCGCACCCCAAGAATATGTTGCTGGGCAACGTACTCCGGCCCCCAGCCAGCCACCGGAACAACAAAAAGGCGCGCCCCTCGCGGGACGCGTTTGCTGCTTCTCCTGTTGCTGGGCAACGTACTCCGGCCCCCAGCCAGCCACCGGAACAACAAAGAGGCACGCCCCTTGCGGGACGCGTTTGCTGCTTCTCCTGTTGCTGGGCAACGTACTCCGGACCCCAGCCAGCCACCGGAACAACAAACAGGCGCGCCCCTCGCGGGATGCGTTTGCTGCTTCTCCTGTTGCTGGGCAACGTACTCCGGCCCCCAGCCAGCCACCGGAACAACAAAAAGGCGTGCCCCTCGCGGGACGTGGGACACAGGACGCGCGCGGGACGCGATATGCCAAAGTATCTTAGAGTGTACCCTCAGTGAGAGGATAGGAAATATACACAAGATATATATACACAATAGCAAAAATATGCAGTATAGTCTTAGAAAACAGTGCAAACAATGTATAGTTACAATAGGATGCAATGGGGAAACATAGGAATAGGGGCAACACAAACCATATACTCCAAAAGTGGAATGCGAACCACGAATGGACCCCAAACCTATGTGACCTTGTAGAGGGTCGCTGGGACTATTGGAAAATAGTGAGAGTTAGAAAAATAACCCTCCCCAAGACCCTGAAAAGTGAGTGCAAAGTGCACTAAAGTTCCCCTAAGGACAAAGAAGTCGTGTTAGAGGAATAATGCAGGAAAGACACAAACCAACAATGCAACAACTGTGGATTTCCAATCTAGGGTACCTGTGGAACAAGGGGACCAAGTCCAAAAGTCACAAGCAAGTCGGAGATGGGCAGATGCCCAGGAAATGCCAGCTGCGGGTGCAAAGAAGCTTCTACTGGACAGAAGAAGCTTCGGTTTCTGCAGGAACGGAAAGGGCTAGAGACTTCCCCTTTGGTGGACGGATCCCACTTGCCGTGGAGAGTCGTGCAGAAGTATTTTCCCGCCGAAAGAATGCCAACAAGCCTTGCTAGCTGCAAATCGTGCGGTTAGCGTTTTTGGACGCTGCTGTGGCCCTGAAGGGACCAGGAGATCGCAAATTGGACCAGGAGAGAGAGGGGACATCGAGCAAGACAAGGAGCCCTCTCAGCAGCAGGTAGCACCTGGAGAAGTGCCAGAAACAGGCACTACGAGGATGCGTGAAACGGTGCTCACCCAAAGTCGCACAAAGAAGTCCCACGTCGCCGGAGAACAACTTAGGAGGTCGTGCAATGCAGGTTAGAGTGCCGTGGACCCAGGCTGGACTGTGCACAAAGGATTTCCGCCGGAAGTGCACGGAGACCGGAGTAGATGCAAAAGTCGCGGTTCCCAGCAATGCAGCCCAGCGAGGTGAGGCAAGGACTTACCTCCACCAAACTTGGACTGAAGAGTCACTGGACTGTGGGGGTCACTTGGACAGAGTTGCTGGATTCGAGGGACCTTGCTCGTCGTGCTGAGAGGAGACCAAAGGGACCGGTAATGCAGCTTTTTGGTGCCTGCGGTTGCAGGGGGAAGATTCCGTCGACCCACGGGAGATTTCTTCGGAGCTTCTGGTGCAGAGAGGAGGCAGACTACCCCCACAGCATGCACAAGCAGGAAAACAGTCGAGAAGGCGGCAGGATCAGCGTTACAGAGTTGCAGTAGTCGTCTTTGCTACTATGTTGCAGTTTTGCAGGCTTCCAGCGCGGTCAGCAGTCGATTCCTTATCAGAAGGTGAAGAGAGAGATGCAGAGGAACTCGGCTGAGCTCATGCATTCGTTATCTAAAATTTCCCCAGAGACAGAGACCCCAAATAGCCAGAAAAGAGGGTTTGGCTACTTAGGAGAGAGGATAGGCTAGCAACACCTGAAGGAGCCTATCACAAGGAGTCTCTGACGTCACCTGGTGGCACTGGCCACTCAGAGCAGTCCAGTGTGCCAGCAGCACCTCTGTTTCCAAGATGGCAGAGGTCTGGAGCACACTGGAGGAGCTCTGGACACCTCCCAGGGGAGGTGCAGGTCAGGGGAGTGGTCACTCCCCTTTCCTTTGTCCAGTTTCGCGCCAGAGCAGGGCTAAGGGGTCCCCTGAACCGGTGTAGACTGGCTTATGCAGAATTGGGCACCTCTGTGCCCAAAAAAGCATTTCCAGAGGCTGGGGGAGGCTACTCCTCCCCTGCCTTCACACCATTTTCCAAAGGGAGAGGGTGTCACACCCTCTCTCAGAGGAAGTTCTTTGTTCTGCCATCCTGGGCCAGGCCTGGCTGGACCCCAGGAGGGCAGATGCCTGTCTGAGGGGTTGGCAGCAGCAGCAGCTGCAGTGAAACCCCAGGAAGGGCAGTTTGGCAGTACCAGGGTCTGTGCTACAGACCACTGGGATCATGGGATTGTGCCAACTATGCCAGGATGGCATAGAGGGGGCAATTCCATGATCATAGACATGTTACATGGCCATATTCGGAGTTACCATTGTGAAGCTACATATAGGTAGTGACCTATATGTAGTGCACGCGTGTAATGGTGTCCCCGCACTCACAAAGTTCAGGGAATTGGCTCTGAACAATGTGGGGGCACCTTGGCTAGTGCCAGGGTGCCCTCACACTAAGTAACTTTGCACCTAACCTTTACCAGGTAAAGGTTAGACATATAGGTGACTTATAAGTTACTTAAGTGCAGTGTAAAATGGCTGTGAAATAACGTGGACGTTATTTCACTCAGGCTGCAGTGGCAGGCCTGTGTAAGAATTGTCAGAGCTCCCTATGGGTGGCAAAAGAAATGCTGCAGCCCATAGGGATCTCCTGGAACCCCAATACCCTGGGAACCTCAGTACCATATACTAGGGAATTATAAGGGTGTTCCAGTAAGCCAATGTAAATTGGTAAAATTGGTCACTAGCCTGTTAGTGACAATTTGGAAGAAATGAGAGAGCATAACCACTGAGGTTCTGGTTAGCAGAGCCTCAGTGAGACAGTTAGGCACCACACAGGGAACACATACATATAGGCCACAAACTTATGAGCACTGGGGTCCTGACTAGCAGGGACCCAGTGACATATAACAAACATACTGAAAACATAGGGTTTTCACTATGAGCACTGGGCCCTGGCTAGCAGGATCCCAGTGAGACAGTGAAAACACCCTGACATACACTCACAAACAGGCCAACAGTGGGGGTAACAAGGCTAGAAAGAGGCTGCTTTCTCACACAACCCCCCCCCAAACGAAGGACAATAAGGCTAACCTTGGCCAGTTGAGACTTTATTGTCTAAGTGGTGATAAGTAGAGAGTAGCTCTGCAATAGACTGGTTACTCCCTTTATCATCCACTATATGGTTACTTCCCTGTGGGGATGTAAACCCCCCTGTTTGAAGTTGTTTAGCTAAGCAACAATGTGAAGATGTATTTTCAGAGTTTCTATCAGTAAGTTTTAGTTTAGAGCAGTGTGAATTGTCCACTGAACCTATTTGTAATGATGGAAATGCCAGACAGGGATGCTGTCTCAGAAAAGCCATAGCTGGGCAAAAACTTTGTCCATATGGCTGGAAGAGAGAACAGGGATGCTGTTTCTCTTGCGTTGGAGCAGGGCAGGGATGCTGTCCTATGAGCTCCACACTAGGGCAGGGATGCTGTCCTAAGTGTTGTGAGGCAGTGCAGGGTTTCTGCACTAAAGTTTCTCTTGGAGGGTTGGAGGGATGCTCCATGTTAACTAAAATGGTGCTCTTTTTCTCACCAATGTTAGTTATCCCACAGAGAGGTACTTCTACCTCAGGGAGTCCAGCTTTGCCAGCTGATGATTCCCTTGGAACAGGTGCCACCCCAGGAGAGGTTTCTCCCTCCACAGGAATGCTACCCTGAATGGTAGGGTGGTTAGGGGATACTGTGATACCCTTTTTACCTGTTGATGGAGAGGGATCCTGAGTTTTCAGGCCTTCTCTCCTTTGCTTTTTCATTTCAGTAGAAATGAGAGGGAACAATTCCTCTGGGATGCCCAGCATGGCTGCATGGGCATAAAACTCTACATCAGCCCAACCTGAGGCCTCTAGGTCATTACCTAAGAGACTGTCTACAGGTAAGCTAGGTGATACCACCACCTGCTTAGGGCCAGTAACTCCACCCCAACTAAACTGAATTATAGCTAAGGGAAGAAACTTAGTGGAGTTATGGACATCAATAATCTTATACTGTTGTCCAATGATGTGTTGATCAGGGTGCACTAGGTTTTCAGTCACCAAAGTGATACTGGCACCTGTGTCCCTGTAGGCCAAGGCCTCAACACCATTTATTGAAACTGTCTGCCTGTACTTATCCATTGTAAGGGGACAAGCAGCCAGTGTGGCAAGGCCAATGCCACTAGGTGTGACAGAAACTGTCTTGGGACTGACTACCCCAGTTTCTATGATGGACCCATAAGTGAACCCAACTACACCCTTTGCTTGACTGTTGCCAGCAGTCCCACCACTAGTACCACTACTGCTAGGGGCACTAGAGCTTGATGTATTAGTGGTGGTAGGCTCAGGGGGTTTACCTGGACAGGACTTATCCCCTGGCCTATGGCCTCTGTTTTTACACACAAAGAACCAAGGCTTTTTAATGTGTGCAGGTTGGGAAGAAGAGGAAGAATTTGTTTTATCCCCACCCTCTGAAGAGTGTTTAAGATTTGAAGTGGGATCTTTGGTTTTACCCTTATCCCCATGCTTATCTTGAGATTTTTCACCATCTTTCTTCGTATTGCCATCTTTGTCACCCCCTGTATGAACTTTTCTGTTCACCCTTGTTCTGACCCATTTGTCTGCCTTCTTTCCCAATTCTTGGGGAGAGGTCAGATCAGAGTCTACCAGGTACTGGTGCAACAAATCAGACACACAATTATTAAGTATATGCTCTCTCAGGATTGTGTTATACAGGCTTTCATAATCAGTAACTTTACTGCCATGTAACCACCCCTTCAAGGCCTTCACTGAATGGTCAATGAAATCAACCCAGTCTTGTGAAGACTCCTTTTTGGTCTCTCTGAACTTTATCCTGTATTGTTCAGTGGTTAAGCCATAACCATCCAGGAGTGCATTCTTAAGAACTGTAAAATTATTGGCATCACTTTCTTTCACAGTAAGGAGTCTATCCCTACCCTTTCCACTAAATGATAGCCATAGGATAGCAGCCCACTGCCTTTGAGGGACATCCTGTACAACACAGGCCCTCTCAAGTGCAGCAAACCACTTGTTAATGTCATCCAACTCCTTATAAGGGGGAACTATCTTATGCAGATTCCTGGAATCATGCTCTTTTGCAGGATGACTATGGGGAATACTGCTGCTGCCACCATGGGTTTCTAAACCCAACTTCTGTCTTTCTTTCTCTAATTCTAAAGACTGTCTATTCAAATCCAGCTGTTGCTTTTTAAGCTTCAGTCTGGTTTGTTCCACTTTCAATCTATTGAGCTACCTTTCTAACAATCTGTCATCAGGGTGGGTGGGAGGGACATTTCTAGATACAGAGGTATGATGGGAATGAACAGAAGGAGACCTGTCCCTTACAGAGGGCACCCTAACAGCTTGGCTAACAGTATAATGTGAGAGCACACCATCAGTATGGTGTGATTCAACCTCTGTACCAACTATGCTAGACTGTCTAGTAATGGGCAGGCTAGGAAGTTTCTTTCCTGAATCTTTTCCTGGGGGAGTCCCTGAATCAGATTGGGAACTATTAGGTACTTTTTCAACAGATGGGGCACCTATAGCCTTATCTTGTTCTCTAAGCATGTTAAGTAACAGTTCCAAGGAAGGATTCTTCCCTACACTCAAACCTCTCTCTATGCAGAGACTCCTTGCTCCTTTCCAGCTAAGGTGATCATATGCAATCTTAGACAGGTCAACATTTTGGCCTGTGCCAGACATTTTTAGAGAGAGTTAAAGTGATAGAAAAAGAGAAAAAAGTTTGTCAGAGCTTTTAGAAAGACAGAGAAAAAAAACTTTTAAAACTTTTTAGAACTTTTTAGAAAGTTAGAAGTACTTTTCAGCACTTAGAAAAGAGTGAAAAGAGGAAATGCAAAACTTTTTGGCTATGTGTATATACACTGACCTTGTTTTGTATATTTTTCTCTTATGAAAAGTACAATGACAAGAGTGGTAAGTAGTCTCAAAGCACTTATCCCACCGCTGCACAACCAATGTAGGAGGCTGGACTGGCTTGTAGTGAGTACCAAGGGGTACTTACACCTTGCACCAGGCCCAGTTATCCCTTATTAGTGTATAGGGTGTCTAGCAGCTTAGGCTGATAGATAATGGTAGCTTAGCAGAGCAGCTTAGGCTGAACTAGGAGACGTGTGAAGCTACTACAGTACCACCTAGTGTCATATGCACAATATCATAAGAAAACACAATACACAGTTATACTAAAAATAAAGGTACTTTATTTTTATGACAATATGCCAAAGTATCTTAGAGTGTACCCTCAGTGAGAGGATAGGAAATATACACAAGATATATATACACAATAGCAAAAATATGCAGTATAGTCTTAGAAAACAGTGCAAACAATGTATAGTTACAATAGGATGCAATGGGGAAACATAGGAATAGGGGCAACACAAACCATATACTCCAAAAGTGGAATGCGAACCACGAATGGACCCCAAAGCTATGTGACCTTGTAGAGGGTCGCTGGGACTATTGGAAAATAGTGAGAGTTAGAAAAATAACCCTCCCCAAGACCCTGAAAAGTGAGTGCAAAGTGCACTAAAGTTCCCCTAAGGACAAAGAAGTCGTGTTAGAGGAATAATGCAGGAAAGACACAAACCAACAATGCAACAACTGTGGATTTCCAATCTAGGGTACCTGTGGAACAAGGGGACCAAGTCCAAAAGTCACAAGCAAGTCGGAGATGGGCAGATGCCCAGGAAATGCCAGCTGCGGGTGCAAAGAAGCTTCTACTGGACAGAAGAAGCTTCGGTTTCTGCAGGAACGGAAAGGGCTAGAGACTTCCCCTTTGGTGGACGGATCCCACTTGCCGTGGAGAGTCGTGCAGAAGTATTTTCCCGCCGAAAGAATGCCAACAAGCCTTGCTAGCTGCAAATCATGCAGTTAGCGTTTTTGGACGCTGCTGTGGCCCTGGAGGGACCAGGAGATCGCAAATTGGACCAGGAGAGAGAGGGGACATCGAGCAAGACAAGGAGCCCTCTCAGCAGCAGGTAGCACCTGGAGAAGTGCCAGAAACAGGCACTACGATGATGCGTGAAACGGTGCTCACCCAAAGTCGCACAAAGAAGTCCCACGTCGCCGGAGAACAACTTAGGAGGTCGTGCAATGCAGGTTAGAGTGCCGTGGACCCAGGCTGGACTGTGCACAAAGGATTTCCGCCGGAAGTGCACGGAGACCGGAGTAGATGCAAAAGTCGCGGTTCCCAGCAATGCAGCCCAGCGAGGTGAGGCAAGGACTTACCTCCACCAAACTTGGACTGAAGAGTCACTGGACTGTGGTGGTCACTTGGACAGAGTTGCTGGATTCGAGGGACCTTGCTCGTCGTGCTGAGAGGAGACCAAAGGGACCGGTAATGCAGCTTTTTGGTGCCTGCGGTTGCAGGGGGAAGATTCCGTCGACCCACGGGAGATTTCTTCGGAGCTTCTGGTGCAGAGAGGAGGCAGACTACCCCCACAGCATGCACAAGCAGGAAAACAGTCGAGAAGGCGGCAGGATCAGCGTTACAGAGTTGCAGTAGTCATCTTTGCTACTATGTTGCAGTTTTGCAGGCTTCCAGCGCGGTCAGCAGTCGATTCCTTATCAGAAGGTGAAGAGAGAGATGCAGAGGAACTCGGCTGAGCTCATGCATTCGTTATCTAAAATTTCCCCAGAGACAGAGACCCCAAATAGCCAGAAAAGAGGGTTTGGCTACTTAGGAGAGAGGATAGGCTAGCAACACCTGAAGGAGCCTATCACAAGGAGTCTCTGACGTCACCTGGTGGCACTGGCCACTCAGAGCAGTCCAGTGTGCCAGCAGCACCTCTGTTTCCAAGATGGCAGAGGTCTGGAGCACACTGGAGGAGCTCTGGACACCTCCCAGGGGAGGTGCAGGTCAGGGGAGTGGTCACTCCCCTTTCCTTTGTCCAGTTTCGCGCCAGAGCAGGGCTAAGGGGTCCCCTGAACCGGTGTAGACTGGCTTATGCAGAATTGGGCACCTCTGTGCCCAAAAAAGCATTTCCAGAGGCTGGGGGAGGCTACTCCTCCCCTGCCTTCACACCATTTTCCAAAGGGAGAGGGTGTCACACCCTCTCTCAGAGGAAGTTCTTTGTTCTGCCATCCTGGGCCAGGCCTGGCTGGACCCCAGGAGGGCAGATGCCTGTCTGAGGGGTTGGCAGCAGCAGCAGCTGCAGTGAAACCCCAGGAAGGGCAGTTTGGCAGTACCAGGGTCTGTGCTACAGACCACTGGGATCATGGGATTGTGCCAACTATGCCAGGATGGCATAGAGGGGGCAATTCCATGATCATAGACATGTTACATGGCCATATTCGGAGTTACCATTGTGAAGCTACATATAGGTAGTGACCTATATGTAGTGCACGCGTGTAATGGTGTCCCCGCACTCACAAAGTTCAGGGAATTGGCTCTGAACAATGTGGGGGCACCTTGGCTAGTGCCAGGGTGCCCTCACACTAAGTAACTTTGCACCTTACCTTTACCAGGTAAAGGTTAGACATATAGGTGACTTATAAGTTACTTAAGTGCAGTGTAAAATGGCTGTGAAATAACGTGGACGTTATTTCACTCAGGCTGCAGTGGCAGGCCTGTGTAAGAATTGTCAGAGCTCCCTATGGGTGGCAAAAGAAATGCTGCAGCCCATAGGGATCTCCTGGAACCCCAATACCCTGGGAACCTCAGTACCATATACTAGGGAATTATAAGGGTGTTCCAGTAAGCCAATGTAAATTGGTAAAATTGGTCACTAGCCTGTTAGTGACAATTTGGAAGAAATGAGAGAGCATAACCACTGAGGTTCTGGTTAGCAGAGCCTCAGTGAGACAGTTAGGCACCACACAGGGAACACATACATATAGGCCACAAACTTATGAGCACTGGGGTCCTGACTAGCAGGGACCCAGTGACACATAACAAACATACTGAAAACATAGGGTTTTCACTATGAGCACTGGGCCCTGGCTAGCAGGATCCCAGTGAGACAGTGAAAACACCCTGACATACACTCACAAACAGGCCAACAGTGGGGGTAACAAGGCTAGAAAGAGGCTGCTTTCTCACACAACCCCCCCCCAAACGAAGGACAATAAGGCTAACCTTGGCCAGTTGAGACTTTATTGTCTAAGTGGTGATAAGTAGAGAGTAGCTCTGCAATAGACTGGTTACTCCCTTTATCATCCACTATATGGTTACTTCCCTGTGGGGATGTAAACCCCCCTGTTTGAAGTTGTTTAGCTAAGCAACAATGTGAAGATGTATTTTCAGAGTTTCTATCAGTAAGTTTTAGTTTAGAGCAGTGTGAATTGTCCACTGAACCTATTTGTAATGATGGAAATGCCAGACAGGGATGCTGTCTCAGAAAAGCCATAGCTGGGCAAAAACTTTGTCCATATGGCTGGAAGAGAGAACAGGGATGCTGTTTCTCTTGCGTTGGAGCAGGGCAGGGATGCTGTCCTATGAGCTCCACACTAGGGCAGGGATGCTGTCCTAAGTGTTGTGAGGCAGTGCAGGGTTTCTGCACTAAAGTTTCTCTTGGAGGGTTGGAGGGATGCTCCATGTTAACTAAAATGGTGCTCTTTTTCTCACCAATGTTAGTTATCCCACAGAGAGGTACTTCTACCTCAGGGAGTCCAGCTTTGCCAGCTGATGATTCCCTTGGAACAGGTGCCACCCCAGGAGAGGTTTCTCCCTCCACAGGAATGCTACCCTGAATGGTAGGGTGGTTAGGGGATACTGTGATACCCTTTTTACCTGTTGATGGAGAGGGATCCTGAGTTTTCAGGCCTTCTCTCCTTTGCTTTTTCATTTCAGTAGAAATGAGAGGGAACAATTCCTCTGGGATGCCCAGCATGGCTGCATGGGCATAAAACTCTACATCAGCCCAACCTGAGGCCTCTAGGTCATTACCTAAGAGACTGTCTACAGGTAAGCTAGGTGATACCACCACCTGCTTAGGGCCAGTAACTCCACCCCAACTAAACTGAATTATAGCTAAGGGAAGAAACTTAGTGGAGTTATGGACATCAATAATCTTATACTGTTGTCCAATGATGTGTTGATCAGGGTGCACTAGGTTTTCAGTCACCAAAGTGATACTGGCACCTGTGTCCCTGTAGGCCAAGGCCTCAACACCATTTATTGAAACTGTCTGCCTGTACTTATCCATTGTAAGGGGACAAGCAGCCAGTGTGGCAAGGCCAATGCCACTAGGTGTGACAGAAACTGTCTTGGGACTGACTACCCCAGTTTCTATGATGGACCCATAAGTGAACCCAACTACACCCTTTGCTTGACTGTTGCCAGCAGTCCCACCACTAGTACCACTACTGCTAGGGGCACTAGAGCTTGATGTATTAGTGGTGGTAGGCTCAGGGGGTTTACCTGGACAGGACTTATCCCCTGGCCTATGGCCTCTGTTTTTACACACAAAGAACCAAGGCTTTTTAATGTGTGCAGGTTGGGAAGAAGAGGAAGAATTTGTTTTATCCCCACCCTCTGAAGAGTGTTTAAGATTTGAAGTGGGATCTTTGGTTTTACCCTTATCCCCATGCTTATCTTGAGATTTTTCACCATCTTTCTTCGTATTGCCATCTTTGTCACCCCCTGTATGAACTTTTCTGTTCACCCTTGTTCTGACCCATTTGTCTGCCTTCTTTCCCAATTCTTGGGGAGAGGTCAGATCAGAGTCTACCAGGTACTGGTGCAACAAATCAGACACACAATTATTAAGTATATGCTCTCTCAGGATTGTGTTATACAGGCTTTCATAATCAGTAACTTTACTGCCATGTAACCACCCCTTCAAGGCCTTCACTGAATGGTCAATGAAATCAACCCAGTCTTGTGAAGACTCCTTTTTGGTCTCTCTGAACTTTATCCTGTATTGTTCAGTGGTTAAGCCATAACCATCCAGGAGTGCATTCTTAAGAACTGTAAAATTATTGGCATCACTTTCTTTCACAGTAAGGAGTCTATCCCTACCCTTTCCACTAAATGATAGCCATAGGATAGCAGCCCACTGCCTTTGAGGGACATCCTGTACAACACAGGCCCTCTCAAGTGCAGCAAACCACTTGTTAATGTCATCCAACTCCTTATAAGGGGGAACTATCTTATGCAGATTCCTGGAATCATGCTCTTTTGCAGGATGACTATGCTGCTGCCACCATGGGTTTCTAAACCCAACTTCTGTCTTTCTTTCTCTAATTCTAAAGACTGTCTATTCAAATCCAGCTGTTGCTTTTTAAGCTTCAGTCTGGTTTGTTCCACTTTCAATCTATTGAGCTACCTTTCTAACAATCTGTCATCAGGGTGGGTGGGAGGGACATTTCTAGATACAGAGGTATGATGGGAATGAACAGAAGGAGACCTGTCCCTTACAGAGGGCACCCTAACAGCTTGGCTAACAGTATAATGTGAGAGCACACCATCAGTATGGTGTGATTCAACCTCTGTACCAACTATGCTAGACTGTCTAGTAATGGGCAGGCTAGGAAGTTTCTTTCCTGAATCTTTTCCTGGGGGAGTCCCTGAATCAGATTGGGAACTATTAGGTACTTTTTCAACAGATGGGGCACCTATAGCCTTATCTTGTTCTCTAAGCATGTTAAGTAACAGTTCCAAGGAAGGATTCTTCCCTACACTCAAACCTCTCTCTATGCAGAGACTCCTTGCTCCTCTCCAGCTAAGGTGATCATATGCAATCTTAGACAGGTCAACATTTTGGCCTGTGCCAGACATTTTTAGAGAGAGTTAAA
Organism: Pleurodeles waltl; assembly: GCF_031143425.1. NCBI lineage: Eukaryota > Metazoa > Chordata > Amphibia > Caudata > Salamandridae > Pleurodeles > Pleurodeles waltl. The sequence goes on from NC_090444.1 coordinate 563,039,415, forward strand.
GTGATAGAAAAAGAGAAAAAAGTTTGTCAGAGCTTTTAGAAAGACAGAGAAAAAAAACTTTTAAAACTTTTTAGAACTTTTTAGAAAGTTAGAAGTACTTTTCAGCACTTAGAAAAGAGTGAAAAGAGGAAATGCTAAACTTTTTGGCTATGTGTATATACACTGACCTTGTTTTGTATATTTTTCTCTTATGAAAAGTACAATGACAAGAGTGGTAAGTAGTCTCAAAGCACTTATCCCACCGCTGCACAACCAATGTAGGAGGCTGGACTGGCTTGTAGTGAGTACCAAGGGGTACTTACACCTTGCACCAGGCCCAGTTATCCCTTATTAGTGTATAGGGTGTCTAGCAGCTTAGGCTGATAGATAATGGTAGCTTAGCAGAGCAGCTTAGGCTGAACTAGGAGACGTGTGAAGCTACTACAGTACCACCTAGTGTCATATGCACAATATCATAAGAAAACACAATACACAGTTATACTAAAAATAAAGGTACTTTATTTTTATGACAATATGCCAAAGTATCTTAGAGTGTACCCTCAGTGAGAGGATAGGAAATATACACAAGATATATATACACAATAGCAAAAATATGCAGTATAGTCTTAGAAAACAGTGCAAACAATGTATAGTTACAATAGGATGCAATGGGGAAACATAGGGATAGGGGCAACACAAACCATATACTCCAAAAGTGGAATGCGAACCACGAATGGACGCCAAACCTATGTGACCTTGTAGAGGGTCGCTGGGACTATTAGAAAATAGTGAGAGTTAGAAAAATAACCCTCCCCAAGACCCTGAAAAGTGAGTGCAAAGTGCACTAAAGTTCCCCTAAGGACAAAGAAGTCGTGTTAGAGGAATAATGCAGGAAAGACACAAACCAACAATGCAACAACTGTGGATTTCCAATCTAGGGTACCTGTGGAACAAGGGGACCAAGTCCAAAAGTCACAAGCAAGTCGGAGATGGGCAGATGCCCAGGAAATGCCAGCTGCGGGTGCAAAGAAGCTTCTACTGGACAGAAGAAGCTGCGGTTTCTGCAGGAACGAAAAGAGCTAGAGACTTTCCCTTTGGTGGACGGATCCATCCTGCCGTGTAGAGTCGTGCAGAAGTGTTTTCCCGCCAAAAGAACGCCAACAAGCCTTGCTAGCTGCAAATCGTTTGGTTAGCGTTTTTGGACGCTGCTGTGGCCCTGGAGGGACCAGGAGGTCGCAAATTGGACCAGGAGAGAGAGGGGACGTCGAGCAAGACAAGGAGCTCTCTCAGCAGCAGATAGCATCTGGAGAAGTTCCAGAAACAGGCACTACAAGGATGCGTGAAATGGTGTTCACCCAAAGTCGAACAAAGAAGTCCCACGTCGCCGGAGAACAACTTAGGAGGTCGTGCAATGCAGGTTAGAGTGCCGTGGACCCAGGCTGGCCTGTGCACAAAGGATTTCCGCCAGAAGTGCATGGAGGCCGGAGTAGATGCAAAAGTCGCGGTTCCCAGCAATGCAGCCCAGCGAGGTGAGGCAAGGACTTACCTCCACCAAACTTGGACTGAAGAGTCACTGGACTGTGGGGGTCACTTGGACAGAGTTGCTGGATTCGAGGGACCTCGCTCGTCGTGCTGAGAGGAGACCCAAGGGACCGGTAATGCAGCTTTTTGGTGCCTGCGGTTGCAGGGGGAAGATTCCGTCGACCCACGGGAGATTTCTTCTGAGCTTCTGGTGCAGAGAGGAGGCAGACTACCCCCACAGCATGCACGAGCAGGAAAACAGTCGAGAAGGCGGCAGGATCAGCGTTACAGAGTTGCAGTAGTCGTCTTTGCTACTATGTTGCAGTTTTGCAGGCTTCCAGCGCGGTCAGCAGTCGATTCCTTATCAGAAGGTGAAGAGAGAGATGCAGAGGAACTCGGCTGAGCTCATGCATTCGTTATCTAAAGTTTCCCCAGAGACAGAGACCCTAAATAGCCAGAAAAGAGGGTTTGGCGACTTAGGAGAGAGGATAGGCTAGCAACACCTGAAGGAGCCTATCACAAGGAGTCTCTGACGTCACCTGGTGGCACTGGCCACTCAGAGCAGTCCAGTGTGCCAGCAGCACCTCTGTTTCCAAGATGGCAGAGGTCTGGAGCACACTGGAGGAGCTCTGGACACCTCCCAGGGGAGGTGCAGGTCAGGGGAGTGGTCACTCCCCTTTCCTTTGTCCAGTTTCGCGCCAGAGCAGGGCTAAGGGGTCCCCTGAACCGGTGTAGACTGGCTTATGCAGAATTGGGCACCTCTGTGCCCAAAAAAGCATTTCCAGAGGCTGGGGGAGGCTACTCCTCCCCTGCCTTCACCCCATTTTCCAAAGGGAGAGGGTGTCACACCCTCTCTCAGAGGAAGTTCTTTGTTCTGCCATCCTGGGCCAGGCCTGGCTGGACCCCAGGAGGGCAGATGCCTGTCTGAGGGGTTGGCAGCAGCAGCAGCTGCAGTGAAACCCCAGGAAGGGCAGTTTGGCAGTACTAGGGTCTGTGCTACAGACCACTGGGATCATGGGATTGTGCCAACTATGCCAGGATGGCATAGAGGGGGCAATTCCATGATCATAGACATGTTACATGGCCATATTCGGAGTTACCATTGTGAAGCTACATATAGGTAGTGACCTATATGTAGTGCACGCGTGTAATGGTGTCCCCGCACTCACAAAGTTCAGGGAATTGGCTCTGAACAATGTGGGGGCACCTTGGCTAGTGCCAGGGTGCCCTCACACTAAGTAACTTTGCACCTAACCTTTACCAGGTAAAGGTTAGACATATGGGTGACTTATAAGTTACTTAAGTGCAGTGTAAAATGGCTGTGAAATAACGTGGACGTTATTTCACTCAGGCTGCAGTGGCAGGCCTGTGTAAGAATTGTCAGAGCTCCCTATGGGTGGCAAAAGAAATGCTGCAGCCCATAGGGATCTCCTGGAACCCCAATACCCTGGGTACCTCAGTACCATATACTAGGGAATGATAAGGGTGTTCCAGTAAGCCAATGTAAATTGGTAAAATTGGTCACTAGCCTGTTAGTGACAATTTGGAAGAAATGAGAGAGCATAACCACTGAGGTTCTGGTTAGCAGAGCCTCAGTGAGACAGTTAGGCACCACACAGGGAACACATACATATAGGCCACAAACTTATGAGCACTGGGGTCCTGACTAGCAGGGACCCAGTGACACATAACAAACATAGGGTTTTCACTATGAGCACTGGGCCCCGGCTAGCAGGATCCCAGTGAGACAGTGAAAACACCCTAACATACACTCACAAACAGGCCAAAAGTGGGGGTAACAAGGCTAGAAAGAGGCTACTTTCTCACACTGCCTGGCTGGTTCCTGCCTTGACTGCTCCTTGTTGACCCTGAGGTTCTGAGGACCATGTGCCGGCCACCTTCTCATCCACATTCCTGAGGCCCATCCTACGGTATGCCCATGCAAATTACATGAGGTTGCAGTACAGTTCAGGTCTGATCCCAAAAGCCTTTACCTAGTCTACATCATGTTGCCTGTTGGAGAGGTTAGAAATATGTATCGGATAAACCTAAAACTGTTCATAATTTATTCAATATGAAGCTTTAATCAACAAAAACATCACATGTGGCATGGCCAAACCATAAATTTACATTTTGGAATGTAAAAGTGACAAAGACTCTTTAGAAAGATATATTTCTCCAAGTGCAATGATACAAAGGTACTCATGCTTTGAGATTGTGGTACATAAATTGGCAGGGTATGTCCAAATATACTGGTACATATAATATTACTAAGAAAGATTTGTAAATGTGATGTTGTGTACACAGGGAACGGCACACATGGTCAAACTAGCTATCCTCCCTTGATACTGGCCTGTTGGACATGCCTCCAACCTTAACACATGGAAATACATGGGACCATATAGGTTCCAGGTTCCATGTACTGAAATACAAGCAACACTTTGTGGCCCTATTCACTCCCCAGTATCTACCTATACAAGTCAGTTTGCATTGTTACCTTGATGCACATAACCTCAACCCACAGCCATGTGATGAGTGTGTGCATGAATGCTGTAGCATGTATGAGTATCCTGTGCTGTATCTTGCATGTGTTTCCTAGAGTTAATCATGGCTGACATTTTTTATGGGGACCCTGTAAGTGTAACACCACCAGTAGTTGGACTGTGTAATGGGCTGTATACTGAACACACAGTGCAGACATGCATGTATTAATTTACACATTGTCCTATTATTAGAAATTAGGTCTTTGTTTGGCAGTCAGGTCAACCCCTGTCCAAGCAAGAACCCTCACACAAGTCAAGGTAAAGGAGAATCACACTCAGTTCACCCCCACTCACCCACTTGGTAGCTTGACACGAGCAGGCAGGCTGAACTTCAGAATGAATGCATAAAGTATTTGTACCAACATACAAAGTAATATAGTGAAAACACTACAAAATGGACACCACACCAGTTTAGAAAAATAGGTAATATTTATCTAAATCAAACAAGTTCAAAATGACAAAAATCCAACATACACAAGTCAAGATATGAATTTTCAAAAGAAAAAGAGTCTTAGGCTCTCATTATAACATTGGCAGCAAAAACCGACTACCGGCGCGGCGACGGCCACCAAAAGTCCCTTGCCGTGGCTACCAGCCGTCCGTTGTATTATGACCACAGATAGATTTCTGCCAGAAATCTAGCTGTGGCCATGGTGGCGGATGGCGGTAAGGTGGCGCTGCTGGTGGCAGCCATATTATGACCAATAATATGGCCTGGCAGTGTTCTGCTGGCGCACTCTGCTTGTGGCAGCAGCGGCCCATCCTGTCTCTTGCAAGGTAAGTCAGGTCTCCGACATGGGAGGGGGATGTGGGGAGTTGTGTGTGTGTGTGGGGGGGGTGTATGTTTGTGTGTTTGTGGATTGGGGTGTGTGTTGCGTGTTGGATGCGAGTGTACATGTATGAATGTGTGAGTGTGTGTGTATTGTGTTTTGTGTCTGTGTGTATGTTTGAAAGTGTGTGCGGGTGTGTGTGAGTGGATGTCTGCATGCGTGGATGTGGGAAAGTGCATGTGTATGTGTGTGTGTGTGTGTGAAGAGGGGAGTGTGTATGTAGGGGGTAGAGGGCTTTGGAGAGGCAGGGGGGTGGCGAGATTAACTGGAGTGGGAGGGGGATGGTTAGGAGACCCCTATCAGTGACAGGGAAGGAATTCCCTTTCACTGATGGTGCCTACCGCCATGGTTTTCAGGGCGGAAAGGAAACGACGAAAACCATTGTGGTAGGTGGGGTCATAATCCCACGGGCGGAAAAGTGACAGCCGCCAGGCTGGAGATAGGTATCTCCAGCCTGGCGGCTGTCACCGCCATGGCGGTTGGAGTGGTACATTGGTGGGTTGGCTGTCATTATATGGTGGTAAGTACAGCCAGCCTGTTGGCGGTACTTACCACCATATTACCACCGACCACCGGGGTCATCATGACCCCCTTAATCTTTAGAAAATAGTGAGAATGCTCTTGTTACACAAAGTACCTGGTTAGTTTAAAAAATAAAGCTGCACCAGTGAGAGTGCACCGGAAATGGGTAGCGATGCATGAATTCCTTACCTGCAAGTGAAGCTGTGCATTGTTTCCTTCTCCGGTTTGGTCGCTGATGCGTAGTTTGTCTACCTTGCAAGAGAGTGATGCATCATTTTTCGGACAGGGCCCCTCGGATCCGCGCAGAGTCGGGTTGACTTGGACGCCCAGCGATGATGCATGCAAAATCCGATTGCATGGTATCAGAAAACTGTGCTGCATGGGGTTTGCGTCATTATCAGCCTCCGTAAGTGGGTGTTTTGCATCGATTCTCCAGCTGCGATGTGTCAATCTGACAGCCACAGTGTAGGTGCAGCATTGATTTTAGTTGCAAAGCTGGGAGCGGGTCGTTTATCAGCCACGTTGCAAAAGGTGCATCGATCATTTTCCTGCACGCCATTCTGTGGGTGGATTTTCAGTTCTTGTCTGCCCACTTCTTCTTTCATGGGCCCAGGGACTAGATAGGGCATCACTTGGCAGGGGAGGAGTCTCAGCAGGGAGTTCAGGTGCTGGCAGGGGAAGTCTTTGATGGCCCTGAGACTTCAACAACTCGAGGGAAGCTCAGTTTATGCCCTTGGAGATTCTTCTCAAGCAGGAATGCACAACAAAGGCCCGTCTTGGTCCCCTTTCACAGGCAGAAGCAGCAACTGCAGGATAGGCCAACAAAGCACAGTCACAGACAAAGGGACAGCTCTTCTTCTCAGGTCTTCTCCTTGGCAGAAGTTCCTCTTGATTCCAGAAGTGATCTAATTTTCAAGGGTTTTGAGTCCTCTACTTATACCCCTTTCCACCCTGAAGTAGGCAAACTTCAAAGTAAAGTCTCTCTTGTTTGTAAGATCCAGGCCAGGTCCTGGACACACACCATTGGGTTGGAGACTGCATTGTGTGAGGGCAGACACAGCCTATTCAGGTATAAGTGACCACTCCTTCCCTCCCTCCTAGCACAGATGGCTCATCAGGATATGCAGGCTACACCCTAGCATACTTTGTGTCACTGTCTAGAGGAGAGGTGTAAACAGTCCAACTGTCAAACTGACCCAGACAGGGAATCCACAAACAGGCAGAGTCACAGAATGGCTTAAGCAAGAAAATGCCTACTTTCTAAAAGTGGCATTTTCAAACACACAATCAAAAAACAAACTTTACTAAAAGATGTATTTTTAAATTGTGAGTTTGGAGACCTTAAACTCTGAATTTCTATCTGCTCCCAAAGGGAACCTGCACCTTAATCATATTTAAAGGCAGCCGCCATGTTAACCTATGAGAGGGATGGGCCTTGCACAGTGGAAACCGAGCTTAGCAGCATTTCACTGTCAGAACATATAAAACACCTTAGTATATGTCCTAAACCTTAAGCATACATTGCACCCTGCCCATGGGGCTACCTAGGGCCTATCTTAGGTGTGCCTTACATGTAAGAAAGGGAAGGTTTAGGCTTGGCAAGTGGGCACACATGTTGAATTAACGGTTTAATACTGCACACAGACACTGCAGTGGCAGGTCTTAGTCATGTTTACAGGGATACTCATGTGGGTGGCACAACCAGTGCTGCAGGCCCACTAGTAGCATTTGGTTTACAGGTCCTGGGCTCCTCTAGTGCACTGTCCTAGGGACTTACTAGTAAATCAAATATTCCATTATACATTTTATATCAGCACTTGCACTTTAGCACTGGTTAGCAGTGGTAAAGTGACCAAAGTATCAAAAACAGCAAAAACAGAGTCCAGCACACATCAACAACCTGGGAAACAGAGGCAAAACGTTAGGGGAGACCACGCCAAGGATGTCAAGTCTAACACCTATCCCTTGCCAAAAGATTAGAATTGTATGGTCACGTGTTCCTTATAGGTCATTGGGCATAGGAGGACATGAGTCAGGACTTTAACTACATTACCATGTTGACTTGTGATATGTGCCATATCTAGTCACACCTATTCTGTCTGCACCGAGGTAGGAATCCTCACATTCCTGTGCAGACCTGGCTTAGAAAATGACCATACATTCCCATGTGTACAACTGCACTAGCAACATGCAACAGAAGAGCAGATTGCAGCTGACCATCCAAAACAGGTTCACATAGTCTTTCTTTTACACACCTTAAAAAAGGCATGTTGGACATTCCTCCTCCTTCACTGATATGCAGCAATCAGAGGGATGCTCTGCTACCCATGGTGCAGGATGACAGTTCCCACATGTCAGGATACTTGTTGTATAAGAAGTGTATCCAAGTACATTATTGCCATGGATCATCCCACACAATCCTTACTCCTTACACAGCACAAAAAAGATTCAAAGGACACTCGCTGGAGGCATCGGGACCCAGAATGTTTCTACCTCTACCACAGTGTATGGTTCTGGTCCACCTACCACACAAAAACTATGCTCTGTAAATTTAGGACAGTTACACTGCATCCAAATGAAGCACAGTACATTTATGTCACAAATGTCTCTTAGAATCTGCACATTAAACATGTAATGTATGCCAAAATTGATATGGCCTAATGATGAACATAGGTATGGCATGTTGCAGTGTTTACGGGTAATGCCAGGGAAATAATGTCTCAACTGCACAGAGTTCATACCAAGTTCCAAATCATCACTTATATTTATATGATGCAAGGGTGCCTGCCTTTGATGGCTATGTAAACAGACTAAATGGACAGACCACACTATGCAAGCTAACTATTTTTCTGGCACTCTATCAGTATGTGTCTTTTACTATGCTACACACATCAGACAGTAGCCACACTTGTTAGTTGGCTTCACTTCCCTCATTACATGTTACTACTGCACAGTAAAGGACCAGTGTACATTATGGCCCTGTACAGGTTAATCAATGAATCTTAAACATTTTCAAAGTGACATATATGTCAAATTGTTAGGGCTGCAACAACCTGTCCAGCCTGTGACATGATGACATGTGACTGTGCTCCCCAGCAACATACGTGGAGGGTGGCCCACAAAGTTTGACTCGGTAATAAACTGGCAGGCTAGGTGACAACACTCCATGCACAATATCGGATGGGTCTCCAGGCACCTCTCGTCCTCCCCTGCACTACATGGTCCATTTGGGCTAGTGCTAGGCCACACTGAACATTCCTCGGTGACATAGTTGTTACCTAACAAGGCTGGCCTGTAGCATGGCATGCAAACCCAAATACTTATCTGACACTTGAGTCATAACATCAGTGACAGATTTCTGACAATGAATCACATCTACGAGCTCTTGATATATATGTACTTACCAACAGGCTCAACAACTTCCATGCCAAGATGATCAATTACATCACCCCCCAAGGCAGAAGACATCTGCTCATCTGTGCTTGATCTGATGTATGGTGCAGTCCACACCAAAAGACATGGTTCAGATGAACCCTCACCTTTGCCCAATACTTCTTCCTCTCACGGGCAGGGTACCACTGGCTTGCCCTACCCCCTGTGGCAATCATATTGGGCAATTAGTGTACAATCAGCCGCAGGAAGCCCCCAAACTCATCCTCCAACAGATTATGTGATCTGTCCCACCCCGACATAGCCCTCACCAAAAAAAAAAAACAGCCTAACATCAAACTAACTAAAGCTACAAGTTCCCCCTATCCCTAAAACTACAAACCCCCATTTAAGCAAACACCCAACAATACACTACACAAAACAATCCAAAATACAATTACATGACATAAACAACAATTTTGAGACACATCAGGGACACAATAGACACCAACAAGACAAACACAGCAGCAATCTCTTTAGCAACCAACAAACATATCCACCATACAGCACAGACATAAAGACTGTAAGGGAAAGTGTAAGTAACTTCACATTTCCTAGTTTGCAGCATGGCAGAGCCCCTGCATCATTTCCTGGGTGGATGTATCACGTTTTTTCCCAAATGTGTTTTTTTTTTCTGACACATCCTTGCCAAATTAGGCAATGTGTGATTTACACACAACATATGTCTATGCACTATGCTTTATTTTTGACACATGGACATGGATGCATGTCTTCTGGATGACGCGATGACAGCAATGCATAATGCATTATGCTGAGGTGCCTGTTTACATTGCCGCAATTAGCCAATTGTGTGTTTTATAGTTTACTGTATTATGAAAGGCAGTAAACACTCCCAGGGAGCAGTGATTTGCCTGTAAATGTCTGAGCTGACATGATTAATAACTTCAACGGTGTTGCATGTTTATGTTAACAGTGCACATATGTGTGACTGATTGCATTAAGGGTGTAGAGACTGGGACACATAATGTATCAATATGAAATAACTTGACAAATGTCTTACAGTTTGTATCATGCTTGGGTGAATGTGGCTTGCTGTGCAGTATTTTCTTAAGTTATGCAGATATTGCAGTTGTATGCAAACGTTATACACATTGCAATACATGATGATGCGAATTGCGCTGCCTTGCCTTACTCCATATCTATGAGGATATGAAAAGTCACACAAAGTGATGTAGCGTGGTCTCATAAATATGGTTGAGAGGCTTGCGCCACCCGCAGACCTTCGAAAAAGGTGAAGCACCTGTGGTGCAAGCCTTTCATAAATATGCCCATATCGGTCTCCATTATTGACCTAAGATGTGTTATGGATGCAGTACACACTCAGGGAATGACCTACATTGGCTGGTTCAGCCAGTCTACAGTGTATGTGACATCCTGGGTACATATTGACTGTCTAGATATGTGAGCTATGTGGCTAGGCCTATATGACACATGCTGATATGTGCAAAACATAATTTAGCATATGGACATACTTAACAACCACCATATCATGTTGAGGGATATATACATCTGCTGTCTGGGTTTGGTGTCTGGAACAATATGTGTGGCACATGCACATTATCACTGAAGCTTAGTGTTTGTCTTAATTGTTAGCCTATATTTTGGTAATCACAAAGCCAGCTTTAGTAGCCAAAACAAGTCTGATTACTTCGAAGGAGGTATATGTGTACCATTAGCATCCATTACATTATTTGGCAACAGTGAGGGGTTCTGTGCACTCAGAATGTGGGTAGGCATTCACACCAGATGCTTATCTGGTCAGTTTTACACATTATGCCACTCTTACCTGAAATGCATCAGTGCATGCTACCTTGGCAGTGATAATACATGTAGTCATACCTTCACATCTATTGTTTTTTTCCTATTTCTTTGTGTCCTGCTTTTGCTAACACGCATGGATGGAGCTATAGGAGCGACAGCATTGTTTGTATCTGAGTGAGACACACCAATGTGGTCACATACATCCCTGCAGGTCACAGTTGCATCCTTGCCTAGTGGAGCAAGTGTGCCAGCATTGGGATTAGATAGCAAAACCAGCACCAGCACAGTTAAGGAATCTACAATTATATGTGATATGTGAGATACAACAATAATTTTGCTCTGTGCTTGAAAACATTGATGTAGCATATGGTGACTATATGGGTTGCCCAGTGTGGCCATGCTCATCATATATGCCTATGTTCACAGTTATCAGAACATAACTTCACTATACTGGCCTCCATAAGTATGAGGGAGTACAAATGGCTAGATGTACAACACACACACAAAGTCATTGCAACTGTTTACATTGCCACTCAATTTGGATTGTGGTAGGATGTCTGAGGGTCTGTACACTGCAGCAGCACACATACTCACATTATGTACCACATACATATTTTGCTACACATGATTTGTAACTTTGTGATGGGCCAAAAACTCAGGTGAGATGTGAGTGTCTTGATGTTTACAGTGACTGTGAAATGAGATTGCTTACACAAAGGTATTGATCATTCATTTATTGACATTTTTAACAGGCTTCCAGAAAAAAAAACATGTTAGTGTTCTTCATGCTATTTCATGCATTCGTGAAAACATTCTGGGCAGTGTTATTTCTTTGCCTGTTTCCAGCTATTGTGGCTTGATTTTGGCCTTTGTCCTCATCTTCCTCCTCATTTTCAATGGGGGCTTCAATGGAACATTTGTCCTCACAAATAGTTTGTGCAGTATATACAGCAAACAAGGATGATTTTGCATACCAAATAGGGGCGTTCAGCAATCTCCCCCCCAGACTTGTCAAGGTAGCTGAAATGTGACTTCAGTACTTCGAAAGTCCACTCCACTATAGCCCTGGTTCTGTCAAGTGCATTGTTATATGTACGCTCGGCCTCTGTCTTGGGAGGTGCACATGAGGTCATGACCCATGGCTGCAGCCCATATCCATGGTCAGCTGAAAAGGCAGGAGAAGAGAAATCAGTCAATGATCATGATGATTGATGGACCAACATTCAAGTACAATCTGTTTTGCATACCGAATGACTCATACACAGTTCCAACAATATGGGACCTGAACTGATATTGGATAGCATACATGCCCTTCTGTTTTTTATATAACTGACACTGTACGAAACATACTAGTATGCTGGTGTGTGTGATTCAGTTGCTTATTGAAAATATATTTCCTGGCAATAGCATGAACATGGTAAATCTTTACTGATATGTGGAGGAAGTAGACCGTTGAGGAGACACTTATCTCACACTTCTTTATTGGGTTGGGACTAATCTAGGTATTTCTGGTCTACTATATATCTTAATTTAAAATAGTTTCCTGGTACACATGAAGTGGCCGCATTCATTCACACAGATTTGGATGTGGCATTAATAGTCAGTGTTGCTCAGTAGATACGACCATGTATAGATTAGTGAGTAAATGTAAATGTAGGACATCATTGTCTGCAGTGCATTGGGTCTTGTTAGACCTGACAGCCTTAGGGTAGTCACCCCTAACTTTTTGCCTGCCTCCCTCCTCATTTTTGGATACTGTTTTTGCTGGTTTTTAGACTCTGCGCACTTTACCACTGCTAACCAGTGATAAAGTGTATATGCTCTCTCTCTGTAAACATGGTAACTTTGGATCATACCTGATTGAACTATTTAATCTACTTATAAGTCCCCAGTCATGTGCACTCCAGGTGCCTAGGGCATATAGATTAAATGCTACTAGTGGACCCGCAGCACGGATTGTGCCACCCACTTAAGTAGCTCCTTTTCCTTGTCCCAGGCCTACCATTGCTAGGCCTGTGTGTGCAGTTTCACTGCCACCTCGACTTGGCATTTAAAAGTACTTGCCAAGCCTGGAACTCCCCTTTTTTCTGCATATAAGTCACCCTTAATGTGTGCCCTGGGTATCCCCTAGAGCAGGGTGCTGTGTAGGTAAAAGACAGGACATGTACCTGTGTAGTTATATGTCCTGGTAGTGTAAAACTCCTAAATTCGTTTTTGCACTACTGGGAGACCTGCTCCCTTCATAGGCTAACATTGGGGCTGCCCTCATACACTGTTGAAGTGGCAGCTGCTGATCTGAAAGGAGCAGGGAGGTCATATTTAGTATGGCCAGAATGGTAATACAAAATCCTACTGACTGGTGAAGTCGGATTTAATATTACTATTCTAGAAATGCCACTTTTAGAAAGTGAGCATTTCTTTGCACTTAAATCCTTCTGTGCCTTACAATCCACGTCTGGCTAGGTTTAGTTGACAGCTCCTTGTGCATTCACTCAGACACACCCCAAACACAGGGTACTCAGCCTCACTTGCATACATCTGCATTTTGAATGGGTCTTCCTGAGCTGGGAGGGTGGAGGGCCTGCCCTCACACAAAGGACTGCCACACCCCCTACTGGGACCCTGGCAGACAGGATTGAACTGAAAGGGGACCTGGTGCACTTCTTAGCCACTCTTTGAAGTCTCCCCCACTTCAAAGGCACATTTGGGTATAAAACAGGGCCTCTGCCCTACCTCATCAGACACTTGCTGGAGAAGAAACCGGAACCAGAAACTACATCCTGCCAAGAAGAACTGCCTGGCTGCTCAAAGGACTCACCTGCCTGCTTTCTACAAAGGACTGCTGTCTTGCTGTTGCCCTGCTGCCTTGCTGAACTCTTGTCTGGCTGTGAAAGTGCTCTCCAAGGGCTTGGATAGAGCTTGCCTCCTGTTCCTTGAAGTCTCAGGACCAAAAAGACTTCTTCCTTTCACTTGGACGCTCCGTGCGCCGAAACTTTCGACGCACAGCTTGTTTCGCGGCGAGAAAAACGCCGCACACCGATGCTGATCGACGCGACGCCCTCGGGGCGATCGAGACTTCGACGCACAACCTCGCAAGGACAAAGCCGCTCGACTTTCCAGGAGAAATCGACGCGACACCCACCGTGAGTGCGAAACTTTGACGCACGGCCTCGCAAGGACAACGCCGCCCGACTTCCAAGGAGAAATCGACGCGACGCCTGCCGTGAGACCAAACTTTCGACGCACGGCCTCGCAAGGACAACGCCGCCCGACTTCCAAGGTGAAATCGACGCGACGCTTACCGTGAGATCGAAACTTCGACGCGCAGCCCCGCAGAACGACGCGCAGCCGGAAAACAAGCAGGAGAATCCACGCACAGACCCGGGACATCTGGTAATCCCCGCGATCCACAAAAAGAGACTGTCTGCGCGCCGGAAAACGACGCCCGACTTCCCCGCGTGGAAAAGACCGACGCAAGTCTGTGTGTGCTGAGGAGAAATCGACGCACACACCCCTTTTTCCACGCATCTCTTCTCCTGTGGCCCTCTGAGGAGATTTTCCACCAGAAACCAGGTACTTTGTGCTTGAAAGACACTGTATTGCATTCTAAAGACTTAAGACACTCTATATCACTTCCCTGTGATATTTCTACAATTTTCCATTGCAACTTTATTCTTTTTGACCTACAATTATCCTGATAAATATTATATATTTTTCTAAACACTGTGTGGTGTATTTTTGTGGTGCTATATGGTGGTATTGTATGATGTATTGCCCAAATACTTTACACATTGCCTTCTAAGTTAAGCCTGACTGCTCGTGCCAAGCTACCAGAGGGTGGGCACAGGATAATCTTGGATAGTGTGTGACTTACCCTGACTAGAGTGAGGGCTTTTGCTTGGACAGGAAGTAACCTGACTGCCAACCAAAAACCCCATTTCTAACAGGTCTGATATGTTGATGGGACACAAGGGAATGGAATTTTAGGAATCTTTCACTGTACAGTGCAACTAGTAAATTATCAGCACTGCACTGCCTCACTAAGTAAGGGCAGTGTAGGACATATTTTGGGCCATACAGGCACAGTCCTGAGTTTTCAAGCTGCACAGGAACACAATAGGCTGAGTAACACCAAGACATGCACAACTGCAACATGGTGAATGTGTGGCTGCATTTCCTATGAGATGTACTTTGTGCATGAGGGGCTACCTTCCTGCACAGCCTGAACCCTTGCAGGCCTGATGGTGTATGTATGTGTGCCACAAATGCACCACACATAGGTGGCAAGTGTGCTCATGCTGACTTACATAACTTGTTTGTGGTGCACATGACCTGGGAAGGGCAAATGCTTTGATGCTTTGAAACATTTCACAGTTTAGTTGGTGTTGGATAAATGATATGCCTCATGTCCATGCGAGTTATATGTGGAGGCACAGACGACAGGCATGGAAGCCCTTTCTTCCACACAGCATTGCAACACACAATTTTTCCAAGTGTTGCATTGCTCAGGATCTTACCACCATTTCAAGGCACAGACAGCTGCTTTGCAAGTCTTAACATAAGTGACGTGCAGGGCTGCATTGCACTTGTACCATAATGTATGCTGCAAGCATGAGGCCCACCCCTCCTACATGTGTTCTGTCTCCGTCACAAACACAGAGATGAATATATTATTATACATTATTTAATTTTTCTGAGTCTGTCATGTACTTCAGATGTACTTTCCAACCTGTAGGCCATTCCCACATATCTCATTCTGGAAGCACTCATTGATCATGGATTGCCTGAAGGTGAAGGCATCATGAGCACACCTAGGGTACTTTGCCAGCACATTGACGAACATCCCAAGATGGTCCACTATTCCCTGTACTATGACAGAATATATGTGCTTTCTGTTGTGGTACAGGTGGGGTGTAGCAGCAGAAGGCACCAGTTGCACATGGGTACAAGCATTGCCCCCAAGACATGAAGGAAGTCAGCAATGGCTTAGAAGCATTGCTTTTTGTCCAGTTGTTGCTGCTGGGTCTTCGGGAACATGGTGCACTGGGTTGTCATGCTGATGATGGTATCCAGGAAGGATGGTAGAAATGCCGAAAAGAATGGTTGTGATATTCCTCCCACTCTGGCTTTGGTGGCCTGGAATGACCCAGATGCCATCATGTGGGGGATTAACGTCAGCTCGACCTGTGAAGGGATCTTGGTGCACTTCTGTGATGTTGACTGCAGCCTTGATGCAATCTAATTTAGGAGTTGTATGATGAACTCCCTCCTGAACCTGTAGCAGGTGATGACCTCCTCCTCCCTGAGGTCAATGAAGGTAGTTCTTTGGCGGTATATCTGCTCCCTTCTCGTTTGCTACCTCCATGGTGGTGGGCTGCTCCTAGCTGCAGTAGGAACACATCCATTGCATAGTTGATCTTGCCAAAGTGTTTTTTTGATTGTTTTGTTTATATTACAGGGCCAATGCACCATTTCTTACACCTGGATTGCTGATGTGTAGGAATTTTGACACATTTCAGGCTCTGCTTGCTTACAATACACCACTTTTCCATAGATCAGTAGATATCACTGAGTAGGTTCTGTATTGGATAATATGGGGGGACGTCTACCTTGCATATGTTCAACTTTGAGTGACACAGCTGGTTCAGGCACATCATCTTTAAATGCATTTACCTCACATATATACATCCACAAAATGATGTGGCATTTTTTATCTGCTGATCCAGCTTGGATAGGCAAACAGACAATATGCTAACATCATAACATTTCACTTTCTCTGAAGCTCATCAGAGGAGTTAAACTTGTTAGGTGGGGATTACTTTATATGCAGCGGAACTTCCAAATGCTACAATGCAGACATTCATGTTCCTCGCAAGTGATCAAACCCGCTGTGCACACCATGGATGCCAAAAATCATGTTTTAAAGGCATCAACAAGGATTGTGGTATCACTTAGTTCAGCAACAAAGTTTATCACATGCATGTCTCTGCAAGGTCCAATTTAATTGTGGTAAATGCAGTTGTTGCATTTTTTATATCTCTTTTCAGTTCTCATTTTAACAGTAAAATACTGATTAGTTTTAAATAAGGTAATATTATTTAATATAATCAGTATAGTTTGACTTGTCAATGATGTTCTATCCTCGCAAAATAACAATTCCTTTAATTAAAGCATTACAGAGGAGCTAAATCTTGTTAGGTGGTGCTCAGTTAAATGTTACAGAACTTTTGAGGTGGTAAAATGCTTATGTACTTACATCTAGCTCGGTAGCAACCATCTCAGCACTGACCATCGGCCGTGCAAGCCTCACATTTCAAAAACATGGACAAAGATTGTGGTAGCACTCAGTCAAAGCAGCACAGAGCCTATCACAGGGATGTTTCTTTAATATTTCTATTTAAAGAAATTGAATAATATAGAGGGAATTGAGAGAAAATATCACTTTTGGCACAGGAATGTACACTTCGGCCCATATCTATACTTTTTTAGCGCCGCATTTGCGTCATTTTTTGACACAAAAGCGGCACAGACTTACAAAGTACAATGGTATTTTGTAAGTTTGCGCTGTTTTTGCGTTAAAAAGCGGCGCAAATGCGGTGCTAAAAAAGTATATATATGGGCCATCGTGTTTACAGGGGCATGAACCCATGCCTGAAATGCCTTGCTTCATATTCATCTGCCATACTGTCTTTTAATTTGGCATGAATATACACTAAACTAGCATGAGCACAGAGGCCTAGACCTGTCTCTATGTGACACGGAGGGACGCACTACATATGCACTCAAAGTAGACAGTTTGGATGTATCACATAAAATTGGTGGTGGCGGAGGACTGTGCTTTGTGATTTATAGCAAGATCCGTCCATTTTCTCTATTTCAGTGAAATCATAGTCTACTGATTCTTACTGACTCCTTACGTATAAAGCTCGGCTTTTATGTGCAACCCAGAACAAGTACTGACAGCCAGTGTGCATGTTGAGTGCATGTACAGTGACACGAGTATAGCAGCAGGGCTCAGATTGTGAGTGCATGGGATGGCTGATCTGCCAGCTGAGACCCTGCTCTTTTCCTTACTCTAGCCTGTTTGGGCTAAATATCTCCTCTTTTTATCACACTTCCTTGCTTCCAATTCCCATCATGTTCCCTTTTCCACACAATGTTTCTATCTTTTTGGGTACTTCCACCTCTCTCCTCCCATTTCCCTGCAGATTTATCACATTCTCTTGTTCTGCTTTCCAGTATGGGCACATTCTGTTCACCTCTTTTGTTTTTGTTTTCAACTTTAGACTGTGGTTAGCATGACGACATTCATAAGACCCACTTCATCCTTAGAAACACACTTCTCCTGCTATTCCTGCCCCTTGGACAATGACATTCCCTCTCCAAACTCAAACGCTCCAATTTACGTCCCGTTAATCACAAATAGAGTTGGAGGTGTGTTTTCAGGACATTGATATCTAAGTTAATAACCCGTGTCCTCAATGTGTTTATTTGGCACATTTTTAAGTGTTAATTTCCATACAAGTTTGTGATAAGTCACTCCACCTGAACTGAAAAGAGCAGATTTTGGTGAGTCTCCTCAGCAATCTTATAATGAAATGTCACATGATATTCCTCTGGCTTTAACTCTGGAAATCTATGCTTCACTTTAACAGTTGGAAACAGTAAAGTACCAGTGAAGGAATGAAGGAAGGGTCTACCAATTTGTGGAGTTTATTCAGTTGAAGTATACCCACCAACCATGGTACATATCTCTGCAACTAGAGGAACAACCTTCTTATAACACAATGGGTGCGATGTGCTATGTCACAAATCTATTACCACGTTACAAAACACTGAGAAAATACTAAATTTAGAAGAGAATGAATTCAGTTGTAGAACTGTATTCACAAGTAGGAATAGTATATTATCGATTCTTCTCATGTCTTAAACTGAAATGCAGCACATCTTCACTTTCGACTTGTAATTTAGCAAGGCTCCCTCTGATATAGTACTCTGAAAGAGATACATTATTGTTATAATAATATAAGATTAATTTCAGTCAATATAGGCGGCACGTAAGGTTCAAGCTAACACCGAAACATGTGTACTGCCCAACAAATGTCATATTTTTAGGAGATGAAATGTTTGTGTAAACAAAGATTCTGTAGCAAAAACATCTTCAAAGTTATGGAGACGTTTTACATAACGTCCAAAATACTACATTAAAAAACAAATGTGCTCTAATTTTCGAAAAACTACTAGCGTTTTCAACAATTACTGGTGGCCATAATGTGGCACGTGATTCCAAAAGAAACCGATGCTCACATAATTAGAGATGCATCTCCGAGAATCGTCTGCCCCTAGACACAACACTAATAATTACGTGAAGAGTATGGTAAAGGACAAAGTGTAACCGAACTCACGAGGACTGTGGCTAGTGTTCAAATCAACAAAGCAATCATGATTTTGAGGGCTAAGTCACAAGGAAATCGTGGCGGTGGTGTCGAATGAAACTCTTGCAGGCTTTGAAATGTTGAAAACAGAGGACAATAAAGGAACTAATTCCTGGTACAACATGAGGGACTTCACGGCTGTGCTCGAAGAGACTTTACAGCTCCCATTTTACCATACGTTTCCCAAATTTACAGTAGCAGAAAAGGTAGGCATCAGGCAGATTTCTGTAGCTTTATATTTCTTCGTTGGCAGACGCTATGCGCGCATCCTTATTCGATGTATTACTATCTGCCGTTTGCAGTAGCAGATGACAATATGTGCACACTGGTATTAAACTGATTTGTTAAAAGAGTTCTATAAATCAGCCCTTTTATACTCGATTGAGGTTCTTTTATTTTTTTAAAGTTAACAGTTTCAGGATAGGCACTTCCAAAAAGGGCTATTATAAACCCTGCTGCGGGTCTGGTTAGTAACGTGGAATTCCATATTGAGATTCTGGGTAACCGAAAATTACGATATTGGCTGGAATCTCTTCATAGAATTCCTGCAGTGATAAGGAAAACATCACTGAATGGCGATTAACAATGCAGAACATTTTTTTTGGCCGGGATTCTGCATGGAATTCCCGATTCTGTAGATGTTAACTCAAATATTTATCCTCTGCTCTAAGCAAGTGGTAAATGTATGCAAAGGCTACAGTGAAGGGTGATAAGGAACACAGGGGTGTAATAGAGGAAAGGAGTCATGTCACCAGGCAGGGGGGGGGGGGAGGGGGAGATAGCATCGCGTGCTCTCCTATGACCAGTGCTTTAAATGGAAAAATAGAAGTGCAGGTACTCTGTACCAGAGTACCTGCTTGTTTCTGAGAAGTGCCGGTACTCTCCAATTAAAAGTATTACGTTTTTCTGGAGATATGCCGGTACTCTCCCTCTCAAAATAAAAAAGTGCCGGTACTCAGTACCGGAGACTACCGGCCCATTTAAAGCACTGCCTATGACTTGACTGAAGGCTGAGCAGGATGCAGGAAATAGATGTCTGCTGGAATGCAGCCTTTCTCTGTGCAATTTTACTGGCCAGATCTTCTGCCCAGTAAAATCAGGTCAAGTGTTCCCGCATCCAGGAAATCAGGGAGAGCAAACGATGAACCACTTATAATTGTGTGAATTGAAATTCCACACAAGAACTCCATTCTGCATAACTTGCAGTTGGGACATTTGAAGGAACTGAATTTATTGCAGTTCGGGTGTTACACTAATTGACACGCTTGGAGGGTATGGGCATGTTTCTCTCTAAGTTTTATAACTCATTTTAGTGTGTTTAATGGCCCACATCATGCATAAGAGCAGGTATCATTTTCATAAGTCATAAACTGTTGATACAATTATCCACTAATTACTACCCTATGGCACAGTTTCCCCCTATGAATAACTGGAGAAAATGTTGTGACCTATTTGCATGTTGGTACTAAAATGTACGGGCATTTAGAACTTGCATATTTTGAAACTATTTGTGTTCATACAAGCCTGATATTTTTAGAATTTTAAGAGTCCTCATTTTGATTGGCGAGGTTCACCAAATGCTTTATTCACCAATAAGAGAAAATATGACATGTTACTCTTAAGAATACAATGAGGTTAATCATATCTACAAATGAGAACTCCATAAAGACATCCTATCTACACCTTTCGCGATATTGTCATACTATCTGATAGATGATTTTCTCATAATCTTTTGCATGGGCTGCACGTGACCTATGCCAACTAAGGAGAGCAGTGGAGTGAGTGCAACCCACAAAAGTGTTGTTTTAATCATGGAACAACCTGCAGTAGGAGAAGAAATAGGGTCCCATCCTAAGTAGATACCTTACTTTCTCTGCCTTTAGGGAAACAATGCATTCATGCCTCAGTGGTGAAGGCTAAGCATGAAGGGCCAGATGTATCAAAGATCCGTTTTGTATTTTTTAAATAACAAATTTTAAGAAATTTCTATTTAAGAAAGTCAAAATGGGATGTATGAAATTTGTGATTCGGTAATAACAATTTCTTAAAATTCCCAATCGTTCTTACTGAATCGCAATTAGAGAATGCAACTCCATTCATCCTTATGGGCCTGTAGGAGCGAATTGTTTTGCATTTCCCAATTTGCGAATTCCAGTTAGGAATTTGCAAATTAGGTAATGCAAACCCCAGGGTGCTCGGGGCATAATGCCCCCTCTGATGAACCCCAAAAAAATATTTGCGGACATGTGTGCGCCTCATGTCATTTTACTAAATGCATTTATAATGCTTTTTAAAATATTGCACATGCTTACCACCAAAGTTGAGTTTGTGGTATTTGCATTTCGTAAATACCCAATTCGCATTTAGGAAATGCTTGATATATGTGCTTTGGAAATCGCAAATAGGAAATCCCTATTTGTGATCTCTAATTGGGGTCTGTTAGAAATGGGGTCTTTCGTTGACAGTCAGGTTACCCCCTGTTCAAGCAAGGACCCTCATTCTAGTCAGGGTAAAAGAGAATCACCCTCAGCTAACCTCTGCTTACCCCCTTGGTAGCTTGGCAGAGCAGTAGGCTTAACTTCAGAGTAATAAGGTGTAAAGTATTTTGTACCAACACACACAGTAATTTAATGAAAACACTACAAAATCACACAACACCAGTTTAGGAAAATAGGAAATATTTATCTAAACAAAACAATACCAAAACAACAAAAATCCGACATACACAAGTCAAGTTATGTATTTTTAAAGATTAAACTCAAAAATAGCGCTTAGAAACACAAAATGCTTCGATGAGATGTTAACACGGCGTCGTAAGGGAGTAGTTCCCAACAAGCCGACACCAGCGGCGCCGGAGATGGAGTCGTATAGACCCCCAAGTACAGTGCCTTTGGTGAAGAGTGAAAACAAGTCCATGCGCGAAGTCAGGGATCGTGGCGTTGGTGCGAAGCATTGAATCTGCGCACTTCGAGCGGCGTCGGTCATGACGTGGTGCGGCGACTTCCACGGAGTTGCTGACTTCAGCCGGGCTGCAGCAGCATCGGGCCTGCGAAGATCATCGCGTTCCAGCGAAGGTCACGGCGTCGGGTGCAGGCGGCGTCGCCGGATTCAGCAGCGGCGTCGGTTCAAAGTCGTCCGAAGTCGATTTCCTTGGATTTCCAGCAGCTTTTCTTTCAAGGGCCCAGGGACTGGATAGGGCACCACTTGTCAAAGCAGGAGTCTCTCCAGAGACTCCAGGTACTGGCAGAGAGAAGTCTGTGCTGTCCCTGAGACTTCAAACAACAGGAGGCAAGCGCTAAATCAAGCACTTGGATATTTTTTCACAAGATGGAAGGCACACAAAGTCCAGTCTTTGCCCTCTTACTCAGGCAGAAGCTGCAACTGCAGGATAGCTCCACAAAGCACAGTCACAGGAGGGCAGCACTTCCCCTCAGCTCTTCAGCTCTTCTCCAGGCAGAGGTTCCTCTTGTTTCCAGAAGTGTTTGAAAGTCTGTGGTTTTAGGTGCTCTTCTTATACCCAATTTCTCCTTTGAGATAGGCCTACTTCAAAGTAAAGTCTCTTTTGAATGTGAAATCCTGCCTTGCCCAGGCCAGGCCCCGGACACTCACCAGGGGGTCGGAGATGGCATTGTGTGAGGACAGGCACAGCCCTTTCAGGTGTAAGTGACCACTCCTCCCCTCCCTCCTAGCACAGATGGCTCATCAGGAAATGCAAACTACACCCCAGCTCCTTTTGTGTCACTGTCTAGTATGAGGTGCAACCAGCCCAACTGTCAAACTGACCCTGACAAAGAATCCACAAACAGGCAGAGTCACAGAAATGGTATAAGCAAGAAAATGTTCACTTTCTAAAAGTGGCATTTTCAAACACACAATCTTAAAATCAACTTTACTAAAAGATGTATTTTTAAATTGTGACCTCAGAGACCCCAAACTCCACATGTCCATCCGCTCCCAAAGGGAATCTACACTTTAATCAGATTTAAAGGTAGCCCCCACGTTAATCTATGAGAGGGACAGGCCTTGCAACAGTGAAAAACGAATTTAGCAATATTTCACTGTCAGGACATATAAAACACATTACTATATGTCCTACCTTAACCATACACTGCACCCTGCCCTTGGGGCTACCTAGGGCCTACCTTAGGGGTGCCTTACATGTAAGAAAAGGGAAGGTTTAGGCCTGGCAAGTGGGTACACTTCATGCCAATCATGGATAAACCAATTACATACAATTTACACAGAGAGCATATGCACTTTAGCACTGGTTAGCAGTGGTAAAGTGCTCAGAGTTCAAAAGCCAACAGCAACAGGTCAGAAGAAATAGGATGCAGGAGGTAAAAAGATTGGGGATGACCCTTCATAAGCAAAAAGTCCAACAGGGTCACAATTTTAAGGAATCACTATTTTTGCGATTCCTTAAAATTACACTGCGAATGACTTTCATACATCGTGAAAGGCATTTTTGCATTTGCAAACGGCCGAATTTTGTGATTTCCACCATTGCGAAAGCAAAAAAGTTTGATACATCTGGCCCATAGTCCTTAAAATGAGTGAAGTACCTCTAAAGTAAGGGCCACCCTTCGTCAACACCTGGTGAGGGCAATGACATTTCTTGACTCAGGCAGTGAAGTCTGACTCAACTGGTCACTACGCCAACCCTGTCCTAACAGGTGCTATTATAGTCCCTCAAAACTGCCCATGCTCAGGTATGGGCTACACTACACAGACCTGAAAAGTTTCAGTAGTCACAACCCTTCCCGAATTAGGCAACCAGGAACAAAATTTGGAGATGTCCAGCAGAAGAGACTTTCTCAAGATACATTCCTACATGCCGGTCTGCTTTAGAACTGATTTCAACACTCTTCCCATCTCATGGTTTCTTCAGAAGAAGAGCTTACTCAGGTGTCTCCTCAGAATCATAACTTCTTGCAAACCCTTGAGTCACAAGCTAACCAGTCAAACCAGGAACTGACATGAACAGTAGCCTATCACTGATGCAGCACCTTGAACACTCTAGAATTTCTCAGTAATTTGTAGAACAGTGACAGAGAGACACAGCTTTAGTCAGTCAACATGCTTTCTCCATCAAAGACAAGTGGAAGCATAATACTCTCTGTTAATCTTCCACTTCTTACGAGACATTCTGCATGTGCATGTAGGATTCACTTTGAGGGGCTTAATTACCTTTGGAGAAAACCTCCTGGGCTAGATTTCCTAACATTTGACACTACGCAATGCAGCAAGACAATTTGCTGCAATGTGTCAAATAGAGAGGAGGAATGTGCAGTATCAACGAAGATATGTCACATTCCTGCGCTCTCCGTGTGCTGACGCCCTGAGTGCTGCCTAGGGCCAATGCAGGGACCCATGCACCATAGTGCAAGTGTGCCTGCATTACAGCCAGGATTGTTTTTGTGAAGAAAGAGGTAACTTCCTTCACAAAAACAATCCTTAAAAGCACTTTCCTCTTTCTACGTGTGTTGCAGAATGCATCACATGCAAAAAGAGGAAGCACCAGGAAAAAATAAACATATTTCTCCTTGTTACTCCTCTGTTGGGGATGGAATAGCATTTTGATGTATTCCCAGGTTTATTACTTTTGGTAAATCTGAGAATGGATCAAAATCCATGGGTGGATGCTGGGAATGCCCACACTCCACACATGGAACACCTTCCCAACACAAAGCAAGGCAGAAATTTACACTGCTTTGCATTACTTTTGATTTATTAAACCATACAGAGCCACTCAAGGTGTCTTTGCAAAGCTTATCAAATATCACTTAAGCGTTTTCATTTTCTTGCGTCACCTTGCATGACTCAATGGCAATGCAAGGGCTTAGTAAATTTGGGCCCCTGAGGTTTGCTGGTACCATATGACAATGTGACCAAACCCTTGCCTCCAAAATATATAATGGTATCTGCCTGTGAATCATCGATGCTCTCCGATTTGCCAGGAATTAAAAATACACCCATACACATTCACAAACTTCTGATCTAACCATCAAAAAACCTGGGTAACCATAATCACTTTTCTCTTGGTGTTCTGAAAAGGTAGGCAGAAACTACAAGCCACTGCATGAGCTAAACAAGTATCATAGTTAACAAATAGCGAACTCAAATTAAAAAAATATTTCAGTCTGTGGCAGTTAAAAAAAGATTACAGTGTATAGCAGTGTGTGGCAGGTGTGCAACATTCATTCACTGATATGCAGCTTCTTAATTTAAAAAAAAAGTACTCAACTAGCTGTGCAGATTAAAAAAACGTTACCTCCTGTGTTGTTTCAATTAAGACTAACTGCACAGCAGAAATGGAGGTGCCCAATATATGTGGTTTCCATTTCCAAAAGTGGTCACAAGATGTGCACCACCTTTTTGTAAATGGAAAATAATTCCGTCACCCAACCTATGGATGAATAGGTTGGTTCACAAAATTCTAAAACATAGTAGGTTACAATCCGATGGACCTTGTCAATATTCATGAGGTAGGGTGTAAATTGTGACTCACTATGATTGGATGCGATCACAGGGACGTCAGCAGTTTACCATGTCTGAAATCACCTTTGAATGAAGTAAATATTTTTTGATGCAGCTTTTTTAAAAGGAAAGGGGACTGCATCCAAGAAGAAAATATTATGTTTTTAGGTTTTAGAGTTGACATTGGTTCCCTGGGCCCCTGCTTATTCCAGAGGAAACTTTTTTGGGACCCTTTCCTTTGCAAATGTGTGACCACAACAAATCAGAGTTGGCAATATTTCAATGTTTTGTGACTGGATTTAAGTCATAAAACATTGAAACTTATCATAGCAACTTGCTATTCCTTCCTTAACCTATTTTGTGACTTGATAACCTGTTACTGAATTGCAAAGTGGGTTTAGTACATAAAAACAATTTTATGGCTGCAAACCATGCACATTTTATAAATCAGAAGCTTTGTGACTGCAGAATAGCTTTCTACATCAAGACCCAAACTCTGCAAATACATTTAGTTTTTGGCTAGCAGTAACTGTGTTGGGGGCTACAGGTCCAAAGGAGGGCCACCACAAATAGATGAGATTATCCTAATACCAGTGATGGATGGGGACTTGACCTTACCTCTATGACTTCGGTGGCTGCCTATTTGCCCCAATTATACAGAACAAATACAGTTTGACCAATGTTTCTCTTGGGAATGGTGGTAACAGTGGCAGATGTGCACATTTATCAGTTGGGCTGAACTCATAATATATTTTTAATATATTATGATTCTGCTGTGGAATAATTCTGTAACAGTATATTTTTACACTTTTAGCATCCACTTTTCCTCTTCTCCTTGGAAAAAGGAAAACAATGGTGGCCATAGCTAAAGAATTGATGATATCCAAATCTTTTATTTAGTATAATGGGACCTAATGTGTTTCGGTTCCAAACACCAGGCCATTTCACTGAACATTTGCAAATTCTATAGTGCTACGCATGGTAATTCACTAAGTAAGTAGCTAACTTAGCAAATATTGGAGCAACCAGCAGAACATAATAGTTAAAGTCTTTCCTCAAGGTGAAAATGCATTTAACCAAAGTATAACTGAGCAGAAGTATCTGAGGTTTATAAGAAATATATTCATGAAGTGTATTCCACAAGGGAAGATGCAGACAATGGGTGAAACCTTAGATGTCTCTGACTCTGCAAATCAAAATTAAGTCAAGAATTGTGCTGAAAGTGTGGCAGAAAATGGCTCAACTCATTTTTACAAAGATATGTTTTGTGTTAAGTGAACAAAAGACAATAGGTCTGGCCTTGCCAAGCTGTGCAATGGTTAATTGTTATATATTTGTATTAATCATATATGACACAAAAAGGAAACAAAAACTAAACATGGTTGCCTCATGCTTCTATTTAAAGAAATAAGTTTAAAACAATCTCTGGCCATTTAAATATTGAATTTGTTTTCAAATGTCAAACCTTTCAGATGTGCCATACATTTTCTTACAAGTATTATTATTTGTGAATGAGACAAGAATGAATCACTATAACCAGGCACTCAAATTACTGAAAGCTACAATGTTACTTAAACACATTATAATCTTAAAGAGGACATAATAGACACCACGGATAGGTATTATAAGAGATAGGGTTTTTAAAAGTGTATTATATCAATATCCCTATGCGATTATATTTGTATTCTATTGGTTTCCTATTTTCTTCTATTACAAACATATAATGGTTTGCATAAGATATCCAATGCCACTAAAACCCAATAAAGGATTAATATTCATAAAAAGAAGAAGACCCTATGCTTGATTAGGCATGCTCTACAAATCCATGATTGATTGATTGAAAAATAAATCACATTTTAAATGGGAAACTAAAGTGCAAGCAAGATAAATAGTTTAAAGTCAATATAGAAAAATAAAAAAGCTTTGTCACTAAAGATACAGGAAATATTTTTAGGCAGAGGAGAACAATATGTGCAGACTTTGTACAGTCACTCAAAATGAATGGAGCCCCAGGCTGCATGCTGTGATTGGCAGAAGCAAAATGTGAATGACAATTTCACAGACCAATGGATGAGCACTCTGACTAAAAGACAGTCAAACTATGTGCTTACATATATGTTTTTTTTTTTAAAACATAGCCTAATGAGGCAACTAAAGCTATCCAAAAGGTCAGATTTAAAAATGGACAGAGAGTAGAAACCACGTGAAACCACCTGGCTCAACCAACATCCTTCAGAATCCCACAACCTCCCAACACACTACATTCTGTAATTGAATGTCACTGCTACAACAGTTCTAATACACTTTGCACTGCTACAAATAGCCCTTCTGTGTCACTAAACAATTTACTAGCACTCTGCACCCAACAGTACTACATTTCTTTAATACCTAGTCACTAGTGGCACTGCAAAAGTATAAAAGGTCAGGGTGCCAGAAAGAAAGGTGACCCTGTGTCTGCAAGATGGGTAGTAAAATGCATCTGGTGTGAGTAGATCCCTAAGGCCGTTGGTCACACGGCCAACGACTGTACTTGTGATAGCTATGTCCTTGTTAGCCCACCCATTTGATGAATACTTCAGGGAACCAGCCTGCCTTTCACTTAACTTGACTTCCTTCCCTACCCATGGAGTCTAAGCAATTTGCCCACATTGAACCACAACACTGTGCCAACACTGCCACTGTGTACATTTTAGGACCACTCATGCAAAAGTCTTAAAATTAAAGCCCCTGTCAATGGTGCAGACTCCTAGGAGTAGTAAGAAAGTTGCTCAAGGAAGACATTACTATTTTTACCCATGTAAACATTTTAATTTATGCCGTAATTTGTGTGACAGCAAATAGCACAGCATACTGTGTTAGCTCTATAGGTTGGAAAAAGTGGTGCTATGCTCTTTAAAAAAAAATGGATACAAACTAATGCCAATGTGTGTAGCTCCATGTTATTCCCTCTTGTAACACGACTTGAAGTGTTACACCTGTCATGGAGTGTGGTGTAACCATATCTTTGAATTTTATTTCACTTTTTCAATTACTAACTTTAATTTAAGAGCTATTGTTTCTTTTGGTTTGGGAGGATGTAGCTGATTGCTGTGACAGCACAGACTAAGCAGGCATGCAGTTCTCTCACCATCAATCTATATATGGAATTAATGACTGAGCAACATTTTTTGTTGCGCGCTGACCATGAGGAATGGTTTCTACGTGCATGGTTAGCTCCAATCTGTCAGGTGGCATTCACAGTATTGGAGCAACCTCGGCCACCCCAAAGCCTGGCGGAAGAGAAATGAGGAAGAGAAGGGTATGCATTTGAATCAAGATACTGAAAGAGAGTTTACCTGGCATATCATAAACTAGCAGAAACCCACCATGGAACAACCAGTTTTCAGAAATACTATAACTAACATCAAGAGCATGGTTGGGTGGGCCTGATTACCAACAATTGGAAAGCACAAACAACTCAATCACGACTTATATGGAACATTGCATCGGTAATTCCGCACTCTGACTTAAAGCACCTCAGCATTTAATAAACCAATTATGCATAATAACCACACTGTTGGATGATTTCCCCTCAGGAAGGGGGCATTACTGAGGAGATCACTATTTCTGCTTCAATTTCCGCAAGAAACTCTGCTATTCCAAGCAGTTTTCTGTCAGTGGTGTAACAAGACTTGAGAAAGCCCAGCCCACCACAACACTCACTGGTCCCAGACCCAGTCAGTGCACTGTGCTAGGGGGTGGGCCTGGACCTAGAGCCCCCCCCCCGCACCATGGGTGTTGTGAGGGCTGTTACGCTACTGTTTTCTGTAGAAATATTTCACAAAGTTTTACCTAGCAAAAGCCCTCATTAAAAGTAGTGAGGCAATTATTCTGGAATTCCATAAATTGTATATTTGTCCAATTCATTCCTGTTTATGAGACTTTTTTACAGGTAATAGGAATTACTGGAATTAAGTGTATTTTTCACATCGATTTCCGCAGTTTTTACATAAATACCTGCCACTTTTCCCAATGTATATTTCCTATATGTTACGTGGCAAAATATGCATGGGAAAATTCCAATTACATGGCTTTTTCTGTAAAACGTGTATTTCCTATTCAGGGAGAAAAGTCCATCCTTCCAGCTAGTAATGAGAACCAAAACGCATCCACTGATAATCTCTAGGTTGCGATGTCAGAATCTCCCATTTCCTCCCAAATCAATAATACAGAAACCCACAAAAGCAGTAGTGAGAGCCAAAGTGCCAAAGTTTTTACTACATAGTAGCACTATTTTTAAAAAGTGAAATAAACGGCCGTCAAACGCATTGATAGTAGATGACAGGAAGTCGTCTTGGAACCTATAAGCCTTCGCTACAAAAAACTACGCTGGGTACTTTTTGTTTTAAAGGAGATACACCTCTCTTCTCCCGCGGCAACAGAGTTTACCTTCCGCTTTGCTGCTGAATTTTTTTTTTCTATAGCAGTGTTAGGCTGCTCTTCATAACTGTGGCGCTTACCATTATGATGTCGCCCCTGCTTTTCCAAAAGGCAAGGAAACAAAACTGTAAGGTTTGAAACAGCGGGCGCCGGTTTCCAGCACTGACTCCGCTATGTGACCCCGCCAGCACTTGTGATACATTGTCCCATCACCCTCACCGTTTACAGCAAAAAAGCTATTTAACCGGTGCCTGCAACCCTTCAGCCTGCAAAGCCTTGACAGCAGAGGTTATAGAAAAAAAGAGAGGAAGAAAGAACAATGTGCAATCGGCTCTGCATTAGAGATGGAAAAAGTACTTAAAGCCTGCAACATTCATCAAGGCTGAATACATAAATGCCACATTTTGAATAAGCCAAGCAAAAGACAATGACAAAGGAAAGGCGCATTGCTTCAGGAATCTCTATCATTTTCATTTGCTGCTGTCAGGGACCTGTTTTTTACCTCTCACTCTATCAGCCATTATAGCATTAATGAAGTAACCTCACATAGTTATTGACTGGCTTGTCAGAGTCCCTGCCTGATCCCTTAATAGAATCCATTGGTCTTCAGTTAAAAATGGGGTGAGCTGGGAGGTGCAGCGGGCATGTGCTGAATTTCAAGTGCACTCCTGAGGTTATCGAAGCCGTGAAATGCAAATTATTATATTTTTTAAACACACAGATTTCATGCAACAGGGCATATAAAATTGACTAATACTATACTTTATGCATGTCTAATAATGTTTTCCAATATTCCCTGCATATGTTCCGTCTGGGTTGTGAATATGCAATGATGTTCTTGATTTTATGTTGCGCGCGTTGCAGATCCTGGGTCTTTCCGCATCTTTCTTTAATCTCATGCAGGGCAGTTTTTATGTGCTGTCTCTTAAAACACCCCTTACAGTCTCTTGTAGGCGTGAGTTCCGTCTCTTTTCAAAATTAGGCGTCTCTCAGAACCCCATCCTTCCTAATCACGAGCAAATCACTTACAACCAAATTGAATAATTCGACGGGAAATGTATGAGTCTTTTAGCCAGTATGATTAATTGTCAGCTATGGATACAGCGTTGCACTGCACCGTTTAGGGAAAGCTAGGTGTGTTGAGGATGCCATAAAGCCCCCCTGTTTGGACAAACGGGGTAGAGAGAAACTCTATTAAAATGCTTTACCACTCGATTTAGTAATAGTGTCACACCTCATAATAAAGCTTTTAAAAGTGTTAAAATATTCAGGGGCATATTTACAAGAAACTGGAACATCAGCTTTGATGTGCCAATTTCTTGCGTCGCCCTGCACCTCCCTAAGGACACAATAATAGAACAGTGTTTACAATACAGCGCACCATAGTACAGGTTTCACTGTTAGGCTTTAAAGTAATGGCCATAGTCCTAACTTAGGTACTAATAGTTGTAGGAATGGTATAATGAGGAGTAGAATTAGTAATATGAACAAAATCTAGTAATAACTGATAGTAGTGGTCATATCCTATCAGTAGTGGAGTTGGGAGTAGTATTAGCACCATGGCATTAATAGAATCAGTAGTAGTAGTACTAATATATCGGAAATACTGGTCACAGTAGTAGTAGTAGCATCAATAGTAGATGAAGTCATACGAGTAGGTGCTTTAGTACTTTAGAAATACAGCCATATTGTCATCATATCTCCAAGATAGTTTTTTAAATATTAAATAGGATCCTGCAATCCCTGTCTAAAAGATTATCTCTAATTTCCTTACTAAAGGCCACTTGTAACACACCTAGTTGAGTATAATAAAGAAATGACGTAGCCGCTCGAATGTAATAACTTATGACAGTGAGCTCTGAGGTCACAATGCCTGCTGACAAAGCCAGCAGCCGAGTTGAAAGGCAGTACACAGATTATAATTAAAGCTGCACTTCAAAAAGCAAAAAAAGAAACATGGCTTTTTCCTTCTTCTGCTCTGTCTTTCTGCATAAGCAGTGCTAAGCAGAAGGAAGATATTTTTGGGAATGTTTATTTTTTTACACTCTTAAAAAAATTATAGGAAAGATAGAATCTTTCTGCATGTTTCAACACGTTTTAAGCCACATGATTTGCTTTAAAAATCTGTCTTGTAATAAAGTAATTCAAATATATTTTTGCAACAGATCTCTATCTGCTTTTTGTTGTGTTATATTTTGCACTGGAGATTTTACCTAAAATTCTTCATGTTTGCAAACTTTCTTTTTCATATCAAGAGCGGCACAGCAAGAATTTAAACGGTTTGTGAGCGCCGTGATGGTGTAACCTTATGTTATGAGTTGTAAAGTGTCCTCTGCCATACATTGTAACGATGTTCCAAGATACCTCAGAGATACACGACCTTGAAAGGAACTCGTCCTTGCACCTTATTCCTCTATATGGTAACGGAAGTCCCGGGTGGCTTGCAATATCCTTATAATGTATGGTAGGCAGTACATTACCTCTACTTGTGGCAAACCCAGTTTGATAATCATATTATGACTGCCATTTTGTGACATGCGGAATAGCTTACTGACAGGGTAAAAGCTCATGGCTGCAGCCCTCAGAAGCTCGTCCTCCACTCTTAAGAAAAGTGTCTTCTGTGCATAGATTCACAGATTGTGACAGTTTCCAAAAACACGAGATGGTCTTTCTAAGTGCTGCAACAATTTTCCCAATTATAAAGCATCCATTGACAGCTTGAAAAGGAGAGGACCATTTATCATTTTGGTGATATACAGAATTATGTACATCTAAAAAGTACATTTTAAGTACATTAAATGTCATCCTTAAGATTGGTTCGAACGTAAAACACCGGGATGCCTGTTCCCTTATGCTTTTTTTTTTAAATAAGGAGAACGTAATGCATTGCTGCCTTGCAATATCCATACTATGCACACTTGGGATACATTAGTCAGTGTAACATTATAATATCACTTGACAGCTTAGGAGAGACTGAGGCAAAGAGAGGGAACAAGAAAGAGAAGGGGCGAGCGAGTGCTTAAAGTGCATTTGTTTAATATATGTGGGCTCACTAAGTGTACTTATGTTTTTTTAAACTTATGATTTTCAGAATAAAGTATTTGACTGCACAAATCATGTGCTTTTGGTGTTCATTTTGTAGAGAATCGAAAAGAAATCAAGGTTTTATTCCAACCTACTTTTAGTGGCATTTTTGTACCACTATCTTAGCCACAGAGAAATGCAAAAAAATAATTTGATTATTTTAATTTGCCTACAGAGAGGCCCTGCGCACAGTTACCCAGTGGTGTTCAGAGTCTCAGTGATTGATTTACTTCTAAACCAGTGACCAGTATTCTATTGAAGAGCATAGAATAGAGGAAACGCTATATGCTTGATCCATCACTGCAATTTGATATTTGATCCACCATGTATAGCATGTTGAGGCACCCCAAAGTTATTTTTTAATAAAAAAACATAAGGCGCTCTTTCACTGAAGCAAAGTGAGTTTCCACAAACCTACCCCTTTCTGACATCCTTTTAAATCAGAGGTCTTCAAACTTTTTTGCTCCCAGCCCCCCTAAGCAAAATATTTTGAAGTCAATACCCCCTCGAAAAATGTATGGCAAGAAGAGGGTGGGGTGAAGTCTGTAATGGCGTTTAGGAGATTATTTCAGGGGTATTTTTCTGCAGCTCATAATCCATGCTATATGTGAGACATGTAAAAGTACAAATATAGCAAACCAAAACAGAAATTGACCAAAAACACTAGGCCCCACAATGCAACTGCACCTAAAAAAATGAAAACTCCACATGTTCATCAAGGCATCTCTCTAAAGAAGTTGTTTCTATAATTTGTAATCTAAAAAATGACCCCCCCCACCCAATATAGCAACACTTCCCCTGGGCTATCTCTTTAATGCTATCCAAGGATCTCACTACTTTCCTCTTACTCCTGGACCATCACTCTGAAGCTTAAGGGGTCCAGACGATCAGAGCGCTCTGCCTGGACATGACCCGGCAGGCCTCCTCCCTGTCACTCACTTGGCTCACTTTGAAGGACATGTCTATGTAAACAGAGGTCAAAGTGAAGGCGATCTATGGGGACCCACTTGCCCCACGCTTTTTTAATTTTACAAAAGCAGTTCTCATACTTTTCTTTACAAATCACAACCAACACTGAACAGTCATTGTGGATTTTCAAGTGCCTCTACGTAAAAGTAAAGGGAGGGCAGGTTTGGAGTGAAGAGAACCTGCAACCTGTCAATAGGAACTGCCTGGCTGCCCAAAGGACTCACCTGGGCTGCTTTGCTGTGAAAGACTGCTACCTTGCTGTTGTCCTGCTGCTTTGCTGGTCTCTGACTTTGTTGAGAAGTGCTCTCCTAGGGCTTGCTTCTCAATAGCTTGCCTCCTGTTTTCTGGAGTCTCAGGGCCAAAAAGACTTCATCTCTTCAAGGAAATTCATTCTGCAGCAAAAATCCATACACAGCCTGCCGGAAACGATGCACAGTCTGGCTTGTGACAAGAAAATCACCACACAGCCGAACCAGAAAGATGCAGCTCGACTTCCCGAGTGAAGATGGATGCTTCACCTGCATTGCGATCAGAAATTAGATGCACAGCCCAGCCGGATCCACGCACAGCTGAGCCAGAACAATGCAGCCTGACTTCCCGAGTGAAGAATCAAAGCAGCTCCTCCCGTGCGACAGAAAATTCAGCGCAACGGCTACTGGACCGGCGCAATGCCTGTGACTTCATCCCGCATGCCCAGGATTTCCATGCATTGTCCCTGGGCATCAAAAGATCCCCGCATCACCATGAGGACCCAAGACTGTGTGTCGGAAATCGACGCAAAGCCCCTTGCAGCGTGGAGAGAAACAATGCATCTTCTGTGCTGCGTCAGAAAATCTGACCCACAGCGTATTTTTCCATGCAGCTCCTCCTCTGCAGTCTCCATGCGTGCAATTTTGACGCAAACCAGGTACTTTGTGCACACAAGAGACAACTGTTGATTTTTAAGATTTAAGACTCTTCTTAATATTGCAAAAGTGATATTTCAACTTCTGTTTATTGAATCTTTATCTTTTTGACTTTAATTTAACTAGATAAATATCATATATTTTTCTAAACCTGTGTTGTGTATTTTTATGGTGTTTTCATTGTGTTATTGCATGGTTTATTGCACAAATACTCTACACATTGCCTTCTAAGTTAAGCCAGACTGCTCAGTGCCAAACTACCAAAGGGTGGGCACAAGATCATTTGGATTGTGTGTGACCTACCCTGACTAGGATTGTGATTCCTATTTGGACAAAGATAAATACCTCTGCCAACTTGAGACCCCCTTTCTAACAGTAGGCAATCTTAACTTTCTGGAATAGTCACTTAGCATACAGGAATTCCTAATGAGCAGTGTCCACGGTCAGTGTGAAGTTGGGATATAACAAGATAGAATTTCCTTGATACTGAATGTTGCAGTGTTCTCTGGACACTTTCAAAATGGTGTCTCTGTTCTAATAGTTAAGGAGATGGGTCAGAACTGGATTTTCTCTCATTCGTGGGCACTTTATCCATAATAGAAAGTACTGTTTGTGGACTAATCCCAGTAGTGGCCAATTGACATCCAGCGGGTGCTGGTGATACTGGACGTGCTGGTGTTGTGTTCAATGTTCGCATTAGGAACTGAACAAGTTGTCTATATAATGTTACTAGCTCATTATAAAGGTTGCACAGATCAGCTGCTTGCATGTTTCGTACACCGGGGTGAGGCAAATATTGGCCACATCAGTCTGTCATTACCTAAAGGACCTTGGGGCAGATGTAGCGAAGGATTTGCGTGTCGCAAACTGCGAAAATCGCCGTTTGCGAGGCGCAAATGCCTCTTTGCCATGCAGAAATGCATATTGCGAGTCGGGACCGACTCGCAATATGCATTTCTGAATTGCAAATAGGAAGGGGTGTTCCCTTCCTATTTGCGATTCGGAGTGGTATGCAATACCATTTGCGACCGCATAATGGTGTCGCCGTTACCATCCACTTCAAGTGGATGGTAACCCATTCGCAAATGGGAAGGGGTCCCCATGGGACCCCTTCCAGTTTGTGAATGGACCCAAAACAATTTTCGTTTTTTTTTTTAAGTGCAGCTCGTTTTTCTTTAAGGAAAACGGGCTACACTTAAAAAAAAAAAAACTGCTTTATTTACAAGCAGTCACGAACATGGAGGTCTGCTGACTACAGCAGGCCTCCATGTTTGCGAGTGCCTAGACTCGCTATGGGGCCGCAATTTGCGACCCACCTCATGAATATTAATGAGGTGGGTCATTGGGACCCCATAGCGAGTCGCAGACGGTGTCTGAGACACCGTTCTGCATTGCAAATTGCGAGTTGCAAATTGCAAGTTGCAATTTGCAAAGTTGCTACATCTGGCCCCTAATCTCATGGGTTGTACTACATGTGGTAGGGCGCCATTAAACCAGTTCTGATGTTCTTGATAAGTAATCTGTATTTCACAATACTGGTACCATAAAGCCCCAAAAAGGGCAACATGTTGCATTTGGAGTCTTGCTCTAGGCAAGACTGCTGGTTTAGGGATAACAGCACTTTTGTTTGTGGGCAACTAGGCCAATCCTACAACAAGTTGAAACTGTCGGCCCAACCTTCCGGGCTCCCAAGCGGTATCTCACAAAAAACCTAAATAGTAAAAGGTGATTTGTGTTAGCCTTTACTCATGGACTCAAGAGCTCAACATCTCAGGGGAGTTTTGGCTAAGCAGAGATTACCCTTTTCTCACATGAGCAACAATTGTCAGTCACACACAGGCAATGAAGGAGATGGAGTAACATTTTCAATGGGTTTTATTAACAAGACTGCAATCTGCTGTAAAATGCATGGACTGAAATGATTAGGATAATGAACAATGCAAGAAACAGAGTTGTAAAAATGAGAGTCATGAATATAAAAACCCCCACCATCTTGCAATAACATGAGATGAGATGAGAATGAGAAATATGCCCTAATATCCAGCATGGAGAACTTAATATCTAACCCAAAGAGAGCTAGGTGTGTTAAATTTTATCTGCCAGTACCATGTCCATGAGAAGAGCCCCCCCAATCCTGGTTACCTTGGAATGAGGTCTCTAGATCAGACTCCATGGGGACATGAAGGCTGAGTCTGCATCAAGGTGACATGTAGCATTGAATGCATTGATGGCATCTGGTAGGAATCCCTTTGATAACTTTGTCTGCGAGAGATGTATTTAGAAAGATCTTGAAGAACCTCTGTCACGAGTATGTTCCCAAACAATAGATAAGAAGGCATGCTGGGGCAGCAATTACATAAAAATATCCCTCCAAAAGTACATTATGTTCCTGTCACACGTAAGTGGGAAAGAACATGGTGTGAATACCTATGTATATCACTTGTCTTTGATGCTAATAGTGACACCTTTACAGAGTGTCACTGATAACGTGAAATCAAAACATCTTCATAGCAGCCATCATAGAAGAAATATTTAAATAAATGTGCTAAAACAGAGCCTGCTAAGTAGGTTAAAAGTCACTAGGTGATGGGGGCACAGGTCCACAAGCCAGAAGACTATGCTATCTCTTAATTCCCAATAAAACCAAATAGGAACTGTTACACTATCAGCCACACAGAGGCTGCCAGCAGGGCCCCGTCAAGCAATAGGAATGCTCAATCACAAACTTTGGGGACAAGGCTTTGCCAAACAGGGAGCAGTACATGTTCTCAGTGTAAGTATCAATTCAATTCAATTGCAGTGGTTTCAGGTGTTCCCAGTATGTGCATGTTTTTCTTCCGGGATCTGGCTTCCAAGTATTCATCCTTGTTTTTAAATATCATCAAGACTTTCTCCATCCATATGAGATGTTCACTTATGCCTGAGTCTGTGTTTTCCACCTCCAATACTCATTCCTTGAGCTGATCAATGAGTCCACAATGATTATCTAGCCACTTCTTCATTTCATCCAGCCTGGTAGTAAGGTGTGCAATTCTTGTGTCTATAGCCTGGAGACTGTGCTTTAAATCACTGAGTATGTCTTTAATGTCCTGGTCAGGGAGGGAAGGTGTCTTTCCAGGGGTATGTTCCTGCAAGGCTTCAAGGCTTGTGTGCATCTCACACACCCAGTCTAGCTGGAAAAGAGTTTTGACTGTTTAGAGTTACGCCTGTCTATATTGACTAGGAGGCCAGGCGTTTAGGGGGTAAAGGGTTCAGGTAACATGGTTAGCTTGCTGGTCTATTGGCATGTGGGTTGGGTCCCACTTCACCCCTGGAAGGTGAGGGGGATACAGAGAGACCTTGGGAACTGCTAATTCACCTGAGTGCTGTCTACAGGCACAGCCCGCAAGCAGTGACATTCTGTTGTGTTGTTCTAGACCCAGGCTCATTCTCCTCAGGTCCGTGGTGTAGCAGCAGCAAACCTGCACATATCCGAGCCATTTCACATCACTCGTACAACAATGGCCATATGAGAGCACCCAAGTCTGGAAGAGTGATCCGCTATTTACCAAATCGGATGCAGTGTCGGCCCCCGTTCAGCATGGCTGCCAACAGTGGCAGAGCAAGGATGTCCCCATGAGTGGGAGCGGCCCTCTCCCATCTGGGCCAGATTTTGGCACAGGCTTTCTCCCCTCTCAGCTGCAGGCAGCTACCAGCTGGCCAGCCGGCAGCCAGTGCACCTTGTGGCAGTGGACACTGCCTCACTCACTGCAGACCAGGTTAGTCCGCTGTACTGCAGTCAGCCATCAGGCTAAGCGCAGGCTACGACACAGGAGCACATCCCACTAGATCTCTACCAGGCCCTGTGGGCTGCAGCACAGCGGCAAAGGAACTGTTCACTGCTCTTGGGCATGGCACCTTGGCTGATTTCCGTGGGTTCAGAAAGACAGGGGAACCCTCCCCCTATTTAGGCAGCTGGCGAAATGGGGGTCACAAGTCCTACAGTGAAGGGATCCTGTCATATTACTCACTCAGCCAGCAGAGCTGCATTAGGCAGCAGCCCTCTTGCTGCACTGCTCTCTGGCGCCCCTACAATTTACATGTAAAGTATATTTACCAATCAGGTTTAGGCCATATTTATCGTGTTTTAGAGAGTGAGCAAAATTATTTTACCACTTATTAAAAGGGTCAATGTGCACAGAGTCCTAAAAGCCAAAAAAAAGGAGTTCAGAAAAGGAAGGCAGATGAAGGGAAAAATGAAGGTTGACCGTACAGAGAGGGTTAGGTCCAGCAAACGTCAGCACTTGATCCTACATTGGTTATAACAGCTCTCCCCTTTTGGTTACACTAAGACAATGACTGATGCACTGCTGAGAATCCAATGTGTCTAAAGAACAACCTAGAGATTTTCTTATTCGCCCAAATTTGGGGAGACTAAATTGACTTTTTATGGGGAATGACATTTTCTATAAGCTCTTTGAGCTAAAAAAAACATTGCCAAAACATTGCTAAATCACATAGATCTGATCTTTTGGATCTATTGGCTTTGCCAGTGGTTTTAGCCATCTGGTACAATATCACTGATGATGTGCCCGATGGCTAGAGAATTAAAGAAAAAAAAGCTTTTTGATGACGATGGTAGCGCCCTTTGTAGGTGCGAGAATCATGCATGTATGAGCCTACAAAATTATGTGGCAGCTTTTTCTTTCCTTTTAGTTACTGATCCGAAATGGCTCAATAACTAACAGGAAAGAAATGCATAATCGTGCTTGGGATAGGCAACAGTGAAGGAAGCTACATGTGGCCATGTGGTAGAATCAACACAAAAGCTTCGAAGAGTGGCATTTTTTAAAGCTGGTGGACGGAGCAATTTGGAGGGTGGAAGGAACACAAGGGCACAGGTAGGGCAAAAGTAATATGGCGGAGGAAATGTGGAAGCAACATGGGGCATGGTTGGTTGAAGCAACACTGAGCTCAGAGGGATAATCAAACAGGCAAAACAATGCAACAGGGAGCTGGCAAGGAGAATGCCCGCAGGCAAAGAGACAACTTTGTGGGAGTTTGGGAGAAGCACACTGGCGATATAGAGAAAAATGGATTGCAGGGAAGGAGAATGGAGAGAAGCACACAATGGAGACAGCTAAAAAATGCATGTGCTTGTGTAGTGTGCTTAAGCAAGAAGAAAAAAAAATAGCATCTGAAAACAGCATGCAGTGGAAGGACATATTAATGTGTCCAAATTCCGAAGTGGAACAAACATACGAAGAGGAAGGAAAGCTGACAAAGATATTGAATATGAAGTAAGCAAATGAGAGTGACAATGAAGCCAACCAATGTAAGCAATGAGTGGACTTTAAGTCCACAGTGAGATAACAATATATCTTGCAGAAGGCTTCGCATATGACAACACATGTGCTCTATTAGCTGAAATCTAAAAAAAAGGCCACTGGTCATGAGAGTTAATCCATTTAAAGAAACTTCACTAGTGGTGTACACCTGAGTCCATGAAGTAAAGGCTTAAGTACAGCTCCTCATTTCAAGAGAGCAACATTAGAGGCAATTACAGAATTGTACATAAACGAATGTGCTTCAAAATCCAATAAGGGTATTTTGCTAACACTCAGTTATCATTATATTTGATTTTTCAGTTTTTGAAGTTCAGTTGTTTTGTGTTTAGCAAGTGGTTGGGTGCCAAATTAGATTGGATAACAGCAAAAAAAAAACATTGAAATGGACAGACATAAACAAAGCAATCACAAGACAGTCACCATTTAACAAATCAGGAGCATTGGTGTAATGCAAAATGATGGGGCCCTTCTACAGAATGTGAGGCCTTGAGCTAAATGTGGGGCATCTCAGAAGAGTAGGTGGTCTCTTGCACCACAGGGGCCTGCGTTACACCCTTGATTAGAAGAAAGCAATCATGTCAAAAACACAAAGATTTTTGGTTTCCTAAGCCAATTTTTTGTGGTTGAATGAGTCAGTTTTAATTGGGAATTTTAGATAATTTTGTTATGAATGATTCTCATAAAAACTTAGGATGTGGAATCAAAGGTCTTGAGTAATGCCAGGATCCCACGACAGGTGGATGTCATGGCTTGCTGGTGAATAGGAAGCATAGCTAGGACAATGGACGGCCACAGGCTGAATGAAAGGAAAAAGAATGAATAATGGAAGAATGTGCTACTGGGGAATCGCTATGCAGAAGGATAATACATGATATGAGGTGCATGTAGAAAGCTAAATATGGGGGTGAGTGCTTCTCTTTATTCACACATTGTCTGGTGTATATAATTCTGATAATATACTATAATCAGAAGGATATATAGCTGACAACGTTTATGTTTTTAATACCTATTATTGAATAACCTAGCAATAGAAAAGACAATGGAGAGTATTTAGGACTTCATTACAAGTGGGCCAGATGATTTCGATGCCCGAACAAACATTTTTAATTACTGGGGGAATGAAAGGAATTATTCTGGGCCACTTGTTATTAGGCAAAAGCGAAATTTAAATTATACTGGCATAATTTGCGTGATTTTGGGAATTTGGCACAGCACTTGTTTTGTGAAATTCCCCGAATTATGCCAATATGCAATGTCGTGTATCTATGCCACAATTCTCTGCAAAATTGTAGTGCAACAAGAATTAAACAACGACAGCACTCAGAACACGAATGGCTGTTGTTCTGGGCAATTGTGTTTGTCGCACTATTTATTACCATAAAATGCATCCTGGCTTCAAAAACTGATGCAAGGACGAATTTCACACTAAAATATAGTACTAACAGACGGATTCCCATTTTACCCAATTGTGATTATATGTAAACAAATTACTCGAACTTCGCGCACCCCTACTTTTAGTGGGAGCTAAAATGCACTCAACAGCCTTCCAGCATGATTCCCCAAAGGACCTGCATGCTTGCTTCAAATCCTTGAAGACTTGTTGTATGGAATGGGATGTACCAGAGCGCACATTGGTGACTGGCATAAAGTTGTTTCAGCACTTCCTGAGGGCATTTTCTTTAGTAGGCCATGTGGGCTGTACAGAAAACTGTGAAGCTGATCCTTGGATAGACTTGGAGCCAGTTAAATATTCATATTTGTGTATTTTATACCTAAGGTTAAATGAAAATAGTCTACTGTGTGTTTAAAAAACATAACAAAGTTGGTGAAACTGGAGCAAAATATCATTGAGAAACTACCATAAGAAGTTATTTTGCAGAGGACCCCCACCACCCTCAAAAATATCTAAATAGCAGGAGTATTCAGAAAAAATATTTTAGGAAGTTAATTCTCCCAGCAGTCCATTCGGGTACAAAAAAATCAACTTGAAAATGTAATTTAACG
Source organism: Pleurodeles waltl (assembly GCF_031143425.1). Taxonomy (NCBI): domain Eukaryota; kingdom Metazoa; phylum Chordata; class Amphibia; order Caudata; family Salamandridae; genus Pleurodeles; species Pleurodeles waltl. The sequence continues at coordinate 563,081,641 of NC_090444.1, forward strand.
TTGGTTTGCAGTTGCTTACATTCAAAACACTGCTGCTCGCTTATAGATTTGTCATTTTGCATTTCACAAATTACCTGAATGGTCTGCACAGGTTAAAAAAATCTACCTGAAATGTTGACCACTCACAGTAAAGAAACCACCGCTCATGTTCAAAATAATGCTCATGTTTGCACGTTGTTTGTAGTTTTATGCTAAAAAATTACCCAGAACAGTTGCTTGGGTAAAAAAATCTATCTGAAATGCCGCTCACGTAAAAAGCTCTGCCACTCCTACTAAAAAGGAGTAAGGCCCTCATTATGAGACTGGCAGTCACTAGACCACCAGAGTCGCGGTTGGCGGTCCGACCACCGCCAATGCTGCGGTCTGAGCGCCATATTTCAACCCCGGTGGCGGTTGGTGGCAGTCCGGATCCACAAGCAGTGCTGCCCTAGGGATTACGACCTCATTCTCTGCCAGCTATTTCATGGCGGTTGAATCACCATGGAAAGGGTAGCAGAGAATGGATGCAGGGGGCCCCCTTGGCCAGTACCCTCGCAATGCTCACCATCTGCTTTGCAGACAGTGAACATTGCAAGGATTCTGGTCCACCCTGCAGCCTACAGCATTGCTACCAGCTCAGGTTTCCGCCTGCTGACCTAGCAGGAAACTCTAAATGGGCCCAGCAGGGAGGTAGCCAGTATGGTGGCAACCTCTCCATCAGAAGCTCAATGCACAGTGTAATCGTTCGCCAAACTCATAATCAGGCCTAAAGTCTGGCTTTAAAATTTCTCACCAAATGAGTCTCATTACGCAATGTGGGGCAATGGCATAATCTTGGTAATTTTGCAAAAATTGTATTACCCAAAAATTCTAAAATTCTAAAATTACACCAATGAAGCTAGCATGATTAAAATGTCCCACTAGTCAACTCTTCTGGTCACAGATATGAGTAGTTTTTGTTGGTTGTCCAAAGGCTCGCGATACTCAGAGCCATCAACCAACTGCCTGCTTACAATTCATGTTCACAGTGTGTAGTACTCAAAAGGAAAGAAAAAAACAACCTTTCCTCCCATGCTTGATAAATGCTCCTAAAGTGTCAGGTACCTTGATTGTTTGTTTTGCAAAAACAAACTGCTACTGTTGGGTTTGTCTTTGTACAAAAAAAAAAAAAAACACACCCTCTCCAGACATGCTGCCTGAAGTGCCCCAACTGTCTGTGAGAGCAGTTTCAGCAAAACAGTCCCACAGCAGCAGGAAGCTATAAATATTGTTTGCTGGCCATTATTGTCTGGCTAAGGCAGTGCATTATATTCCCCAAATATATGACATTCAACCCACCATACTTACTAATAAGCCTTTTTCGATTTTGTGGGTATTGGTATACATTGATATCCCATAAATAACCTATAGGCAGCTCAGTCAATTTTGTTTCACCTAGATGCATACATGTTAATCTAAGCAAATAAAAGCTGAACTGAACGTAACTATAAGAATAACAAACTGGATGATCATCAGGAACATATTTCCTTTAAAAACAGAAGCAGATGCAATTTATGCAAATTATGCAAGCTGCTACTGAGGAATAAAAGGATTAAACATAGGGTTTCATAAAGAGAAATCATCATTATCACCTCATCCTGTCGTGCTATCTGTCATTTTCTTTAATCAACAACTCAAAATCATTCAAAAATAAGTCTTATAATATTTCTTTAAAGAGAAAAATGTCTAGAATTTAACATAAAAATAGATTTGCAAGCATCACACTTCAAGAAGTTAGTGAAGGTAAAAAATATTTGTGAGTTTGTAAAGTGTTGAACTGAGCTTTCTGTTTAAACCTAGTGCCATTCCTGAGTAACGTGGACTGTACTGATCCTTGGTCCCACTTCCAACTGCAATGCCAAGGGCAAAGATCTGTTAAAAGAGGATCCACTGCTTTCTAAAGTTTAGATAACCAAGGTGGTGGATCCCTAGTTACTGCTGGATAGAACGGCATACAAAAGTTGGTGTGCTATATCATGTTTGCAAGTATGTATACATGGTTATGCAAAAAGCAGATTTTGCTAGAGAACATTAGCACAATGAAAAAGGGTGGGAGCCCAGATGTATCATACAATATTTACAATGAGGAAGCATATTCATGTGGTGAATCCTCTCATGTAGAGATGGGTGTTCTATGTGAAGGTGAGTCTTCATTTCCTTCCAGACCTGCAGAAAAAGGGAGCAATTACAAAGTTGATAGATATTGTGTTTCAGAGCATGGGAGCATATATGGAGAAGGCCTGTCTTCTGCTTTTCATTGCAATATTTTGTTTTATGTCTCATAATGCCTTGCTTCTCATATGGCACTCTCCACCTGAGGAGTTTAATTTCCCAACCAGATAAAAGGAGTGCCATTCCTGGTGGCCTTTACTGTCATACAACTATTCTTTAAAATATGATGTGGGTATGTATGGGGAGCCAATATATTTCCTTCATGTTTAGGGTGTGGTGGAAATGCACCTCTCTGCAGGGTCATTCCCAAGCTTTTTGCCTTCACTCCTCCATTTTTACTGAATTGGTTTTTGTTCGCCTTAAGTCTCTGTGCACTTTACCACTGCTGACCAGTGCTGAGGTGCTTGTGCTCGCTTCTCTAGGCATGGTAATATTGTTTTATATCCAATTGGCATAATTACTTTTCTTATAAGTCCCCAGTAAAGTGCACTACATGTGCCCAGGCCCTGTAAATTACATTTGAAACATGTCTCAGTCCTGCCATTCCAAAGCCTGTGGGTGCATTTCAAATTGCCGTGTTGACCTGGCACAATAAACCAGGGTCCCATGTATTCAAAATGTTGGACATGTGCTTTACGTTTCACATGTCACATTTCACATGTCCCGGTGGTGAAAAGCTCTTAAATTGGTTTTTCACTACTGCTAGGCCTGTCTCTCCTATAGGATAACCTAGGAGTTGCATTATTACTTTTTATAGGTGTAATTTCCATGTTTGGTGTCTCTGGAATCACATTTGTAAATCCTATCATGGTGAAGTTGAATTCTAAGTTGTAATTCTGAAAATGCCTCTTTTAGAAAGTTGGCCTTTTCTTGCCTTAGCCATTTGGTGCCTGATGCATGTTTCTGATCACATGAATGGGTGTTGTTGGCAGTTGGGATTCCTCCTAGACTGCCACATGCAATGGGAGCTTAGATGTGACTGGATAGGACATCACTGTCAAAATGGGAGGGACTAGCTGGGCTCAGACTCACTTACACTTACGTAGGCTGTGTCCTGTCTCCACACAAAGGCCTTAACAACCCAGCATTGTCACTTCACTTAGCTTGGAGTCAGGGCAGGGGAGGCATGGAATTCCTTGCACTTCAAGGACTCTGCCTAAAGGCTTCTCCCACCATCCAGAACCATGGTCCCAATGTATTAAAGAAGGATCTCAGACACCACCACTTCAGTACACTTCTGGACCTGTGGATATTCAAGCTTTTGGGCTTTTGCACCTGTGAATGGGCTCTTTCGCACCAAAACAACGTGGATTGCACTGAAGATCATCACGAGCTGCTGAAAGCCCAACTTTTTGCACAGTAGCATCGCCAGCTCGTGGTGGACGGCCAACGTGAAGCTCCAGCCCTCCCATCCCTGACACCCGGCCTTCTCTTCACTCCATGCCAACTGCCACCCCAATACTCTTCTTACTACTGGAAACCCTCTCCAAAGCAAACAGAACTCTTGGCACAAAATTTGAAAAGGTAAACCTTCAGCTGGCCTAATCAGAGACTGTATCCAACCCACGCTCCATTGCAGTCGTGTGGTTCTAAAAATTCTGGACCCATGTAATTTACTTTGCCACAGCAGTACGATTTTAGTATCAAAAGACCGATAATGACTAGTACACCAAGCATGAGCATTTTCGCTCAATTCCAGCAGCGTTTTCACCTCGAAATCGCCATTTTCGTCCTGCACTCGTGGCTCCCATTTTATACACGGCAGCCATTTTAAAAGTTGCCCTCACATAGGCTTTTAATACAGTCAGATTTGATTCCAAGGACACGTACACCTTGATTGACTTTTCTCTGACCTGGGCAAGCTGGAACCATTGCCTCAGGCCAAACCTGTTTGGTCAGTCCCTCTCCCAGTGGCCGAATCAGATAGCATCAAGGCACTCCATGCCATAAAACCCTTATTATCGCTCAGACACCCTGCCTAATCTTGCTCACACCTGCACCTGCTCTTTTCTTCTTCTTACTTTACGAGGGGGAGGTGCCCGTTTTTATTGGGGGTCCACACTTATCTGATGTAAAATACTAGGCCTTGCCGGGTAATTTATTATGGGTTGGATGACATGAAATATGAGGTTTCATCATGACACTGTTTTTTCCTTTGTAGTGAAAACATGTGAATGACCAACCAAAATGTCAAGAATGTTTGCCTGAAGCTTAAAAAACTGTATATAAGGAAACCTGACTTTGCATTGAAACACAGTCTCCTGAGAACATACAAATCGTGCTGTTGTACTTCTAGGACACTTGTCAATTGGTTGCAGCCAATAAATTCGATCTTTGACTTCACCTAGAAGACTCTGAGTTTCTGTAGTCTGAATCAGGAAAGTACCCGAGGTCTTTGGGTGTACCCTGGCACCGCTGGGTTACCGGATCAGTACCGGTTCTGAAAAACCCAGTACCTCAGTCGGCTTGGGCTAATGACTTTGACCCGTTCCAGCATGACCAGATAACTGCGGTTGCAGCTTTATGCTTTTAGGTGATATATTGCAGTTTATACTTTGAAAATTCATAATGTCGGCATTTTTGTTGTTTTGCTGTTCTTTCATTTATTAAATTAAGTTTTATTTTTTTGACTTGCTCTATGATCTTTTTTATGTGGTGTTTTCACTGTTTAACTATTTGAAGTGTTGCAGAAATACTTTATACATTGCCTCCATGTTCAGCATGATTGCTTTGTACCTAGCCACCAGGGGGTTGAGCACAGGTTAATTTAGGATTTGCTTGAGCCTTACTCTGACTAGGATTGTGGTAGCTGCTTGACCATGGCTCACACATCAGTCAACTGATAACACAGTTTCTAACACAGTGATATGGTTAAAGTTCTTCAAGCCTTTGTTGGGATATGCTGCTTTCTAATGGATCCCTCGCAGGTGGTAAGAGTGGTGTCTGTGAGACTTTAGGAGGGTATTTAAAATATGTAACTTGCATATCTCTTTAGCCAAATAAACTAAGAAGGCAGTGCTACTGAAAGGATGTATCAGAGTCTCCATGAATTTTAGCATCCATAGGCACCACTGAATTACGGAAAACCACTTTCAAGAAATAGCAATGGAAGGTGAATCATAGCAACAGACACCCAGAACAAATTAGTTCATGAGTACTGAAAATGGGGGAGGAAAAACATTGTCTTCACTCATACCCCAGCACTATGCCATATTGGCGCACCCATGTACTTTTCTCATCTCCTCTTAGGCTTGATTAGTTGTATCCTCCCTAGAGTTAACTGTACACCTGAAATTCCCTACATATATTTGATGTAATGCCACATAGGGATTTCTCTGTCAAATCCTAAAATATACTGTGGTCATCTACAGCCATACATTGATCATACACGTCATGCTTGTTCACCCATTGCCAGCTTCATGATCATCCCAATCCTTGCTAGGAGTATCTATAAATTATATTTATACCTCAAAATGAATCCTTAATTATGCTTAGTTCCATCCTCTTTTATAATTCCCCAAAATATGTGTCAAATCCAGTGGATAATTTTTAATTATGCTAGTTCCTACGAAAACTACTGCACCTCAGCTCAGGCCTCTATTAGTTAAATTAGTTAGCAAAGGTTCCATGTTCTTTTTATACCTGTTTTCAAAAAATTTAGTTTTATAAACAGGGAGGCCACTTATAACTGGCATAGCTGGCGGGGCAACTGTAAAAAGATAATTTGTAGCCTAAGGTTCAACAGATTGCGATTTTGTTTTGGATAGGCCTGGTATCATATTAAGGAGCACCTTTGAGCCCTTCTAAAAAAAAATCATAAAAACCCTTTCTTGCCATTTAGGAAATGCAGACAAAATTAGCTCAGCCACAGATGCTTGCATATTGTACCTCTCAGCACAATCCTTGATGGCCAATATTTTGAGAATGCATCTACTTTAGCAGTTTGTTAAGAATGCCATTTTCCTGACCATGTACTATGTGAGTAGTCATTGTCTGTGTGTTGTCAACTAAGAACTTGTGACTTAAAGGGTTAACCCTTAATAAGGGTCTTGTCTCCACTATATGGAGACATTTGCTCTTGTTCCCAGATCTAGAATATGATGGTTTCAAACTCTCACTCCCAGCATCAGCATCTTCCCAGCTGACAGCTTGGAGGACATTTTACTGCATGTATGCTTCCAGCTCTGAAAGTGCATATTCATCTACTCAAGGACAGCCGGCTAACAGAACTTTACTCTAACAGAGATTGAGGTAAGTATTAACACCAGCATATGTGCTGACGAGTAAGTAAAGTAAAAAATACATATTTTTCCCTGTACGCCTTTATGAGAAGTACCATGCAAATCAGTGGAGTCTTTTTTTATTAAATTTCCTGATATGGTACACATTGCACTGTAGAACTGGGCGGCCCTTCAAGCTTCAGTCAAACTGTGATAATGTGTTGTCATTATTGGATTAATTGTATCTTCATCATTTGCTTTTTCCCCTTAGTCCGTATACACCTTTTGCTGTGTGTCAGGTTGTTTGTCCTCTGTGTGGCCATTGAAGAGTTCAAAATGGGTGGGAACAAATTGCCTTTCTCAAGGTATTTACTGTAATTCTTAGATAAGAAATGTAATACAATAGTGTGTATGCAGGTGTCTTCCACTGGCAGCATAAAAGAGTAGGTGCAAATGTGACATGTGTTAGAATGTTCCTGATCCATGTTTCTAGGAATCTTCTGCTCTATTTAGCACTTTCTCCACAAACCAAATTATTTCCAGTTCCCCACCAAACTCTAGACCAGTCCCTGAGGATTTTGTTCACCAAGGGGTTATATGATCAATTCCACTGAGTTATGCAATGCTAAAAGATGCTGTTCAAAATTCAACAAAACCCTAATCAACAACCAGTATTTTCAATGCACTTTATTAATCATTTAGCAGGTGTTACCTTTCATTTATGTATGTATTTATTTTATTTTTGAAATGTTATATAGCGCGGACATAGCCTAAAGGCATCAGAACACTTTACAACACACAATATACAGGGGTGCAGAGGGTTACATTACTAGTAGTTAAGCTCAGACATTAACATCAGTGTATGTATACAGAAGTAAACAAAAGAGACAGTTACAACAATAGGGCAGAGTATATGACCAGTTACACGAAGGCAGATCAGGACGTAGTTGAGAAAGTACGTGAGTCTGGTCAGTGGTGAATTAACAATATGTCTGTCAAATAGGAGGGGCATGAGTGAGGGAGGCACAGAGTGCTAGATTCTAGTGGCGCTACCAAAGAAGCACTGGTTCATGTATCGTTCTCTACTTAAGGAAGGGGGTTCCAAGAGCAGGAATTGGGCATTCTGGAACCACTATTTGCACTGGAGATTTTCAGTTTCTTGTTTAGATAGGAATGAGAGAAGGAGTGCAGCACTCTGTGTGTAATGCAAGTGATTTTGAACTGGGCCCACGAAGGGGAGACATTGGAGGGTTAGCAGGGCAAAAGAAATGTGGTCAAATTTACAAGACGTAAGACGAAGCGTGCTGCAGCATGTAGTGTTGCTCTCAGTGAGCCTGGGTGAACTTTGAGAATGCCTGAGGGAAGGGCAATTCTATAGTCCAGTCCAGAGAGAACTAGAGACTGCACCACTGTTTTGAGGACTTGTTCTGGAATCAATTGCTTGATGTCCCAAAGGAATCTAAGTTGGTGTTGTGCACTGTTGGCCAAGGCTGCTAAATGGCTGTTAAGATTGAGACGATTATCAAGGGTGATGCTGAGTGATCTATCGCTCGTGACAATGGCAGGGCAGTCTTCGAAGGTGGGAAAGTTGGCCATACATTCTTGAACTGGCATTTTTGCTTTTGGAGGTGAGATCAATAGAAATTCTGTTTTAGTTGGGTTAGTTTCTGGTTGGACATACAGTTTTGAAACTTTAAGAGTGTATTTGAAAGCAGGGCAATGTCCTCTGGGGATGAGATTTTCCAGTATATGTGGGTATCATTGGCATAGATGTGGAAAAGAACCCCAGATTTTCTGAGAATCACACCTAGAGGTTCTAGGTAGAGATTGAAGAGTGTTGGGGAGAGGATCAAACCTTGAAGGACAGCTTGATGAATGTGGACTGGTCTCGAGGACAAGTGGCCCATTTTCACAATTTGGGAATGGTTGGATAGGTAAGAGGAGAACCAGTTTAGGAGAGTGCCTCATCCCATGTGTGGGTCAAGAATGCGAAGGAGGTCATGATGGTTGACGATGTCAAATGCAGCGGTTAAATCCGGTAGGACTAGGAGACAGAAGTTGTTGGATTCAAGGATTCTAAGGGAATCACTGACTATTAGGAGGATCGCAGTTTCTGTACTATGACCCTGGAGAAAACCTGATTGAAGAGTGTCTAGGAGGTTGTTTGTTTGAGGTGTGAGGCTAGCTGAGACGCTACGCAACTTTCGATGACTGGCTGAAAATGGGAGTGTGGAGACTGGGCAGTAGTTGTTCACGTTTTCTAGATCAACTGGTTGTTTTCTTATAAGTGGAGTAATTTGACATATTTTTTGTTGTTCAGGGAAGAGGCCCTGTTAGAAAGAGATATTGACCATGTTGGGAGTATGTATGTGGGAAGAGATTTGGGACAAGATGTATCAAGAAATGGCATTGCGAATCGCAAATAGCGATTTTTAAGAAACTTTTTTAAAGATTTTTAAGAAATCGCTATTTCCGAGTCGCAATAGGCCATGTGTCATAATTGCGAATCGGAATTTGCGATTTCTTAAAATTCGCTATTTGTGGTTTGCGAGGCCCAAATACCGAATCACAATTTGCATTTTCGCAATTTGCGATTCGGTAATTGAAAATCGCAAATTGCGAGAACACACACCTGGAGGAGCCTGTTGACATCACAAGCAGGAAGTGAGTAATCCCAGGCAGTTTGCAGGTGCCACATACAAACCAGCACTCAGAGAGAGTCAGCCCAGCCACACTGAGCAAGTTTCTGAAGAAGGCAGCACAGCAGAACCAATATGGACACCTCTGCCCAGGGAAAGGAGAAGGGAGAATGGAAGCGCAAACAGAAGTTTAGTGAGCAAGAGCAGGAGGTGCTCGCAGAGGAGGGGGTCAGGAGCCATGACCGGTTGTTCGGCAAAAGCTCACTCCAGGTACCTGAGAGTGAAAAACGCAGGCTCTGGGCAGATATCCAGACAAAAATCTGTGCTGTTGGAGTGGCACAACATGTGGTCCCGTGCCAAGGGAAGGGTGGCAAGACGACTGCAGGAGGCCAGGAGCACAGGAGGCGGACCACCCACAGAGACACCCTCCACCCCGATGGAAAACCTAGTGGAGTCCACAATCCTCCCAGAAGCAGTCAGTGGGGTCACTGACATTGACACATCCGGCACACCAAGTACAAGTAAAGGTAAGTGCAATATCAAAATGTAACCCCATATGTGTATGCACAAAAGCCCCTTAGGAATTAGTAAGTAATTTAAAACATTGTGAGAAGTAGTCCATTCCACATCTTAGAAGCAGCACAACAATGCCTTATGGAAGTGGTAGTCCACAACCCAGAGCTGAAAGTAGCACATACGATGTAATAGGCAGAGCGACACACAGAAGAACACAACACCCACAACATTGTGATGAGAAGTAACTGTACCTTTATTACCATTGTGTGACCTTTATTGATACATACATAACTGACATGCTGCATATTGTCATTGCAGGTAGCCCAGGCCCTGCAGCTACAGCATGTGCTATTGCAGGGGAGACAGACACCCATCCTGCTTCAGACTCCAATACCAGTGAGTCACAGAACATTGCGCCACTCCGACGCAGGCCTAGGGCACTGCCACTGCCAGAACTGAGTCAGGACTCAAATGAGAAGCAGGAAGACTCACAAACACCGTCCCCATGTGGCAGATGCACTCAGATGCAGGAGCCCCGTTCACAGCAGAGCACAGCACCCTGCAGGATGCCTACATATGCAGGCGCACAGGCTTTCGAGGCAGGTGAGGGAACATCATTATTTGGTGACCTGGAATCGGCCATGTTAAAGCAGCAGCGCCTGCAAAACAAAAAAATCACTGCGTTATAAAGGCAGATGCAGCAACATAATACAAACATGGGGGGCCTGCATCGCCAGCTGGAGTGTCTCAATGCCAACATCGAACAGCTCCATGAGGGACAGGTCCAAGCATCGCAGGATACGAGGGAGCTGACTACTGCTGTGAGGGAACTGTGTCAGGAGCTGCGCCACAACAGGGTAAGCAAGCAGGAGCAACGCTTCATGGGCATGTTTGGCGGTTTCTGTCGCTCTGTGACTTTGCTAGCAAATTCTACAGCCCTAGTATCGCGTCATGCTGTGGCCGCACAGGTTGAGGCAGCACACAGCAGCAGGGATGGGGCCCAAGGACTGGTACAGATGACAAATGTGATAGACAATATAATGGATAACCGGTCAGCCACACCTAGTGAACTGGGACTGGGGGGCACGGAGGACACATCGAGCCTCAGCAGCTTAGCTGTGGGCACAACGGACACCAGACGTCGCAGTGCCAGGCACATCACTGTCACAGAGGCAGACACTCGAGGTGCCAGTGAGGCAACTGCACACTCGAGTGGCGTGCGTGGCCGAAAGAAGTGAGCGTAGTGGCCACAGGGGACTGTAGATATTTCTGGCATGAGGACCCTATGAAGGAATAGTGCTTTACTGTTAACTGCTTTTGTTTTTTGTCACAATTACTTTTGTTGGTACTAGTGGAACTTATATTACCTGACATTAAGGTAATAAATTTACTTACTACAGGTACATTTGTCAGTGGATTTGTGTTGTTCATACTTACATCTGAAATGGTTGTGTGTGATGTCAGCACGCCTTTGTCTGCCCTCTCCTGCACTGGTCCTGTCTGCTGGCTGTATGGGTGGTATGGGATCATCATCCTCATCTGATTCAGATATTTCCACAGGTATGCCCCTGGTGGTAGCCATATTGTGCAAGATTGCACAAGTAGCCACTATTCTACATGTTGTCTCTGGGCTGTACTGTAGTGCCCCTCCACTTTTGTGGAGGCACCGGAAGCGACTCTTCAGCAGGCCAAAGCTGCACTCCACCACATTGCGGGTCGCCCTGTGTGCTGCATTGTATCTCCGTTCAGCAGGTGTAGTTGGATTTAGGTAGGGCGTCATCATGTAGGTGCGTGCTGCGTAGGCACTGTCTCCTGCAATGAACAGAGGGTATAATGAGTAACTGAGCCATCTGATGTCACACTGCCATCAATGCACCAGTGTACAGAGGGACAATACCTAGTAGATATCCTTCACCAAACTCCCCAGCTAGCAGTCTTGTGTGAATGCCGCTGTGGCGAAAGATGTATGAATCATAGGTGCTCCCTGGGTACCTGGCCACGAGATCAGTTATGATATAGGAGGCATTGCATATCACCTGTATACTCATGGAATGTTGGTATTTACGGTTGCGGTGCACATACTCTGTGGCTAATGGTGGACAGATTGCAACATGTGTCCCATCTATGGCACCTAGGACATGGGGGAACTGTGCTATCTGGTAGAAATCTATTTTTGTCTGCTGTATTGCCTGTGGGGTGTGGGGGAATCTGATGTACTGGTGTATTCTGCTCAGCATGGCATTGATAAATGCATTGAAAAATCTAGAGAGGGTACTCTGTGAGACCCCTCCAGCTGCTGCTATGACCCCTTGATATATCCCTGAGGCGAGTAGGTGGAGGGAGCATAATGCCTGTACATGGGTGGGGATGCTATGAGTCCTATGTGTTGTGCGCTGCAGTATGGGTTGTAGCTCAGCTATCAGGTCGAGTATCATGGCAGAGCTCAACCTGTACCTCTCAAATATTTCCTCCTCTGTCTGGTCAAAAAGTGTAATGCGCACTCTGAAAATGAGCTCCTGTCTCCTCCTCCCTCTCCTCAAACCTGCCAAGATCCTCCTCCTCCTCGCCATGACGTAGAGTGCAGTCATTGTGGAAAAGAGTCTGAGGCATTCTGGGCCTCTTTATTTAGGTTGCACCTGGTTACCACCTGCTTTCACTTAGTGGTATTTTGCATGTGCAAAATGCCATTCTGCGAAAAATCGCAATTTGCGTTTTTTTGATGCATCGAATTGCGACTTGGTTTTGGGAGTCGCATTTGGCACCTCACAATTTCCTACTCGGAATGCCAAATCACAAAATGCGACTAGCAAAACGAGGTTGCAAAGCAAAAAATCGCAATTTTTGCGATTTCTTAGTTTTGGTCTGCGAATGCCTTTCATGCATCGCAGACCACGTTTTTGCATTCGCAAACGGCCAAATTTTGCGATTCGCACCGTTTGCAAATGCAAAAACCTTTGATACATCTGGCCCTTGATGACAGAGATTGGCATAGCGTCCTGATGGTGGTTTGAAGGTTTTAATTTGGAGATAGTTTGTTGTATGTCCTGCTCGGAGATTGGAGAGAAAGATGGCCATGATTGTGGTGCTTTGCATGGTAAAGACTCAACCGTTTCAAAAGGGTTGTTGATAGCAAGCGAAATATGGATGTCTCTAACTTTTTTGTCAAAGAAATCCATGAAGTCATTGCATAGTGCCATGGATGTGGTAGAAGCCGAAGAGATAGAGAGGTTAGTAGACTGTGCAATAACCTCAAACAGGCGCTTTAGTTTATCCTTTGCAGAATTCACGAAGGCTCTGATATGGGAGGATTTGGCTATAAGGATTTGGTCCTTGTATTGTTTCCTCGCTTTGCAAATCTTAGTCATACTCAAGAAAAATAGTGCTTTTCTCCATTCTTTATTCTCTGATAAGCTTTCATCCTTCATAAAGCCCTTACAGAACAAGGGCCTAGAGGGGTGTGGTCTGGATAACTTGCACTTCATTTGTTTTCTAAATGTAATGATTTCTGATCCAGAACCAACGGAGGTGGAAACTGAGAGACTGAGTAATTATAATGATTACAACGGGTGTACTCAATCTATTACAGATGCAATCACAGCCTCAGATATTCACCCCTCCACTTAAATGTGTAAGGAAGCCTGAGACATAGCGGGAGGGTATTGATTCAAACAAGGGGAAAGAACAGCAAGAAACGAAGGAAGAATTAGATAAACCATCAGTCGGAAGGCCCCTAAATAAAACAAGCTCAAATAAAACTTTTAAAAAAACAGCGGAAAGCACCTTAAAACACCTAATTAATATTCATGGAATGATTAAAGCCCAGGAAATTATAGTTAAGACGTTATTGGACTCCATATCAGCTCGCCTAAGTCAGTTTGAGAGTGGTGCTGCGACCAGATCAGACCTTTTAAAAACCCTGATGACAGGAGGAGCCAATACAGTCGTACAAACTAATGGCACACTCCAGACAAAGACTACTACCATAAGTGACACACAACTCCCATCAATATCTGGTCCTGAAAGATTATCACAGGTAGAGGCGCATATTAAAGAGGATTTTCCAGGTAGGGTGCAACGTTCATGGACTGCCTTGACGAATAAGTCCCTGAACTGGATGGAAACTAGAATGAAACCTGGCATGGTTGGGCCCCTCTTTGAAGATATAAAGATGGTGAGGAGAGTTAAATGGATAGGCAGCAGCCGGAAATCACTTTTTAGGAGACTGCGTGGTTCTCTCCTTTAAATACCCAGGTTTAGTAGAAAGGTTGACTCAGGGCAAGTATCCCTCAAATGAAATTTTGTTACTCCCCTTAGGATATTTTTTACCAAACAAATGAAAGGCAAATTTCCTCTAGATCTTGGACACACCATACAGGGGAAATAACTAACACCAGCAGCATTATACCCACCCATAATAGATCTCAAGTTCTGTCATCCCTAGAATATTTGGATTGACTGAGTATTGATAATGTAGGGATGTGCAAAAATGAGGTACCTGAGATAAATCTACATGAGGAGTGTAACAGGGAACTCACAGAAGGGGAAGAGGATAAACAGGAACAGAACTTGGTAAAACAGAATTAGGTTTAATATTCTGGAATGTGTCAGGACTACATAGTAAGATCACTGATAGAGAGAGGGTGGACTTTATAGGAGACATCTCCTTTCTGGGTCTCCAGGAGGCTTCTGGAACCTATTCATATTAATTGATATAGAACATATCACACAGCAGCCATCCCCTCAAGACACGGGAGGACAAAGGGGGGTCTAAGTACATATATCTCAAATAAGCTCCCACTGACTAAGCGGAACATGATATCTTGCAACCCTTGCTATCAAATGATCGCCTGCAATATAGGAAGGTCACTTCACCTAGTGCTCATTAACTTTTATAATAATGTCTGTTCGCCTGAGGCCGCTAGTATTATACCCTGATTGGGAGATGATTTAAGGAAAGCTTGCCCAAACACTAGGGGAGAGAGGCTTATATTATGGGGTGCTGATTTTAACACTTATTTTTGTAAGGAATCTTCCAAAAAGGTTTGTGGCCTAAATGAAGAAGGTATTTGGACTCAAGCCCATTCTCAACATAATCATTATGGTTTTGCCATGAGCAAATTAATATATAGACTTGATTTGTCTTTTATAAATGAGATATGCACCAATAACTCACAATTTAAACCTACCTTTAATGGTAGAGGTGCTGTTACTGTGATAGACTTCATATTAATGTCCAATAACTTCGCCCATCGTTTGTGCAGTCACAGAGCACATGATATACAATAGTAATTAGTGTCCATTACCCCCAGAGTATACAGCTTACTTTATAAACAGGCAAACAACGTCAGAGGAAACTTCGGAACTGGTAAACAACAATGAATTTGCCTCACGAAATGGGTATACCTTCAGGTGGGCTCATATGGAACCACAAGGTCTTTTGAAACAGTTAATTAGCGAGCACATCATAGATTTTGGAGTATGCCTTGAAGAAGACGTAGACCCGCTGAAATGCATTAGCACCTATATTTCGATCGCCCAAGGTGTGAAAAGGATTCTTACTAATACTAGGGGGAGGCTGGGGCAGTCCAAAAACAATGGTTGGTTTGACTTGGCATGTACAAAGGCACACTAAAGGTTAAAGAAGGCCCTAAGTAAACCACTCAGGTGTAAGAAAGAGGTTTGTATATCTAGACAAGAATATAAGATTGCAGTAAAAAAAAAGAAAAGAACACCTGAAAGAAGAACCTGGGAATTACTCCAGGACAATAGCCTTAAAAATGATAACATCGCCTTCTGGAAGGTAATTGACTCTGCATTGTTAGGGGCAAGGGAAGCTCCCAGATTGGAGATTGCCATAACGGAGGGAGAGTGGATTGACTATTTTTCTGATAAATATAGCCTCAAACTGGAACTGGATTTGCAGGAAACCGTAGTTGGTGTAACCAACCATAGAGATAATACCCCCAGTATTACACCTCTGTTCAGCTTAGAGAAAGTTGTAGGGGCCATTAAGGCAAGTAAAGGTGGGAAAGCACCAGGCCCTGACGGCGTTCCAGCAGATCTGTACAAGGCTAATATTTAATTATGGGCCCCTATACTGACCCAGGTTCTGAGGGCCTGTTGCACCTAAGGGTTTATTCCATCTTGGGTAGAGTCTATCATCGTTCCAATAGTTGAAAAGGATGATCGCCTTAATCCAACGTGTTATAAACCCATTTCAATCCTTGACTCATTAGCTAAAATAGCTGGACGGATCATTTTGAATAGACTACAGGAACGGACGGAAACAAACAACATTCTGTGAGAACTACAATATGGATTCAGCCCAGGGACAGGAACAGTGGAACAGGGATTGAATTTGAGTCTTATAATTGGCAAATATACTAAGATCAAGGAAGGTAACTTATACCTGGCCTTTGTAGACCTGTTCGCAGCATTTGATTGTGTAGTTCACAATACACTATGGTCTATTTTGGAAGATCTGGGGGTAGATCAGACAATAATTCATCTTATGAGGGAGATGTATACAGGATGCAAAGCGAAGGTGAGATATGGGGTAAGTGGGGAATGCACTAGATGTTTTAGCATCCAGTGAGAGGTCCGTCAAGGTTGCGTACTAACACCTTTCTTATTCTCTCCATACATAAATAAGGTAGAGGTGGAACTAGTAAGTAACTGTAAAGACCTCCCCCAAATCAGTCATCGGCTGATTCCGGCCCTTCTATATGCAGATGATGCCATTCTTATGGCATGGACCCCACTAGCCCTTCAGAGACTTTTAACAGCTCTTGTCAGTTACATGCTAAATCTGGGTCTTTAGAGTCAATTGCTCAAAAACTAAGCCAGGTCTCACGATATTAAAGTGGATGGTGGAAAAGTAGACACCACAGCGTCCTTCCCATATCTGGGAATTCTGTTTGATAAAGAAAGCTTCTGGTCACGGTGCATAAATGCTAGAAAACTGCAGTTTATAAAGTCTAATATGGCCCTGAAGAGCTACACAAAACAACCAGGGATGATTTCCCCTAGGGACATGCTAAAAGTTTACAGAGCAAAATGCGTTCCCACTGTCATATATGGGGTGGGTGTTTGGGGATATACTAACTGTAACACGCTGCAAATAGCGGAGAATTACTTTTTGAAATTTCTGCTATCTGTCCTAAAAGGCACCTTGTCATATGTATGTCATGCAGAACTGGGGAACACCTACTTAGTGGATTTAATAATGGTGCAGCCAATTCTTTTATGGCAGAAAGTTTGGACATCAGAACATGCAGGTTTAAATTGGGCTATCTTAAGGGATTGTTTGACTTCCAAAGTGTCTTTGAGATTTACCTGGCTGAAGTATATCAAGAATTTCAATGATTTGGGACACTTGGATTATTATGAGAAGCCAGAATTACTGGCCACCCTAAGCAGAAAAGATTTTAGATCTATGTGCCTTAAGCACCTAACGGACTTGAGGTGGTCACTGAAAGTCCAAAAACACACTGTCCTGAAGAACCAGCTTATGTTGACTGAGGATGGTATGCAACGGTACTTAACATTTGTAACTAAAACAAGGCATTGTTTCATTCTCACCCGTTTAAGATTAGATACGTTCCATTGCCTGGTCATCTTTCCCATCTTGAACGACTGGGATGTGACACTAAGGAATTGCCCCTGTGACTCTGTCTCATCACAAACCACAATGCATGTTGTTTTATTTTGTACATTCTATGTTAGACAGAGAAGGCAACACATGAGACCATTATTCAGATCGTTTCACATACGTCAGTGTTGCCCAGCAGATGTATACCTCCAAACGCTCCAGACCATTCAAAGATGTCATGGCCTCGCAAATTACCTATGTTCCGTAATTAATGCTAAAAAGAGTTTGAATGAAGGCAAGATGGCCACGCAAGAGATGGCGGTCTAGTAACATCTCTGTAATCTGACGAATGATTCCTCACTGTTACCTTTTTTGTGTACTGCACGGTCAGAATTTATCTTACTCATTTATTTAACCAACTTGTCCCTACACGTTTTATGTGATTGTGCCTTTTATCGTACTTAAATGAACTAAAGATGACCTGCGGGCGGGTTAAGAAAGTCTTTCCTGCGAAGCCATAAGGAAACAGGGCTCAAGTTTATGGACTGAAAGTCTTTATGTCTACCATGTCCTGGTGGGATTATTGCGTAAAATAGAGTTGTATTTAAAGCTTGATATTCCTGTTTTTCCTCTCACTGTAGCCTTTTTTAGTCTATAGTTGGGTGGCACATACTTTTGGAGACGCCTTCTCGCATAAGCGTAAGGATGGTTGCACTGGTCACTTGTTTTACCATCTCATTCATTTGTTTTAAATGTATGAGTTTATATCATAAGATTACACGTTCCCTGCCTATGCAGATGAATTTAATTTATGTAAGGTTTTTGTCTTATTGCAATTTCAATTTTTACCTAGTTATAATTCATTTAAACTTATTGTTTAGCAGGGAGCTCTTAATTTACCCTATGACATGATATGTATTGTTTTCAGATGTTTTTACTTAATCATTGGTATTTATGTACTTTTATGATTTACTGTGTTAAATCGAATAAAGTGAAATGATGATGATGATCACTCTGGTATAACCAACGCATAGCTATTATTTAGTTATTCTCCCAGTGCTACTAGGAGAAAGAGATGTAAATTTGTCATATTTAAAATAACATCTTTCTTGACTGTATGGGATTTTCTGTCAGTGTTTAAACAGACGATTGCTGCACAGAGCTCCTAAGAAACATAAATCTGTGTAACAGCAATAATGGACGATTAATGGTAATGTCATCTGGATTTGCATAAGTTGTCCTCCACTTCCGGGGAGAAGTGTGCTTTCTCAATGGTCTTAGTGAGATGGGGGCTCGACATGTGGCTTTTCATAGAAACTGAACAGCACTGTGGCTTCCGTTCTTGTACCTAAGCAGGTTTGTATTTCCATCCGAATAAGCATGTAAAATTCATTCCACAAAATGAATCTGCTTTGCATCACCATCAAAATGCTGCTATAACGTCTGCAAAGGTAGGCACTTGAAGTACTCTACTGCTCACCAGGGTACAGTTTATCAAAAGGTGAAGGCGAGCTTGTGTTAAGCGAAAAAGAAGCTATTGTGCTGGAATGATTTAAAGCTAAAAGAAAGACTGTCAGGGAAACGAATTGTTTCACCTGTCATGCATTCAATTTACAAATGCATGATGGGGCTCCTGATTATGAAAATGTTGTTTTCTCAGTGAGTTATAACTCATAGCTTTGTTGCTTTCGGTGTTATAGTTCCTCGGCGCGGTGGTAGATTATTCTGTTATATTTTTCTAGATAAAATGTTGGGACCTTTGTTGCAGAAAGGGCGAGTCCTTGTACGTATGGTGTGCCAGTGTAAGAACTCTCACTTTTACAATGCTGCTGAGAAAGGAGATAACTAAGGAGGCTGCACTCTGTGCTGAAGCTTTTGGGTGTTTAACGGGCCTATACAATGACTTCCTATGTGTATTTTAGAGGTTTCAGCCACAATATTGCAATGGGGAAATGTTTTAAGATGGCTCAGTATCTATTCAGTTGCTAGACGTCGCCACAGAGGATCATTTCAAGCCCTAAATGAATCCCTATTTGAGAAGAAACCACGTTTGCACCTAAACTGTGGTCGTAAATCGTGCACATATTGTACACCTTCTGGGACTTTGCTACAATTTTTGCACCAGTTAACACCTGGTAAAAATTCCGCTGGCAAACAGCATACATTCTAAGTTTGCACACTTCAAAATAGGAAAAAAGCATGCACTATTAGCACGTTATCGCGTTATCCCACACTTTTAGCCCACAGTTATCGATATTTGCCTTGGCCATCATTACGAGTTAGGGGACTTAACCTAGACTGGTGACTCCAATAGAAACACCCCAAGTTGCAATTATGAGTCTATGGGCCCTGGATTACTAGCTGCAAAAACTCCAGACCTAAGGATCCTGGGCCTGGAAACATTGGGCCTCCTACTTTAGTGACAAGGGTAGGTGCTGTGGGGAGGAGGATTCTCCGAATCTCAACTGCAGGAGCCCGGGAGGAGCAGACAGTGCTCCCCAAGACCAGGCACAAGAAGGCATGTTACCACCCACTCCTCACCCCTCATTAGCAACCCTGCTGCAACTTTCTGCCTGCTCAAAGTAATCAGAAAATGTCAATATTTTATTTTTGTCAAATTGTGACAAAGATGTTTGTAAAAAACCAAGGGCCAGATGTAGCAAACTGTTTGCGACTCGCAAACGGCGAAAATCGCCGCTTGCGAGTCGCAAACGCGTGTTTGCTATGCAGAAATACATTTTGCGAGTTGGTTCCGAGTCGCAAATAGGAAGGGGTGTTCCCTTCCTATTTGCGAGTCGCAGTGGTATGCAATTCCATTTGCAGTCACAGTTACCATCCACTCGAAGTGGATGGTAACCCACTCGCAAACGGGAAGGGGTCCCGAAGGGACCCCTTCCCCTTTGTGACTGGACCCAAAATTATTTTTTCAGGGCAGGCAGTGGTCCAAGGGACCACTACCTGCCCTGAAAAAATCCGAAACTAAAAGTTTCGTTTTTTTTTCCTAAGTGCAGCTCGTTTTCCTTTAAGGAAAACGGGCTACACTTGGAAAAAAAAAACTGCTTTATTTAAAAGCAGTCACGGACATGGAGGTCTGCTGTTCCCAGCAGGCCTCCATCCCCGTGAGTGCCCAGAGTTGCTATGGGGGCAAAAATTACGACCCACCTCATTAATATTAATGAGGTGGGTCTTTGCGACCCCATAGCGACTCGCAGAAGGTGTCTGAGACACCTTTCTGCATATGGTTTTGCGAGTCGCTCGGAGTCGCAATTTCCGAGTCGCAAAACCTAGTTTTGCTACATCTGTCCCCTAATATCTATAGATTTGGGGGCATGGCCAAGCAACATGGCCAGCGGGACATGCTCCTAGTGAGCTCCCCCCACCGGTGACAAACTTCAGGGATCCTGGGGTACCCGAGACTATGGAGACCCCCTCCTGCAGTGGGATATCACTTGGAGGGCTCGGGCACAGCTGGATCACATTTTGGGAGCCCACAGAGCCGGCTCTCTGTTGGGCTGCATGGGAGACGGTGGCGGTCTGCGGAGCTCACGTGGGAGTGGCGGGCGGCCACACTAGCGGCGCAGCTGGCTCAGGGGGCCCGCAGTGGTGGCGGCCCCCGCCTTGCAGAAAGGCCTTTCTGAACCGAGAGACGGGTGGCTATACCTGCTGGGGCTCTGGATGAGTCAGTGGGGCCCCAGGGGATGGCCTGAGGCCTGGCAGGTGTGGAGTCAGTGAGCAAGACCTCCTCTTGGATTGTGCAGATAGGCTGCTGGGTCTACTGCCGGGTGCGGCCTGGGAGGGCCAGCAGCTCCTCCCACGCTGCTGACCCCAGTGGGCCTGTTGAATACGAGGTCTCTAGCCTGTGGAGACAGTCGCTCGGGATTGGAGGTGAGTGGGGGAGCCAGTTGGCTGGCCGGCACCCGGAGGATTACACTGGGGCCTGTGGGACAGCAGTGGCTGGTTGATGCGCACTGGAGGGGGGGGTGCGGCATTTGGCCCTGGACCCCCAAATAACTTTTTCCTCTTTTTATTTTTGATCTTTTGGCCCCTACCTGTGACTGCCCTTAGAGTGGTCCTCTGCTAAGAGAGAAATCTGAGGCCCCTTCTCTGGCCACCTGGTGAGATAGTGGTGCCTAAGAGTGTGGCCTCCGAGCGGACACTATCTCTGTGAAACTTTGTGTTCGAGACCTTATTGGTGTCTACCTGCTACAATTGGGACTGAATCCTAGCCCAGGTCCAGGTGAGGGGTGGAATGGGGTGACATAAGCGCACACATTCATCACAGAGAAACACCATGGAGCAGTATACTACTCCAGTGCCTCTCCCGCAGTGCGCGGCCAGATCGGAGGTGAGTGGAGATGATATGAAGTTGCCACTGAATCCCGAGGAGCCTTCACGCCCTGAGCGCCTTGTGGCCATCCAGGGCTCTAGGGTGGCACTGGAGGTTAAGATAGAGACTGTGGTGGTGGAGGTAAATCTGCTACGGGCGGACCTCCGGAAGGTATCCGACAAGATTAAGGTGGCGGAGGGCTCTATTGTGGAGCTACAAACAGAGGTGGGGCACTGCGGAAACAAATGGTGCAGGCCAACTCTACAGCTGGACGGCTGGAGGATGCAGAGGAGAGGTCCCGGTAGAACAATGTCAGGTTGCTGGACTTCCCGAATGGCGCAGAGGGGTCCGCCACGGGATCCTTTGTTGAGAACTGGATCAGAGACGTGCAGCAGCCAACTGGACTATCTAAGGTTTTTGTGGTGAAGCGCGCGCATAGGGCCTTGTTGCGCCCACACGGCCCAGCGTACCGCCTAGGGCTATTATTACCCCCTGTTGAACTACAAGGATCAGGACTGGGTGTTGCAGGCCGCACATGAGCTGGATAAGGCAATGCTCCTAGGGCATCCTCAGTACTGAATGGTTGATTAATTGGGGTGAGGGGACACACTTGATTACTCAGTTTTCTAAAGCTCTGCGGGAGGATCAATCTGGTGTGATAAGTGTGGGACTTAGAGCATGGGAATCTGATCAGGGGAAGCCCATGGCTGATGCTGATTGGGATTTGGCTTTGTCTTTGGTTCGTACGGTGTCATGTAATCACAGGTTCAAGCTGTTGTATTTTAACTTTGTACACAGAACGTATCTCACACCCCGTCGACTGAACAGGATCGACCCGAACCATAGAATGTGCTGCCCTAGGTGTGGTGAGTTTCGTGCTGCCTTCCTACACCTGGTCTGGACTTGCAGCGCAGTATATGTCTTTTGGCAGGAAGTGGTAGCAGTGATTGAGGAGGCCACAGGATTGGGGTTGGAGGCAATCCCGACGACCTGTATCCTGGGAGTGGTGCGGTAGCCGAGGGGTAGAGAAGTTGCATGTAAACCGGCACAGCTAACGTTGGTACTGGCCAAACATAGAGTAGCAATTGGTTGGATGAGTACTCGGAATACGATGACTTCCAGTTGGCTGTGAGATCTATTGGAGTGGGAGGGAGGCAGAGGAGCAGCATATGCTCTTGACATGGAGAGATGAGAGGGCACTTGATGATGTGGCGGCTTGGGGTACATTGTTGGAGCGGTTCACCGATGGGGAGGACGTAAGCTCTATAAGCAGCGATGAGGATGAGGAGGTTGGGGATACACACCTCACCCTATGAACAGGGGGTGATCAACTGTGGTTTCAATATGCTCCTACATGGATAAGTTGTTGAAAGCCTGGTCTAATAAGGCTACAGGTTGGGTAGGTGGGATAGAGGATAAGATCTGTATAGTGGTTATGACTCTCTTTTGACTTGAACTCTGGTGTATATGTCATCTGGTATCTTAGGTAATGAAGATGTATTGTCTTTCTGTCACCTGCACTGTATTGTACATTTTTGTTGGTTTAAATTTTTCAAAAACGTAATAAAACAGTTAAAAAACAAAATATATATATATCTACAGATCTAAGCAATTAGTCTCCATTTCGGTGAAACGCACTAGTAGTGGCCGTGATCTGTTGAAGAAATTCCATCCCCTAAGCATCTCAACACCAAATTCAAGCCAACTAATTATGAGTGCCCAAGTGCAGAAGTACAACCTGGAATGTGCAGTTCTGCACAATGATGAGACTCCTAGTATTCCAGTTTTCGTCATATTGTAGGTCATGCATGGGGAGCCACCTCATCCATATGTTTTTTCACATTGACATCTTTGGCCACCAAATTTTCAATTGGGGCATCAGCTAAGAGTAATGAAATCTATTTTTCTTCAAGAGTTGTTGACATAATGGCAATTATAAAATATAGACCACACCAGTTGCAGGGTGCCTTCTTTTATGTTCTGTGCCACTTAAAATATTAATTTCTCTGCTGCTCTACCACCATCCCCACTTCTAGTGATGGCCCCTTAAACATTAGTGTTTCAGAATCATCTTAACCTTGGTTGTTCCCAAAATAGATAGGACAGCAGCCCCACTTTCCCGCTTTCATTATCATAATGTGCTTTAGGTGGCTATGCAATGAATCAGTAAATTGACTAGGAATACCAACTACCCCTCACTCTCTGTCAGAGATCCCACCACACTAGGCTCCTCCAAATCCATTGAGTGTCAAATTTGCCATTCTTTACTAATGTCTGGAAAGACTTTGTGGTGCTAGAGCTAAACCTATTTTGGCATGAACAAGTCCTTCTCAACAAATTTCAGGGCTGGAGACAGCACAGAGACTGTTAAACAGCAATATAGTTGATGACGCACATCACAAATAAAGACCTAAGGAACTCCTGCCTCCTCATATTCCTACAACATTCAGTGCTATTTGACACAGTACATTCTTGAACTCTTTTTTAAACCCCCACAGAACGAAAAACAGTGTAGGAATATAGAAATGTCTAACTCGCTCTCAACCTTCTTAGCTCCAGTGAGGCATTCCCTAAGACTACATTCTCTCACCTTCTCATTCAGTCTTTACATGGAACATTTGGCCTCACTTCTCAAACAAGCCAAAGTCTCAAACCACTTTTATGCTAATGATATGGACATTTATATGAAAATATTATTATTGAATGGCTCAGAAACCAGGAGTAAAATCTCTTATTACTGAAGAAGACTTTAACCAAGTGTTTTACTACCATGTTTCACCAAGACTAAACTATGGACGCTCCTTTCTTTTAGAAATCCTCATCCTAAAATAGGCCTCTCTAAAACAGCCCCCAAAAGAATGACCTGGCTTGCCATGAGATCAAGAAAGTATGACTACATTACCCCCAATTCTGATCTGTTAGACCTGTCATCCTCAGGGTGGTCTTCTCCAAAGATTGCTTGTCTGCTTGCCTCATATTTTTGCTGATTCTTTTTTGTTGTCCCTAGGACTCTGAGTAGTTTATCACAGCTGACCAGTTCTAAAGTGCATGCGCTTCCCCCTTAAACATGGCAACACTGGTGTATTCAGAAGTGGCATATTTAATTTACTTGTAATTCCTTGTACAGTGGTATACAATATACCCAGGGCCTGTAAATTAGATGCTCTAGTGGGTCTGCAGCATTGATTGTGCCAACCACTGACAGAGAGCCCTTTAAACATGGCTGAGGCCTGCCACTGCAGAGCCTGTGTGTGCAGTTTGACTGCCACTTTAAATTGGTATTTAAAACCCCATGCCAAGCCTTAAACTCCCATTATATATGTCACCACTGAGTTAGGTACTCCATAAGGCAATGTGCTATGTATCTAAAAGGTAGGACATGCACTTTAAAGTTTTACATATTCTGGTAGTGAAAAACTCCCAAAGTCATTTTTCACTACTGTGAGGCCTACTCCTCTCATAGGTCAGCATTGGGAATTCTTTCATATACTTTTAAGCTGTAATTCCTGATTCGAAAATAGTAGCTGGATCATGTTTCATATTTTCGGAATGGTAATGATGAATCCTCTTTACTGGAAAAGTTGAATTTAACCTTGCTATTTTAGAAATGCCACTTTTAGAAAGGGAACAAAATATGCCCCTCCAGGCTGGGAGATGTCCCCTGATGCACGCACTGAAAAACAAGTATCAATCTTCCAAAAGTATAATCGTAGAACATCAGTTTAGAAAGTAAAAGTTTATCATGATCTTTTATTGCTGTATCATCATAATCCACTCATCGGTAAATTCAAAAATCAATTCCAAAAGAAAACATGCTTCATGATGTCTTCAACACTTTAAATGTTCATCATACTGTTAAATGTGCACAACCCAATGCATTATCGGCAAAGCCCTTCATCTGGGGAATGTTTTGTGCAAAACGTTAATTGCTTCTCAAAGATAGACACATGTCATGATCAAAGTAGCAAGATTCAACATTCCCCTGATGAAGGGCTTTGCTCACATGCTCAGAGCATCAATGGGATGTCTCTCAGAGTGGAGGGACACATTTTGATCTGCATTCTAATTACTCTTCCTGGGCAGTAACAGCAGTAGGGGCTGATACACCTGAATTGTCACGGTTTCGGGCGGGTCTGATCAGGACTAGTACTAGGGCAGAAGAGCAGCTAAAGGCATACACGGGAAGGGACAACTATGGACAGGCACAGGAAACAGGAAAGTAAAAGTAGAGCAACCCTTGTGTAAACAAACAGGAAACAGATTACTAATGGACAAACATGGTGGGGTTGTACACAGAGTAGGGCGCAGAACCTCCCACAGTGAAAGGGAATGTCAATGTCTCTGTGCAGTTTGCTCTTACAGATAATCACCCTGCCAGCCCCATAGAAAGGAGGTAGCAGAAGTGATTCTGTCTCTGGACCCTAGCGCACAAACAAGGATAGTACTTACATACACAAGACAAGCTCTTGTGGGTCCATCTGGAAACACAGTGGCAATTCCTAGAAAACAGCAATAGCACACTGTCACTGTTAGGCACGAAAGACAACGTATAACACTAGACAAGGATGGAGGCTGGATTTGCCTCCTGGAAACCGGAAGCCAACCCCAGTACAAAGGATGACACCTATACACTGGTGAAGACTGATAGAACACTTACCCAACACAAATACAGAGAGGAAACAGAAACAGAAGGAACAAACTAAGAGACAGAGGCAGGGACTGGGAGCAGGCTCAGGCTGAAGCAAAGGCAGGACTAGGACTGGAAAACAGGATGCAAACTTCTGGCTGGAACAAACAGACAGGAATGGGAAACAGAGAGCAGGCTTTGGCTGGAACAAGCAAGGACAGGGCAGAAATACAGGGAGTAGGAATAAGCAGAAAGCAGGACTTGGAAACAGAGAGCAAGTTCAGGCTGAAACAAGGCAGGAACAGGACAGAGAAACAGGGAGAATGCTCTGGAAGAAACAAACAGGTACAAGGCTAAGAGATAGGGAGCAGACTCTGTCTAGAACAATCAGGAACAGGGCAGAGAAACAGCAAACACGTTGAAGCTGGAACAGAACAGGAACAGGAACAAGACTGGAACACCATCCGACAAAGGGTCTGTAACACAAAGGAATCGAACTCCAATGCACGACAGGGATTTTGAGGAAATGGCTGATTATAAGCAATTCCAAGCTGCAGAAAACCCCAGGTGGAATCACATGATTGGGCTGCAGAGGAGAGGTCTCAGGTGTGTGAAGTTTCAGACACTCGCAAGTCCTAGAGGAGAGGATCCGGTCAAAAGGAGCAACTGGACTTCTCCCATAGAAAACAATGGGAAACAGAATCCAGGCTTTCCTGACTACCAGGTTGTGTATTATGGGATTTGTCTAGCAGGAAGCTAATGTAATGCTACAAAAGTATACCATGGCGAAAAGAGAAACAAACAGGAGGCAGCAAGGGACTCTAGATAAGTGTTCAAGGTGATTCCCAGGCTTCCGACAGTCCCCTTACAGCACCCCTTAGAGATGAGATGACCAAGTCATAAAAGGACCCTCCACCAGTCTGCTCAAGAAGAGAAGGCAATGCTTTGGCTGAAAAAAGTTGAAGAGGAAATGCCACAGCAAGAAAATCCAACACCAACCTTGGTTGTTAAGTTTATAGTCCTGCCACAGATCACTCATCCAATGAGCAAAGCATGTATTAATACCCATTTGGGCTCCGATGTCTTTCCTCTTTATTGTTCGATTGATATGGGAGGAGTGCATGGAGTGGGTTTCTGGTGAAGTGGATTCAGGAGCAAGGAGATCTGGAATGACATTATGGGCGGTATTCTTTAGGACATTAGTTTCCTGGTCAGTACTTTCTTCTTTGGAGGAGATAATTGGCGTATTAGTAACTGTCAGGTCTGTAACACTCTCCGATGAGCAAGATATGTCTGTTTCTGCAGCAGTATTTGCATTGATTGTGGTCTGAGGCTTGCAAAGCATAGAGACTTGGGAGACAAGGATAACTGGTGTTCTCAAGGTAAACATGAAAAAGTCAGAATTTTCCTCAGTAGTGAATGACTTCGGAGTATCAAATTCATGAGCCACAAGAGTTTTTAAGTCTTTAGAAACTGGATTAACATCTGCAAATGTAGAAGTTACACAAGCTAATTCTTTAGGGTGATCTTCATACAAGACTGATATTTCTTCATTGCAAGTGCTCTGTGGTGTATTTGTGGTATCAGAAAGAGTTTCTTTGCAAAGTGTTTCTACTACAGGTAGTTGATCTTCAACTCTGTTAACACCGAAGGGTTGTTTTTGGGAAATAAATAGAACTGGAGTCTCTTCAGATATCTCCTTTGCATTGTTATCTAAATTTTCAGCTCTAGCCTTTGAATTGATGATGGTTTCTTGCAATAAAACACTAAGGACAGTACTTATCATCAGATCTTCAAATCCAAGATTCAAGTTCATGTGTTTAGTTTTAGTGGGAACTACTACATATTTCAGTACTTGAGCTTCGGTTTCATATTGCTGGTTTTCAGGAATCTTTAATTTCATGGGCACAGCAGGTGGCATTGGTGTGACTGGTTTTACATCAAGATCAGATACCGGTAGATCAAAGATCTGTTCTTCACTAAGCGTTGAGCTGGAAACAGGAAACACAGTGGCAGGGAACAGCAAGTCAGGATCACTGGTTGAGGCTGCAACTGTGTCCATTTCTAGGAGAAGGCTATCATTTCTTATGACATGCTGTTTCATTTCAGATTGCTGGCTTTCTTCCTTGTCTGAAATCTCCATGGTTTGCTTTGACACAGAAGAGATTTTTTGACTTTCTGAGAAGTCTATTACATTCTTAGTAACTGCGGGTATTTCTTCATGGTCAGAAAAATCCATTAATTCACTTGAAACAGGAACTGTTTCTTCATTATCTGAAAATTCTATGATAGCGTTGGAAAGGGCAGGAATATCCACACAATCTGAAAATTCAGGTGTTTGCGTCATTTGAACAGCACTATCTGCAGGTTTGTTCACCACAGGGCAGGAACCACTGTCATCACTAGATTCAGATTCTTCAACACTGTTGCACAACTTGCCCTTAATCTCCAGTAAAGTCATATCTTGGTATCTTAAGGTGCAGCTATTCGAGTCTGCATCAGAACTCTCTTCTTCCTTTGGCTTTATTTGTCCTGATAGAGGGGCTGAGACACTTCCTTCTGAAGACTCTGATTCATCCTTCAAATCAAAATGTGTCAAATCTCCCAGGGATGTCAGAGATTCAGTCAACTGTACCGGGACATTCTCTGGAGAACTACAAGCTGAGAGAGAGTCTGAAAAAGAGGCTAATATATTTTTCACTGGAGCAGTCTTTTGACATTCATTAATAGCAGGGAAAATCTTCTCTATAGTAGTCTTTGGAGGGGCACATGAAGTAGCATACTGTTCTTCAAGCCAAAGCTGGTGATCATTTTCTTTTTTGAGGTTTTCAAATTGCCTTGCAGTAGTTTCCATCAGCTGCTTTGTTACTTCTTCTAACTTATAGATAGACAGAATGTCGGGTTCTGGCAACAGTGAAATATACATTGATGAAAAGAGCCCACTTGCAAGATTTATAGTGCATGTTACAACATATTCAGTGTAGAAGTACAATATCTGCCTTTTAATCTCCCAGATCTGTTCTTTTAGTATGTGTATGTCCATATCGTTATCAAACACACTCAGAATAGAAAAGGGTTTAGCAGAGCTTTTAGGGATTGAGACTGGTGTATTGTTATCCAGTTCGTGAAGAGCACAATCCTTTTGAGTGGAACTAAGGAATCCCACAGTCTTTACTGATCTCTATGATACAGAGTCCATCCTGATGACTTGAAAGCTCTGAGGGACTAGTAGGTCTTTACAAGAGTGAGCACAGCACTTAGGAATTGAGACTGATGTACTGTCATCCAATTTGGGAAGAGCACAAACCATTTGAGTTGAACTAAGGAATCCCACAGTCTTTACTGATCCCTTAGATACAAGGTCTAGCCTCCTGACTGGAAAGCTCAGAGGGATTGGTAGGTCTTTATAAGAGTCAGCACTGCACTTTGAATTCTGAGAAACTGACCTAGATGGGCTGAAGCACGCATCAGAAAACAAGGGGATCCCTAGGATGGCTTCTTGGACAGTGTCAGGATTCTTTCTTATGGCAGAGTTCTGGAAGTGAACTTGGGATGCGCTAGCATGAGGCAAGGAATTAACCGTCTTTTCTTCAGTGTAAGTTTCTTGTACAAAGGTAGCAAAAGCACTTCCACTGTTAAGAACATTCTCCCCTGTTTGAGGTATAGAATCTCTAAACATGCATTATTTCTTTGTAATTCTTCTACAGACAGGGATTGGGGGTCATAATCACAGATATGATAATAGTTATACATTGATGGATCAGCAAGCCACACAATGTAGTACTGAATTTGCAATCTTTGATTTCCTTTAACAAGCCTATCCTTTAAACTAAGGTCTTTTTTAGAGGTTTTCAGAGAATGCATAGGTTTAGAAATGGTTGTCTTAACATGATAGGAAAACATTTTAGGTCTGTGTGTGCCTTTACTGCCTGGGGAGCTTGACATTTTTGGGTTGTGCATTCTGTCACGGTTTCGGGCGGGTCTGATCAGGACTCTGGTTGGGACACCCTTTGAGGTCACATAATATCACAAAGAGGTAGTGTACTGGGGCAGTAGAGCAGCTAAAGGCATACACGGGAAGGGACAGCTATGGACAGGCACAGGAAACAGGAAAGTAAAAGCAGAGCAACCCTTGTGTAAACAAACAGGAAACATATTACTAATGGACGAACATGCTGGGGTTGTACACAGAGTAGGGCGCAGAATCTCCCACAGTGAAAGGGAATGTCAATGTCTCTGTGCAGTTTGCTCTTACAGATAATCACCCTGCCAGCCCCATAGAAAGGAGGTAGCAGAAGTGATTCTGTCTCTGGACCCTAGCGCACAAACAAGGATAGTACTTACATACACAAGACAAGCTCTTGTGGGTCCATCTGGAAACACAGTGGCAATTCCTAGAAAACAGCAATAGCACACTGTCACTGTTAGGCACGAAAGACAACGTATAACACTATACAAGGATGGGGGCTGGATTTGCCTCCTGGAATCCGGGAGCCAACCCCAGTATAAAGGATGACACCTATACACTGGTGAAGACTGATAGAACACTTACCCAACACAAATACAGAGAGGAAACAGAAACAGAAGGAACACACTAAGAGACAGAGGCAGGGACTGGGAGCAGGCTCAGGCTGAAGCAAAGGCAGGACTAGGACTGGAAAACAGGATGCAAACTTCTGTCTGGAACCATCAGACAGGAATGGGAAACAGAGAGCAGGCTTTGGCTGGAACAAGCAAGGACAGGGCAGAAATACAGGGAGTAGGAATAAGCAGAAAGGAGGACTTGGAAACAGAGAGAAAATTCAGGCTGAAACAAGGCAGGAACAGGACAGAGAAACAGGGAGCAGGCTCTGGAACAAACAAACAGGTACAAGGTTAAGAGATAGGGAGCAGACTCTGTCTAGAACAATCAGGAACAGGGCAGAGAAACAGCAAACAGGTTCAAGCTGGAACAGAACAAGAACAGGAACAAGACTGGAACACTATCCGATAAAGGGTCTGTAACACAAAGGAATCGAACTCCAATGCACGACGGGGATCTTGAGGAAATGGCTGCTTATAAGCAGTTCCAAGCTGCAGAAAACCCCAGGTGGAATCACATGATTGGGCTGCAGAGGAGAGGTCTCAGGTGTGTGAAGTTTCAGACACTCTCAAGTCCTGGAGGAGACGATCCAGTGAAAAGGAGCAACTGGACTTCTCTCATAGAAACCAATGGGAAACAGAATCCAGGCTTTCCTGACTAACAGGTTGTGTATTATGGGATTTGCCTCGCAGGAAGCAAATGTAATGCTACAAAAGTATACCATGGTGAAAAGAGAAACAAACGGGAGGCAGCAAGGGACTCTAGATAAGTGTTCAAGGTGATTTCCAGGCTTCCGACAGTCCCCTTACAGCACCCCTTAGAAATGAGACGACCAAGTCGTAACAGTATACCCCCTCCGCCAGTCTGTTCAAGAAGAGAAGGCAATCCTTTGGCTGAAAAAAGTTGAAGAGGAAAAGCCACAGCAAGAAAATCCAACACCAACCTTGGTTGATAAGCTTACAGTTCTGCCACAGGTAACTCATCGAATGAGCAAAGCACGTATTAATACCCATATGGGCTCCAATATCTTTCCTCTTTATTGTTCGATTGATATGGGAGGAGTGCATGGAGTGGGTTTCTGGTGAAGTGGATTCAGGAGCAAGGAGATCTGGAATGACATTATGGGTGGTATTCTTTAGGACATTAGTTTCCTGGTCAGTACTTTCTTCTTTGGAGGAGATAATTGGCATATTAGTAACTGTCAGATCTGTAACACTCTCCGATGAGCAGGATATGTCTGTTTCTGCAGCAGTATTTGCATTAATTGTGGTCTGAGGGTAGCAAAGCATAGAGACTTGGGAGACATGGGTAACTGGTGTTCTCAAGGTAAACATGAAAAAGTCAGAATTTTCCTTAGTTTTGAATGACTTCGGATCATCAAATTCATGAGCCACAAGAGTTTTTAAGTCTTTAGAAACTGGATTAACATCTGCAAATGTAGAAGTTACACAAGCTAATTCTTTAGGGTGATCTTCATACAAGACTGATATTTCTTCATTGCAAGTGCTCTGTGGAGTATTTGTGGTATCAGAAAGAGTTTCTTTGCAAAGCGTTTCTACTACAGGTAGTTGATCTTCAACTCTGTTAACAGTGAAGGGTTGTTTTTGGGAAAGAAATAGAACTGGAGTCTCTTCAGAAATCGCCTTTCATTGTTATCTAAATTTTCAGCTCTAGCCTTTGAATTGATGATGGTTTCTTGCAATAAAACACTAAGGACAGTACTTATCATCAGATCTTCAAATACAAGATTCAAGTTCATGTCTTTAGTTTTAGTGGGAAATACTACATCTTTCAGTACTTGAGCTTCAGTTTCATATTGCTGGTTTTCAGGAATCTTTAATTTCATGGGCACAGCAGGTGGCATTGGTGTGACTGGTTTTACATCAAGATCAGATACCGGTAGATCAAAGATCTGTTCTTCACTAACCGTTGAGCTGGAAACAGGAAACACAGTGGCAGGGAACAGCAACTCAGGATCACTGGTTGAGGCTGCAATTGTGTCCATTTCTAGGAGAAGGCTGTCATTTCTTCTGACATGCTGTTTAATTTCAGATTGCTGGCTTTCTTCCTTGTCTGAAATCTCCATGGTTTGTTTTGACACAGAAGAGATTTTTAGACTTTCTGAGAAGTCTATTACATACTTAGTAACTGCAGGTATTTCTTCATGGTCAGAAAAATCCAGTAATTCACTTGAAACAGGAACTCTTTCTTCATTATCTGAAAATTCTATGATAGCGTTGGAAAGGGCAGGAGTATCCACACAATCTGAAAATTCTGGTGTTTGCGTCATTTGAACAGCACTATCTGCAGGTTTGTTCACCGCAGGGCAGGAACCACTATCATCACTAGATTCAGATTCTTCAACACTGTTGCACAACTAGCCCTTATTCTCCAGTAAAGTCATATCTTGGTTTATTAAGGTGGAGCTATTGGAGTCTGCATCAGAACTCTCTTCTTCCTTTGGCTTTATTTGTCCTGATAGAGGGGCTGAGACACTTCCTTCTGAAGACTCTGATTCATCCTTTGAATCAAAATGTGTCAAATCTCCCAGAGATGTCAGAGATTCAGTCAACTGTACCGGGACATTCTCTGGAGAACTACAAGCTGAGAGAGAGTCTGAAAAAGAGGCTGATATATTTTTAACTGGAGCAGTCTTTCGACATTCATTAATAGCAGAGAAAATCTTCTCTATAGTAGTCTTTGGAGGGGCACATGAAGTAGCATACTGTTCTTCAAGCCAAAGCTGGTGATCATTTGCTTTTTTGAGGTTTTCAAATTGACTTGCAGTAGTTTCCATCAGCTGCTTTGTTACTTCTTCTAACTTATAGATAGACAGAATGTCTGGTTCTGGCAACAGTGAAATATGCATTGATGAAAAGAGCCCACTTGCAAGATTTATAGTGTATGTTACAACATAATCATCGTAGAAGTCCAATATCTGCCTTTTAATCTGCCAGATCTGTTCTTTTAGTATGTGTATGTGCATATCGTTATCAAACCCACTCAGAATAGAAAAGGGTTTAGCAGAGCTTTTAGGGATTGAGACTGGTGTATTATTATCCAGTTTGAGAAGAGCACAAGCCTTTTGAGTGGAACTAAGGAATCCCACAGTCTTTACTGATCTCTATGATACAGAGTCTATCCTGCTGACTTGAAAGTTCTGATGGACTAGTAGGTATTTACAAGAGTGAGCACAGCACTTAGGAATTGAGACTGATGTACTGTCATCCAATTTGGGAAGAGCACAAACCATTTGAGTTGAACTAAGGAATCCCACAGTCTTTACTGATCCCTTAGATACAAGGTCTAGCCTCCTGACTTGAAAGCTCTGAGGGATTGGTAGGTCTTTATAAGAGTCAGCACTGCACTTTGAATTCTGAGAAACTGACCTTGATGGGTTGAAGCACGCATCAGAAAACAAGGGGATCCCTAGGATGGCTTCTTGGACAGTGTCAGGATTCTTTGTTATAGCAGAGTTCTGGAAGTGAACTTGGGATACGCTAGCATGAGGCAAGGAATTAACCGTCTTTTCTTCAGTGTAAGTTTCTTGTACAAAGGTAGCAAAAGCACTTCCACTGTTTAGAACATTCTCCCCTGTTTGAGGTGTAGAATCTCCAAACATGCATTATTTCTTTGTAATTCTTCTACAGATAGGGATTGGGGGTCATAATCACAGATATGATAATAGTTATACATTGATGGATCAGCAAGCCACACAATGTAGTACTTAATTTGCAATATTTGATTTCCTTTAACAAGTCTATCCTTTAAACTAAGGTCTTTTTTAGAGGTTTTCAGAGAATGCATAGGTTTAGAAATGGTTGTCTTAACATGATAGGAAAACATTTTAGGTCTGTGTGTGCCTTTACTGCCTGGGGAGCTTAACATTTTTGGGTTGTGCATTCTGTTACGGTTTCGGGCGGGTCTGATCAGGACTGGTTGGGACACCCTTTGTGGTCACATAATATCACAAATAGGTAGTGTACTGGGGCAGTAGAGCAGCTAAAGGCATACACGGGAAGGGACAGCTATGGACGGGCACAGGAAACAGGAAAGTAAAAGCAGAGCAACCCTCTTGTGAACAAACAGGAAACGGATTACTAATGGACAAACATGCTGGGGTTGTACACAGAGTAGGGTGCAGAACCTCGCACAGTGACAGGGAAAGTCAATGCCTCTGTGCAGTTTTCTCTTACAGATAGTTGCCCTGCCAGCCCCATAGAAAGGAGGTAGCAGAAGTGATTCTGTCTCTGGACCCTAGTGCACAAACAAGGATAGTACTTACATACACAAGACAAGCTCTTGTGGGTCCATCTGGAAACACAGTGGCAATTCCTGGAAAAAGAGCAATAGCATACTGACACTGTTAGGCACGAAAGACAACATATAACACTGGACAAGGATGGGGGCTGGAATTGCCTCCAGGAAACCAGGAGCCAACCCCAGTACAAAGGAGGACACTTATACACTGGTGAAGACTGATAGAACACTTACCAGACACAAATACAGAGAGGGAACAGAAACAGAAGGAACAAACTAAGAGACAGTGGCAGGAACTGGGAACAGGCTCAGACTGAAGAAAAAGCAGAACTAGGACTGGAAAACAGGGTGCAAACTTCTGGCTAGAACAAACAGACAGGAACGGAAAACAGAGATCAGGCTTTGGCTGGAACGAAAAAGGACAGGGCTGAAATACAGGGAGTAGGAATAAGCAGAAAACAGGACTTGGAAACAGAGAGCAAGTTCAGGTTGAAGCAAGGCAGGAACAGGACAGAGAAACAGGGAACAGGCTCTGGAAGAAATAAACAGGTACAAGGTTAAGAGATAGGGAGCAGACTCTGGCTGGAACAATCAGGAACAGGGCAGAGAAACAGGAAACAGGTTCAAGTTGAAACAGAACAGGAACAAGACTGGAACACCATCCGATAAACGGTCTGTAACACAAAGGAATCAAACTCCAATGCACAACGGGGATCTTGAGGAAATGGCTGCTTATAAGCATTTCCAAGCTGCAGAAAGCCTCAGGTGGAATCACATGACTGGGCTGAACAGGAGAGGCCTCAGGTGTGTGTAGATTCAGACACTCGCAAGTCCTGGAAGAGAGGATCTGGTGAAAAGGAGCAACTGGACTTATCCCATAGAAAGCAATGGGAAACAGAATCCAGGCTTTCCTGACTACCAGGTTGTGCATTATGGGATTTGCAGTCCCAGGAAGCAAATGTAATACTACAAAAGTATACCATGGCGAAAAGAGAAACAAACAGGAGGCAGCAAGGGACTCTAGATAAGTGTTTAAGGTGATTCCCAGGCTCCCAACAGTCCCCTTACAGCACCCACTAGAGATGGGACGACTGAGTCGTAACATGAATAGGCAGTGCCTGCCCCACACAAAGGACTGATTACTCCCTACTGTGCCAGGGCTAGGAAGAAATGACCTCTGTGCACTTCAAAGACTCTTTTTGAAGTCATCCCCACTTCAAAGGGACATTTGGGTATAAGTACTGGGTTTCTGACCCCACCAAATCAGACACTTCTGGTCCTACAACCAAGCTCTGTCAGAACAACTGCTGTGCTGCATCAAGGGTTGTCACTCTGCTGGACTGCTGACCTGGAAGTACTGTTTTTATGCTGTGCTGCCCTGCTGCCTGCTGCTCTCTAACCTTGCTGAGCGAGAACTGGACTCTACCTTCCAACGCAAAGTGATCTCCAAGGGCTTGTTGGCTTTCCTTCTGTAGCTAGAGACTCAGGGATATCAAAGTCTGTATCCCTGCTCCTGTGCCTGGTCACTGGAAGTGGAGTCAGATACTTGTACCAGTGAAATCCACCAATCTCCTGCCTGCTGGAAGCAGCATTCAATGCATCAACTCTGTTGCAGGAGTAGAACCGGCACATCGCATTCGGAACCAGCACTTCACCACCACATTGTCGCTGCATTGGAACTACTGCATTGCCCCAACTCCTGAAGGAAGATTGACGCATCCCTTTACTCCGTGGAGAATCCCAGCACATCAGCTTTGGAACCGATGCATCACAGCACTGGTGCTTCACCTTCAGAACCAACACATTGCGAGCACTGCATGAGGAAAATCAATGCATTTTGTTTTTGCTACCAGGGTCAAGGTACTCTCTCCCCAATATTGAGACAATTTATAGGGTAACCATCAATTAACCTTAGAGGTCGACATGGATCTTTGGACCTCAGATAGGAGTGAGATGGTTAACAGCAATGAAATCAAATCAATAAACATAACTTTTCAACAATATTGGAGTCAGCAACTTATACACACCATGACCCATGTGGCCCTGAATCACCACACCAGTTTAGTAAAATTCAAACATTTATTGCCCTTAAGATTAACAATGTTAAGATCACGTAAACCAAACGCGAGACCAAATGATAAAAATACATGAAAAACACAGGCTGACCAAACCTTTGAAAGAATCTTAATCTAGACAGAATATATATCATTAAGCTATGGCACTAACCAAAAGTAGTGGTTGGGTTTTTAAAAGACAAAACATAAAAAATCAGCAAAGAAAGTGCTGTCTTCATCAGTGGAGCTTCCTCTAGTCATCTTCACTGGACAGTGAAATAATAGGAAAAAGTTCAGTAATGTTTAGCCTTAATGCGTCTGAAGAGTAAGTGACAGAAACCTAACACATAACACATTATTACACTAGCAATAATAAAAACACATCTGAACACAGCCAGGAACAGAGAGGAACTGAGTTTACATCACCTAATTCCGTTCTGTTAAACTCCTAGAAAGCAACTAGCTAAAACAGTATTGGTCAGTCTAGGGGGGCTTAGGTCAAAACCTATAGGGTCTTCTCCATGTTCACAGTTGTAACCTTTCTTCATTTTTTGCATTCACCATTGGTTCATCCTTTCTCAATTTCTGCAGCAAAATACAAATGTTGCAGATTACACACAAGCCTATTCATAAAGTCAGTAGGTCTTTGATTTGCAAGTACATATTGGCCCTCATTACAACCCTGGTGGTCAGTGTTAAAGCGGTGGCAACACCGCCAACAGGCCGGCAGTAAGAAAATTTGATTACGACCACGGCGGAACCCGCCAACATAGACATCCACTTTAACACTCTGACCGCCAGGGCGGTAGCAACAAACACGGCGGTGGTCACCACCAACAGACAGGTGGAAGACAATGTACCACCCACCCTTTTTATAAGAGGCCAATCCACCAACTTTCCAGGGCGGTACCAACGACATCAAAAGCATGGCAGAAACAGTACACTGTAGGGGAGCCACTCACTTTCCGACACTCCACGAAGAACCAGGACGCCATGGAGCCCGAATTGCAGGTCCTCCCCATGTTGATGTATCTACTAATACACCAGGAAGTAGAAAGAAGGCGGCGCCGACAACGATGGCGAGTACTGCACCTAGCACACAGGGGAGGGGGAGGTAAAAGAGAGTATCACATACACGCAGCATGCAATCTCCCCTCCCCCCACCCTCACCTACAACATCATACACACTAACAAATCCAACAACATGACATATACACCCCGTCACCCCCTGGAAGAACGCAAGGACAAAAGGAAATGAGTTCAACCAGTGATATTTTGGAACAATCAGATATATCAATCGAATAAAAAGAAATCAGTATATACAAATGTTTACATGATGTACTGTCCTTTGTAAATGTCCGTGGACCAGTGGTCCCAAAAATCATGGGCAAAGCCCACACATGACACCTGCATCAAAACGGAGAGAACACTGCAGGGCCATCAGGTTGAAAAACACAGGCACCTCAGGGGAAGGGGAGGGGGGGCACCTCAGCCGGAAGATGATACTACGCCACTGCTCCTCTAGGGGGCTCCATGCCCACAGCGATGTCCTGGGGAGTGCAAAGCCACAGTCTCTCAAGTCTCTCTAGTGGGTGCTTTGCCCACTGCTTGCTCCTGGGGAGTGCAAAGCCATAGTCTCTTTAGTGGATGGCTTATCCACTGGTTCTGGAGGGGGCTTGGTGCCCAGAGTGCTTCATCCTGCCAAGGATTGGGGGAGTGGATGCATATCTCCACTGGTTCTGGAGGGGGCTTTGTGCCCAGAGTGCTTCATGCTGACAAGGATTGGGTGAGTGGATGCATATCTCCACTGGTTCTGGTGGGGAATTTATGCCCAGTCTGCTTCATCCTGCCAAGGATTGGGAGAGTGGATGCATATCTCCACTGGTTCTGGAGGGGGCTTTGTGCCCAGAGTGCTTCATCCTGCCTAGGATTGGGCGAGTGGATGCATATCTCCACTGGTTCTAGAGGGGGCTTTGTGCCCAGAGTGCTTCATGCTGACAAGGATTGGGTGAGTGGATGCATATCTCCACTGGTTCTGGAGGGGAATTTATGCCCAGTCTGCTTCATCCTGCCAAGGATTGGGAGAGTGGATGCATATCTCCACTGGTTCTGGAGGGGGCTTTGTGCCCAGAGTGCTTCATCCTGCCAAGGATTGGGCGAGTGGATGCATATCTCCACCGGTTCTCGAGGGGGCTTTGTGTCCAGAGTGCTTCATCCTGCCAAGGATTGGGCGAGTGGATGCATATCTCCACTGGTTCTGGAGGGGGCTTTGTGCTCAGTGATGCTGCCTGGGGTGTGGCAGTTCCCATTCCCTCACCAGGGTGTCTCAGCCATGAGATGTGCAGGGAACAGGTAGCATGATACTCCATGAAGGCAGAGCCACACTCCATCCTGCGGCGACTTAGGCTGCAAACTGTTGGTAGTGCCAGTGCTGGTGCCTCATGTGATGTGTGTGCTGGGTCCAGGACGTCACATACAGTTCTGGAGGGGGCTTTGTGCCCAGAGTGCTTCATCCTGCCAAGGATTGGGCGAGTGGGAGTGGAGGAAGAGGTAGTGGTTGTAGGAGGTGTACGTCTGCTGAGTTTGGGTGAAGGTGCATGGGCTGGAGGCTGTTGTGAGGTGGATGGCTGTGAGTGGGTGTGTGCCTGCGTTTGTGTACTTGGGAGGAGAGCTCACAGACACACTGGGAGAGGACACGGGGACGTGTGAATGGTTGTGGGAGTGGTGATTGTAATGGAGGGGTGTGTTGTGATGGGCGTGCTGGTGATGGGGGCAGTAGCTGATGATGTAGTGCATGCAGGTGTGAGTGTAGACGATACTGGGAGGGAAGTGGAGGAAGAGGAGGAGGGGTACACAGTGGAAGCAGTGGATGTTGGTATGTGTACATGGGTATGGTGCTTGTGTGAGTGTCTGTATGATGATGTGTGGTGCTATTGTTTTCCTGAGCCAGTTTTGTTTGTTGATGTGTGTGCATGCTGGTCTGGAGGTGTGCTTGGGAGAGGCTGGGGTTGAGGGGATTGAGACTGGGGAGAGGAAGTTCGAGGGGGAGGCTGGACACAGGGACAAATGCTGAGGCCAGGGCCTGAAATGCTCTGTGTTGGGCCGCCACCCCAGAATGAATGCCCTCCAGGTATGCATTTGTTTGTTGCAAATGCATCTCAACACCCTGGATAGCATTCAGAATGGTTGATTGCCCAATAGTGAGGGATCTCAGGAGGTAAATAGCCATCTCACTGAGGGCAGCATGGCCTGAGGTGCCTAGGGCGAAGGAGATGCCCACCCTCCTGGGTGAGCGGGCACGGGAAACACACTTTCCTAGGGGCTGCTAGGAGGGTGGTGCCGACAGGGAGCTTCCATCGAAGAAGGAGTCGCTCTCACTGGTATCCCCTCCAGTCCCCATCCTGGAGCTCCCCTCGCCCTCCGTCCCACTGGTGGCTTCACCCTCTTTGGGTTCAACCTTATGGGCCATGTGGGATGCAGCTACCTCTGTCGCCGGTGCCTCTGTTCCTCCGCCAGATGATTCTAATGCACACAAGGACAGGGTGACAAAACAAGAAGGGGGGGATAGACAGAGGACACACATGGTCAATGCCAGCAACACAACTACTGTTGGCGTACACAAGACACACTGAGCTGTCCTATGCACTAGGCCGTGCCCAACCACTCACTAAGGTAGTCACCAGCCCATGGGGTACAATGTCTAACGCCAGCACCTGCACACCTGACACCCACAGGGGCCTGCGCAGAAGTAGTTGGCCACTTCTACCATTGGGGTAGGGGTGCTTCAGAGCCTGCAAACAAGGGACCTACCCTGCCATGATCGCCCTGGCCTAGGGGCACCCACAGCCCACATCCCCCACCCAGCTAGTTCCTAAAGCACGCAAAGTCAGCTTTCTGAGACTGTACTCATCCCCTTGTGGCTGCTGTGATGCCCTCAGGCGCCCATCCAACTCCGGATAGGCAACCGCCAGGATGCGGAATATCAGGGGGGTTATGTTGCAACGGGCACCCCTTCTTGGTCCAGCGGCGCAGGTACTCCCATCTCTTGCGGCAGTGGGTGCTCCGCCTGTGATAGACCCCCAGGGTCATCACCTCCTTGGCGATGTCACCCCAACTATCCTCCTTCTGGTGGGCGCTGACATGAGGGTAAAGACAAAGGAAAATGTAATTACTCACTAGTCCCGACTGTCATACTCATTGCCCACCAGTTCCCACCCATGCCCTGATGCACATACACTGACCACCTCTCATGTAGCAGTCAGGGCAGGACATCTCACTCCCGTACATGTGGCTCACATCCACACCACTCCAAACAGTCATTGCCCACGCATCATGCTCACAGTGTACTCACCTGTTTGTCTGGAGGACCATAAAGTAGCGTGTACTGGGGGAGGACCCCATCCACCAGTTTCTCCAATTCCTCCGCAGTGAAGGCAGGGGCCCTTTCCCCAGACACTCGAGCCATTGTCTCTTCCAGACACAGGTCACAGCAGCACTTGCAATGTAGGTCCTCTCTTGTTAATGGTCAGGTATCAAGTGAGTGAATGGGTAGAAAATGGCGGTGACGTCCACGGCGGTGCGTACCATCACCACCGGCGTACATCACCATTGGCTCCTGGAACCTATAGGGCCCAATGATAACCAATGCAGAGTTGCAGGGCAATCTTCGACCCCCTACCACGATGCTGCACAATGCCAGCACAATGCCAGCACAGTTATCTCATTTCCCCTTGTCCCTCCTCACAGGTCAGGCAGCCGCCATTTCAGGGGGGCACATGGCATGGCACCTAACTGCGTCACTGCACATATTTGCACATATACTGAATCTCGGTTTCACACATTGCTCCTGTAACATTAATTCAGACACAGTTTTGCTATCTATGTGGTAAAGGAACTTCTGCTCATCGTTCTCCTCCATAGGGTACTACCGCTGAGGCAGATGATGAGATGGCGGCATCCTCCAGTGTACAGACCCCTGGTGGACCTGTCAACAATGGAGGATAGACACATCATAATCATGTACAGACTTGATCGTGCCGCAATCCAAGAACTGTGGACCCAATTGGAGCCAGACCTGATGTCAGCTATCTGCCAGCCCACAGGTATCCCCACCCAATGCAGGTCCTGTCAGTGCTCCATTTCGTGGCAAGTGGCTCCTTCCACACTACAGTGGTCATGGCATCAGGGATGTCTCAGCCAATGTTCTTTAACGTGTTGACTAGAGTGTTGTCTGCCCTGCTGAAACACATGCACAGCTACATCGTGTTCCCCCAGGTGGAGGATTTGGCCACTGTGAAATCTGACTTCTATGCCCTGGGACATATCCCCCACATCATTGGTGCCATTGATTGTACAAATGTGGCATTTGTACCCCCACGCAGTAATGAACAGGTGTACAAGAATAGAAAAAGCTATAATTCCATGAATGTGCTGATGGTGTGTTTGGCGGGCCAGTACATCTCCCATGTGAATGCCAAATATCCTGGCTCTGTGCATGACGCCTATATCTTGCGAAATAGCAGCATCCCGTATGTGATGGGCCTACTCCAGAGGCACCAGGTATGGCTTATAGGTGAGGCCAAGGCCCCCACACAGTATGAGTAGGTGTCTGGGCATGGGGTTGTCCTACGGGTTAGCGTGTGTCTCACAATTGTCCCTCGATATTTACAGGCGACTCTGGTTACCTCAACCTGTCATGGCTACTGACCCCAGTGAGGAATCCCAGGACAAGGGCAGAGGAACATTACAATGAGGCACATGGGCGAACTAGGAGGATTATTGATAGGACATTCGGCGTCCTGAAAGCCAGATTCCGGTGCCTCCATCTGACAGGTGGATCCCTGTACTACTCACCCAAGAAGGTGTGCCAGATCATCTTGGCATGCTGTATGTTGCACAACCTGGCATTGAGACGCCAGGTGCCTTTTCTGCTGAAGGATGAGCCCGGTGATGGCCTTGTGTCAGCGGTGGAGCCTGTGGACAGTGAGGAAGAGGAGGCAGAGGAAGAAGATGTTGACAACAGAACAAACATTATCCTGCAGTACTTCCAGTGAAACACAGGTAAGAGTCTGTAACTCCTCTTCACATTTCAGTCTACTTTAGGACATTGTACATGGCAGCCTCTTACCCTCTGTCTATGGCCACTGACTGTTCCCTTTGGGTTTCCTTTTTGAGATCTGTGTACCCCATTCTGACTTCTGCTATGTGTACTGCTGCCCAACAACTGTCATACATTGGTATGAGTAACTGAACATATACCTTGCAATGCTTTGCTAATGTTGTACTATTACATTTGTGAATCATCAGACTGACTCCAGATTGGTATTTGTTTCAAGGGTGTTTATTTTAGGTGCTAATACGTTGAAGTGGCTGGGGTGATGGTGGAGGAAGGTCCATGGTAGAGTCCAGTCTATTTGTATCACAGGTGCATTGTCCAAGGGGGCATAGGAAGTGGAGCAATGTCAGTTCAAGGTGGACAGGGTAAAAGAGTGGGACAGAAGGGTGACAATCAAGAGAGTCCTTTTTCCTGGCGGGGGTCTTGGCAATGTTCTCTGTCTTCTGCCTGGATCACAGGAACCGTTTGTGGGGTGGTTCTCCTTCTGCAGGGGGTGGGGTACTGGTGGCCTGTTGGTCCTGTGGCAGTGCCTCCTGTCCACTAGCGCTGGCGAAGGTGGAAGAGTGTTCCTCGGTTTGGCTAGTGTCAGGGGCCCTTTGTTGTACCACTGCTTCCCTCATGGTCTTGCCCATATCAGCCAGCACCCCTGCTATGGTGACCAGGATGGCGTAGATTTTTGTGAGTTCATCCCTGATCCCCATGTAGTGTCCCTCCTGCAGCCGCTGGGTCTCCTGACCCCAGGTGCCTGATCGTCCTGGGTTTGGGGGTTGTCTGGGGTCCCTGTAGTGGTGGACACACTGCTTATTGACGTTTCCTGGGAACGGTGGCATGGGCCTGCTTGGTGGGTGCTGTGGTGGTGTTTCCTGAGGGGGGAGGCTCTGTGGTGGGTTGGGACTGTGGCAGGGGAACCGACTTTGCAGAGGTCCCAGATGGGCCAGGTTGGTCATCGTGATCCAGGCTTTGAAGAGCTGTTGTCATCACTGTGGGTCTCTTCTGGGGGGACTGGATGCAGATGGCACCTCCTGTCCGGTGACGTTGGGTAGGGGTCCTGTTGGGATGCAAATGCATTGTTATTGTATCTGTGTGTGCTATCTTGTGCATGGGTGTGTTTCCCTTATAGAATTGAGCTTTCTCTGTCGCCTTGGCTTTGAATGAT
Source organism: Pleurodeles waltl (assembly GCF_031143425.1). Classification (NCBI taxonomy): domain Eukaryota; kingdom Metazoa; phylum Chordata; class Amphibia; order Caudata; family Salamandridae; genus Pleurodeles; species Pleurodeles waltl. Next base: position 563,125,918 of record NC_090444.1, read on the forward strand.
TGCTGATTTTGAGGGCTGGGTGAGTCTCTCTACTGGGCATGCTGTGGTGATGGCTGCCCATGCAGGGCTGTGATGGGTGTCCATGCATTGTTGTGGCATGTAGGGCTTGGTACTGGGATGTGTGGGTTGTGATGGTGGGGTGGATGTGAGGTGATGGAGTGATGGGAGTGAGGGTGAGGGTGGGGGTATGTGATAGCATGCCGTTAGGGTGGGGGGTATCAAGTAGTTAAGATTTGTCTTACCAGAGTCCAGTCCTCCTGCTTCTCCTGCGAGGCCCTCAGGATGCTTGATCGCCAAGACTTGCTCCTCCCATGTTTTTAGTTGTGGGGGAGAGGGTGGGGATCCACTGCCAGTCCTCTGTACTGCTATCTGGTGTTTTGAAACCAGAGAACGCACCTTCCCCCATAGGTCGTTCCACCTCTTCCTGATGTCCTCCCTGGTTCTTGGATGCTGTCCCACGGCGTTGACCCTTTCGACAACTCTCCGCCATGGCTCCATCTTCCTTGCAATGGAAGTCTGCTGCACCTCTTATCCGAATAGCTGTGGCTCTACCTGGATGATTTCCTCCACCACTGTCTATGGCCACTGACTGTATCCTTTGGGCTTTGGGTTTCCTTTTTGAGATCTGTGTACCCCATTCTGGCTTCTGCTATGTGTACTGCTGCCCAACAACTGTCATACATTGGTATGAGTAACTGAACATATACATTGCAATGCTTTGCTAATGTTGTTCTATTACATTTGTGAATCATCAGACTGACTCCAGATTGGTATTTGTTTCAATGGTGTTTATATTAGGTGCTAATAAGTATAGTGGTATGTTGAAGTGGCTGGGGTGATGGTGGAGGAAGGTCCATGGTAGAGTCAAGTCTATTTGTATCACAGGTGCATTGTCCAAGGAGGAATAGGAAGTGGAGCAATGGCAGTTCAAGGTGGACAGGGTAAGAGAGTGGGACATTACAATGAGGCACATGGGTGAAATAGGAGGATTATTGATAGGACATTCGGCCTCCTGAAAGCCAGATTCCAGTGCCTCCATAAGACAGGTGGATCCCTGTACTACTCACCCAAGAAGGTGTGACAGATCATTGTGGCATGCTGTATGTTGCACAACCTGGCATTGAGATGCCAGGTGCCTTTTCTGCTGAAGGATGAGCCCGGTGATGGCCTTGTGGCAGCGGTGGAGCCTGTGGGCAGTGAGGAAGAGGAGGCAGAGGAAGAAGATGTTGACAACAGAACAAACATTATCCTGCAGTACTTCCAGTGAAACACAGGTAAGAGACTGTAACTCCTCTTCACATTTCAGTCTACTTTAGGACATTGTACATGGCATCCTCTTACCCTCTCTCTATGGCCACTGAGTGTTCCCTTTGGGTTTCCTATTTGAGATCTGTGTACCCCATTCTGGCATCTGCTATCATCTGCTATGTGTACTGCTGCCCAACAACTGTCATACATTGGTATGAGTAACTGAACATATACCTTGCAATGCTTTGCTAATGTTGTACTATTACATTTGTGAATCATCAGACTGACTCCAGATTGGTATTTGTTTCAAGGGTGTTTATTTTAGGTGCTAATAAGTATAGTGGTATGTTGAAGTGGCTGGGGTGATGGTGGAGGAAGGTCCATGGTAGAGTCCAGTCTATTTGTATCACAGGTGCATTGTCCAAGGGGGCATAGGAAGTGGAGCAATGGCAGTTCAAGGTGGACAGGGTAAAAGAGTGGGACAGAAGGGTGGCAATCAAGAGAGTCCTTTTTCCTGGCGGGGGTCTTGGCAATGTTCTCTGTCTTCTGCCTGGATCACAGGAACCGTTTGTGTGGTGGTTCTCCTTCTGCAGGGGGTGGGGTACTGGTGGCCTGTTGGTCCTGTGGCGGTGCCTCCTGTCCACTAGCGCCGGCGAAGGTGGAAGGCTGTTCCTCGGTTTGGCTAGTGTCAGGGGCCCTTTGTTGTACCACTGCTTCCCTCATGGTCTTGCCCATATCAGCCAGCACCCCTGCTATGGTGACCAGGATGGCGTAGATTTTTGTGAGTTCATCCCTGATCCCCATGTAGTGTCCCTCCTGCAGCCGCTGGGTCTCCTGAAACTTGGCCAGTACCATGCTCATGGTCTCCTGGGAATGGTGGTATGCTCCCATGATGTTTGAGAGTGCCCCGTGGAGGGTCGGTTCCTTGGGCCTGTCCTCCCCCGTCACACAGCAGTCCTCCCAGCTTCCCTGTTGTCCTGTGCCTCTGTCCCTGATACCGTGTGCCCACTGGCACTGACCCCAGGTGCCTGATCGTCCTGGGTTTGGGGGTTGTCTGGGGTCCCTGTAGTGGTGGACACACTGCTTATTGACGTGTCCTGCGGACGGTGGCATGGGCCTGCTTGGTGGGGGCTGTAGTGGTGTTTCCTGAGGGGGGAGGCACTGTGGTGGGTTGGGACTGTGGCAGGGGAACCGACTTTCCAGAGGTCCCAGATGGGCCAGGTTGTTCATCGTGATCCAGGCGTTGCAGAGCTGCTGTCATCACTGTGGGTCTCTTCTGGGGTGACTGGATGCAGCTGGCACCTCCTGTCCGGTGACGTTGGGTAGGGCCCTGTTGGGATGCAAATGCATTGTTATTGTATCTGTGTGTGCCATCTTGTGCATGGGTGTGTTTCCCTTATAGAATTGAGCTTTCCGTGTCGCCTTGGCCTTGTGTGATTGCTGATTTTGTGGGCTGGATGAGTCACTCTACTGGGCATGCTGTGGGGATGGCTGCCCATGCAGGGCTGTGATGGGTGTACATGCATTGTTGTGGCATGTAGGGCTTGGTACTGGGATGTGTGGGTTGTGATGGTGGGGTGGATGTGAGGTGATGGAGTGATGGGAGTGAGGGTGAGGGTGGGGGTATGTGATAGCATGCAGTTAGGGTGGGGGGAATCAAGTAGTTAAGATTTGCCTTACCAGAGTCCAGTCCTCCTGCTTCTCCTGCGAGGCCCTCAGGATGCATGATCGCCAAGACTTGCTCCTCCCATGTTGTTAGTTGTGGGGGAGAAGGTGGGGGTCCACCGCCAGTCCTCTGTACTGTTATCCGGTGTTTTGAAACCACAGAACACACCTTCCCCCATAGGTCATTCCACCTCTTCCTGATGTCCTCCCTGGTTCTTGGATGCTGTCCCACGGTGTTGACCCTTTCGATGACTCTCCGCCATGGCTCCATCTTCCTTGCAATGGACGTTTGCTGCACCTCTTATCCGAATAGCTGTGGCTCTACCCGGATGATTTCCTCCACCATGACCCTTAGTTCCTCCTCTGAAAACCTGGGGTGTCTTTGAGGTGCCATATGTGGTGTGAGTGATATGTGTGAGGTGATGTGTGGGGTGATGTGTTGGGATGTATAATGTGATGTGCGTGGATGGTGTCTGAGTGATGGTGTTCTGTGCCTCTGAGTGATTGTGTGCTCTTTGCTTGTCTCTCTGTGCTTTGTCTCTTTTTTGTTGTTGTAAGGGGTTGTGGGTAATGTGTGTGTGTGTTTTATAGTGGATTGGGTGTGTGGGTGTGGTGTGTGTATGTGTGTCAGGTGTGTGTAGTTTGAATTATCCAATGTGGTTGTGTTTTTTAAGTGTGTGTGTAGTTTGAGCGCAGTGGTGTGTACCGCCAATGGTTTACCACGTTGAATGGCCGCCACATTGATTTGTGGGTTGTGATACTGTGGGGGTATTCCTGTTGCTGTGACAGTGTGGGTTTTGCTATTGCCAGTTTATCACTGACCTTTGGTGTGGCGGACTTGTGTGGGGGTCTGTATTGTGGTGGTATTCTCTGTGTGGGTCATAATACCGTAGCGGAATACCGCCGCAGCACGGCGGTAAGTGAGATTTACCGCCAGGGTTGTAAGGAGGGCCATTGTCTTCAGGAAGCCAGACAAAATGTCATAGCACTGGAACATAACTTTCCACAGTGCAATTGAAATACAGGATGCTTAGAAAAATAATTTCACATTGTTAGCATTTTGAACATTTTGAATATTTCAACTGCAATATCTAACATGAGGCCTTTTTAAAACGAATTCTAAAACATGCAGCAAAACATGTCATAACTTTCAAACCATTCATTCTTTTAGTACATTTTAATAATGCACACACAAAATAGAATTTATTAGACAGTTATTTATTGTTATTGTCTAACTAGATTTATGGCTGCCACCAGAATGCTTGTGTTTTCTAAAACACACCTTTTTCTAAAACATGTTTTCAGCATTACACATTTTAAGCATGATATTTCATTTTGTTTAAGTAGCACACTTTTATTAATTATATTTGGGCTACAACAATTTAAAACCTAACTTTTGGTATCTGCATTCTAAGTGTATTAATGAGCAAAAAAAATATCTAGCAGGAAAGGATTCCAGAGACAGAAGAAAGAACAGCGAGGATAAACGTTTCTTAAAAGCCCGTGGTGAGAAAATAGAAGAATGTGATTTTGCAACCTCTGGAATGGGAGTAGACAGCATCAGCAGATTTCATGGAAAGTGTATGAATAAAAATGTCTTCATTGCTTCAAACATATGCCTTCTAGGCGAGCAGGTCTATGAGTACTTCCAGCGTAGTGCTGAAGAAATAAGAAGGCGAGAAAATATGTTTTTGGAGCTGTTCTTATATTTTAAAATACTTTATATTGAGGGTCACAGGGGGCAAAAAAGAGATTTTCAAATGACCATGAACTCTTTGAAGAAGTAGCAAAGTAGCTAAATGTGTGGCTGCACTTGAATTTTCTTTAAATGGATTTATGAACAAACTTTGAAATAAGAAATTATGGTGGTCATTACAACCCTGGCGGACGGTGTTAAAGCGGCGGTAAGACCGCCAACAGGCCAGCGGAATTATTATTTTTTTAATTACGACCGCGGCGGAAACCGCCAACAAAGACAGCCACTTTAACACTCCAACCGCCACGGCGGTACAAACAAACAGGTCGGCGGTCACCACCAACAGACAGGCGGAGGACAATGTACCGCCCACAGTATTATGACAGTCCAATCCGCCACCTTTTCCGGGGCGGATTCACCGTGGATAAAAACACGGTGGAAACAGGAATTTCGAAGGGAAAATGCTCACCTCTACACACTCCACGAGGAAGGAGGACACCATGGACCCGGAACTCCAAATCCTCCCTGCGATAGTCTTCCTGCTCCTGTACCAGGAGCACCAACGCAGGCGACGAAGACCACAGTGAGTACTGCACCTACGACACAGGGGAGGGAGGAGGGAAAAAACAGGGACACACACCCGCAGCACGCAACACCCCCACCCTCACCCATTACAACACACACACTAATACGTATCTAAACATTATAGTTACACCCTCCAACCCCCCTGGAAGAATGCAAAGACAAAAGGAAATTAGTGTAACCATTGTAATATATCAAAATGCAGTAAGTAAAAATATACATATATACACTATTAACAAAATATACACCAAGAATAGTAGTCCAGGTATTGCACCATTCATAGTCCGTGGACAACTGGGCCCAAAATGCATGGGCGAGGCCCACACACGATACCAGATCAAAACAGAGAGAACACTGCAGGGGCATCAGATAGAAATACAACAGGCACCTCAGGGGGAAGGGGGGGCACCTCAGGCGGATGAGTGCACGACGCCAGATCAACGAGGGGGCTCCATGCCCATTGATGTATCCTGGGGAGTGCAAAGCCACAGTCTCTCAAGTCTCTACAGTGGGTGGTTTGCCCACTGTTCCATCCTGGGGAGTGCAAAGCCACAGTCTCTCAAGTCTCTACAGTGGGTGGTTTGCCCACTGTTCCATCCTGGGGAGTGCAAAGCCACAGTCTCTCAAGTCTAACAAGTGGGTGGTTTGCCCACTGTTCCATCCTGGGGAGTGCAAAGCCACAGTCTCTCAAGTCTAACAAGTGGGTGGTTTGCCCACTGTTCCATCCTGGGGAGTGGAAAGCCACAGTCTCTCAAGTCTAACAAGTGGGTGGTTTGCCCACTGTTCCATCCTGGGCAGTGCAAAGCCACAGTCTCTCAAGTCTAACAAGTGGGTAGTTTGCCCACTGCTGCATCCTGGGGAGTGCAAAGCCACAGTCTCTCAAGTGGATAACAGTCTCCACTGGTTCTGGAGGGGGACTGGTGCCCAGAGTGCTTCATCCTGGGAAGGACAGACGGAGTGGATGCATGTCTCCACTGGTTCAGGAGGGGGACTGGTGCCCAGAGTGCTTCATCCTGGGAATGACAGACGGAGTGGATGCATGTCTCCACTGGTTCAGGAGGGGGACTGGTGCCCAGAGTGCATCACTCACCCCGTGACGGTCCCTGTTTCGTCAGTGCCCCTGCCGGTCATGGGCTAGCGGTGCTTGAGTTGGCAGTGCTTGCCCTGTTCAGCGGTGCTTGCCCTGTTCAGCGGTGCTTGAGTTGGCGGTGCTTGCCCTGTTCAGCGGTGCTTGCTCTGTTCAGCAGTGCTTGAGTTGGCGGAGCTTGCCCTGTTCAGCGGTGCTTGAGTTGGCAGTGCTTGCCCTGTTCAGCAGTGCTTGCCCTTTTCAGCGGTGCTTGAGTTGGCGGTGCTTGCCCTATTCAGCAGTGCTTGCCCTGTTCAGCGGTGCTTGAGTTGGCGGTGCTTGCCCTGTTCAGCAGTGCTTGAGTTGGCGGTCCTTCATTGCCCAGCTGGGCTGGGGCTGGCGGTCCTTCATTGGTCAGCTGGGCTGTGGCTGGCGGGGCCCTCCTGTGCAGCTGGACGGTGGCTGGCGGTGGCCTCCTGGGCAGCGAGGATGGGGCTGGCGGAGCCCTCCTGGGCAGCGAGGATGGGGTTGCCGGTGGCCTCCTGGGCAGCGAGGATGGGGCTGGCGGTGGCCTCCTGGGCAGCGAGGATGGACTGGCGGTGGCCTCCTGGGCAGCGAGGATGGGGCTGGCGGGGCCCTCCTGGGCAGCGGGGATGATGGCGTTCTTCTCCGCCGTGCTGCTCCTCCCAGACTTGACGGCTTTCTTGTGGCCCTTCCCCACCTTGGGAGGAGTCACAGCTGAGTCCACACTCCCACCAGGACCCGTGGGAGCGGCTTGGGGGGCTGGAGTCTTCCCCCTCTCCTGCCGGGCACTGGCCAACTTCTGGTGCTTCACAGGGGGGGACTGGCTGTGCTGTGACTCCGTGACACACTGGCTGTCCTGGTGGCCGGTGCACTCCACATACCTGTGACAACAGGCACCACTGGTCCCGGAGATGTTGTGGCTGTTCGGTACCTATGAGTTGGATGGGGGAGGGGAAATAGGTCAAGGCTGGCCAGGAAAAGTTTTTTGGACACACTGGGACGGGTAGCTCGAGGGGGTTTGGGAGTGGAGGAAGAGGTGGTAGTTGTAGGGGGTGTACGTTTTGTGGCTTTGGGTGCAGGTGCATGCGCTGGAGGCTGTCGTGAGGTGGATGGCTGTTGGGTGGGCGCGTGCCTGCGTTTGTGTATCTTGGGAGGGGGCGTCACAGACACACTTGGAGAGGACACAGGGGACGTGTGTATGGTAGTGGGGGTGGTGACTGCACGTGAGCGAGGTGTGCTGGTGGGTGTGCTGGTGAGGGACGTAGTGGCTGTATAGGCAATGCATGCAGGTGTGAGTGTAGACGAGACTGGGAGTGAGGAGGGAGATGACGAGGAGGGGGACACAGTGGAGGCAGTGGATGTTGGTGTGTCTGTTTGTGTGTGATGCTTGCGTGAGTGCCTGTGGGATGTGTGGTGCTTATGTTTGCCTGAGCTTCCTTGTGTGGTGAGGTGTGTGCAGGCTGGTCTGATGGTGTGCTTGGGATAGGCAGAGGTACAGGGGATTGGGTCTGGGTGGAGGAAGTTGGAGGGGGGAGGCTAGACACAGGGACAATGGCTGCCATCAGTGCTGAGGCCAGAGTTTGAAAGGCTTGTTGAAGGGCCGCCTGACCAGAATGAATGCCCTCCAGGAATGCATTAGTTTGTTGCAACTGCCTTTCTATAACCTGGATGGCATTCAAAATGGTAGACTGCCCAACAGTGAGTGACCTGAGCAGGTCACTGGCTTCCTCACTGAGGGCAGCAGGGGTGACTGTGGCAGGGCCTGAGGTGCCTAGGGCGAAGGTGATGCCCACCCTCCCGGGTGAGTGGGCACGGGGCGAAGGCTGAGGGGCTGCTGGGAGGGCGGTGCTGGTGGGGGGGTGGCGGATGTACCTTTAGATGCGGGGGCACAGATGTTGCCGGCACCACAAGGGAGCTCCCATCAGAGGACGTGTCCGTGTCACTGGTTTCAGCTCCTGTCCCCACCGTGGTGCTCCCCTCGCCCTCCGTCCCACTGGTGAATTCTGAGTCCGTAGTGTGGCCCTCCATGGCCATGTGGGATGCAGCTCCCTCTTACTCCGGTGCCACTGCTCCTCCTCCTGATGATGCTAATGCACACAAGAACAGGGAGACCACAAAAAAGGGGGGGGAACAGAAGAAAGACATGTTGAGTGCATGGATTACCGCTACCATTGGCGGACAAGACAGACACAGAAGCCCCCTGCACTACGTCGCGCTCTGGGGCTCTACAGTGCAATTCTTGGGAAATGGCCTACAAGGCTATGGACAACATCTGCACACATAGGTGCATGAATAGCTGTACTTGGCACTCTAGTGGGGTGGGGGGCCACAGGGCCATGCCTTACGGAGGGGCCTAGCCTACGGAACTCGCCCCGGCCTAAGGAAACCCACAGCCCTCCTCCCCCACCCAGGCACCTCCACTGCACGCAAAGTCAGCTGAATGAGAGTGTACTCACCCCCTTGTGTCTGCTGTGATGCCCTCAAGCGCCCATCCAACTCCGGGTAGGCCACCGCCAGGATCCAGAACATCAGGGGGGTCATGATTCGATGGGCACCCCTCCCACGTTGGGAGGCCATCCCCAGCTGAGCCTCCGCCGTCTTCTTGCTCCAGCGGCGAATGTCCTCCCATCTTTTCTGGCAGTGGGTGCTCTGTCTGTGGTGGACCCCCAGGGTCCGGACGTCCTTGGCGATGGCAAGCCAAATATCCTTCTTCTGGTGGACACTGACCTACATGAAATGTGCAGGGGAAGAAGAGAAGTCATTACCAACTGATGCCGTCAAAGTGAGTGGCCCCCATCCCTAACCTTGCCATGTGGCACATGCACCCACCGTCTTTCATGCATGCAGAACTCTGCCCCCTTCCTTCTGACAACCAACCCTCTCCACACAGGCATAGCCCATACAACATGCTCCCTGTGTACTTACCTGTTGCTCTGGAGGCCCGTAGAGTAGGGTGTACTGGGGGAGGACCCCATCGACGAGCTTCTCCAACTCCTCCGATGTGAAGGCAGGGGCCCTTTCCCCAGACGCACAAGCCATTGTCACTTCCAGACCGAGGTCACAGCAGCACTTGCAGTGTAGGTCCTCTCCTGTCGAAGATCAGGTATCGAGTGATTATACAGATAGAAAATGGCGGTCACGTCCACGGCAGTCACGTCCGTGGCGGTGCGTACCATCACCGCCGGCGTACATCGTCATTGGCTCCTGGGACCCATAGGGTCCAATGTTAACCAATGCAGCATTGCGCTGCGGTCTTCGACCACCTACCGCAACAGTGTGCAACGCCAGCGCAGTTACCTCACATCCCATTGTCCAACTTTAGAGGTCAGGCAGCCGCCATTTCAGGGGCCCACATGGCCTAATTTCCAAATGCGTCACACATACCTAGGCCTAGTCTCAACACACATACAGGCCACATTTTGTGTATGATTGGTGTTCTGTGTAGACTGTGGGTGCATACCTCTGAGTTGTTTGACTCTGTGCTCGCTGTTGTCCTTCATAGGCACCGTCCGCTGGGACATGTGAGGAGATGGCGGAATCCTCTGGTGTACCGACCGCTGGTGGACCTGTCGACAATGGAGGAAAGAAATTTGATTATCACCTACAGATTTGACCATCCCACAATCGAGGAACTGTGTACCCAGTTGGAGCCAGACCTGGGCCCGTATTTATACTTTTTTTAGCGCCGCATTTGCGCCGCTTTTTGACGCAAAACGGCGCAAACCTACAAAATACATTGGCATTTTGCAAGTTTGCGCCGTTTTTGCATCAAAAAACGATGCAAATGCAGCGCAAAAAAAGTATAAATACGGGCCCTGATGTCAGCAATTCGCCATCCCACAGGAATCCCCCTCAAGTGCAGGTGCTATCAGTGCTCCATTTCCTTGCAAGTGGGTCTTTTCAAACAACTGTGGCCATGGCATCAGGGAAGTCCCAGCCTATGTTTTCCAACGTATTGTCCAGAGTGTTGTCTTCCCTTCTGAAACACATGCAGAGCTACATCGTTTTCCCTCAGGTGGAGGATTTGCCTACAGTGAAAGGTGACTTCTATGCCCTTGGACATATCCCCAACATCATAGGTGCCATTGATGGGACCCATGTGGCTTTGGACCCCCCCCCACAGGAGTGAACGGGTTCACAGAAACCGGAAGAGTTATCATTCCATGAATGTGCAGATGGTATGTTTGGCAGACCAGTACATCTCCCATGTGAATGCTATGTTCCTTGGCTCAGTGCATGACGCCTACATCCTGTGGAATAGCAGCATCCCTTATGTGATGGGTCAACTCCAGAGGCACCGTGTGCGGCTATTAGGTGACTCTGGTTACCCCAACCTGTCATGGCTACTGACCCCAGTGAGGAATCCCAGGACAAGGGCAGAGGAACGCTACAATGAGGCCCATGGGTGAACTAGGAGGGTGATCGAGCAGACCTTCAGCCTCCTGAATGCCAGGTTCAGGTGTTTGCATATGACAGGTGGATCCCTATTCTACTCACCAAAGAAGGTGTGCCAGATCATCGTGGCCTGCTGTATGCTTCACAACTTGGCTTTGTGACAACAGGTGCCTTTTCTGCAGGAGGATGGTCCAGATGGCGGTGTTGTGGCAGCTGTGGAGCCTGTGGACAGTGATGAGGATGAAGCAGAGGAAGAAGACATGCAGAACAGGGACTCAGTTATCCAGCAATATTTCCAGTGAAACACAGGTGAGAATACATTCCTGCCTACTACGTGTACTTTTACACTTCTACCTCTATCCTGTCTGTCGTTTTCACCCAGTGTATGGTCACTGAGTTGTCAATTTACCTTAGGGTTTCACAGGTGTGGCTCTCAACGTGTCTCATCTGCTTAGATTCCTCATGGACTAGAGCTGTGTGACATAGGTATGTTGACATTACTATTTCAAGAACATTTTGTCACTGTAATTGCAAATACACTATTTCAAAATCACTGACAGACTCCAGATCTTTTGGTGCTTTACGTGTGTTTATTTAAATATAAAATATTGGAGGGGGAAGTTAAATGGTGAGGGGTGATGGCGGAGGAGTGTCCATGGCAGAGTCCAGTCTATTAGTCTCACAGGTGCATTGCCCATATGGGCATAGGACGTGGAGCTGGAGCAGTTTCAATATGGACAGGGTGACAAAGTGGGACAGTGTGATGACAATCAGGGTGGTCTCATTTCTTGGCGGGGGTCTTGGCATCGTTCTCTGTCTTGTTCCTGGATCTCAGGGACCGTTTGCAGGGTGGTTCTCCCTCTGCAGGGGTTGGGGTGCTGGTGTGGTGGTCCTGTGGTGGTGCATCCTGTCCACTAGCGCCGGCGGAGGTGGTGGGCAGTTCATCGTCCATGCTAGTGTCAGGGGCCCCTTGTAGTGCCACAGTGTCCCTCCTGGTGTTGACGAGTTCCTTCAGCACCCCTATGATGGTGCCCAGGGTGGAGCTGATGGTTCTGAGTTCCTCCCTGAAGCCCAAATACTGTTCCTCCTGCAGGCGCTGGGTCTCCTGAAACTTGGGCAGTACCGTTGCCATCATCTCCTGAGAGTGGTGGTAGGCTCCCATGATGGAGGAGAGGGCCTCGTGGAGAGTGGGTTCCCTTGGCCTGTCCGCCCCCTGTCGCACAGCAGCCCTCCCAGTTCCCCTGTGTTCCTGGGCCTCCGTCCCCTGGACCGTGTACCCACTGCCACTGCCCCCAGGGCCCTGTTGTTGTTGGGGTGGTGGGTTGTCCTGGGTTCCCTGTAGTGGTGGACACACAGCTGATTGACGTGTCCTGGGGACGGAGGTATGGGCCCGCTGGGTGGGTGCTGTTCTGGTGTTTCCAGAGGGGGGAAGGTTTGTGGTGGCATGTGCCTGTGTGAGGGGAACCGACTGTTCCCTGGCCCCGATGGTCCGGGCTGGTCATCTAGATCCAGTTGGACAGAGGTGCTGTCATCACTGTGGGCCTCTTCTGTGAGTGGAGTGGACATGTCTGGACCCTCCTGTCTGGTGACGTTGGGTAGTGGTCCTGCAGGGGTGGAAAGGCATGATTATTGCATCTGTGTGTGGCATGGTGTGCAATGGGTGGGTGACCGTGTACCCCAGTACTGGCATTCCTGTGTTTGAGCTTTTGTGATGATGGTTTAGGGGGGTGTATGGGTATGTGCAGTGGGCATGCTTTAGTGATGGGTGTCCATGCGTTGTAGTTACATGCAGGGCTTGGTGTTGGGATGTGTGGTTTGTGATGTTGATACATTTGTGAGGAGTTGGAGTGATAGGGGTGAGGGCGAGGGTGGGGGTATATGATGGCATGCAGGTAGTGTGGGGGATGTAATAGTTAAGATTTGACTTACCAGAGTCCATTCCTCCATGACTCCTGCAAGGCCCTCAGGATGCAGAATCGCCAAGACCTTCTCCTCCCATGTTGTTTGTTAGTTGTGGGTGAGGAGGTGGGGGTCTGCCGCCAGTCCGCTGAACCGCCTGGTGGTGTCTTGAGACCACGGAACGCACTTTCCCCCATAGGTTGTTCCACCTTTTCCTGATGCCCTCCCGATTTCTTGGGTGTTGTCCCACTGTGTTGACCCTGTCGACTATTCTTCGCCATAGCTCCATCTTCCTTGCAATGGAGGTGTGCTGCACCTGTGATCCAAATAGCTGTGGCTCTACCTGTACGATTTCCTCCACCATGACCCTGAGCTCCTCTTCCGAGAACCTGGGGTGTCTTTGCTGTGCCATGGGGTGGTGTAGATGATGTGTGGGGTGGTGTGTGTGGTGATAAGTGTGGTGATATGTAGTGGTGTGTTGTGTGAGGTGCTTGGAAGTAGTGTGGGTGATGGATGTTGTGTGCCTGTGGATGCTAGTATTGTTGATGGTGGTGTCTCTCTCTGGCCTTCGGTCGTGAATTGTGGTCGTAGGTGTTTGTGGGTGATGTGGGTGTGTGTTTTATATTGTATTGTGTGTGTGGGAGTGGTGTGTGTATGTGTATCAGGTGTGTGTATTTCAAATTATCCAATGTGGCTGTGTTTTGTAATAGTGTGTGTATTTTGAGCGCAGCGTTGTGTACCGCCAATGGAATACCGCGGTTTAAAGACCGCCGCGTGGATTCGTGTGTCGCGATAGTGTGGGCGTATTTCTGTTGGCGTAACGGTGGAGGTTTTGTTATTGCCAGTTTATCACTGACCTTTGGTGTGGTGAACTTGGTGGGTGTCTGAATTTTGTCGGATTCCGGGCTTTGGGTCATAATGACCATGGCGGAATTCCGCAGCCGCGGCGGTGTGTTGGCGGTCTTCTGCACGGCGGTAAGCGGCTTTTACCGCCAATGTTGTAATGACCCCCTATATATGTTATTTATATATTTTATTGCATATTTTACATGTACAGCTATAGTTTGAGTCTGTTGGATAAATGAACACAACACTAAATAAAGGTGTTAAGAAAAGCTTACTCATGGACAGTAAAACAATCAAACACGCTATTCAAATCTTAAATATAAAATATTAGTATGATGATCTAGATTCATCTCATTTAATGGTCACAATGGTTTGTCAAAAAGCAGGCTGAAAGGTCCCTGAGAGGCAAGACTTTATTGTGTCATATTCGTATGCAATTTAAATCAGACTAATATCCGGAAACTTCTATTGTTTCAATTTGTAATTGTCTCCTAATTTTTGCTTTGCTTTATCTGGGTGTTTATTCCGGTCTAGTCTAAAATGGCATTTACATTTATAGTTTTATACTATACTACATAAACCTCTTGCCCACCATTATATGTTCAGTTTCAAACAAGACAAAACCTTTGCCTTGGTATGGTGTAGACTGCTGTTGTGATGTGGACAAAAATGATTGGGTAAAATTGAATTTTTTCATGAAATATGCTTACTTTTCCCAGACAGTAAACAGGTTCTGTGAAATGTACTTAGCCATTATCTTGTGTGAACATTGAATGAGGGGACATACCTGATGAATAGGTCTTGCAAGATACCAGCAGGACACTAGTTCAAGCAGGAAAATACTCTAAACATCAATTTACGGATTGCTGCAAGCTATTTTCTTCTCAGTCCCGTCTACCCATGGGCGAAAATTACACAAATATGGCCTATGAGCAAATTTCACAAGGTATCACTGGTAAAAATCGCTCTGGACTAGGATACAGTAGGAAAAGTCTAAAACAATGTCAAAGTTGCAGCTATTTCAGAGTGATCAATAGCACTCATCCCTCTGCACGAAATGGGTGACTATTGCACACCAGCCTTAACCATAGTGCATCTTTCATATCCACTGATAGGCCAGCAGGCATTTTTTCCAGGGCAGCGAGACTCTCCTGAACTTTACAGGACCAGATGTTCAGATCTTTTGTTTTCAGCAGGATGTCCATTTTCTGCTCTTTATGGCAGTACGCCCTTCTGGGTCCAGGGCATTGGAAGCTTCCAGCACACAGTTCTTTGAATCCTGCTCCATGCAATAGGCAGGTGTATGAGCAGGGAGAGGTCCAAATAACCCCATGTACCAGATCAGGGAATTGTTTTTCACTTTTCTGGAAGTTCTTGACATAGAGATTCAAGTCAGTGGGAAGAATGCAATCTTTCTATAGTCCCATAGCAGAAGTAAGTGGAAGTAAGTATTTTCAACACAATATTCCTGAGTTATTTAAATTAAGATGTAAAATGTTACCACAGTCCACCACTCACCTTTGCACCAAAACCATGTGGATCCTGCATGTTGAGGTAAACAGTCTTTCACATAATCTGTTATAGGATTTTTTCCCTCTCCTTATTCCAACTACTACTGTCCAGTCAAGCTTCCCAAATGAAAGGGATTCCAGCATCTCCTGTAAACACTATCTCAGGGTGTCTGTAGACCTGACACCGTTGATGTGGTTCCCCTTAACATTTTGCCTTCTAACCCTATGTTTTTCTGTCTCATGTTTCCTCACTTTGAGGATTCTGGTCACTTTACCACTGCTGACCAGTGCTAAAGTGCAGGTACTCTGAACTCTAAAATATGGTAACATTGGCTTCTCCACAATTAGCATATTTAACTTACTTGTAAGTCCCTAGTAAAGTGAACTATATGTGCCCAGGGCCTGTAAACTAAATTCTGCTAGTGTGATTTGGATCACAGTGGGGTAGATTGGAGTGGGGCAGATTGTTTTGGATGAAAGTGGGGCAGATTGTACTAAGAAGGATTAGTGTGGGGCAGATTATTTTGAACTGGAGTGGGGCACTGATTTGGAAACACAATGGGGCAGATTGGAGTGGGGCAGATTGTTTTGTATTGGCAGATTGGAATGAGGCAGATTGTTTTGGACTGGAGTGGGGCAGGTTGGTTAGGATCGGAGTGGGGCAGTTTGGAGTTGGGTAGATGAGAGTAGGGCATAATGTACAATCCAAAAACCCAACTTGACCCCACCCTACTCCAATCCATCCCACCTCAATGCAATCCACACCGCTCCAGTCCACCCCAATCCACTCTGCTACAATACACCCCAATACAATATACTCCACCCCAATACAATGCAACACACCCAACTCCAATACAATCCACCCCACCCCACCCCATGGCAGTACAATCCATCCCACTGCAGGCCACCACACCCCAATCTAATATACCCCGCTCCAATCCAATACACCCCACCCCACTCCAATCAACCCCACTCTATCCAATATACCAACCCCAGCCCTATAATTCCAACTCAACCCACCCACCCCAATCCATTCTAATCCACCCCAATCCAATCCACCTCATCTCATTTCAATCCACCCCATTCCAATCCAGACCACCACACACCAATCCACCACGCTCCACTCAATCCATCCCACTCTACCCCAATCCAATCCACCCCACTCCACTCCAATCCAATCCACTGCACTATCTCAATCCATTCCATTGTATTCCACCCCACTCCACTATAATATAATACAATATACAATATTGGGATTACCTTAAAAAATCTTTAGTGTAATTTCCAATTGGGAGAAGATAGATTTCACAATGTAAAATCACAAATTATGGTGAAGTCGGATTTTAAATTTTAAGTCTGAAAATGGCACTTTTAGAAATTTGATGTTGGCTCATGGAAGCCAATTGTGCACCAGTGCAGGGGGAAAGGAATGGAATGCGCATTATCTTATAGATATGGCACATTCCTGCCCTTCTTTTTTGATGCAGGGCAGCTCTCCAAGAATCCTTGTTGCGCTGCCCTGCGCCAAAACCTTGTAAATGAGGCCCCCAATTTCTAACAGTGTCCTATCAGAAAAGGAGTTTCCTGTTCTAGCAGGCATCAACAAATGAAAACAATCAACTATAACCAAAGCATGAGAAGGAGCCAAAGATCGTCAATCACACTGAGGTGCTCCTCCTTTTAACTAGAAATAACATATTGTATTGAAGATGTGAAGCAGACGTCTTTCAAGGAATACTAGCAAAAAAGAGGAAAAAACAGGGTGAAATAAAAATATTTCTCCCTGTTGAGTCACTTTGATGCCACCCCTGGGGTGGCATAGGGTTTTGACGCATTCCCAGGTTTACAAAACCTTCTAAATCTGTGAGTGCATCAAAATCCATAGGTGTTGCTTCAGAACACCCAAGAAAACACCCATGGAAATGCCTTCCCGATGCAAAGTAAGGCAACGCAGCGACTCACATTGCGTTGCCCTACTCCATATCTACAAGGCCATGAAAGCGTTGAGTGACCTTGTAGATATGGATCAGCAGCGTGCACCACCAATGCATCAAAAAAAGTGAAACATCGATGATGCGGGCCTCTTGTAAGTCTGGGCAAAAGTACAAAAATGTGTTGTCTAGTGTATGCTTCTCTTTAAGTCACTGCAGATGCAATAACAATATTTTTCCCAAGTACCAAACTTAACATAGCTCTCATCTCATGAAAGATTTGAACTTCTCGGGCAAGATACCACTTAGGGTTTATTTTCTGTGTAAATTGGATTTTACAAATCTGAGTCCCACATGCTTAGCGAGGATACATTTGTTTCCAAAGAAGAATGGGTCTGCAACTTGTGATGACAGATAACAGAGGATGTGGGTGATGACATATTCTCTACCCTAGGTTTCCGATCTGACCCCTCAGCCACAAAATACTTCTGACTTACAAGGAACGAGTTAATAATATAACAGGCCTCAGTCTCAACCTATACCCATAGTACTATGAGCTTACACAGGAAGGGGATAAAATCATTTTCTTTACACAGCACGCAAGTTGACTCCTGAAACAAATAGTGGCAAAACATAGATCTATGTGAACACCATGCAAACACGATTTTCCAATTATGTTTGTGTTTATCACTTGGTACTAGTTCCTTCCGCAGTTGGACAGTGAACTATTTGCTCTCCCATCACAGCTATATTGTAGCAGAATGATTTCTGACCACGAGCTAGGGTGTGCACTGTTTTTCCGTAATACAGTATCATGGCCCGAACCCTAAAAGTAAGTACACTCAAATGTGAGTACAAGTTGAGCAACATCTATCATTGGAAAAATGAGGCTGTGTCTCCTTTGTCAGTGCTATTTGGAATCAGGTGCACTTATGTGCAGTCGATGTATATAATCACATTTGTAAATCTTGCAAGCTAATTGTTCTTCAGTTACTTTATTTGCGATATATGATGTGCTGTAAAATGAGATTTCATTTTTTTCTCTTGATTGTAGAAATAGTGTAGGATAGGCTGCAGGACATGCCTTGAGCCATTACCAGCTCATTTGGAAAGACATCACTTTTGAAGACATGTAGCATGTACAGAAATGACGATGAAAGCTGGTATCTCAGAAACAATGCCCATGTGGCTCAGGTTCATCATTCATTTATCACAGGCTGTCATTGACATTTACCATGTCTGGACACTAGATGATTATTCATTTTAGTTCTGTCTTTTGTTGAGAGATATATTCAAAACAGAGCACCCACCTCATCAGTTCCCCACAAGTGTCCTTTTCCTGCAATCCATCGATTGTTTGTTTTTACATGAGCTGCAAATAGCTAATGACCATCATAGGTTTTGGCGAGTGTCATCAACTAATCCTTTTTTGAATCTGTAGAAGCTGATGCTCCAATAACTAAGAGCATACTGAAATTAGACACTAAGGGGCATATTTATACTCCGTTTGCGCCGGAATCGCGTCGTTTTTTTTGACGCAATTTCGACGCAAAACTAACTCCATATTTATACTTTGGCGTTAGATGCTTCTAGTGCCAAAGTCCATGGAGTTTGTGTCATTTTTTAGCGTGGACACCTACTTTGCGTTAATTATATGCAAGGTAGGCGTTCCCGTCTAAAAAATCGACTCCGAGGCATGTGCGTCGGATTTATACTCCCGGGCAAAAATCACGCCCGGGAGTGGGCGGGTCAAAAAAAATGACGTACGGCCGCTTTTGCGCCGTTTTTTAGCGCCTGCAAAAGGCAGGCGTCAAGGGACCTGTGGGCTCTGAAGGAGCCCAGAGGTGCCCTCCCATGCCCCCAGGGACACCCCCTGTCACCCTTGGCCACCCCAGGAGGACACCCAAGGCTGGAGGGACCCATCCCAGGGACATTAACGTAAGTTCAGGTAAGTGTTTTTTTAATATTTTTTTTGTGGCATAGGGGGGCCTGATTTGTGCCCCCCTACATGCCACTATGCCCAATGACCATGCCCAGGGGACAGAAGTCCCCTGGGCATGGCCATTGGGCAAGGGGGCATGACTCCTGTCTTTGCTAAGACAGGAGTCATTTCTACGGGGGTTGGGAATGAAAAAAAAATGGCGCAAATCGGGTTGAGGCGAAAAAATTGCCTCAACCTCACTTGCCCCATTTCTTGACGCCCAAGCCCCATATGCCCTACGCCGGCGCTGCCTGGTGTACGTCGTTTTTTTTAACGCACACCAGACGGCGCCGGCGGCTAACGCCGGCTAACGTCATTCAATAAATACGGCGCCCGCATGGCGCTTCAGAATGGCGTTAGCCGGCGCTAATTTTTTTGACGCAAAACTGCGTTAGCGCAGTTTTGCGTCACAAAGTATAAATATGGGCCTAAGGGGCATATTTATACTCTGTTTGCACCGAATTAGTGTCATTTTTTTTTACTCTAATTCGGTGCAAAACTAACTCCATATTTATACTTTGGTGCTAGACCCCTCTAGCACCAAATTTATGGAGTTAAAGTCATTTTTTGAAAGTGGAGACCTACTTTGCCTTAATGAGATGCAAGGTAGGCGTTCCCGTGCAAAAAATGACTCTATGGCCTTAACACCATATTTAGGGGCATATTTATACTCTGCGGCATATTTATACTCTGTTTGCACCGAATTAGTGTAATTTTTTTTTACTCTAATTCGGTGCAAAACTAACTCCATATTTATACTTTGGTGCTAGACCCATCTAGCACCAAGGCCCTGATTTAAACATTTTTTGCACCGCATTAGCGTCATTTTATGACGCAAAAGTGGCGCAAACTTACAAAATATTGGCCCTTATTTATACTTTTTGCTGCAAAACTGCACTAACTCAGTTTTGCACCAAAATGTTTAGCACCGGCTTGCACCATTTCTGTGCACCAGCCGGGCACCATATTTATGGAATGGTGCAAGCCGGTGCAAAGGGTAGGCTAGAGTTTTAAAAAATTACTTTAGTCGGGTGGGGCTGGCAGTATAGAAGAAGAGGGTTTAGCACCAAAAAATGGCTTTAGACAGGTTAGAGTAAAAAAAAATGACTCTAACCAGATTAGCGTCATTTTATGGTGCTAAACCTACCATGCCACATGACTTCTGCCTTAGAAAAGGCAGGAGTCATGCCCACCACCCCAGTGGCCAGCACAGAGGACAGGGGTCCAGTGGGCATGGCCATTGCACCCTGTGCCATGTATGGGGGCCCATTTCATGGCCCCCTATGGCACTTTCAAAAATAAAATGCACTTACCTGTACTTACCTGGGATGGGGTCCCCCATCCTCGCAGTCCCTCTAGTGTGGGTGGGGGTGCCCCTAGGGCCTAGGGAGGGCACCTCTGGGCTTATTCCATGGTGTTCCACCATGGAAATAGGGCCACAGGTCCCCTAATGCCTGCCCTGAACCTGGTCTTGAAAAATGGGGCAAAGCAAGCTTTGCCCCATTTTTTGACCCCTCCTCCCTCCCCTGCACCATTTTTACATGGGAGTATAAATATGGTGTTAAGGCCATAGAGTCATTTTTTTGCACGGGAACGCCTACCTTGCATCTCATTAAGGCAAGGTAGGTTTCCACTTCTAAAAAATGACTTTAACTCCATAAATTTGGTGCTAGATGGGTCTAGCACCAAAGTATAAATATGGAGATCGTTTTGCACTGAATTAGAGTAAAAAAAAAAATATGCTAATTCAGTGCAAACAGAGTATAAATATGCCCCTTCGCGTCAAAAAAATGATGCTAATCTGGTCAGAATCATTTATTTTGACTCAAAACTGCCTAACGTCATTTTTTTTTTAAGCTAGCCTACCCTTTGCACCGGCTTGCACCATTCCATAAATATGGTGCCCAGCTGGTGCTAAAAAATGGTGCAAGCCGGTGCAAAACTTTTTGGGGCAAAACTGCCTTAGTGCAGTTTTGCACCAAAAAGTATAAATAAGGCCCTAAGGCCCATATTTATACTTTTTTAGCGCTGCATTTGTGCCGCTTTTAACTTGCAAAATACAATGGTATTTTGTAAGTTTGCGCCGCTTTTGCATAAAATGATGCAAATGCAGCACTACGAAAGTATAAATATGGGCCTAGGAGCCGAATTTAGAGTTTAGCAGACAGGGTGCTCGGTCACAAATGTGATGGACTTCCCGATCACCATTTAACAAGGACCACAGTATATAAATCACTTATAAAACTGGGAATGTGACATCCAACACTTTTGTGATGGAGTACCCATTCACCATGCTAAGGCCCTAAGAGGCTGGTAAATCCTAAAAATCCTGGTACTGTTGTATTGTTGTCAAAATATTGTGCACACTTCCAGGATATATAGGCTCCTCGATTATTAGATGTATATATCATCACGAAAAACTGTTTGTGTGGTTCCATCCAAAAGAGAGGAGACAGTAGTATAGCTCCTGAAACTGGGAAAGGATCCTTTACACATTGAGGTGTATTGCCCATCATTCGTGCTCAATCTAGAAAGCAAGATCCTTGGTTAGGTGTTAGCCTTAGACTGTCAAAAAGTTAGGAGTTAGCCTTAGACTGTCAAAAAGTTTACCCCATCTTTAACACCCTGATTAATCTTGATTTATCCTACATGGCGACATCTTAACAAATATTGGGTGAGTGTATCCAATAATCATTGACCTGCTGGGCTCTCATTACTAGCTCTGACTTTTATTGATAAAGGCAAATCACCTGATGTCTTAAATGGAGAATATTTATTCACAGTTGTGTAAAATATGTGGTTCGGTAATCAAATACTGAAATGGATCAAACTCCTCTATACTCTGCCCACTGCTAGGGCCAGCAACTGGCAAATTAATGAGCAGGTTAGCTCTGACTCCTGGCCACTAACAGTGAAGCCTCACAGGGATGCTCCTTTTCATAATTGCTGTTTGGACAAGTGAAGGGGCCTCTAGTTTTATGATTCAGAGACATAGGATCAACCAGAGGTATATGTTTACACAACTATGTACATGTCATTTCTTTATACATAGATGGTGATCTTATTTATCTCATGGAATCATCCAGAGATATACAATATTATTTGTTGGGAGTACGTAATTTTGGTGACTTATTCGTTTTGTGAGTAAATACATACAAATCATATTTTTCACAATTAGAGCACACACCACAAAAATTAATCAAGTTTTACCAATGCTTTTTCCTTTTCCTTTATTAACAATGGACAGGATAGCCCTTTCCAACATGGTGGTATTACCCCATTTGTGCATATTGCAAAGAATCTCCCGAAGCAGATATTTAAAACCCTGAGCTCTATTGTTTGATCTGATTAGGAAGAAATCTAAAAGATAATGGTACACTGAAGAAACTCCATCACTAAGAAAGGCATGAACATCCCAGATTATGAGCTTTATTACCTATCAGCACAGCAACAATGTGTATCAGGCTTATAGGGGTCCAAACTCCTGAGAAGACTAAGGGCCTCATTTACAAGAATCTGATGCACCATCTCCAATGCATCAGATTGCTTGTGCTGCCCTACGACCTCCTAATGATTTAGTTACAATACAGAGTTGGATTTACAATACAGACTCCACGGCTCACATTTTTACAAATGTGCCCGAAATTGTGATGCATCTGTGGCTCTAAACACATGAATTGCTGGATTAGCATAAAAAATGATGCTCCAGCAATGTCAGGAGGCCCCCTTTGAGAAAAGCCCTGTTTCAGTTTTATGCCTGCTCTGAGCAGGCGGTAAAATTCTGACACAGTGAAGTCGCAGAATGATGCAGTGAAATATAAATTTCACTGTGTCAGTTCTTGATGGCGTTTCCCCTGGGAACGCCAACCTTGCACACATTATACCTGGTGCAGGTATAATGTTCACAATGCTTTACAAACTGACACATTGGGCTCAATGTGTTAGTTTGTAAATGTAGAGCAGTGTAGATCGCTGCTTGCATCACTGTTGCATCAAAACAAATGACACAAGTGTGGTGCAAAGGCCTTGAAAATTAGGCACTAACTATCTCAAATGGGCATAGCAAATCTCTCAAAGTGGCCCGGTTTGTTGAAAAACTGTGTGAAGCACAGTTGGTAGCGTTGATTCACATGGACTTAAACCATGGTATCATGTGCACCACAACTGCCAATATGGTTCTTATAAATCATAAAAGTGCAGCATCAATAAACATGAGAAAATAGACTGACGCTGAGGTACTACATATAGGTGATAGCTTTGGAAATGTAGAACCTCTCACATTTCCAAATTACACACTTATACTTATTCTCTTTGGGACAGTATGTGGCTCATAGAGCCATAGTAGTAGCAATCCAAACCCCAGCGAGTTGAACATAAACACCGCAAAAACACTCAGGGACTGGTTTTTAATTTGGTGATTGGGGCACAGCAGCAAAAACAGCCTGTGGTGCACCTGCCAAACCCGCGATTCCTCAGCTGCATTTAGAGTCGGGGAAAGTGCCATTTTTCCAACAGCAGAGCTCACGCTATGACCACTGGCGGAAACCTTTGACCACTGAATGGCTTGTGTGACATTGGACAGTCATGAAAATACTTCAGATTGAACCATCACTCCGGTTGGATATTTCCTGATCGGAACACCACGAAAAAAAGAAGAAAAAAATACTCTCACATGATGAGAGAAAACTCCCAGCAAGTCAGGTAACATTACTTTTCTAGTTTTAAAGAACAAAAAACCTTTCTGAGCAGACATGTTAACCATGGTTAATGCTCAGCAAAAATCCATTTTCTTCAGGGGTACCACCATGATGGAGGCTCTCCTGAAGGCACAGAGCTCGCTAATTGCCTAGTTGAGATCTCTAACTATGGTGAGGAGTTTTTTTCCGGCCAGCGCTGCAACGCCTCCACTGCCCTGGAAGATGGGCGGAGGAGCCTCCTCACTGTATTTGAGGGGTTTAGTCCTGGAATAGACATTTGTGAATGGTTTTCAACAATAGGGAATGGGCAAAAATATTAAAATATCTAGCTAAAGTTTGAAAGACACTGAGATTTAAATTGGAACTGCTAACGCGTCCCTCTATGTTAATTTATACACATTAGGACTCGTTTTAGGCCGATGAATCTTTTGACCCAGTGGTGAGACACCGTAGAACGAGATAACTAATCAATATGTCAAGCAATATGTCAAAGATGTTATCAACACATATCACCACAATATATTTCACTTTAGACATTGGTTAAACTACAGACGCAACAATGACCTTTCAGTCATGAATAACCACACCTTTATTGGAGTTTTGTGACTTTTATTCCCTATTGATTACAATCTAATAGCAAGAGTATTAATCTCAAAACCATGAAGCAAAGAGCATAGTCACGATATGGCAACTGTGATAAGATTTTGACAACGCAAAGATCACAAATATAAGACACCGATATATGAGGCACACAGATCAGAATGCGTAGAACATTATATACGCCTTAGTTCAACATAGCACAATGTCAGTCACGTCTGTTGGTGTCAGTCAAAATGAATACCTAATCTAACCACTAATTGGCATCAGCATGTTGGACTTCATGCAAAACAATTTAGAACACCAATTTGGAAAACATCTAACTAGGGTCTCTAACCAAAAATACAGCTGTTGGTACCTAGAAAGGAAAAGCATATAGACAAATTACGATAGCAATTGTCATAGTTACCCTCCTCGGAATGAGTCAGCATACAGGATCAGTCTTCGTCCTCAGGACATCAGTTAGAGCGCCAACAGTCTATTTCATCTAAGGACAGGGGACACTTCCCTCATAAGGAGGGAAAGTGCAATGGGGCAGTCTATGGATGAGGATGGTTTTGTCTAAGTCTCAAATCACCAAATAGAGTGACAGAGTTTCTGGATGCAATCGATATCATTCCCTACCTAATGGGTACTAACTGTTCTGTGTCATGAGTTTTTATCCCTTTTTCATAATACATTCCCCCAAAATTCTATTGGATGGTCACTACACCCCACTATCTTCAACCTATCAAATTATACATTAAGTAATGCATTTGTCATTCCATGATAAATTATAACACTTTGATTGGTCTTCATAATTGACGTCTTTGTAGGTGGCACATCCGGGGTTACTTCATTTTCTGGCACGTTCTTCAGGTCAAAAGTTCCCTTTTTCCATGGTCGAATGTCCTTGAAAGTTTCCATTTTTGTTGCAAACGTATAAATCTTATACTAAAACATCTAGCAAGCGGATGGGAATATAACTAGCATTGTTACATAAAGCGGAGAAAAGAACAAATGCTGGGTCATGGCCTTTTGCGAGTCAGCACACTGAAGAAACAGAAAAATATGCTTTAATATGAGAGCTACACGACTAAGTTTTCAACTCACGCTAACTTAAGACTTATGGATTCTAATAAACGTAATCCTCGTAGGTGTTAACATTTTCAATTAATCATAATGCAAGCAATTATTTCTTATAATCGACATTAGTATATGAGTAGAATAGCAGCTTCACACTTATAATTGCGTTTAAGAATACATCCAAGCGAATAATATTTTGTGATCATTTTTGTATGCAGCATCATTAGGTATAAGTATTTCACGTCTAATATGAAATATTTAAACTACGCTCTCTCAGTCCCTCCTCTGATGACGCTCGTCATCACACAAATTTCTCTTTGATCTTAATTTTTCACCTTGCGCATAATACGCATTTCAACATCTTGCCCTTTATGTGAGCTTTCCCATATCTTATTGAACATTTTCTCTCTTTCACTTTCTTCATTTCTTCTGGCTCTTTTGGTCCAATTTCTTTTTACTTTGTCATTAGTTTTACATGCCCCCCATAGTCCTAATAGACAAATCAAAACAATCAGTAAACCCATGAGAATTTTTGCAAGTACCCCATTCCAAATGTTGGTAAACCAGCTTCCGACTCGGGCAATTCCCTTTCCAAATTTCTCCCAAACACCAAGTTCTTTCAAATCATTTCAAATCTGTACTATCTCTAGTAAGGTTAGTAAGCATGCTTCTGATTTTCTTACTGTTATCTGGGATAAATGAGCAACAATTACGCTCATTAAGCATTTTGCAGACTCCTCCACTCTTTGCTAAAAGAATGTCTAAAGCAAGCCGAATTTGAAGAGTCATAGCTCTTTCTGCAGCAAGTTCAGTATCCATCAGGAGTATAGCTCCTGTAAAATTTGTCAACATGTTATCCACTATAGTAGACAACTTTTGAATTTTCATAGAATTCAAGATAACCCCTACTGATGGGATTATAGCTCCAAATATATCACCAATGACAGCTGCCACTGATTCTCGTTTTTGTCTAGGATGTTGTAATTCAGACGTTTTAGGTATTTGTTTTAAGTCATCAATCTGGTATATCTTTGGGAATACTATTCCCAAATAACATGTCCCATAACATCCCTTAGGGAGACGGTAATAAGCATTTAGCCCACAGATGTAATAGATTCCAGGAATTGCTGGATCTTGTCCATTCAGCATAAAGGTCCACTTGCTCTGAAACAAAAACACATGTCTGCATTCACTCGTTCCCACAAACAAATTATCCTGTTCAGATTTTGGCCTATATATACAAAGCCTACCTACATGTAATGCATCTATAGCTAATTTGCCTTGTGTTTTGATTGCAGTGTAAGCATAATCATTTGCATATGTACGTTTCTCTAATCCTTTTTCTAATCTTTCTTTCAGTGCTTTGCGTCTATCATCTGTGTGATCTAAAAAGCTTTTCTCTACAGGCGATAATAAGCAAGTCAAATTATTGCGGTGTGCATAAGCAGTACCAAATGTAAGTGTTGGCTCAAAGAATCCTCTAACTATCTTTATATCATGCTCTTTAGCTAATTTATTTAAGAACTCAATCACAGGCACAAAGGAAAACACAACATCCAAATTTGAATAAAAGTATTGCACATGCTCTTGATTATAGAATCTTGTTAGTAGCAAGCTGCAACTAATTCCATAAGTAAGAGGGAGGCTATGATAAGTAACCCCCTCCTACACAGATGAAGGAATTTTTGTACATACATAACAATCTTTCGCATCCATAGTTTCCACATACTCATTTAGTAAGCGATAGAAGACGTTAGTAGAAACTTCCCATTTTGCATTAGTTCCCTCATGCATGTGTCTTGCGTCTTGCTCAAATCTCTCCCACGGTGTTAGTGCAGTAGTAGTTTCAGGTTTTGAAGTAGTGTTAATAGTTTCTTTCTCTATCCATGGCATTCCTACAATCACTCCCACAATTAACACTGCACACACAACACCTATTATAAGACCTAACCAACCACACACCTTACTTCCCTTGCTACTATTTCCATTGTAAGCCATGTTTGTATAGAATCAGAATAGCAGATCAACAATCAACTTGAGGATAAATCCTTTTTTTTTTTTTCTCTTCGTATATTACAGCGTCTTCACTCACTCCAGGACCCTTTTCGTCAATCCAGGTTAGCAGCTTGTCGTAATCAGGTTTCTTTAAAGGTCAAATCCAGTTTTCTAGTGTCACTTCTGGTAGTTTCTAAGTCTCTCTTTTCAGTTTTCACAATTCAAATTTTAGTCAAATTTTCCTCTTAACTCCGTACCGTAATATTGGCCTGGTACTTCTCGATCAAAACAGAATGCTAGGCATTCTTGTTGCCATTCAGAGGTTGTAGCGTATGCCCATTCAGGACCTGCATATCTTCTGTTTGCAATTCTTTTTCTTTTTAATCTTCGTTCACCTTGTTGTTCTCCCTCACTCAGATCATTTGCTTGTGAGGTATCACTCTCTACTATTATGGTGTCATTCGATACCTCCCTTATCGTAGGATGTGACTTGTCTGGCCAATTATCGCCTCTATGTGTCTTGGTTCGATGTCTTCCTTCAGGACGTTGGACAGCACCCTCCTCTTGTGATATGGTGTTTTCTCTTGACGGACCTGCAACTGGTTCGGGAAACTCTGACACATTTTGACTTTTCTCTACAATTTCTCCTTTTCTTTCTTCTTCCGGTTCTAAGTTAGGTTCGGGCTCTAACCCGTATTCATCTACTTCTGGGAGAACCTCTCTTTGGCTTAGTTCTCCTGCTGCCTCTACTGAGATAGGCACTCTGTCACCTCTCTCAAACTCATTGACTGTTTGAGGGACAAGGCTGTTCTCAGTGGGCCCTCCAGTAGTCTCAGTTCCTTCTTGACTGTTCTCTGACCCTGAGACCTCTCCCTCCAAGGTTGCTGTGCCGGAAACTTCAAGTTCCTCTTCAACATGACACGTTACCTTTTTTGTGTGACTGGCATGTATCCAGTTGGGAACCCTGGCACACTTCACAGCAGTAGTAGTCGTCAATATTACTTGATATGGCCCTTTCCAACGTGGTTCTAGACACGATTTTCTTACGTGCTTCTTGACAACCACCCAATCACCGGCTTGTAGAGAGTGGCCTGGATCGCCAATCGGCGGCAACGTGTTAGCTTCCACCTGGTGAGAAAAAGAGCGAATCACGTCAGCCAAACCTTTGCAGTAATCAAACACCATATCATCTGTAATATTCACTATTGCATTTGCAGATCCTGCTGGTAATCTCATAGTTCTGCCCATGAGGATTTCATGGGGGGACAGTCCTGTTTTCTTGTCTGGTGTGTTTCTCATTGACATCAGCACTAGAGGTAAGGCATCTGGCCACTTCATATTAGTTGCTGCGCACATTTTGGCCATCCTTGATTTCAAAGTACCATTCATCTGCTCTACTAGTCCTGATGCTTCAGGGCGATAGCTACAATGCAGCTTTTGTTCAATGTTGAGTGCGGCACACAGGAGTTTAATCACCTCATTGTCGAAGTGTCTCCCCCTATCTGATTCTATAGAAACCGGAAACCCGAATCTGGGTATCAGTTCCCTGAGTAGTAGTTTTGCAACTGTAAGACTGTCATTCCTACGTGTGGGATATGCCTCAATCCAATGACTGAAAACACACACAATCACCAACACGTACTTCAATCCTCCACAAACAGGCATTTCAATAAAATCCATTTGCATTTTGTTGAATGGACCTCCAGCTCCCCAATGTGGCTCAAAGTTACCACAGTTCCTTTTCCGGCGTTCATCTGTTGACAGATGACGCACCTGTG
Organism: Pleurodeles waltl; assembly: GCF_031143425.1. Lineage (NCBI taxonomy): Eukaryota > Metazoa > Chordata > Amphibia > Caudata > Salamandridae > Pleurodeles > Pleurodeles waltl. The sequence goes on from NC_090444.1 coordinate 563,154,894, forward strand.
GCAAGTGATTTCCGCTGCATGTCTGAATTTTGGGTTAAACCAATCAATTTTAAAGGGCCTGATCATGGCATCCCTTCCCAGGTGTGCCTGCCCATGGTAGAGCCGGGCAAACTGTGACAAAAGACTATTTGGCAATACTAATTCTCCCTCGTCTGAAACCCATAGATCATCAGCTCTTTGTACACATTGCATTCTTTGCCAGGAGCGTTTTTCTTCCTTGCTAGCACGACCTTGTAATGTGTTCAGTTCGTCTAAGGTATCAACCACTCGTAATGCTAGATTTAAGCATGTGTCGTTTTCAGTTTGTGTTAACAATTCCCATTGCTCCTTAAACGATATACAGTTTAGTGCACAAAATCTTGCGACTTGATCTGCATAGCCGTTTCCCATAGACACAAAATCTTGTGATCTGGTGTGAGCACTGCACTTCACCACGGCAATTTCGAGAGGTAACTGAATCGCGTGTAACAAATCTCTTATCTGTTCACCGTTTTTCACAGGAGAACCAGAGGAAGTCATAAAACCCCTCTGTGACCAGAGTTGGCCAAAATCATGCACAATTCCAAATCCATATCTGCTGTCAGTATAGATAGTGACTTTCAAATGTACAGTTGCGTGGCATGCTTTTGTAAGAGCAATCAATTCTGCCACTTGCGCAGAAAACACTTTTTCGAGCCAGGAGGCTTCGACAATGCCAGTTATGGTACATACTGCATAACCAGCTCTTAGTGTTCCTGCAGAATCTCTTAGACAGGACCCATTGACAAACATAATGCAGTCATTTTCCTTCAATTGGGTGTCCTGAATATCTGGATGAGGTATGGTACACAGTTCAGTCACTTCAAGACAATCATGTTCAAATTCTTCACCATCTTTAATTTCTGTATTTTCATTTGGAAGCAAAGTTGCCGGGTTCAGTACAGTGCATCTTTTAAGAGTGACATTAGGTGACCCCAGTATGGTCGTCTCATACTTAGTGAGACGTGCATTTGTCATGTGCTGAGTCTCAGTTCGTGTCAACAGAATTTAAACTGAATGTGGGACCATTACTGTCAGAGGGTATCCCATGACTATGCCTTCACATTGTAAAAGGCTCTGACCAACTGCTGCAACTGCACGCAAACAACCCAGTAAGGCTGCTGCAACAGGGTCCAAGGTAGCTGAAAAGTATGCTACAGGGCGATTTGCATCTCCGTGGACCTGTGTCAAGACAGACAAAGAACAAGCATCACGTTCATGACAAAACAACAGAAAATGTTTCTCGTAGTCTGGCATTCCCAATGCTGGTGCCCTGCACATGCATTCTCTTAATTCCAAAAATGACTCAAGTTCTTCTTTTGATAGGGTTATAGTATATGGCTCATCTTTGATTTCCTTTCCTGTCAGTTTTATTAATGGCTTTGAAATGATTGAGAAGTTGGGTATCCAATGACGACAGTAGCCCACCATTCCCAAAAACATCCTGACATCTCTTTTTGTTGTTGGGGGATTCATTTGCAAGACAGCTGTTATCCTTTCTTTTGATATTCTTCTGGACCCTTTCTCAATCAAATGTCCCAAGTATTTTACTTCCTTCTGACAATATTGTAACTTTCTGGGCGACACCTTGTGTCCATTCTTTCCCAGATGATTTAGTAATGCAATGGTATCGTATTTACAACTGTCTCTGGTTTTAGACGCAATTAGCAGATCATCAATGTACTGCACAAGAGTTGAATTAAAAGGCAGCACAAGAGGTTCAAAATCCTTTTTCAATATCTGATTGAAGATGGATGGTGACTCAGAAAACCCTTGAGGAATTCTGCACCAACTGTACACCTTATCCAGGAATTTGAAACTGAACAAAAATTGACTGTCCTCATGTAGTGGTATTGAAAAGAAGGCTTGTGATAGGTCTACTACGGTAAACCATTCAGCATCACAGGGTACTTGGAACATTATTACTGCTGGGTTAGGTACCACAGGGCAGCATTTTATCACAATTTCATTTATTTTTCTCAAATCTTGGACAATTCGAACTTTTCCACAGGGCTTCTTTAAACCCATTATGGGAGAGTTACACGGACTGCTCAAGACTTCTTTCAGGACTCCCTGTCTGAGAAAATCTGCAATTATTTGTGACACCTCAATGAGGACGTCTTGGGTCATGTGATATTGTGACACCTGTGGGAACACTGCATTCAGCTTGATCTGAACTTTGACTGATTCTACCCCTTTTATCAATCCTACTTCTTTTCCAGTCAAATCCCACACTTTCTCTGTCACTGTTCCTTGCAATTCGACAGGCAGGTCAATCAAAGTATGCATTGGGAATAAGGTAATCAATGGATAGTCTTCATTTGTCCCTGCTTCCTCCTCTATAAATTGACTTTCATCTCCTTCATCGTCGCTATTTGTCTGTACTTCAATTCCATCGTTGGAACAGGTAATTGAACATTTTGTCTTACAGAGTAAGTCCCTTCCCAATAGGGATACTGGACTTGAATCACATACTACAAATCTATGTAACCCTTGGAAGTTGCCAATTTCAACTTGTACTGGATCTGTAATCGGGTTAGTCAGGTACTGATTTGCTACTCCAACCACCCGTATAGTACGCCCTGAGAGAGGTAATCTTGGAACTTCTGCACTTCTAACTGTGGAGCGCGTAGCTCCTGTGTCAACCAGGAATGAAACCTTATAGCCCATCACCTTCCCTTCTACATATGGTCTGATCCACCTCTAAGGATGCTGCAAACCTGCACTACTCACTGTCTGAGCTATCATCTGACCAATCCTCATTCATGCCATTTTCACCTCGTAATGGGAATTGTTGTACAGTATTGTTTTGATTTGTTACCTGACCTGTGACCTGCTGAGGAAGCATCACCTGTTGCTGTCCCATCGGAGCCATAGGTAATTGCATTTGCTGTCTAGGCACCATAGGAATCTGCTGCTGCACTGGTTGCATTGGTATTGTTTGGAAACATGGCTTTTGCATCTGCTGCATGGGCTGTACCCCTTGCATTTGTACCTGATTATTCTGAAAATTTGGGTTTTGATGTCTTATTTTTGGGCCTCGCAAATTTTGTAAGGTACCAACATTAGTGCTTTGCTGAACTGCACCATCCTGCACCATATTCGGACACTCCCGTTTCCAGTGCCCCACTCCCCCGCACGCGTGACATGGTGACATCTTTTTCGCTCCTTGAACATCATTTTGAACAACAACATTATTCATGTCCAAACCGCGGTTCACAAACCCTCTACCTCGGCCTCTCGGCTGTGCCTGAAACACACCATTCATTTGCGGTTGAAGCTGTAGCATCTGCTGAACTCCATTTCCCTGTATTCCAGCCTGTGCGGCTCTTATCTGCATCACCATCACCTTTTCCTTTAACTTTTTCTGCTTCAACTCGATCTCATCACTACAGTACTTTGCATACTGCAATACCTCATCAATCGGTTTAGCTTGCCAACAAATCAAATGATTCTTAATCATTTGGCTAACCTCTGGTCTCAACCCTTCGACGAATCTAAACACAAGGTGATTCATGTCCTTCGGTTCAATAGTCTCAGTACCACTGTAATGTTTGAACGCTTTTAACAATCTCTCATAATAAGCATGTATTGACTCCTTAACCTCTTGAGAGGTCCGATCGATTTTCTGCCAATCGGTCACCTTCAGCGACACCTTTTGTTTCAAGAACTCAATTACTTTATGATAATATTTCATCACCTCTTCTGAAGGTGATCACCTTATCTCTTGCCGGCTCCTTCGTTGGCCAGTCTACCCCTCTCTTGCACTCGAGCCACAAATCAGGCGGAACAATGATCTCAAACAAAGTATTCAAGTCTTCCCAGAGACACTTTGCAAGTTTCACAAACCTGTCAGTTTGTTGATACCACTCAATCGGCTTCTCTCTTAATCTAGGATAATCGTTCGTAAAAGATCAAATATCTCCTCTAGTCCATGGCACATGTACTAAAACACCGCCAGCTGTCTCTCTCATAGGCAATATTTTCACCGATTCCTGATCAGGCAAGGTCTTAGCTTTATTAGATCCTGGACTATCACCCTTTCCCTTATCCCTTTTCTTTGCCCATTGGCCTTCCCATTTTTCTAATGCACCCCAAATTTGTGCACTCTGCAACAGTTCTCTCAGATGTGCCTTCATGCCTGCAGATCTCATGTGTTCAAAATCTTTTGAGTCAAAATCTAGTCTGTAACTCCTTTTCAAATGCTTAGTGTTTCCGATATCGATATTGTATTTGTCTGCCAAGTTCGCTAATCTCTGATGTACTTTGCCTACCTCTTTGGTAATCTTGGGGCATAAGTATCTCAATTCTGCCTCTGTGTAGGACTCCAATCTATTTACCCCCATTGTCCCTTCCACTAACTCGGCAGCTTCCGCCCCTAGTCGTACAAAGTTCAGGTATTCATCTTGTTTTTCTTTCTCAGGTTCAATTGTAGCCACTGCAGTCTTTTGTGAGGTATAAGTTTTCTCTAACCATTCATTTAACTGCTGTGCTGTAAAACCCTGCAGTGAAATATTCCCTGCATGTATCATTGGGGAGTGTGAGGTATTTGTACTCATGGTTTGGGGAGTTAAAACTCCCAATCCTGCTTGACGAATCGCTTCAAGAGGTGCCCCCACTGGACTAAGGTCCATTAAGGGCCTGGGCTGTTCAATTACTTGTTCTCCAGGAGCCATTATCTGTGGAGTTCCCATAGACCCTCCTCTTATCGCTTCCTGTGTCATCACTCCCTGATCACACACCCCTGTTTTACCTTGTGCATACAATGGTACGGGGGGACCAACAGTAATGGGTAATGATATAGCGGCAGGTGTCTGACCTGGACCCAGACTTCTTGGGGCCTCAACACCATAGGTCTGTTCCAATGTACCCGGAACAGGTACTAACGGTGGTCCCGCTACAGGGTTATACCCTGGTATCAGCTGTGGTGGTGGTTGAGACATTAATTTTGGAGTCGATTCAGTCTGTATTAGCTTTGGCTTTGTGTATATCAGGTCTGGCGGCACTATCAAGTTTGTAGTAGTCTCAAGCACTGGAACATCAAGGTAGATTCTCTTTATCTGCGGTGGAGGCTGCAACTGCATCAGCAAGTCTGGTGCAGTGGGTACACTGACACCATTCTGTATCAAAGCTGTATCGCTAGTCTGTACTGTATCAGTAACTCCCTTTTCCTGCGTCTGGTTCCCAGGATCCAAGCTAGTACTTGGAGCACTGTCGCTCACCGCATATGGTGGCGGACGATCATGTAACAATCTATCCATAAATTCCTCATCATCAGAATCATCTTCCTCTTCCCAGGACCTTTTATTTTCTTTAGTTTTGCCTGAATCTTTGTCGGTTTTACAGGAGGCTCTCTTTCCCTGCGTCTCTTCTCCCTGTGTTATTGCTGGCAACAACTTCAACCCGTCTCCAATTCCCCGTCTCCACATTTTGCTCTCATTGTCCCATCTAGCCTCTGCATAGGATTTCTCTTCCCTTCTCAGTCTTCTCTGAAACCTTTCTTGTCTATGTTTAAGAGCCATCAAGTCCCAGATCGCCAAAGCCTCGTATTGTGCCGGTCTCGGAGGTGGTTTCTGCGTACTTAACATCCACCTCAAATTTTCTAGTACCTTTGGATTAAATGTCCCATGTTCTGGGAACGCTAGACACCCCTCTTTCTCTGTTAATTTGCGCCACTGTTTCATCCATAAACAAGGTGCAACACCCTTTTCTTCCATAACCGTATAAGCTGGAGTACCCTCAGGTGGTGTAGGTTCCCCATCGGTTGCGACAATATATACATCTCCCTTTAGAGAGCTCTTAAATGCTTTGACAAAATTAATTTTTACGATTCTCTTATTTCGTATTTAATCGGAAATGGCTTAGTTCCCAGGACACTCTTCACCCACCCTTTCTCAACCTTTTGCCTCCCACGGACGGCAGCCAATCCGTGCGCGACCCCTCTCGACATCTGACCTATCTCAGCGCGGCACCACTGACATCACACTCACACACACTGCAGCTGACAAAGTCTTGCGGCTTGTCTGCTCCTCACTGACCCCTACAACTCACACAAATTAATGCAAATTATTGCGAGCACCTTAAAATGACAATACAAATCTGTCGGTTTACTACAGGAAGGGTAACACATTCGCTTCAGAACTTTACAGAGATTTCACTTGAAGCCTCAGCCGCTACTCTCTCCTTATCAGTTCCCGCATACGCAAGCAGAATTCGACCCGCAAATTCTACTCTCGACTTGTCAATGACTCCTTCTAGTGCACTTTAGAATTTGTCAAATCTCCATCGAAGGTTTCATACACACATTATAGCTCAAACTCGACTTGTCAACCACACCCGATTGACCTATTAAACCGCACAGATTACAACATAGACCACATTTATATTCATACTCCGGAGTCTTAGACCTCAACAGGTCCGTACACAATAACCAACCACGTGGATAATTTTGAGCAACAAGCGCTACATTCACATGAAGTACGCCGACTTCCCTACTCTCATACTGTGGAGTACACCCACTCCTGCTAAACAACACTTAATTTGGCCTAAATACACCCAAAATTTCACAACCACCTGCAAGATGCATAAGCTTAGGCAAGCGCGAAGACCCTAACCACGCACACTATGGCGCCGAGAACATTCCCAACTCATTTAGGCAGGCTCCGAGATCCTGGGAAAGCCATGGCGAACTTAGAAACCCATTATACCTCCGAATTTCATTATCACAGAAAAACAAATGAAACAATGAATCTCCGTCCTAGGGCCCCCAAGGGCCAAACCGTCGCTCTGCTACTAGAACTGCCAACGCGTCCCTTTATGTTAATTTATACACATTAGGACTCGTTTTTGGCCGGTGAATCTTTTGACCCAGTGGTGAGACACTGTAGAACGAGATAACTAATCAATATGTCAAGCAATATGTCAATGATGTTATCAACACATATCACCACAATATATTTCACTTTAGACATTGGTTAAACTACCGTCGCAACCATGACCTTTCAGTCATGAATAACCACACCTTTATTGGAGTTTTGTGAATTTTATTCCCTATTGATTACAATCTAATAGCAAGAGTATTAATCTCAAAACCATGAAGCAAAGAGCATAGTCACGATATGGCAACTGTGATAAGATTTTGACAACGCAAAGATCACAAACATAAGACACCGATATATGAGGCACACAGATCAGAATGCATAGAACATTATATACGCCTTAGTTCAACATAGCACAATGTCAGTCACGTCTGTTGGTGTCAGTCAAAGTGAATACCTAATCTAACCACTAATTGGCATCAGCATGTTGGACTTCATGCAAAACAATTTAGAACACCAATTTGGAAAACATCTAACTAGGGTCTCTAACCAAAAATACAGCAGTTGGTACCTAGAAAGGAAAAGCATATAGACAAATTACGATAGCAATTGTCATAGTTACCCTCCTCGGAATGAGTCAGCATACAGGATCAGTCTTCGTCCTCAGGACATCAGTTAGAGCGCCAACAGTCTATTTCATCTAAGGACAGGGGACACTTCCCTCATAAGGAGGGAAAGTGCAATGGGGCAGTCTATGGATGAGGATGGTTTTATCTAAGTCTCAAATCACCAAATAGAGTGACAGAGTTTCTGGATGCTATCGATATCATTCCCTACCTAATGGGTACTAACTGTTCTGTGTCATGAGTTTTTATCCCTTTTTCATAATACATTCCCCCAAAATTCTATTGGATGGTCACTACACCCCACTATCTTCAACCTATCAAATTATACATTAAGTAATGCATTTGTCATTCCATGATAAATTATAACACTTTGATTGGTCTTCATAATTGACGACTTCGTAGGTGGCACATCCGGGGTTACTTCATTCTCTGGCACGTTCTTCAGGTCAAAAGTTCCCATTTTTGTTGCAAACGTATAAATCTTATACTAAAACATCTAGCAAGCGGATGGGAATATAACTAGCATTGTTACATAAAGCGGAGAAAAGAACAAATGCTGGGTCATGGCCTTTTGCGAGTCAGCACACTGAAGAAACAGAAAAATATGCTTTAATATGAGAGCTACACAACTAAGTTTTCAACTTACGCTAACTTAAGACTTATGGATTCTAATAAACGTAATCCTCGTAGGTGTTAACATTTTCAATTAATCATAATGCAAGCAATTATTTCTTATAATCGACATTAGTATATGAGTAGAATAGCAGCTTCACACTTATAATTGCGTTTAAGAATACATCCAAGCGAATAATATTTTGTGATAATTTTTGTATGCAGCATCGTTAGGTATAAGTATTTCACGTCTAATATGAAATATTTAAACTACGCTCTCTCAATACAATATAACATTTTACACCAAATAATTTGAAAAACTAAAACCTCAACCTGTAAGACATGTCTGCGATTCAAATTGAACTCTACAGATATGTTGCATAGACCATGGTCATTACCAAGAATAGAGGTTTTTTGGTGTTCTGTTACTACCAATTTTGCATGACCTGTAGGTTTTCCAGTTCCGTGTGAACATAACATCTGTATTCTTGGCTTAACAAAGATTTGCCATTCCTACTTCCCAAGTCAGGCATTCCACTGTGATGGGGCTCTTCGAATCCTCACATACATATATGGCTATCCAAATAAAAGAAGTGGACCAAAGCTGGAAGTTAAACACTGCATTATCTCTACAAGAAAAGCGAAGAAAATATTGGCCCATATTACAGAAAAGTTTGTGTCACTTTTGTGCCATTTTCATTGACACAAAGGAGGCGCAAACCCAGCACCATATTTATAAGATGCGCCTTGGGAGTACTTTATGCCATATTTCTAGAATGCCGCTTCACCTTGCGTCGTTTACCGACAATGATATGCACGGCAGAGGTTCCCTCCTAAAAAATGACACTAGACCGCTAGCCCCATATTTGGAAGCCAATAGAAAAATGGCACATTCCTAGGATCACCCAAAGAAAATGGCGCTAACTCAGATTAGCATCAAAATTCTAACGCCTGGTCAGACCAGACATTAAACTGATGCAGAGGCACAAGTACACAAGGAAAACATACAGAAGAAGCTCTGGCAAACAACTGGACAACATAGATCTGTTACTGTTACATCTCGGCACCTGGAGACAATGACAGCGACCACACCAAGTGCCCCCAGCACCATCGCAGCACCCTCAACCACCACTACTGCAGCCACAAAGGCAGCGCACAATGAGGGAGAGAATATTTTACCAGAGCATATCCATTCTTGGCCTCAGGAAAGAAGAGGCCATCTAACTCTACCATCTCAAGAGGGAGTCCATAGTACGGCTGCTCCACCACATTGCTCCGGATATCACAGCAAGACTGAAAAGTCCCACAACCATACCACCCATCACCAAGCTCCTTGCTGTTCTCCACATGCTGGCCTCTAGATCATTTCAGATCACAGTAGCATGAGTGGGTGGTGTCTCACACCCATCCTTTTCTGCCCTCCTCCCAATGATACTGGACACCATTATCCGCCTCACTCTCCACCACATTCTCTTCCCCAACAGTCAGCAATTGCAGTGGGAGACAAAACAAGGATTCTACCAAATTGCTGGGTTCCCACATGTGCTGAGTGCAGTAGACTGCACGCATGTCCAACTGCCCCCACTGCTGCTAAGAACAACTATTTAGGAACAGGAAAAACACACTCAATGAACATGCAAGCCATTGTGGATCTTCGCAGGGTAGTCACCAACATCCTCACTAAATATCCAGGCACCATGCTTGATGCCTACATTTTCCCACAGTCAATAATAAATCAACGCTTCCAGGATGGACAATATGGCAATGGCCTACATGTAGGTAAGTCACTATACACTACATAACACAGACAACACACTAAACATGTGGGACAAACAATACATATACCACACTACACACACATGGACAAGGAATCACAGATGTTCGTAGAACAGCACATGCCACATGCATCAGTCCAGTGCATTCAATGCACATCACCCTCACATATGGCCACATGTACAAGTCCCTAGCACTACCAGATTGTCACTTTTAATAATGTTCTGGTGGAGCAATGTCCTCTCTGGATTCAAAAGGTGGTGCCAAGCCACTACATTTTTTCACATGTTGCATAGAAACTATGGCCCCTTCACACATACACTTAATGTGGACTTGGTAAGCATGGGTTTTGTATTGGCCATGCCCCCGTCAAACAACTCGCATATTGGCACTGCCCCAAATTTAACACAATTTTGAAACCTGAGGCTTCAGCAACACATAATGCCACCCTGGTGGTGGCATCACTATTTACCCATCTAGAAAAATACATGATATTCTCATTGTGTATACTTTTCCCGTGTGAGGTGAATGGTGCAGAACACATTGAAATACGACATTGCCATCATTGCTAGATCATGTGTAGGAAGGGACACCTCACAGCACAGTAAGAATCAAACCTGCAAAGCTGTCATCTCTCTACCATGTTACAGGGGTGCCTACAGTGGACTTTGGCAGCTGACCTACTGCCAGAACACGTAGAGGTCAAAAACGCATAATATCAAGGAGACGTGGCTCATTTTTGTCCTGTACTGGTGGTGCAGGGAAGTGCAGAAAAGCCCCTCATGTCTTGCCCTGTCTCTCAGGTGTTTGTGAACTTGTAACATATGTGGAAATACATCTCAAACAACTATGCCACATTGTGCATAATCCCTACATACACAATATGCATGCTAGCCAGGAAATTGCAACAACAAAGGGGGTAGGATTCACAAGCAGCACACAGGGCACAACACTCATCTAATGGCACACATCATACAAAATACGTACAGACTTAGCCAACATGACTCTTCTGCAGGTCTTAAGTAATGGACTAAGGGACAAAAATGTACAACACCAAACATATACTGCACGGGTGAACTGGCATGCCAGAACAAAACTACAATCACCATATCCCTGAGGCTCAACTCATGACTGGAAAGCATACCACCACACACCAATATAACCATGCATGCAAACAGGAGCATACACAATGCCAGATGCAAGTCAGAATCATCACCACTCTAATTAAAAAACAGCGCCTGGCCATTTAGCAAGAAACAATAGTGCATGTCCGACACTGTTTCCACCCTTCCATTGCAGTGGACCAAGGTTACGGCATCCAGCCATGGGTCATGACCCCATATGGAAACCCACACACAGATGTTAGGAAGGCTTACATTGAAGCACACAAAAGTACCTGGAATGTGGGGGAGATTACATTTGGCATGTTGAAATCCAGGTTCAGGTGCCTAGGTCTAACTGGAGGAAGTCCATTATAGGCCCCACCCCATGTGTGCAAAATAATACTAGCTTGTGCAATTTGCACATCTGTGTAGGCACCAATGTCCCCTGGGACAAACAGGTGGAGGTCCACAGGGAGGAGGATGAGGGCAATGGTGCACAACTGGAGGATGGGGAATAACACAGATTTGTCCTGAGTACTTATTTTCACCTTCATACACCTTTTCAACTCACCCACATCTTGGAAAGCTTGACTAGGCCACAAAAGTTATAAATATATTAGGAAGACACTATTGTACAAATAATGTATATTGCAACACACCTATCAATCAAGTGAATTTGGTTGACATTTGACAGCAGCAACACAGAAAATACATGTGAAGACTGCTGTTCAGATGTTTGCCTGGGTAGAATATGAGTAGTCTTTACGAACAACATTAGGTATGTGTCTGCTATGTCACACATCAATGTCTGAATTTCACAATTCAAGGTAACAACTTGCAACATACCCCTCAGTGGCACTCACATGTATGACTAAAAGTGAGTTAACTACAGACGACAAACTACCTGAATGTCTTAGTCTGTCAGACTCTAACCAGTTAGTATTTTGCATGCATGTCAAGCAATGTCAAAACAAGTCACAATCCCTTGGCAAACTGTAAGTGTCAATCAGGACACAGACATGTTGAAACATGCATGTACACTCATAGCTGTCAGGTGTATTCACACAATGTAAATACACTCATAGCCATGCTACAAAGGGTGGGGATTGCAGCTGTGTGAGAGTGCTCATGTCAAACAAAGAAATGGGGAAGGACAGCTGAGACACTCCATTATTTAACTTTGACATCCAATATGTGGCGGTGACTCAAACACCACATAAGTGCTGTGGCTAGTGTTCAGTGATGTGTGGGGTTTAGTCATGTCACCTTGTAAACAATGGCAATAGTATGGCAAATATTGCTTAGCCTGTAGAAGAAGCAATGTCCGTTAGCAAAGTTGCCAAGTATGAGTTACTATGGCGTGCATAAATGAAGAGACAGTGATGATAAGGAAGATGAGTACCAAAGGAAATCTGCAGAAAGTGTGCCAGCAACATTGACCTACAAGCATACATCACACAATTTGGCTTCAATGTATGTGAATGATCACACATTGTCAAATACTCACTGTACAAAACAACATTGTAGCCATGTAACACGAGACAAATATTCACACACATTGTGTAGGACAGTACATATCCCAGTCACATTGCCAACAACTGCAACTGTTTGCATGGCCAACACAAGTGTGACAGAAGCCAGTGGCAATTGACACTATTTGTATCCTGAGTCTGCAGATATGACCCCGTTTCCCTTTCTACCAATGACCTAACAATGCATCAGAAGAACAAATCTCACATGTATGGACATGTCATGTTAATCCCTAGTAAATGATGAGACACGTCAAACACAAACAACCTGTTAGTCCCTAGTACATATTAGGACAAGCCAGAAATCACCAATCTGTAAGTCCCTAATACAGAATAGGGCAAGGCAGACATCAACAACCTAAAAGTAAACAATACATGATTGAGCGTGGGACTTCAATTGTGCAGGTGGAGCTCTGCAATTGACTGTGCACTGCAGTGCTGAATTTAGACTTGAGGATGCCAACCATACTCCTAGAGGTGGCTACATCCACTCTGTACCCAGTCAGGGGCCTGCCGCCCGTGTACAGTGAACTTTGATGAAGGTACCACGATGATATTGTGTGCACTCCAGCAACAATGAGGCTATGTAGGGCCTATAAAGTACCAATGGAGCACTGATGAGAAGCCTGCCATCACTGTCTGAGAGCAGCCCTGCCATGCTGATTGTGTGCTAAAAAGGAAGTCTTGTAAAACAAAAGTGTGAGTTATTGTGCAGTAAAAGTGTATATGCTAAAAATAATATCACTAAGATAAATTCCCACATTTTCCACCTAGGTTGGCCAGGTTTGGTGTGGCCTGTAAGTTTGTGCAGGGACATATGAAAACATGCAACATATGGCATCGTGTCTGTTAAAAAAACATCTCTGAACTTTTAATTACAGTACACATGTATCTACATAAGAAAACATGTTAAACACTGATGTGCACACACAGCTTTGCTACAATGGTGTACAACTATCCATGATGGATTGGTAAATTTTTAGGAGATACAGCCTTAAACACAACACTGTACTATGCATTATAGATCACTTAAGAATAACACTTTTTACGCACTAGCATATCACAAACATTACAACCATGACACATGTCAGTACACCATATCCAAGAAATTGCATGCATGGGAAACTGTATGTTAAACATGCTGGACTACATCATGATGTCTGGCCCTTGGACACACCATAGATTGTCACACACTTGCACTTACATAGGTCTGAATTAGCAGATCATAAACCAGGCCAAGTCACCAGCATCCCTAGGTAAAAATATGTAAAGGCATCATGTGCATAGACATGTTTCGCACATGGGTCATCTATCAGAAGCAGTATGGTGAAACAAAAAGTGGAAATACAGAACTGTTGTTGTCTCAGAACCAAGATGGAACTTCCTTCACATATGTACACTCACAGTACACACATTGTACATATGTGAACACATGAATGTGGGGAACAGTATCATGCACATGCACATATGCAAGCAATATCAGTCCTCCTGTGAACTTCACAGACAAACATACATGTAGAAACACATTTCTGCGTTTATGGTAATAGGATTACAATGCATGCGCACACATTTAGCGATAGCGTTCCATATGAATGACGCATTGCACTTGTGTATGAAATTTGAAACTGAGTGCCCTGTCAGTAGTCCCTCTAAAATACATGCATGCCTGTCATGCGTATAAAAAATGACACATATGGTCATTTTAAACCATTGCATATATAAAAATTGACACATCTCACCTGCGTGTCTAAAATAAAACGTTATGCACTGTCAGCCATCCTTCAAAAATTCACTCATGGCTGCCATGCATAAAAAAAAATGACGCATGCCATAAAAATGTGACGCATAGACCCAGGAAGTGATACAATTGAACTTTGTTTCTGCGCTTGGGAGAGGTTGTGTGATGCTTGTGCTGCTGTGAGGAGTAGTCAGTGTTGAGTCTTTTGTGCTGTCTGCTGTCTGTGTTATGTCACTAAAGTATATTTTGTTATGTATACGTCATTTTGTGCTGTTTTTGTGTGAGTATTGTCTGGTGTTTGTCTCTGGGTTAGAAATGTTTGTTGGGGTAGTTGGGGTTAGTTGGGGATATTTTATTTTCTGGTTTTTAGGTTTGCACTTGATTTGGTGTGTGGGATGGGAAGGGTTCGTAGAATGACAGTTGATGACCCGGGAGGGTTTATATGGCTGGTCTGCCACTACCTCTCGAAAATGATAGCCATGAGTGGCCGTGTCATCCTGGGCTACAAGACTGAGACACGGAAGCTGGAGGTGCAAAGGGCTGTTCCAGCTGACGCGTATCTTTGCAGTACATTGGACTGACCACCAGCTGACATACTGGTGGGAAGACCTGATCTTCTGGGAACAGGACCTCCTGGATCACCTTGGAATTTAGGTCAGCGGAACTGTTGGTAAGTACACTTTAAATGTTGCTGACCCTGCAGCTTCTGCACCCTCAACATCTACATGCCCTACTTCAGTACCATCACATCCCCACCCAGGATTTACACTCACGTCTCCTATATTTGAGCAGGAAATGTGCAAGGACATTGCAGACCTCAAATTGCATATGGGGGGGCGTGGACGGGCCACGAAACAAGATGGCCGCTTAGAGCGAGAGCTCCGCGCCGAGGCGGTCCCGGAGGGGCGACGGGGGCGAGAAGACAGCCGGACAACACACCGGGTTCGGTGCCCCTCCACCCCTACAACAGCAGCGACACGGAACCATGTCCGGGGACCCCGTAGGAGCGGGACGCAAGGCAGGAAACTCACGACTCGCCCCAGGCCGATAAGGCCTGGAAAAAGGGGCGGAGTCGCGTCTTCGGAAGACCGGGGACGGCGTGCCCGTAGCGGCAAGGAGCAAGCTGAACAGGCCGCAGGGACTGCGGGAGCCGTGACGACCCGCATCCATCTCCCTACAACGCCAACAAACACCCGTGGACCTTCCCCCCCCCACAGGGAGACGGGAAGACGCAGCAAAGGGGTGCGGCCCCTTCGACAGCCGGGAGAGAAACCCAAAGAGAGGTAGGATCGAATCTCTTCAAAATAAGAACGGCATCGCCGGAGGCAGAGGCACGACTTCTCCCCTCTTTTCCATCACAGAGGGACAACAAAAACCCTCCCGCTGAGATAATAAACTTTCTCCCCCCCCCTCCAGACAACTAATACTGAGGAGGGCAGAGGGGCACGACGGGAGGCACGTGGAGGCGAGGGGACGAGAGGGGTGAGCGACTGGAGGGGCACCGGAGATGAGGAGAGCCAGAGGGAGCCAAGAGATACAGGAGAAGGGAGTGGACTGACACCAGTGTAAGACACCGAACATCTATATCCTTATCGGAATCTACGGAGGGAATCTCGGGCCCCACGTGGTCAGACTCTGTAGACAATTGAGGCGATGCCCGGCAACAAACCGAACCATAAACCTGTCAGCAAGCCTGCACGACAACTATTATTCTCAGAAGCGCTACAACACAAACGCCTAACCCCCACGAAGATAAACCCTCAAACATCGCCACCTTTAAACGAGTCCACCACGATGCCTGATAAAGATCAATCCACGACTATGGACAGGATACTACAAGAGATCACCACCGTCAGCCGCCGCATAGAGGGGATGGACGCCTCCATAACTTCATTGACACTAGAAACCAAATCCATGCGATCTGACATTGCCGGCTTTCAATCTAGAGTGACAGGGCTAGAACAACGCATGGGATCACTAGAGATGCAGATCAACACGTCTCAGGTGCGAGAACAAGACTTCATCTACCTCAGGAGCAAACTAACGGACATGGAGGACAGGAGCCGGAGAGACAATATCCGCATACTTGGGATCCCGGAAAACGAAGAAGGCTCGGATATGCAGACTTTTCTGACCTCCACTCTTCCAAAAATGATTTCATTGGACTTTGACCCGCCACTAGAATTCCAACGGGCACACAGGATAGGCCCAAAACGCTCCGACAACTCCTCAAGGCCCCGCCCAATCATCACATGCTTGCTGCGGCATAATCAAACCCGACAAATACTCCAAGTAGCACGCAACCACGGCCCTTTCCGAATAGACCAGCACAAGATCCGAATAACCGCCGATTACTCCAAGGAAACCAACGAACGTAGAAAGGCTTTCCTAGCCCTACGACCCCGGCTTCGCAAACTAGAGATGAAATACGGTCTCTTTGACCCTGCAAGAATGTGGGTTACAAAAAATGGAGTATCCAAGGACTTTTATAACCCCGACGAATTGAGACTCTTCCTTGACTCTTTCCAATCCCAGCCTATGGACTCTTACAACACAGACAGTGAGCATGACATTGTAGGAGGCAGTGATAGGGCCGAAACCCCCCACCCGGGAATAGAAAAGGTGAAGACGGCTCTACACGACACCGGAGCCAGTCATAGAGGTAGAGACATGGAGAGACTAACTAGATCATATGATGACAGGGGTCAGATTTTACACGCAGTAGTAACCCACACCCAACTATCGGAAAGAGACAAATCCCGCTCCCCTTTAAAGCCTACAACTGGGTCTTCTTGAGAAGGTAACGCGACAAGACGACTTATGGGACTATCGCCAGAGAGTCGAAAATAACAACTATAGACTCCGCGGAAGGATGAGTACCTTTCCAGATCGTATGTGTATTACTATTGTAATTGTCTAAGACTGCTAGTATCAATGTTAAAACCAGATACAAGAAAAATCTATGCTCTTTATGACTAGAGCCGAGGCCCTATAATGGAAAACTACCAGTAAATCGTTATTTGCCCTCAGTACACAACAGATGATGATTAATAGAACAGGGATCAGACCCCACCAACTCACTGTATGTTGAATAAGGGCCCGGTCCCGACCCTATAACACTATAACAAGGTAACAAGGTAACAGGGGCATTAAACAGATAACAAAAAATAAACACTAATTAACTATCATGGAACTTACCTTATATTCCACACACTACAAAATATCTCATGGTAGTAAACAACAAAGTATGTGAAACTTTCCTAATATACACCACACTCGACCAGCGCCGACATTAGAACCGTTTAGCCCCCATTATCACCCCAAGGGATGGGACTAGACCACGTAAAGATAAATTAATTCCAATACAGGGACACACAATACGATATAACCTGAAACATATCAAAGCTCCCACTACTTGACTTTACCTTATTCTACAATAAGAAACTGGGAAAAAAAAAAAAAAAAATAGAACACGAGGACATAATACAACATAATACCGCATAACAAAGCGAAATATTATGACATTCTACACTGCCACTCCACACCACATTAAAACATCACAATGTAAATTATAAACTATTAGCTATTCTTTTCCCCAGATGTTCGTACCTACCCCATCCTAATCATTATTACTATCTTAAACTATCATCAACAACAGAACGACTATGATGGTGGCACATACCAAGTAAGACCTTAGTAGGTCAGTATTATGATGTAATAATACACGGCAAGGAGTTAGTAATAGGATGAGATACGCACTATCCTCGCGTAACCCGGGGCTCAGCTACACTCATTACCTATCCTACGATTAATAGAGAGACGTTTGGCATAATGGCTCCTAACATGATAATGTGATAAGATGCCAGGATATGTTATGTTGATCAACCTAATATGTCATTGAACAGTTGTAAGGCGAGACGAGACGAGGCAGTGTTATAGTTGAAAAGAAATGCTCAGGAAGTATTATATTATACTGTATATTGGTATCTTTATGTACCCATGCATACGCGAGAACTATAATACTCTGTTTGAGCTCTCTCCCCCCCCTCCCCTCGCCAGCCGGTCTCGGTCTTTCTGTCTGCCCAGTCCCTACTTTAATTTACGACCCTATCTTATGAACTCCTAAACACCCTACGATACCATACAACATCAAGTACTAGGCACAACATCCTAAACACCATACCCCATCAACACCCGACACCCCCCCCTCCTCTCCAGCGCCGCTCAGGTACTATAGTTATTAACCGATCATTACTTCTGCCAATATACACTTTAGTTATATAACTAATACACTAGCCACTAACCACCGATGAACAGACCCACTTCCCGATACATAAACATAAGCACTGCTGTGTGCCCCCCCCCACCCCTCCTTATCACCGACATATCGATAACTGGCTGTCTGCTGTTTCCCCCCTTCGCCCCCCCCGATCGAGACCGCCCGACGGCACGAGAGCTCCGAGAGAAATCGGTCCCGCCGTTTACAGACCTAACGAACGAAGGAGGTTGGACTCCTAACCTCCCTCATCCCTACCCTTCTCCACTTCTTCCCCCAAATTGCACGCTCTCTTGCTATACTCTCAATCTCAACTTCAGCACACGCATCCATCCCTTCCCCCCCTTCTCCCTCTTTTCTTCTCCCTCTCATTTCTCCTTGCCTTCTTTTTCCCTCATATTTCCCCTTCATCTGGCTCTCGTCCTACTTATATTGCCTCTCTTCCTTCACCCTCTCCTCTCTCTTCTCTTTCTTCTCCAGAGGATTCCCTTGGCCTCCACCAGCTACTAACCCCCGTATAATATAAAATAAAATAAAACACCGTATCATATCGAAACACAACTCCCACTCTAACTACTAAGTCAATATCTCCCACCCTCCCTCCCCCCCACCAACACCAACCCCGGATCGAGGGTGCTTACTTACTCACAATTATCCAATATGTCGAAGCCCCACCCTCAAGCGACGCGACCATTACGCATACTCTCTTGGAATGTACACGGCATGACGAGCTATGTTAAGCGGAAAAAGATACTGTCCTATCTTCAATCCAAAAAAACAGATATAGCTCTGATTCAAGAGACTCACCTTGACACTCTGGAATCCAGTAAACTTTAACGGGATTTGGTAGGGAGGGTTGCCTTCAGCTGCCGTCCAACGAGTCAGGAATCTGGAAGTAATGGACCCCGCAAATGTGGAGTGGCGATACTAGTGCGTAAATCCCTCCCGGTCACTATCATTAAAACCTGGAATGATACGGAAGGAAGGTATATATTTGCTAAATTAAAACTAGGGGACACTGTTTTATGCGTGGGATCCGTTTACGCACCAACCGGCCTAAAACGCCCATTCCTTCTACAGCTAAATCGCCTCCTGACAGAAATCGGAACTACTCGATACATAATCGGGGGAGACTGGAATCTCGTCCAAGACGCCATAATGGATAGGACAGGCCCTGTCGATGTATGTAACAATCACGACAGAGCGCTTCTGACAGACCTGACCACTGACGTCGGTCTGGTGGACTGCTGGAGAATACAACACCCGAAAGATAAGGAATATACTTTCTTATCCACCGTCCATGGCACCCAATCGCGTCTGGATTATTTCTTAGTATCACACACTGTAATCCCTCGTATACAAGACACCTGTATCCTAGACAGCGGGCTCTCAGATCACTCCCCAATACTAATCCGGATCCAGGTGGGACTCTCCTTCTCTGGTCGTAAACCATGGCGATTGGCTGTACACAGATATCGCTCTCCACAAGGGAAGGAACAATTAAAAGCTCATGTAACCACATGCATGGCCGAGAATTCAGGCACTGTATCCTCAAAAAGGATCCTATGGGCGGCAGCAAAAGCAACCCTAAGAGGGAATATGATGCGAGATGCAGCACTGGCCAACAAAGACAGAATAGCCCGCCAAACCACCTTAGAGACCACGATACAGGACCTCACTAAACAATATACCGCCCAACCATCCCCTAGGCTGCGACACGCCTTAGAACAGGCCCGCATGGCACACAATGAACTCTATACATCTCAGGCGGAATACGCACTGCAAAAATTGCGAGGCCGCCATTACGAACAAGGGGAAAAAGCAGGTCGCCTCCTAGCGGCGCAGCTCCGACAAAGAGAGGCAGCCTCTGCCATTGCGGCCATAACATCTTCTTCAGGAGCAGTGCTAACTCGCCCACAAGACATTGTAAACGAGTTCGCCAAGTACTAAAGACATTTGTACACTCCTGAAACAACGACAGATCAAACACAAATGGAGACATTCCTTGCCGCGGCCAATCTACCCCGTCTGTCTGAGGCAGGCAGGGCCCTCTTGGACGGTAACATAAGCAAAGAAGAGATAATCCAACTTATAACAAGCCTCCCCTACCATAAATCACCAGGAGAGGACGGATTCCCTGCGGAATTCTATAAATGGGCTGGGGAGGAGGCAATAACCGCAGTACATGAAGCACTGACGGAAGCATATCAAGAAGGCTCCCTGGGCGCTCTATCCAATAAAGCCACGATTGTCATCTTGCCTAAGCCAGGGAGAGACCCCCTTCTTTGCGGCAGTTACCGTCCTATCTCCCTTTTGAATGGGGATGTCAAACTCCTAGCCAGTGTTCTAGCAGCGCGGCTCCGTAAGGTGATACCATCATTGATTCACAATACCCAAGTAGGATTTGTACCAGGCCGTACCTCCAGAAATCATATGCGAACTCTTTGCCATACACTGTTAGAATCCATACAATTACCTGACAAAGCCCTAGCCCTGTCCCTAGACGCGGAGAAAGCATTCGACCGCATTGAGTGGCCCTACCTATTCACAACCATGAAGCATTTTGGCCTTGGGGAACAATTTATCTCTAAAGTACGTTTATTATATGACCACCCCACAGCACAGGTTAACTGTGGGGGCATCATGTCAGACCCATTCCCTATCGGAAGGGGCACACGCCAGGGATGCCCCTTGTCGCCACTTCTATTTTTATTGGCCATGGAACCCCTAGCTGCCACCATACGAAATTCTCACCAAATAAAAGGGATCCATATCACCGGGGGCATATCCAAAATATATCTCTACGCAGACGACATTCTGTTAACAATGTCCGATCTAGAAACCTCGCTCCCAGCACTACTTTCCACTATAGAAGACTTTGCATCCCTATCCGGATATCGGGTAAACTGAGATAAAAGTGAGGCACTACCATTATCCCGCATAACGACGAGGGCAGCGATACATGGCCTTCAATTCAAATGGACCCCGACCCGCCTTAAATATTTAGGAACGTTTATTAACAGAGGTCTAGAACATATGGTCAGGGACAACATAGACCCCCTTATATCTAAAATGAAACAAGACTTTGCCAAATGGTCCCTACTAGGCCTGTCCATGTGGGGCAGGACACAGGCGGTCAGAATGGTCACCTTACCACGCTTCACATACGTGTTAGGCATGCTTCCCCTACAGATACCTCTTTCCTCACTCCGATTAATAGACGCATCCAGAAGGGCCTTCGTCTGGGGCTCCTCACGCCCAAGACTGAAACCTGCAATAATACTGGCACGACGGCTCTACGGAGGATTAGGACTACCCTCGGTAGAACAATACTCTCTGGCCCTACAACTCTCACAGCTAATATATACGCTTCCGGATATAGCCGATCCACCGCAATTGGTGATCACAGAGAAACTCCTATATGGACAGTATACGGAGATGGGAGGAACATACGCCGACCACGTTCCCTTAACTAACCCCATCCTCAAGGCTACAAACACAGCGTGGTGCAGAGCCCATCGACTACTAGGAGTACACCCCTCCCTGCATACTCAGGCTCCCATAGCAGGGAATAAAAGCATTAAAATAGGAGGGACTATTCTCAGATGGCCCCAATGGTCCGAGGCAGGTATCCACAATATATCTCACATAATAGATGGAGATAGCTTCCGCACATTCTCCTCCCTCCAGGAAGAATTCGGTATCCAAAGTAACCAGGAGTGGCGATATCTACAGCTCAAACACTGTATGCGGAGAACATTAGGAACCCCCCCGTGGCTGCTCAAAACCTCACCCATCGTCACCTATCTTCAGAAATGGGGCCGACAAAAAGGCGTCTTGGCTGGCCTCTATGCCGAATTAACTAACCACCTTTACTCTCAGCCTTTACTTGAACGACTACGCTTAAAGTGGCAGGGCATACTAGAGATAACCTACACGGACGAAGAATGGCCAGACATACTAGAAGCCCTCGACAGGGGCGTACGTGAAGCACGCCTGAAATTTTGCCTATTTAAAATCCTTCAGGGATGGTACTGGACCCCCGTTAAACTCTTCAGGGCAGGGTTGATACCTCACGCGAACTGTTGGAGATGCACAGAGCCATATTGCGACCAACTTCATATTTTATGCCACTGCCCCACGGTACAGTCACTATGGGACGCGGTACGCCTCGCCTTATCGGACTTCATACAGATACCAAAACCGACCCCACCAGCATTTATCATTCTACATGACATTCGCCCGTATCCCTCCCTAACGCGGGCACATAAACAATTAATCCACACGGCGCTAGCCACGGCCAAAATATGCATACTCCGGCACTGGAGATCTAGCATTGCTCCCACACCCATGGAATGGATGACGGCCATGTATCAAACGGCTACCCATGAACAAGTGATCTATAACCTACAGGACCAAGCAGAACAATTTGAGGAGGTCTGGCGCCCATTCTTGAAGAGACCATGAAGCGGCTGGTGGATGACCAACAGATGATCAATGTTCAATGATCAATGATTAGGGAATATTAATTACCAATCACCCTCTGAGAATCCTAGACTCCGGAAACACATTTAATCTCCTACTGCCCCCTCTCTCTCTCCCTAGCTACGCTATCCTCTCTTCTCTCTCTCTTTTTTCTCTCTCTCTATCAATCCACAGGCCTCTAATTTTGTCACATGCCCGAGACCCTGAACTACCCAACATAGTAATACAAGTCGCTTCCTAACACAAACAAGGACTGAGAAATCAACTCATATAAGACGTAGATACTCTCTAACCGACCTTACCATATCTATCATACATATTATCTACCCCTAGATAATAACTTGCTACAGACGGAGAAGTACAGAACGATCTACTCTTAGGCCTGAACAAGCTAGTCTCAGGATACAAAGACCCCCTGCCTACCTCGAGTCTCTTCATTCTACATTCCCCCGCGATTACCCTTCCTCTTTCTCCCTCTTTCTTTCCCTTCTCTCCCCCTCCCCATTTCATATGACTATTTTGTCTCTCCCCTATACCAAGACCAACCCCTCCTACACAACCCTATCTTCGCTCCCCCTCCCCTTACCACCCCCCCCACCTGTTTTCCACTCTTCTTCAAAATAAGGGTACACAACTCAACTATGCAACTGGGAATTTTTACTTACCTGACAGTACATGTGTATATGCTTACAATGGAAATAATTGTGGTAAACGAACAAAAACAATGTTTTGAAAGCTAAACAGTTTGTTTATATGCTGTATGTACCGCCTTATATATTCTTAATAAAACTTTTGAAACTTTAAAAAAAAAAAAAAAAAAAAAATTGCATATGGCACATTAAAACAAAAATTAAGAGGCACTGACTTTGGACCCTTGCTTGTACTCATGACATTCCCTTTCCTTAGTTTTAAAAGTTAATTGTTATATTGGGTTTTAGATGGGTTGGCATAGGTTAGTTAGCGTAATGTAGGCTCGTTTTAGGACATAGTTTGTATAGTTAAGGGAGTGGGTATTTGGGTTTTTAGTGTTTGGGTTTTTTTACGGGGGTGAGTTAGGTTCTTAGATACATGCTTAGAAAAAAAAAAAAAAATAATAATATGTTTAGTTAGTCAATGTTTAGCTTGTTTAGCTTAGTTACTGTTGTCCTTGTTTAATGATGTCTCTTTAGGGGGGTGGGGATAAATGTATAGGATACGTTAAGTTAGAATACGTTAGTGGTAAGGATAAGTTATGATTAGATAGCATGTGTTAGGTTAGTGAAAGTTAGTATGGAGGTTAGCTCATTTTTGGGTGGGGATGTTTTGGCATCATTAAATCTTGTTTTTTGTGCCACAATATGGTCTCCATAGTGATTAACCATCTGGGTGGTATCGTGTCTGCACAGCTCAAGTTAGACAAATATTTCTGGGTGTGCATCCAGTAGGGATTTACATGCGTGACTATGAGTATCCCCTATGGCCAAGGACCAGTCAGTTTGGCAGCGGTATAACATCAGTTACTCAAAACATTATTCTGCATTGTATGTGACATGTTGATTGTGCATGGATACACATCCCAAAACAGGTTATCTGACTCCAATAATTGGTGTTGGTAGGTAATGACACATTCATTGTTCAAACGTTTTGAACATTGCATTCCCGCCAATTTAAGAAATTGATACCGGCACACTCACGGCTGTCCCTCACTGTCTTAGATATGTCTAATTTGGTTGGCTTATCAATGTTGTACTGGTGCAACCATTCTCGCTTTTCCCAGACACTTGTGTAGAACATCATTTGAGCCATTGTAAACTTGCATGCTATCTGTCTAATTACATGCTTGGGAGGCTCATTCATTTCTTGCCAGTCCACAGTGCTATAAGGCTTCTTAATCATGTTTCAGTCACATATTTCATTTTGTTGAATACTCAGTGTATTTTCTGCACACAATGCATACAGTTCAAACAGTTAATGCATCAGCGACAAAAGCAACACATGTAACTTTACAAATGTATTTACATGTGCAAGTTTGGTTTCAGATGATGTACAATGTACAGGATATTTACCCCATCAGAGATCTCAAGCCGTTGAATATACAGTCAGAGTCCAAGGGGGGAAGGTCATTTCATGAGACATGTGTAGGAGAGGAGTGCATCAGGGAGGTGGTGTTTAAATTGCCAGTAGATAGGATTTGCCACAATAGCAATCTTTACATGATAAGTCAACAGTGGTAGAGTGAAAAGGACACATTGCCAGTTCTTACAACACTGGTATGACCTTCAGCACGGAACTAAGGAGATACTGTTCATGTGCCACAGAGTGTAACTACCGGACGTTTTTTCTTGTGAATGATGTTCCTTCCACATCTTCATCCTCTGATGTTTGTGGTGCCTCCTGTGCCATGGGTGGTGTTGGTGTTGGTGTTGATGTTGAGTGGGCTAGAAATTTGGTTTCAAAGGTCATGGCAGCTGTCATCTGTGGAAAGATGAAAGGCATCACTGCAGCAAGGAGTAACTGCTGATTTCACAGCACCGCTGCAACATCACGGTGGTAAGCAGCCAGGTTGTCAGTGAGGGAGCCCACCATCCACTGCATGGACTTCAAGACAGTTTGGATAGCCCCCAGCCTGTTGTCAATGACACTGGTGGAACTTTAGGAGAAGATTTATTCGACCCTCTGCCTCAGGACACCAGCTATGTCAGCCAGGGGCTGCTGGAGTCCACGTAGCGGAGAGTGGGTGCCTCTGATGGCAGCTGAGTTATCCTTACTCGGACTGAGGCACCTCTGGACTCCCTCTAGGCTGCCCACCATGGCCTCCATCCCCACCCACACCAGCTGTGCCAGCTCCCGTTGGACTCCTATCGCTGTTTTTTGGAAGATAATGTCTGGGTTCCGGGAGTCCAGGGCTGTTAGTGAGCTGGCTAGTGTTGGGTGCTTGGTGGGGGCATGTGGAGACCCCACAATGCTGTGAGTCCTCCCTTGACTGGAGATAGTATCTGGATGGCACCCAGGACATCCTGGAGAGCTGGCATTGATGGTCTGCAGCTGGTCATCCAAATCATCAGAGCAATATAGGAGAGGCTGCTCGGCAGGAGGTAAGGCATCACCCTCTGCATTGGGATAGTGAAATGTCAATCTTGGACTGTAGTAGCTGTTGACATAAGCCATTAGGTTCTAGATCCTGGTGCCTTAGTAACATGGTGCAGAGCCACACATTGAGGCCCTCCTTTATGGTCATCTAGTGGCATACTGTGCCACCAGAGTGTCATTTTTAGTTATGATCCATTGGCACTATCCTCCATTTCACAATTCCCACACTGTTACACCCACCTTGAATGCCTTCTCATGGCCTGGTAATTATATGCCCCACTCACAACCTACACTGCATGTAGTTGGTATTCCATGGGTATTTCTGGGGGTATTCCCATGCAACACATTTCTAACCTACCCATCTTCTGATGCCTTCCAAATTTGTCTCTTCTGCGTTTGCTTCTGTTTTGTCCAACAACTCAAGGGTGGTGTAGGAGTGACAAGAGGGTGTCAGAGACTTTGTATGTCCCTTGAATTTAGTTCTTCAATGTGTGTTGCATTGTGCATCACGCTTATGGCACAATGTATACAACAATAGTGCATCGATCCTGAAGCAACGCTTTTCTTATGCCCACCTTGCCTGACCTAATGACACCATGGTAGCACCATATTTACAATGCGGGGCACCATGGAGGACATTTCCACAGTAGCCTCATGAGTTATGGCACTATTGTGGTGCTTTACAGCATTAGCCCCATAGATGATGGCACCAGTGCAGCAAAGCACAGTAAGATGCTTTAATTACAATAGGTGTGTCACTAGGACGTCTGCCTTTGACAGGCCGTACACTTGACATCAAGAGATGGCACAGTGAAATATTTAGGAATCAACTGGTCTGTTTTTCCTGCCTGCCTTGCATAGATACGTCCCCTTGCATACATCATCTCTGGCACAGGCATATTGTGGTGCAAGGATTTGGAAAGTGGTGCTATACATGCATTGTACTACTTTGTTCATATGGTAAAAGAGTAATAGGCAACTTCAGGCCACATTGGCATCAATCTAAATGATGATGGTGTTGCGCTAAGGCCTTGTAAATATGGCCCTTAGTGAGTCAGTAAGACCACTTGTAGCTGATGCTATGCAGGAAGGTGTCCCTTAGTGCACAACCCCAACCATACCTACTACACAGGCACCTTTGCAGCATGGTTACATGGCAGCTACTTATACAGCAGCACAAATGGTCATCACAGACATACCCCCTATATGGTGTATTATCACATTTGTGCCCATTCACAATGGTGCTGGGAGGCATATCCAAATTCTTGCTGGCCCACCCTGTGCAACAGGCCTTGCACATGTTGCCCAATGAGAGTTGCACATGAGCAGACGGTACAGTTGTCACAGTGAAGGGAGTGATGTGAGGTCTAATAAATGGTCTGTGCATTTGGGGGGAGGTGAATACCCATTACATATGTTTAGCCATTATTGTGCCCCCATGCAACCCTTTGGCATGCATACAGTGGGTCCTATGTGCCTCCCTTTTTTGCCATTACCAGATTGCCCCAAAACTGCAACTTACCCTGCATTTGTGGTAGTTATTGAAACGCTGCACTATGACTTTGGTTACCAACTCCTTTGGGATGACCTCTGCCACCATCTCATTGAGCTTATCCAGCTCCTCTTGGGGTGCAGAAATTCCACCTCTGATCTTCAGTGCTGCCTTTCAGTTGCTGCCCATTTTCTCTTTAGTTCTGAGCTTGCAATCATGCCAGCGCTTTTTGCAATCGGTAACACTCCTCTTTGCCTCTGCCACACTGTTGACTTTATCAACTATTGACTGCCATATGGTCTCCTTCCTAAGTATTGGCAATTTAGAGGTGCGAAAGGGCTAGTGTTGGTGTTCTGTCACCTCTCTGACCAAGATGTTATTTTCTTCTGCTCTGAACCTACACTTCTTCTTACTTTTCCCCTTCTCCTGGGAGTCAGTCTGGACATCCTGCTTGTACTGGGCTAATTAGGATCTCTTTGGGGTCTCTCCTGTCCTGCATTCTCCATCTTGGCTCCTTATGGCTTCAGTCTGGTGTTTTCGCGGACTTTTTTTCTTTTACGCTTTTAACGCAAAAATTTAGCTACAATGATTAGCATCAAGTAACATGCCGCAAATCAAGCTAGGCCACTTTTGCAGCATTAGCGTCATTTTTCTTACGACATGTTGCAAAGGTTAGTGTCATTTTTGCACGCTAGTCTTTTCTTACTGCATGGTGTGCTGTTTTATAAATACGGTGCATGCATGGCGCTAAGAAAAGTTGTTATGCAGCATTAACATTTTTAGTGCACACCTGTGTTAGCACAGTTGTGTTCAATTTTTCATCAATTTGGCCAAATGGACCTACTGATTATGACCTGGTCCTGATGCATCTAACGGGCAAAAACGATAATAGAATTCGTTACCCTGTAATGTTAAATCATCATTTCCCTGACCACTCACACAATACACTCTGACAATGAAAGTGAAACATTTAATATGCTGTCAATCACAGGCGTAAAGACAAGGAACAAATACATTTGGCGGTCTTTTCTTATTGTTGTATTATGCTAAATATCCTTCCAGACATGTTGATTATTTCAAACCAGCATGGTTTACTATGTACAGTAATAAGTGAAAGAATATCGAGAGCTGGTATTGTGTTAGTGCCTTATTAGCCCAAATTACTAGTATGAGACAGTTGTTTTCCTTAAATATTATTTCTTTATAAAAAATACATCTCTAAGGCTTATATGTGATTGAAATCACAATGATGCTAATGTGCTAATAACTGTTTGACTTTTTATAGACTGAAAAATACGAAAATGTAACCCTTTCTTAGAATGTAGGTGGTACATGGCATGTAGTTTGCCAGTGTGAGCCAGTCTGTGTTATTTGTATATTTGCTTCCCTTACAAATTAATCATATGAACTAAAAGAAGGAAACAGTAGATGGACAGTTAAAATCAGAGCATGACCAAAATTTGAATACAGTTAAGAAGTTTAACAGGCGTCCATTATAGTCACAATTACTTCCTATTATATTAATCAAAATCGTATACCACGAAAAATCATAGTGAATTACAACAATTTAATGTAAAACACAGCGCAGACAATCAAAATCAAGTCACATTTCAAAATATCACAACATATCATTGGCCCACCAAATACATTAGTCTTACTGCAGTCGAAATAGATTTATAAATCAATATACAGACACACTCTGACTGTAGTAATTTTAAATGTAAAAGAGATGACCTGCATTTTCTTATAGTAGGAGACTTCAGTAAAGGGGTGAACAATGATTTCCTATGGGCTGTGTAAAGTTTGCAGAACCGAAAAAAGTATAACACAGTTGATTCTGAGTCGCAGGAACATAAGGCGAGGTCTGATTCTCTATGCACGTCTCTGAGATAAAGGAGCAAAAGGTGAGTTGTATTATTCCGGATCCTAACCAGATAAAACCTAAAATGATGGTTAGGTATGTATAACAGATAAGGCTCCATACGACTTGTGGTAGATAGAAGGTCATATCTAGCCACTTTCCTCTTGCTACAATTTACAATTTTTCTTTTCTTCATTAACATAGTTACAAATTTTGATGTAATAGTCATTTAAACATAGGGTGCTATACTTTCTGGATCATCACACAATCCAAGCTGCCCCATATAATAAATTGTTTCTTAATATATGTCATCGAAGAAATATTATGTAAATTTTTATGCTGCAAGCAATCTAAAATCACAAGTCGATTAAGATATGTTTCCGTTTTTGACCATACTGAGAGCCATTACAGTACGGGACACCCAACACAACACTACAGGACACCCACTTCTGAATGCCAAACACACATTGGTGAACTCGTTGAAGCAGATAATCTTTTCAGGTAGCTGTTTTCACTAACCTGAATAGGAGATCCCGTGTTCCCCACATACCTACACCAGAGGTGGCCACAGAAATACACCGGGCTTTGTAGATGTTAATCATTGCATCCAAGAGGTTTAGATCCGATTTTGTAGAAAACCTAAATATTGCAGCAATGAACTGATAAAAATTGAAACTTCCTTATAGTCACAAAATGTGCCCAAGTGCCTTTTTTATCAAATGGAGTCCCCAAATACTTAAAGGCCACGGCACAAGGAAGTTTGGTCTCTTTGGTAAAATTGACTTTTTGCCTTACTTTTCACCCAACTCCATACCATACTACGGCCCTCATTATTATAACATTGGTGGTAGAAACTGCCTACCGCCGCGGTGACAGCTGCCAAAATACTGTCACCGCGGCTACCACCCATCCGCCAAATTATGACCGTAACCAGAATTCTACCAGAAGGATGTCGGAATTCCAGCTGCGGCCATGCCGGCCGATAGCGGTAAGGTGGCGCTGCTGCCAGCAGCAGCGCCATGCCAGTAGACTGGCGCAGACTGTATCAAGACACATGATACAGCCTTGCGCTGGTCTGCGCCCCATCCTGTCTCCTGCCGGGGGACCCCTTGACATCAGGTAAGTCAGGTGCTCCGACAGGGGAGTGGGGTGTTGTGTGTGTGTGTGGGGGTGTGGGTGTAGGTTGTGTTGTGTGAATGCATGTGTGCATGTATGTATGTAAGTGTGTGTGGATGTGTGTGTGAATGGATGTATGCATGAGTGGATGAATGTGGGTATGAGTGTGTATATGCGTGTGTTCGATGGTGCATGTATGTTGGGGGGGTCTGGAGTGAGAGGGGGAAATCCAGGGGAGGAAGGTGGGGAAGAACCCTATCAGTGACAGGGAAGGAATTCCCTGTCACTGATAGTGCCTACTGCCATGGGTTTCGTGGCAGTAAGGAAGCCACGAAAACCATGGTGATAGGGGGGTGGTCATAATCCTGCAGGTGGGCTAGTGATGGCCACCTGGCTGGAGACTGAAGTCTCCAGCCCGGCGATGTTACCGCCGTGGCGGACGGAGTGGTACATTGGCGGTTTGGCTTGAGCCAAACCCTCAATGTCGTAATGTGGGGAAATGTACCGCCAGCCTGTTGGCAGTACATTTCTCCATTTTAACGCCATCTGCCAGGGTTCTAATGAGGGCCTATCCGATTTAGACACATTGGTAGATAGGTCAAGTTGATTCATGAGCAGAATAAAGTTATCCAATACCTTCTGTAAGCCTACTGCAGTTCTAGTCTTTAGGAGTCATTCATCAGCATATAACAATACTGAAAATTGCCTGGCCCCCACCTTGGATGCCAGTCCCTACTCCTTTTAAAGATTGTTCAAGCTTGTAAAGGCTAAAGAGAAAAGTGGCCAACATGCACTCTTGTCTTCCCCCTCCTGAGTCCTGATCTTAATTGGGGAAGTGCACTCACCATTACTCCCATATCTGACATATGCTGTAAAGTCACAATGGACTTGACTTAAAAAGTTCACTTTAGGGGGCTGCACTCCTATTTCTAACATTCTACCCAATAGCTTTGTTCAATTTGATTAATCAAATGCAGAGTTGAGGTCCATGAATGCCGGATGATAACAACCCTCCTTCACCCTGGTGCACTTATTGATCATAAGGTAAAGGTTAATGCATTTCATCTATAGTCCCCAAACATTGCCTAGACCTATACTAGGCATCAGGAAAAATATGATTTCCCATGGCCCATGCCCTTAATCTATCTAAAAGGATTCTGCCCAACACCTTAGTTGTAGAGTCAGTGAGGGATATTGGACGATAACATCTGGTGTCTGACTGGTCCCCCTTCTCAGAAATAGGAACTATTATTGAATTTGATCAAGATTTCAAGAGACCTATACAGATGACACTTCTCAATACATGGACTAATAAACATGCCCACAAATCAATATTCTCTTTAAAAAGATTGATAGGGACTGCATCTGGTCCTGGTGCCTTATCTCTTGGGCTACGTTTGGTGGCAGTAATTACCTCCTTCATGGTAAATGCTGATATATCTATACTGCTCATATCTATTTCAATAGGTGATACATCAATACTGTGTGACATTCATAGAGCTAAGTAAAATAATCTGCCTATAAATGAGGTAATATAATGGTATCCTTATCGGCATTATTACTATCACTAAAGAATTACAAATTCCTTGAAAGGTGCACGTCATTCCTGGTACTAGTCTCACTTAGCTGTGCCCCTGCTTCCTGCCTAATGGCATGCTTTATCTCATTGATTGTCTACTTATATTTAGCTCTACATAACTTAACTTCCCCCTCAAGCTGCAGAGATTACTTAATCATCCCTATTAACTTCTGATGGGCAGAACAGCAGTCCCTATCCAACATGTTTGTATTATTTGGTGCACTGGGTAATGCTGGCACTGCCATCAGTTCAGGCACTGCTCTGCAAATCACATTATAAGACCTAAGTATTTAGGTTGAATCACCTCCTTCCCCCAAGAAAAAAATTAGATCGGCCCCGTTCTTACCCATAAGCCCTGAGAAGTATTCAGAATCAATATTAACACATTTTTGCAGAATACACTTACTTCTATGAGCTCTTCTGAAGGTAAAGGATTAGTACATTGGAAATGGGCATAACCCACGGCCAGTTAAAGAGCCAGAGGATTATGACCACTTAAGAAATTCTGGCAAATTTTGAAGAATCTTCAGGATTTTTTTTTTAAGTGTGCAAGTGAAGCAACAGCATTTAATGCACAAAATCTACAGAGCCCATAATGATCAGGGAAAAATTGGTAGAGCTTATGAATTGACCAGTACCTTGTCGTTTGTAAATGTAAGTTAAGCTGAAAAAATAATTTACAAAATAAGTTGCATATTGCACTTTGGATCGCACATTTTTTTTATCAGGTTAGGGATTGACAAACAGGTGAAATAGCGTATGTGTTTTTTTACAGGGTGAGTTAAGGGTACATCGGTTTAAATACAGGTGTTTGAGAAAAAGAAAAGTTAAAAATACTACTCGCACATGAAGAGACGGTCATGTTGTGAATAACACATCCTGTGATCAAAGTCGTAAGACCAAGACCCGTTGGGTTGTTATATCGCCTCAGAAGCAATCCAATAAAGCATTGCTTGAGTGAAACCACTGTGAGTGCATCCATCTTTGTTTTAGTGAAGGAGCAGCATTTGAAAATGTATGCCGTTTGTCCAGCTGAGGGGGGAGACATCACCCCCAGAATGGAAGGGTGCCTTATGGCATTTGGACTAACTGATGCTTGAGGAACATATATATATATATATATATATATATATATATATATATATATATATATATATATATGTATAAATATATATATTTATACACACACACACACACACAAAAGACCTACTGGCGGTCACCAGTATGTAGTTATGGTCAAGACCATATTTCCATAGGAAAAGCACTTTTTGTCTTGCCTATGTCTTTGGCAAAGTTTGACGAATCTTCAGGAAATTTTCTAAAAAAATATATGCTAGTGATTCATGTTGCACACTGAAAGTTTGGTTTGATCCATAAGCAGGGCCAGAGAAAAAGGGATGGTCAAAAAAGTTGTGTTTCCCATGTTAATTCTCATAGGATATTTCAACACGACTAGAGTCCGAAACAGTGGGCAGAATTACACCATATTTGGCAGAATGCTAGCTTTCAGTATGCAGATTGTGCTTTTCATTATTTAGTGTAAATCCGTTCTGTAGTTTAGTAGAAATTGAAGCAAACTCAAATTTGTATATCTAAGTTTATGAAGACTTCGCAAATCATAATTAGCTCGTGCAGGGAAATGTAGAGCTCTGATTGGCTGCCAAATCTCCAACCAGGAAGTGTTGACAGCCATCTTGGGACTCAGCTTCAGCTGAGTCACACAAAACAAAATGTAAAAAAAAGGAAAAGGGGTCAGAATAGGGACACCTTGACCACATAAACTTTGTTGTTGGGTCCAGAGGGACGCGCCAGGGCAAAAAAGCACTTTTTAAAATCATTTTACTGTGAATTTGCAACAATGGCGCTGTCCCACACACTTGTTTAATAGAAGCCCCTGGGTGGACCTGCTCCCAGGAGCTTGTTTAAAACAAAGGAGGAGGGTGAACGGGCCCCTCTCCTGGACTTATCCCTGCCCCGGGAAGGCCATCTATCTGGGTTTTAATTGTTATTATATATGGGGGTTGTGCGGACCACGCAGCCCTGGGGACCGCCACCTCCCAAGGCTTAATACTAATACTATGCGGGTGTGCAGCCTCCCCACAGCCACGGGGACCACGACTTCCCTGGTGCTTAGTGCTAATTGAATGTTGGGGGGCTGCGCCGCACCCCCACAGCCCTGAGGAATGCCACCTCCCTGGGGCTTTAAACTAAATGAATGTGGTGGAGTGCCCAGCCCCCCTGCAACCCTTGGTACCACCACCATCCCAGGGCTTCAAACTCAATCAATGCAGGTCCATCTGGCCCCTCTGCAACCCCAGGGACCGCTTCCTCCCTGGGGCTCTAAGGAAAATCAATACAGGGGAGCCCCCCACTGCAGCCTAGGATCACCACCCCCTGGGCCGGCACCTGCTATGTCCCGGGGTGCCCACCCCTAGGACATAGCTGTTTGCTCTCACTTGGCAGCAGCTTTGACAGACAGAGCAAACGCTCCTCTCGCAGCAAGTGAGAGCTGTCAAGCAACTCTCACTTGCTGCAAGCGGAGGTTTCCTCTGTTTCGGCCTGCATGCATAGGAAGCAATTTCTCTTACAGAGAGGGAGCTGCTTCTTTAGTACCTCCCTCTCTGTGACAGCAATGTTGGCTCCAACATGAGGGATGGAGCCAGGTGGAACCACGGGGTCCTTCACTCTCCCCCCGCAGTCCCCAACCAATTTGACTGGGTGCCTTGGGGGGCATCCAAATACATTGCTGGGGATAGGGGTTCCCAGGGCTGAGATCAGTGTGGGGAGGAGGGCCGCTCAGCCCCACCCAAAAGAAAATTAAATGTTTAGAGCAGGCCCTGGGGGATGGGGTCCCTGGGGCCAGGATTGGCCTGGGAAGAGTGCAGCGTGGCCCCTCCACAAAAAAATAAAATGTTCAGGCCAGACCCTGGGGGATGGGGTCCCTGGGGCCGAGATCTGCCCAGGGAGCGGGGCGCACTGCCTCCCTCACCCCCCAAAAAATATGATTGCTGGCCCGGGGCCAAAATTGGTGGGGGCAGGAGGCCATGTGCCCCCTCACCCCCCAACAAAACTTAGAAGGACAGGACCTGACAGATTGTGCTTACAGAGTTGAGATCAGCCCATGGAGGTGGACCATGCAGCCCCTCTCACCCAAAGACATAATTATATCAACACTGGGCCCAGAGGGATGGGCGTCCTTGGGGTTAAAATCAGCCAGGGGAGGGGGGCTCTATTGCCCCCCCAAAAAAATTCAGAAGGCTGGGTTCTGGGGATGGGGTCTCTGAGGCCGAAATCAGCAAGGGATTGGGCCACGTGGACCAGCAGCCAGCTCCAGCAACCTATGGCCAAAAGCTGTGAGCAGCGTTGGATTGTGTGGTTAGGGAGGTTAGTCGTAGGCCCTGCCTGCAGTGCATGGAGCACATTTGGGTGGTTATAGGGGTGGTCACAATCCCTGTGGCCAATCACCTCTGTGCATGGCCGAAGGCCATGTGCGGCGGTGGTTAGCTTAACATATAGCAATGAAAATTATTTTACTTCAAAAAATATAGAAGTTCACTGAAAAAAACAAAGGTTACAGGGACATTATAGCCAGGAAATAGAATTTTAAAAAACATAGAAATTCTCTTAAAAATCCAAAGGTTACAGGGACATTATATTTAGGCTTACATTACAAAACCATGTGCAAAACCATAGAAATGTTGGTGTTATAGTCATCTCAAGTAACTATAACTCGTGCCCTAAGGTAGCTATAACTCACACCCTCACCATGCACTGCAATTACGTCACAAATTACAGCACTCAGGACATCTTTGATAACATCATTGATAATATCAATGCAATATTTGCAGTAAACGTTTTGACAAAAAAGACTGTGCATGGCGAGTGCACGAGTTATAGCTACCATAGGGCATGAGTTATAGTTACTTGAGATAACTCTAACACCTGAATTTCTATGGTTTTGGACATTTAAAATATGAGCCTAACTACATGTAGATATTTATTCCCTTAGTGAAGGTAGTGAATTCCAAGTCTCCATTGGTTTACGTGTGAGTCCTTTGTGAGGGTGTGAATGGTCATGTGGTGCTTAATCCAAGTCCTGTTTGACCTGTAGTACCTCTGAAGTAGATGTGATTGTAACTTTGGTAAACAGCAATTAAGTTAGAGTGTGAGAATGAATACATGAGAGTGTAACATGGATGTGTGAAAGTGAGATAGAGTTAGTGAGTTGGAGCGAGTTAGAGAATGTGAGACAATGTATGCGATAGTAAGTGAGCGTATAAGTCAGACAGTGTGAGCATGTGTGTGAGGATATGTGTGAGAATATGAGTGAAACTTTGATCGGCACAGTGTGAGCATATCAGTAAGACTGTGTGAGCATGCTTGTGTCAATGAATAAGACTGAGTTGGCATGTGAGTAAGACTACCTGTGAGCATGTGAGTGAAAGTGTTAGTGTAATGAGTGTCCTTTCAGACCTATGTATATTTATGTACAGATTGAGCTTTAAAAATGCTCTTTATCCCCTTTAGTTTCAAACTTTTCTCCAAGCTGAATCTGGTGAATCCATCTAGAATTTGGCTTTCATTTTTAAAAATTGGGTCATGCTTTACACCCCGTAACTTTCAAAGATCACAATCTTATGCCTCAAAGAGTTCATTATTTAATATGTGTGTTAGTAGTTTATTGTAACTGTTGGACTTGACGTAATATGTCAGTGAAGTGATTGCATGTTGCTTCAATTTAATTCAACTAATGAAGCTTTCATTAGGTGACTAGCAAAACACATCGCCGTTTTATCAGACAACCTCACTTGCCTTTTACATAACAGGAGGAGCAACTAATTATTTCATTAATATGATACGTTGCATTAATGGGTCTCCCAACAGTCTCCAAAATCGATGAACCTGGCACAGACAGCTCTTCTTCTCTTACTTCTAAAAAGAAAAAGATAATGATAGAAATGGTTTATGTTGATGAGAGAGCACATTTCCCTGAGGCATGTGGCTAGGATGGAAGGAATGGTCAGTCTCTACTCATGTAACCTCCTGAACTCAAACCAAACATAAGGCCGGATTTAGTGTAAGGAGGACTGCTTACCAGACCGCTAGGGTGCCAAAAACTAAGGGGCATATTTATATTATATTCTGTTTGCGCTGAATTTGTGTCATTTTTTTATGCAAATATAGTGCAAACTTAACTCTATATTTATATTTTGATGCTCGACCCGTCTAGCGTCAAAATATATGAGTTAACATCAATTTGTGGATGCGTGAAACCTTCTTGCGTCAAGGAGATGCAAGGTAGGCATTCCCATCCATAAAATGACTCAAAGCCCATAGCACCTTATTTATCCTTCCATGCAAAAATGGTGCACGGGGGAAGAGGGCCTAAATAATGGCATAAAGCCTGCTTAGCGCCATTATTTAATGCCTGGGTCAGAGAAGGCTTAACGGGACCTGTGAACCCATTTCCATGATCAAACACCATTGAAAGAGCCCACAGGTGCCCACCCCAAGCCACATGAAAACCCCCACCCACACCAGAGGATGGGGGACCCCATCCAAGGGAAATAGGGGAAGTAGAGGTAAGTATTTTAAAAATATTTTTAAAGTGCCATTGGTGGCCATGAAATGGGTCCCCCTACATGACACTGGGTGCAATGGCCATTCCCAGGGGACACTTGTCCCCTGTGCTGGCCATTGGGGTGATGGACATGACTCCTCTCTTTCTTTTTAAGACTGGAGTCAATTGGTATGGACGGATTTACATCAGGAAATGGTGCTAGGAAGGTTAACGGTATTTTTTTTCCCTTTAACCAGCCTAGTGTCATGCTTTGAGGCAAAACCCCCTTACCCCATACCACCACCCCCACCCGGCTAAAGTCATTTTCCCAGATGCTAGCCCACCCTTTGCGCCAGCTTGTGGGATTCCATAAATTTGGTCCCTGTCTGGCCCGCTAGAATGAAGCAAACTGCCGCTATACTCTTTGACGCAAAACTGTGTTTTCGCACTTTTGCAATAAAAAAGTATAAATATGGCCCAAATGCATTACTTAAAGATCCCTCTGGGTTCAGTGGGATTTTTTGCGGAAATAGTCCCACAGAAACAGATATCTAAAGCAGTCTTTCTTCTTTGAAAACAAAAGTAATAATAATGTCCCCGACATACCAGAAGATTTCTCCCAGTCAGTGGGGGCCGGGGGGGTCATTGTTTTTTTCCTGTTCATGGCCACAGTGCCTTCTAAAGAAGCAGGAAACAGGAAAAAAACTCTGATACTCTGGTGGACAGGGCAAAAGAGATCAATAACTCAGCTTTAGTGTCTCTATCTCGAGATGCTATGGAGGACCTCCATAGATGGCAAATACCACTGAGACATAGAATTAAACTTTTTCAACAATCCTCTGAAGCTAATTAAAGACCTGGACACTAGAAAGCTAGGTTGGGAACATACGTCTATCCGCAGAATGAAAATGGTTAAAATAATAAAGTCAGTTACTAGTAAACTATTTGAGCATTTTGCAAGATCATTTTCCTTCAAAAATTGTCAGAGGATAACTAAACTAACCTGCATTTCTAAGTACGGAAATGTGTCCAAGGTGGCAAGAGGTTTCCAAGTTAGAAAACTCTTGGATTGTATGAATAATACTTGGCATTTGTGTCTAGACAGAAACGCATGATTCTAGCATGCCATGGCAGTACAATTGAAATTTGAGATTTCTTGAGAAAACGAGCCACTAGGGAATGGACCAACTGAGATTTGTGCACATCCTCGAATTTGCACTCTGAGAAACTCTCCAGGATTGTCTATTTACCGCTCACCTCATAGACAACATCGACATTTCTTCAGTCGGACACCAAAATGACAGGCTTCGGTTCATTATACTTTCCGATAAGATTGCTCAAACTTAAAAGGATCTGTTTTTCGAAGTTTTCAATATTTCCCAAAACGGCAGCGTACAAGAAGAGAAGTTGGGTCACTCTTGCACATATGCCACCCCTTTAACCCTTCAAAGCATGGCTTCCTTCTCTTCTGAAGTTATCTGTTGTTTTTTTTTCATCAGACTGTCATTCTTCCTGATGCTATTATTAATCCTGGCAAGCAATGCTGGCAAGCAATGCTCATTATGTTATCGTAGAGGGTTTTGTAACTCTCCTGGCCCGACAGATTCATTAGCATCTTGACAATTCGCATGCTGTTCAACATAATCATTATCCCTCAGATTTTTGGCTTTGACGACTCAATCAAATTATAAGTATTCCTAACCAGTCTGGTTTCACTTTTCCAGTTCGATTTTTTAACATTTCGTGAATTGGAGACTCAACGTAAAAGAGACACTACAGAAAGAAGAGCTTACGGTTTTTTTGACTGCGTGCTGGTGAATGAGAGATCATCGCCTTACATCGAAACTGAATACATAAAATAATATCACTCTTTGAATCAATGTTTTTCCATTAACAGTGTTCTTGGCTTATTGTTAAGTTTTATTATATCTACCAAAATTGTGCTTGATATTCTGCTTCATACATTTGGTAGAATTTTAACTTTCTGTCAAATAAGTGAAGGAGATTCAGCATCTTGTAGAAAAAAGTCAACTTGTTATCAGCTACATCCAGTGTGTTTTATTTATTTCGAAGCATTCCTTTTCACAAATGTCGTTAATGCCCTTTCAATGAAAATGGGGTGCAACTAATTCATTATTTTTCTTCAAAAAATGTATCATGATGTCAAAACAATACAATTAAGGTAAATAATTATTGAAAAAAAACAACATGTAAAGAATGAGTACATACTTAATTAAAGCCACGAATACATGACCTAACGTGAACATCACTCATTTCGATGACTTTCTCCCGCGTTTGCACTGTCTTCCGTTGTTTTGATGGATTTGGGGGACAGCAGCAAAAATGTCCTGTACTCCAGCATTTCGTTTAACAGTCACGAAACTGATCAACAGTGCACTTTTTACGCTGAAAAATAAATTCATTAAGCAAAACGTTATGAAAAAATGATATATTAATTCAGAATTACTTACGATGGTGAAGAAAAAGCAGAAAGGGAAACGGAATAGTACCTTTCTGCTGACTGTGCTGCAAAGAGAACACAACCCTGCAGCTGAGGGAGACAAAGCCTATCCCCATGTGTGCAGCAAACACTCATAACTCATGAGGGGTCCTGGGTAGATGAGAAGTCACCCATGAGTTATGATGCTTTCCTTTCCCTTTAGGATATTTTTTTACCGTATACCGAAGATCATGAATTGTTACGTTTGTGTAATAATTTTACCCATGTGCCTTTTAATTGTATAATTTGAAAAATGTACCAATTGCTCTTTTTAATAAACACAAAAAGGATTGCATTGTTTTGAAATGTATTGTATTGCAACATGTATATAGGGCGTACTACCCCCTCGGGGCGTAAAAGCGCTTGTAGGGTAAAGCCTAGATCACTGCTGGTCTACTGGGCAAAATAATGCAAATGTCGAAATCAGTCGCAGATTCACATTTTTCCAAAGCTTGACCAGTCTTTAATTTAGATGA
This sequence comes from Pleurodeles waltl, assembly GCF_031143425.1. Classification (NCBI taxonomy): domain Eukaryota; kingdom Metazoa; phylum Chordata; class Amphibia; order Caudata; family Salamandridae; genus Pleurodeles; species Pleurodeles waltl. The sequence goes on from NC_090444.1 coordinate 563,195,525, forward strand.
GTCCGATAGGGGTAAGAAAGAGTAAGAACTGAAAATTAATACATGATTTTTGAGATGTTTGATGGATGTGGGACCACCCGAAATAGGTGTGTAGCCCTTCCACAGAGCTTAAGAGTGCATAACAATATATGCAATCTAAACAGGTAAAATGTGTCATGCACCTTTTGTGATGGATGCCCTGCATTTGCCAAACACTTAAAAAAAAAGCTTTGACTTAGTGGTACTAAACTTTCGTATTTCTTTACTTCATACAAATTACCGGTGACAACATATTATTATAGTTGAAGGAGCTCTACGTCGTAAATGTTCAAATATTTCTGACTGAAGGGTTCCTTGAGTACATTATATACCACACAAAAATATCTAACAAAAAAAGGATTTAAGCTTAATTTAGAGGTTAGAGGTGGTTAGTTGATTTCACTGATCCTTCTGTCATCAATATGGCCTCTTCCATTTCAGAGATTGCCACTTTTGTAAAGAAATTTTCATCAGCATGGCAGAACACTCAAAATGTAACAGAATATTTTCTGGCTTGTATTTTAGGTGGAGTATTTATAAGATGACTCCCTTTATAGTTGATATGAGTTGAAACGATTAAGTAGTGGTGTACTCAGAGTATATTTCATTCTTTTTTTTATAGAACTTAATTCATAAGTCATGTTGACTTTCACCCGCTAGAGACTCTGTGAGATGTTTCCTTTATAACTAAGGCCCTGATTTATACTTTTTGGTGCAAAACTACACAAACGCAGTTTTGCACCAAAAGGTTTAGCACCGGCTTGCACCATTTCTGTGCACCAACCGGGCACCATATTTATGGAATGGTGCAAGCCGGTGCAAAGGGTAGGCCAGCGTAAAAAAATACATTAGTCAGGTGGGGCTGGCGGTATGGAAGAAGGGGTTTTTGCACCAAAAAATGACGTTAGGCAGGTTAGAGTAAAAAATAAATGACTCTAACCTGCCTAGATTCATTTTCTGATGCAAAACCATCCATACCACATGACTCCTGTCTTAGAAAAGACAGGAGTGATTCCCAACACCCCAATGGCCAGCACAGGGGACCAGGGTCTCCTGGGCATGGCCATTGCACCCAGTGCCATGTAGGGGACCCCATTTCAGAGCCCCCAATGGCACTTAAAATAACAAATACTTACTTGTACTTACCTATACTTACCTGGGATGGGGTCCCCCATCCTCCGCTGTCCCTCTGGTGTGGGTGGGGGTGTCCCTGGGGCCTGAGGAGGGCACCTCTGGGCCTATTTTCATGATGTTCCACCACGAAATAGGCCCACAGTTCCCCTAACGCCTGCCCTGATGCAGGCATTGAAAAATGGTGCACTGCTAGCTTTGCACCATTTTTGGATCCCTCCTCCCTCCTGTGAGTGATTTTAGCATGGGGGGATAAATATGGTGCTAATGCCATAGAGTAATTTTTTGCACGGGATCGCCTACTTTGCATCTCATGACTTTATCTCCATAAACATGGGACTCTCCTCGGTGTTCTAACTCATTGCTGGAGTTGCGTCAGTCTTATGACCAACTCCAACAATGCGTTACTTTAGCGGCAAAAGATGCGTCAGCATATCTGACGCATCCGTGAATCCTTGAACCATGGAACGCTGTATTGTAAATACAGTGCTTTCATGGTGTCGTAAGGGCATTTGCCGCAGGTCAAGAAAACTGATGCATTGATTCCAATGCATCAGTCCTGTGAATAAGACCCCCAGTCTCTGGATCTTGATCTACTGAGGGCAACAGTTTGCCTGCTGTGGAGCTTTTATCTCTGATAATGTGCTAGGAAGCTTGGACGATGCAGACTCGAATAAAGATACTAACTGGTTTAAAGCATTTCTAGGTACCTCTATGCTGCTGAGGTATTAGAGGCACAAGCTGGATGTGGACAGACACACACACAGGCAGGATGCATAGCCCAAGGCACAGGGCACTCAGCAGTTGCAGGAGTGTACAACTCCAAACTCTCTCACGCTTACATCATTCTGCAGAAGGAAAGGCTAGCTGTGCATTGTCAGTGCCACCTAGCGAATGGATTCACCACTGTGGACAATAGACTATGCAAAGGAGCCTGACAAGAAACTACGGCTCAGAGGAATCCTTGAAATCTGATATTGTTTGGAGATGAGACCTACCATCTTAGATCACTGAGTATAATTTTTCTTGTGGTCTACAGCGCGCGTGTGAGGCAATCATGCATTAGCTAGAACCTTGAGTTTGAATTTGTATCATTCTATTTCAAACAACTGTCGCCAGAAGAGCCTATTGGAGAATAATTTGTATTTCAGAAAAGTATTGAGAAATCACATTATGTATTGTGAATATTTCAATATTGGCATAAATTTAGAGAGCACAAAGTACTTCACTGAAGATCAAAGCGGCCCCCATAATTAGGTCTTCAAAGCCCTGGGACCCCATCCCCTGGGGTCATTTTCTTTAATTAAGGGAAGGAGCCATGCAGCCCCCCTTCTTCCAAAGTCTCTATGGCACCCCATCCCACGTGGCCAAAACATATATTTAAAAGTGAGGTGGATGAGACCTTTTTGTGGAAAGGTTCATGAAGATTTGTCAAAAGTGCCAACGTTATTAGGAAAACAAAAATCTACTTGATGCTGTAGGGTAGTATACACACATTCACACACACACTCACACACATGCACACACACATCTATACCTCTATATAAATCTATCTAACTAACTATATATGTATATGTGTATATGATATATACTCACACACATATGTATAAATCTATATAAATCTAACTATATATATTTTTATATGTGTGCATGCATTTTGTGATGCACCAGCGACACATAGTGCAGACCCATATCTAAAAGGCCATGCAAAGCCAATTTACATGGCTCTTCATGGCCTCATAAATATGGTGTAAGATAACACAGCGCAAAATGCTGCCCTGCCTTACATTGCGTCAGGGAAACATTCCATGGGTGTTGTGGTAGGTGTTCCCATGCTACATCAACATTTCCAGATTTACAAGTATCTGTATACCTGGGAATGTGCCAAAACTGTTTGCCTACCCAGGGAAGGTTATTTCACCTCATTATTTCCTCTTTCTATCTGCTGCATTATGCAGCAGAGATAGAAAGAGGAAAAAGCTTCTTGGGATTGTTTTTGTGCAGGAAAGTGCTCTTTCCTACACAAAAAAATCCTGCAAACAATGCAGACACCCTTGCACCATGCTATAAAGGTGCCTGTGTTGGTGCTAGTCAGCAGTTTGTGCACCAGCACAGGTGGAAGGGACAGAAAATATGGTGCATTTCTGCCATTTCGAATTGGCCAGGGCAGCAGAAAGGCTTGCAACTCTGCCCTACGCCAATTTCTAGTAAATATACCCCCAGGTTTCCATAAGAAAATAGATTTTTGACTCGCTAATAACTTTCGCGCCATTTGAAGAATCTTCTAGGAAATTTTCAAAACTAGTTTCCCAGTTCTTTAGATGCTGCCTGTATGGTTTCAGGGTGATCTGTCAAGGGGGGACTGAAAGAAAGAGGATCCCAAAAGACATTTTCCCCGAGCAATTTCCCGTGAGGATTCTAGACATGTCTACAGCCCAAACCGCTGAAAAGAATTACACCAAATTCAACAGAAAGCTCGATCCTGATTCAGAAAGTATGCTGTATCCGTGGATCCACCTGGATCCTCCTGGATCCTCACAGATTTGGATGGATTCAAGTAGACCCATAGATCCATACCCCAATTAAAAAAACACATACACCCATTCACAGACCCACACACCTACTCACACACAAATTCACATACCCACTTACACACCCACACAACCATTCACACACCCACTCACACACCCGTGCAGACACTCACATACCTATTCAAGACCCACAAAATCACTCACACACTCACTCACATACCCACACAGTACTCACTCACTCACACACCCATTCACACAACCACTTACACACCCACACATCCACTCACATGCCCATACAGCCACTCACACACCCACTCACAGATCCACAAAACCACTGACACATCCACTCACAGATCCACACATCCACTCACACCCACTCTCACACATACACACGCAACCACTGACACACTCACACACACACATACAGCTACTCACACCCACTTCCAGACCCACAGAACTACTAAAAAAGCCACTCACACACCTACCCACTCACCCACACAGCCACTCCCACACCCACTCATGCATATAAAACCATGGCCCTCGCCATGAACTGCTAATTACCCACATCTTAAATCACTCATGACATCTTCTATCACACCATTGCTAATATCACTGCAACATTTGCAGTGAAATTATTGATGAGAAGACTGTTCATAGCAGGGGCACGAGTTCTAGTTAGCTTAGGGCACAAGTCATAGTTGCTTGCGGTAACAATAACAATAACTGCTGAATTTTTGTGGTTTTGTTTGTGTAAAATCTTAACCTAATTATAATGCCCCTGCAACTCTTGGATGTTTCAGTGAATTTCTAAGTTTTACAAAAAAATGCTTTGTTCATTGAGTGAATTTGAATATATATCTATATCTATCTATCTATATATATATATATCTATCTATATATATATATATATATCTATCTATATATATATATATATAATTATTATTATATATATATATATATATATATATATATATATATATACATGCATGGGTGAGACAGTGAGTGTATGACTGAATGCATGAGTGTGTGCATGGGTGATTAAGTGCATGAGTGCGTGTATGGGTGAGTACATAAGTGCACATATGATTGAATGAGTGAGCATGTGAGGGGTGCATGAGTGAGTAAGTGAATGCATAAATGCATGCATGAGTGAGTGACCAAGTGTATCAGTGTGTATATGGGTGATTGACTGAGTCCATGTAGGAGTCTGGTTCTCTGTGTAGTGTGCAAAGCTAGGCGCACTGTGCAAGAGAGTCTGGGCAACAACACATTGGTTTACTGAAGCAAAAATTATACTACATAATGCTCTCATTTTCAAGGTAGCTTGGTCGAGCGGTTAGGCTAATCTTGGAGAAGTACAAACTCTTTGTTGTACTCGCAGTATCAATGAAGCAAGACACACACTCAAAAGAATAACTCAAGACCAATCTATAAAAATACTTTGGATTTTTTTTGACATTTTTAAAAACAAGATCATCAAATTTGGGTAAATACTTTTTAAGTTATGAATTTTTAGAGTTTAGAAAATGTTTCAGTTCTGTGCGTGATTACGCATCATAGGAATCAATGGAGAAATACTTTATAAATGCATATAAAAACAGGCAATGTGTATAACAATGTAACCTTTTGCAGATAGGTTGAGCTAATCAGTGGGCCCAGGTGACGAGCTGGAGATGTTTGGGCAGCTCCCTGTTTCGGCGGGAGGAGCTGCAGAAAGTCGTTGGAGCTGGTGCAAGGCCATGGCGGGGCACTTGGAAAAACACTGCACAGGTGGACTTCAAGGTGAGTCCGGTGGGTCCCCTTGGAGTGTCGAGGTCACAAGGGGTGGGAACCCTCAGAACACACCTGGATCTTTGGTACAGGGCAAAGGGTGGCCGAGTGCAGGGGGAATCAGTGAGCACGGAGATGTGCGCAAAGGTGCCCTTGGAATCAGGAGGTAGGTCTCTTGCAGGTCAGTGGGAGTACTCTGGTAGAGGTCCTGGTGTTTTCTGACGTCCCTCAAGTGGGGCTTTCTCGCAGTCCTCTTTCAATCCGGAGCAGACTGCCCTTATGGGTGTCTGACGTTGAGCGACCAGCAGTGCTTAATTTGTAAATAAAAACATGCCGGTGCTCAAAGCTCTCCTGTGAAACACGGGGGTGCTGCAATTAGATATGTACACAGAGAACATCAAGGCAGCGTAATCATAAAGCCTTCTCAGGCCTTTTAATCCATTCACAGCCACTCCCTGCCTCCTCAGCTCACTCTTGCAGCCTTCTGCTCTCTTCCTTTGAACACTTTTTCAGATGTTCTCTTCCTCCTCCTTTCCCATATGTGTCTTTTGCTCGTAGTAAATGCCTGATGCAGAAAACTAAGCTCCAGCCCTCAAAAATAAGTACCTGTGCTTCGCACTGGAAACAACAAGCACAAATTAAGCACTGGCGACCAGTACACGGGGCTATTTTACTTTTCGGCCAATGGAGGATGCAGTGCCACCAATCTACACCATCTATCACCTCATAACACTGTCCAGATTGATCAACTGCATGCACTAGTTTATTATCTTAGAAGTAGCTTTCTTCATTAAGGAAATGTGCAGTACTAGATGTATGTCTCCATTCCCCACTAAAAACTTTGCAAAAGATTGTTCTGTTTACAAGTCTTTTTCTTAGGCTTTTTCTCCTCATACTGAACACTTTTTTATGTAGTGTTTTCATTCCGTTCAAAATCAAGATAAACCGTTTCTGCTTAAGATCAAAAACTTCTCAAATATATTCTCAACACGTTTCTTCTGTCTCAGAGCTTCTCTCCTTCTTTTATACTTTTTCATATATCTCATTAGATTCTTGATGATTCTTCTATGGAATATTCTAACTCTTATTTCCTTGAACTGCTGCTGCATTCTACTTGCACTCTGCACATCTTTGTAGAATTTTTTACTTGTAATATGACATCATTTTACTCCTTTCTTAGTTGAGTCAGCTCTTCTCCTTTGTGTACTTAAGTTTTCTGTCTTTCAAGTTGACCACATACTATTTTAAGAATAGTCTTTATTCCCTTACCACCAGCTTTTTTTTCTTTGCTACTTTTTCACCATTTTGCCCCTTTGGTTTCTCATTTGCAAGGACGTAGTATATTTTCCTTTACTTCTCTTTTCGCTCAGCTTTTGACAGCATTACAACTCTGCTTAGCTAACAAGATTCTTCCACCTGTAAAGTATAAGAAACATATATTTATTTTCTAATCATTAGTACGTTTCTACAATTCAAAGTACATTTCATAAGCACTTAAGCACATACTACATGCTTTAAGACATACCTACAGCCAGAGAGGTGAGAGATATGCACGAAAAGGTGACTTAGAGACTTCAGAAACCAGTTTCACAGGCCAATTTCAGTGGCCAGTGATGGAGTACATATACGCTCTGGACTGCTAGGCCTCATCCATCACAAAATCATGATTTGTGTAGATACATCAAAAGAGTGTGCCAGTACTTGCTTATATATATCAGTGAATGTACGTGTCTAGCTCAAGTAGTGCCATGAGACATTTTAGTACCTCTACCAGTATGTGATTGACTGTTTTAGTACCTGTATGACTATGTAAATCCATTCATAAATGGGTGAACCTATCTTTCAGTGCCTATGTTAGGGAACACAGGGTATGTGAGAGTGTCTGCAATTGACTGTGTTATTGCTAGGGCCGGGTGGAGCTCATGGAGTTTCACTGTGCGGAATTCCATTGAGTCACTGAAAAACTCAGTGGAATTCCGCGGAGTCCTGTGTGCAGGTGGAGCTAGTACTCAGCCACCCCTATTGAAAAACTGAATTGCCTGGAGACTCATGCCCTCCTTATAGTCATATATCTAGCATGTCACTCATTTTGTGTGGACCGTTCCTTGTTTAAAGAGCTTTTATTGCTGGCAAAATGTACAGGATAGCACGCACTGAGGGAAGTTGTCATCACTTACTGAAAAGCCATAGAATTGACAAGAGCAGTGCACTTATCACCACCTTGCCTGCTTCATTTCAGGGTGCCAAATTCCATACAGTTCTTAGCTTCTCCTCAGATGACACCTGTCCTGGATGTAGGGACTAAGGATATGAGACACCACAGGTTTTACACAACAAATCACAAAGATCTACTAACAAAGTGGTTATGTTGCATGAAAGAAATTCTGCATGTCTCTGATACAAAACCCTGTTTCTGCAAGTTACTCACTAGGCCTCCGCTGTTATCATATTCAGTATTGCAGTTACCAAATCGTGAGAAAGCCCGACAAGAGTCCACATGTCTTCTTGAGGAAGTTGGGTAACTCTCTTTCCATCAGTGATTCATTTTCCCACTATCGTTATTAACCTCTGCTCACTAAGTTGGAGAACCCTTTGCATAAATAAAAAGAAATCTTTATTGTGCATGATTAATTGAAATTTTTACACAAAACTTAAATTAAATTTAAAATGGCATATCTCATTTCTGAAAAAAATAGCAAAATATGTTTCTCTCACCCTTTCACTTCCCTCGTAATCCTGGCACCCTGATGAAATTGAAAAAACACCTTAAACGTTGGAATCAGAAACATTCCAGCCCTGAAGGTATGGCAGGAGAAATGTGAACCTAACTCTAACATTACAATATAATTATCCAAAGCTGTCATTAATTCTGACCCCAGCAGCTAGAACCCCCCATTTGTTGTCATGTTTGTTTTCCATTTTGGGAACCTGTGCGTATGGGGTGATCAGCACCACTTGAGGAGAAGGAATCAAGCGCATGCTAGGGGCTTGTGTTTGTGACCAGCGGTAGGACAGCAGCTCTTATAGGAGCGGTCTCCCCAAGGAGGCCACAAACCACACCGAGACCTGAGTCTCAGCTGTCTTTGCTGTACCAGCTCTACTCCCCTGCCCGCAGGAACTCTAATGGCGCCTTGCACCACCTGCCAACTGGGTGCACCCACTTAGTTTGTGTCCTGCCCCAACAGGGCTGTGTCAGTGATGGGGCCCCTGTTCTTCTTTTCCTCCCGTCCTTCAGACCCTTGGTACTGGAGTCAGCTGCATCTGCTTGTCTGCTGTAGCTCTCTGCGATTCACCCTGTCCTACGACTACAGCCTGCCTTACCTTCACACCCACTTACTTTGAATTGAAACACTGGAATGCAAAAACTATGGGAATCAATGCATAAAAAATGCGTCTCCGTAGGTGATCGCGAGCGTGCCAGTAAACTCCATTCTGCCAACTATAGGTAGAGTTTTCTGCCATGCTCCAAAAGGAGAGCGGGTGGCAAAAACTCTGAGAACTCCACCTGCCGGAGCGGAGTTTGCTGCCCACCCATAGTTATTCCTACATATACAAATGATATCTGAGTATGGTAATGAATGTAGAAGTGTGTTTTTTTTTTCGTCAGTGACTGAGTCACAACATCCATTCTTTTTGTGAATGTCAGTTTCTTGGTGAGTGGTATACTCTATGCATGGCTTCGCTTAGAGGTCTCAAATTGCATCTGTGTTTATAAACCTGATATGTAACCTTCCTAGTCACTTAAGCACATCACAGAATCCTTGATGGCATTCCTACAGCATGTCACAGATATGAGATATTTCCACTAAAACGTGAGTTTGACACTTTAGAAACCAGTTTTACTGGCCAATTTCAGTGGCCAGTGAAAAGACACAGACAGACTCTGCACGAATAGGCCCCAGTCTTCAGAAAAACAGCATTTGTCTACATACATGAAAAGATTGTGTGAGTACTTGCTTATATATCTGACGGATTATGCGTGTCTACTTCTATTAGTGCAATGATATATTTTAGTACATCTGCTGGTATGTGAGTGCCTGTTTAAGTACCTGTATGACTCTCTAAATCTGTACGTAAGTGGCTCGACCCATACCTCAGCGCCTCTGTTAGGGACTACAGATGTATGAAAGTGTTTTTGCAATTGCCTTTCTTATTGCTGCATATATAAATGCTTTCTGAGTATGGTAGTGAATGTAGAAGTGTCTCTGGTACTTTGTCAGTGGCTGAATCCCAGCATCCATTCTTTGGAAACATCAATGGCATTTCCTTTGTGAATGGTATACTCTATGCAGTGCTTGGCTAAGGGGTCTGAAAGTGCATGAGTACATTTCTAAAACTGAAAAGTATGTTTCCTAATCACTTAACCACATTGCAGCATGCTTGATGGAATACCTATAGTATATCATACAGGTGAAATATTTGCACTAACACATGAATTTCATACTTCACAAAGCAGTTTTACAAGCCAATTTCACTGGCCAGTGAGATAGCACACAACGCCTCTGTACTATTAGGCCTCAGCCTTCAGAAAAGCAGTATTTGTCTGGATACATGAAAAGATTTGGTGAGTACTTGCCTATATATCTGAGTGAGCGTAGCTGTCCACCTTTAGTAGCGCCATCGCATATTTTAGTACACCTTCCAGGATGTGACTGCCTGTTTTACTACCTGCATGACTCTCTAAATCTGTACATAAGTAGGTGAAAATATACTTGAATGTCTCTGTTAGGGAGTACAGAAGTTTGAGTATATCTGCAATTGCCTTTGGTATTGATGCATATATAAGTGCTTTCTCAGTACATGAGTAAAAGTAGGAGCCTCTCTGTTGCTATGTCACTGACTGAGACAGAGGACACATTGGCCCTCATTACAACCCTGGCAGAAAAAAAAATGGAATCACGACCATGGCGGAAACCGCCAACATAGACAGCCACTTAACACTCGACCGCCACGGCGGTAGAAACAAACACTGCGGTGGTCACCGCCAACCGACAGGCGGAGGACAAAGTACTGCCCAACGTATCACAACAGGCCTATCTGCAACCTTTTCTGGGGTGGAACCAACGCTATCAAAAGCACGGCGGAAACAGTACACAGAAGGGAAACCACTCACCTCTCGACACCCAACGAGGAACCAGGACGCCATGGAGCCCGAACTACAATTACTGCCTATGCTGGTCTTCGTCCTGCTCTATCAGGAGCAGGACAGACGCCGTCGATGACCACGGTGAGTACTGCACCTACAACACAGGGGTGGGGGGAGGGAAAAGAGAGTGACACACACACGCAACACGCAATACCCCCACCCTCACCCACAACAACATACACACAAATACATGCAGCGACATTACATATACACCCTCCCACCCCCTGGCAGAACACAAGGACAAAATTAAATGATTGTAACAATTGTAATCATGACAAATCTGATAATGAACGTTCAAAATTCAATATATACAAATATGTACACCAACTACACAAGTCCAGATAGTGTACCAATCATTGTCCGTGGACCAGTGGTCCCAAAATGCATGAGCAAAGCCCACACAAGATACCTGATTAGAAACGGCGAGAACACTCCAGGGGCATCAGATCGAAAATAAACAGGCACCTCAAAAGGAAGGGTGGGGGGGCACCTCAGCCGGATGAACGTACGAAGCCACTGCTGCACGAGGGGGTCCATGCCAATTGCTGTATCCTGGGGAGTGCAAAGCCACAGTCTCACAAGTGTTTCCAGTGGGTGGTTTGCCCACTGCTTCATCCTGGGGAGTGTAAAGCCACATTCTCTCAAGTCTTTACAGTGGATGGTTTGCCCACTGCTTTATCCTGGGGAGTGCAAAGCCACATTCTCTCAAGTCTTTACAGTGGGAGGTTTGCCCACTGCTTCATCCTGGGGAGTGCAAAGCCACAGTCTCTCAAGTCTTTGCAGTGGGAGGTTTGCCCACTGCTTTATCCTGGGGAGTGCAAAGCCACAGTCTCTCAAGTCTCTCCAGTGGATGGTTTGCCCACTGATTTATCCTGGGGAGTGCAAAGCCACAGTCTCTCAAGTGGATAACAGTCTCCACTGCTTCTGGAGGGGGTCTGGTGCCCAGAGTGCTTCATCCTGCCAGGGACTGAAGTAGTGGATGTGATTCTCCACTGGTTCTGGAAGGGGCCTGGTGCCCAGAGTGCTTCATCCTGCCAAGAACTGAGGTAGTTGATGTGATTCTCCACTGGTTCTGGAGGGGGCATGGTGCCCAGAGTGCTCCACATGCAGTGTGGCTGGTCCCATTCCCTCACATGGGTGTGTGTGCCACAAGATTGCCTAGGAACAGGTAGCATGATACGCCATGGAGGCAGAGACATATCCCACACTGCTGCGGCTTCGCCTTCCACCTCCTGGTGCAAACAGTGATGGAAGTCATGCCTCATGGAAGCTGGGCAGGGTCCAGGAAGTCTCCTCCAGCCTCGGACGACTGACCACTGGAGATGGTAGCCATGTCAGCGGTGGTGCCACTGTCCGAGCACGTTGCAGGGCTGGTGGCGGTGCTTGCAGCGGTGTCTGTGGCGGTGGTGCTGGCGGTGGTGCATGGGTCAGCACCTGTTAAAGGACACAGCAGGACTTCTCCTGCAGCCTCGGATGGCTGCCCGCTGGGGAAGATGCTGGGAACTGTTGCTGAGGCTGCAGACATGCCGGTGGCGGTGCAGGTGGCTGTGCAGGTTGCTTTGCAGGTGGCGGTGATGGTGGCGGTGCAGGTGGCGGTGCTGGTGGCTGGGAAGGTTGCGGTGTTCGCCGCCGTACAGGTTGGTGTAGTCGTGGACAGAAGGGGTAACACTAGTCCCTAAGTCGGTGCCACCGTGCCATGTCCTGACCTGCTCTTCTGCTTTTGTCCCTTCCCCACCTTTGATAGTGCTGCAGGTGTCTTGCCACTGTCCCCTTTTGTTTTGGCGGAGCCCTTGGTGGTTGGTAGGTGCAACTTCTCCCTCTAGGATGTGGGCACTTACTTCACCTTGGCAGGTGGTGGAATGTCCTTGCCCTTGCTACGTGACACACTGGCAGCCCTGATGGGTGGTGCACTCAATGACCCCGCAGTTGCTGGCATCACTGGCCTAGGGATTTCGTGGCTGAGGTGCTGGGGTGGGACATGGAAAGCCTGGCCCTAGGGGAAGGACAGGGGGGAGGTGAAGGGAAGAGGTCAAGGTTTGCCAGGAAAAGCTTTTTAGACACACTGGGACGGGAAGATGGAGGGGGTTTGGGAGTGGAGGTAAAGGTTGTAGGAGGTGTACGTTTGCTGAATTTGAGTGAAGGTGCATGGGCCGCAGGCTGTTTTGAGGTGGATGGCTGTTGGGTGGGTGTGTGCCTCCGTTTGTGTACTTTGGGAGGAGGGCTCACAGACACACTGGGAGAGGTCTCTGAGGATGTGTGCATGGTAGTGGGGGTGGTGATTGCACTTGAGCGGTGTGTGGTGATGGGCATGCTGGTGATGGAGGTAGTGGCTGAGGATGTAGTGCATGCAGGTGTGAGTGGAGACGAGACAGGGAGGGAGGAGGAGGGCGTGGAGGAGGGGGACACAGTGGAGGCAGTGGATGTTGATGTGTCTGCCAGGGGACAGTGCTTGTGTGAGTGCTTGTGGGGTGTGTGGTGCTTATGTTTGCCATGTCCTCTCTTGTGTGTTGATGAGTGTGCATGCTGGTCTGATGGTGTGCTTGGGATACTGAGGTACAGAGGATTGGGTCAGGGTGGAGGAAGTTGGAGGGGGAGGCTGGACACAGGGACAATGGCTGCCATCCGTGCTGAGACCAGAGCCTGAAATGCTCTCTGTTGGGCCACCTGCCCAGAATGAATGCCCTCCAGGTATGCACTTGTTTGTTGCAAATGCCTCTCAACACCAGGGATGGCATTCAAAATGGTAGATTGCCCAACAGTGAGGGATCTCAGGAGGTCAATAGCCTCCTCACTGAGGGCAGCAGGGCTGACTGGGGCAGGGCATGAGGTGCCTGAGGCGAAGGAGATGCCACCCTCCTGGGTGAGCGGGCACGGGACACACGCTGAGGGGCTGCTGGGAGGGCAGTGCTGGTAGGGAGGGTGGCAGCTGCAACTGTTGATGCAGTGGGCACTTAGGTGCCCGCCACCGCAAGGGAGGTCCCATCAAAGGAGGAGTCGCTGTCACTGGTGTATGCTAACAGTTCCTGGCAAATTCACATGCCCATGGGGTACGAGACCTAAGCCCAATTGCTGCACACCTGGAAGTCACAGGAGCCTGAATAGGTGTAGATGGCTATTACCACTAGTGGGGTTGGGGTGCCACAGAGCCTGCATAACAAGGGACCTTGCTTACCAAGTTCGCCCTGGCCTAGGGTAACCCACTGCCCACCTCCCCCACAAAGACACCTCGTAATGCAGCTGAATGAGAGTGTACTCACCCCCTTGTGGCTGCTGTGATGCCCTCAAGCGCCCATCGAACTCCAGATAGGCCACCAGCAGGATCCGGTACATCAGGGGGGTCATGGTGCGACGGGTACCCATTCTACGTTGGGAGGCCATCCCCAGCTGGGCCTCCACCGTCTTCTTGCTCCAGCCGCGCAGGTCCTCCCATCATTTATGGCAGTGCGTGCTACGTCTGTGGTAGACCCCCAGGGTCCGGACATCCTCAGCGATGGCACACCAAATACCCTTCTTCTGATGGGCGCTGACCTAGAGGAAAGGTACAGGAGGAAAGGAAATTACTCACCCGTCCGGACCATCATACTCATTGCCCACCAGTTCCCACCCATGCCTTGATGCACATACACTCACCATCCGCACATGCGGGCCTCAGCCCCCCCCATGTATCTTCCATCCACACCACTCAAAACAGGCATTGCCCACGCAGCATGCTCACAGTGTACTCACCTGTTTGTCTGGAGGACCGTACATGTGCGTGTACTGGGGGAGGACCCCATCCACTAGTTTCTCCAACTTCTCTGAAGTGAAGGCAGGGGACCTTTCCCCAGACACTGCAGCCATCGTTGCTTCCAGACACAGGTCACAGCAGCACTTGCAGAGTAGGTCCTCTCCTGTTTAAGGTCAGGTGTCAAGTGAGTGAACAGATAGAAAATGGCGGTCACGTCCACGGAGGTGAGTACGTTCACTGCCAGCTTACATCGTCATTGGCTCCTGGGACCCATAGGGTCCAATGTTAACCAATGCAGGATTGCGCCACGGTCTTCGACCGCCCACCGCTACGGTGTACAACACCAGCGCAGTTACCTCCTTTCCCCTTGTCCCACCTCACAGGTCAGCAGCCGCCATTTCAGGGGGCCACATGGGATGGATAAAAACTGTGTCACACCTATCTAGACCGGCGATACAGACAGATACTGACACATTGCGAATTACCAACGTTTCTGCAAATAACACATTGTGATACCTCAGTGTTGGATGACCCTCTGCTTGCTGTTCTCCTCCATAGGGCAAGTCTGCTGGGGCAGGTGATGAGATGGCGGCATCCTCCGGTGTACAGACCCCTGGTAGACCTGTCAACAATGGAAGAGAGACACATCATGACCACTTACAGACTTGATTGTGCAACAATCCTGGAACTGTGTGCCCAGTTGGAGACAGACCTGATTTCAGCTATGAGCCATCCCATAGGAATCCCCCGTCTAGTGCAGGTTCTGTCTGTACTCCATTTCCTGGGTTTTTTCAAACAACAGTGGCCATGGACAGAGTGTTGTCTGCCCTGCTGAAACACATGCGCAGCTACATCATTTTCCCTCAGGTGGAGGATTTGCCTACAGTGAAAGTGACTTCTATGCCCTGAGACATATCCCCAACATCATTGGTGACATTGATGATACACATGTGGCATTTGTACCCCCCGCAGGAATGAACAGGTGTACAGAAACCGGAAAAGCTACCATTTGATGAATGTGCAGATGGTGTGTTTGGCAGACCAGTACATCTCCCATGTGAATGCCAAGTATCCTGGCTCAGTGCATGACGCTTACATTTTGAGGAATAGCAGCATCCCTTATGTGATGGGGAAACTCCTGAGGCACTGTGTGTGGCTAATAGGTGAGGCCAAGGTCCCAACACAGTTGACATAGGTGTCTGGGTATGGGGTTGTCCCTAAGGGTTAGTGTGTGTCTAACAGTTGTGCCTCGACATTTGCTGTGTGCCTTTTCTGCAGGAGGATGGGCCAGATGGTGGTCTTGTGGCAGCTGTGGAGCCTGTGGACAGTGAAGAAGAGGAGGCAGAAGAAAAAGATGCTGAGAACCGAAACAACATCATCATGCAATACTTCCAGTGAGACACAGGTAAGAAGATGTAACTGCTTCCCACATCTCATTCTATTGTTGGAGCTAGCATAAGTCTGTCATTTCCACTCAGTGTATGGACACTGACTTGTTACTTTGGCTTTCCATTTCACAGATCTGGGTCCCACTTTGTGCCCTCTGCTATGTTTACTGCTGGCCTACAGCTGTGTTAAATTGGTATGTGAACAAGTACAATGACATTGCTATATTCCAGAGATTTTGCAATTACACATTTGTGAAAGCACAGACTGACTCCAGATTGTTTTGTGATTCAAGTGTGTTTATTTCTGTGCAAATAAGTGGATGGGGTTGTAAAATGAGCTGGGGTGATGGTGGAGGAATGTCCATGGCAGAGTCCAGTCTATTTGTTTCACAGGTGCATTGTCCAATGGGGCATAGGAAGTGGAGCAATGGCAGTTTAAGGTGGACAGGGTGTCAAAGTGGGACAGAAGGGTGACATTCAGGGGAGTCTTATTTCCTGGCGGGGGTCTTGGCAATGTTCTCTGTCTTGTTCCTGGATCTCAGGGACCCTTTGCGGGGTGGTTCTCCATCTGCAGAGGGTGGGGTGCTGGTGGCCTTTTGGTCCTGTGGCAGGGCCCCCTGTCCACTAGCGCCGCCGGAGGTGGAGGGCTGTTCATCATCTAGGGTAGTGTCAGGGGTCCGCTGGTGTGCCACTGTGTCCTTCCTGGTGTTGAGAAGGTCTGCCAGCACCCCTGCAATGGCGACCAGGGTGGTGTTGATGGACTTCAAGTCCTCCCTGGTCCCCAGGTAGTGTTCCTCCTGCAGCGGCCTGGTCTCCTGAAACTTGGCCAGTACCGTGCCCATATTCTCCTGGGGATGGTGGTAAGCTTCCATGATGTTGGAGAGTGCCTCGTGGAGTGTCGGTTCCCTGGGCCTGTCCTCCCCCTGTCGCACAGCAGTCCTCCCAGCTTCCCTGTTATCCTGTGCCTCTGTCCCCTGAACCGTGTGCCCACTGCCACTGCCCCCAGGTCCCTGATCGTCCTGTGTTAGTGGGGTTGCCTGGGTTCCCTGTAGTGTTGGACACACTGCTGATTAACATGTCCTGGGGACAGAGGGATGGGCTCGATGGGTGGGTGCTGTGGTGGTGTTTCCTGAGGGGGGAGGTTCAGTGGTGGTTTGTGACTGTGTCAGGGGAACCGACTGTCCCGAGGTTACTGATGGGCTGGGCTGGTCATCTTGATCCAGGCGTGCAGAGCTGCTGTTGTCACTGTGGGCCTCTTCTGTGGGGGGACTGGATATGTCTGGCACCTCCTGTCCGGTGATGTTGGGTAGGGGTCCTGTTGGGGTGTAAATGCATAGTTATTGTATCTGTGTGTGCCATCTTGTGCAATGGATGAGTTACCCTCTACTCCTGTGCTTGCATTATTGGCTTGGCCCTTGTGTGATTGGTGATTTTGGGGCATGAGTGGGTCTCTCTACTGGACATGTATTGGTGATGGGTGGCCATGCATTGGTGTTACATGCAGGGCTTGGTTTTGGGATGTGTGGGTTGTGTTAGTGGGGTATCTGTGGGTTGTTGGGGTGATGGGTTTGAGGGTGAGGTTGGGAGTATGTGATGGTATGCAGGTGTGGCGGGGGGATAAAGTAGTAAAGATTTGTCTTACCAGAGTCCAGTCCTCCTGCTACTCCTGCGAGGCCCTCAGGATGCATGATCACCAAGACTTGCTCCTCCCATGTTGTTAGTTGTGGGGGAGTGGGTGGGGGTCCACTGCCAGCCCTCTGTACAGCAATCTGGTGTCTGGATACCATGGAACGTACCTTCCCCAGTAGGTTGTTCCACCTCTTCCTGATGTCATCCCGTGTTCTTGGATGCTGTCCCACTGCGCTAACCCTGTCGACAATTCTGCACCATAGCTCCATCTTCCTTGCAATGGATGTCTGCTGCACCTGTGATCCGAATAGCTGTGGCTCTACCCAGACGATTTCCTCCACCATGACCCTGAGCTCCTCCTCAGAGAACGTGGGGTGTCTTTGAGGTGCCATGATGTGGTGTGGTTGTTGTGTGAGGTGCTGTCTGTTGTGATGTGTGAGGGGATGTGTTGGTGTGTGCTGTTTGAGGTGCGTGCATGTTTTATGAGTGATGGTGTTGTGTGTCTGTGGATGCTGGTGTTGGGTTAGGTAGTCTCTCTCTCTGGCCTTCTTTCACATTTTTGGTTGTAAGGGTTTGTGGGTGATGTGGGTGTGGGCATTATATTGGATTGGGTGTGTGGGTGTGGTGTGTCTATGTGTATCAGGTGTGTGTATTTTGAATTGTCCAATGTGGTTGTGTTTTGTTAGTGTGTGTGTATTTTGAGTGCATCAGTGTGTACCGCCAATGGTTTACCGTGGTTGAAAGACCGCCGCGTTGATTCATGGGTCACTGACCTTTGGTGTGGTGGACTTGTGTGGGTGTCTGTACTGTGGCAGGTTCCGAGCTGTGGGTCATAATACTTGTAGCAGAATTTGGCTGCCCCAACGGTATGTTGGCGGTCTTTTGCACGGCGGAAAGCGGGATTTACCGCCCGGGTTGTAATGAGGGCCATTGTCTGGAAACATGAGTGTCAGTTTCTTGGTGAGAAGTATAATCTATGCAGTGTTTAGCCTGGAGGTCTCAAAGTGCACAAGTAATTTTGTGAACTGAAAAGTATGGCCCTCATGATGACATTGGCGTTAAGTACCGCTTACCGCCATGCTGACTGCCGCCAACATACCGCCGCCGTGGCGGATCACCGCTACCCATATTATAACACACACATAGAAACCTGTCACTACACAGCCACACACACAAGTCTGCCAGACCAAAGGTTGGTGATAAACTGGCAGTAGCAAAACCCACACCATTAGGCCAGCAGAACTATGCCCACAACATTATGACCCACGAATCACCACAGCGGACATGCAATGGTGGTAAACCAATGGCGATATGTACCGCTGCGCTCAAAATACACACATACAAAACAACACCACATTGGACAATTCAAACTACACGCACCTGACACCCATTCACACACCACATCCACACCACTAGAAAACACACACCCACATTACCCACAACCTTTTATGAATACAAACAAGTGCCACAAGAGAGACAGCAAGACCATAGACAAGACCACAGCCACACACCACCATCACCTATACACCATCCACGCACCTTACATCACACACCACAACACATCAGCCTACACAGCCTCACCCACACCACTCACACTACACCCATGGCACCACAACGACACCCCAAGTTCTCAGAGGAGAAGCTAAAGGCCATGGTGGAGGAAATCATCTGGGTAGAGCCACAGCTATTCAGATCACAGGTGCAGCAGACATCCATTGCTAGGAAGATGGAGCTATGGCGGAGAATCGTGGACAGGGTCAACGCCGTAGGCCAGCACCCCTTAACAAAGGATGACATCAGGAAGAGGTGGAACAACCTATGGGGGAAGGTGCATTCAGTGGTAGCAAGACACCAACTAGCTGTGCAGAGGACTTGCGTTGGACCCCATCCTCCTCCCCCACAACTAACATGGGAGGAGCAAGTCTTGGCAATCATGCATCCTGAGGGCCTGGCAGGAGTAGGAGAAGGAGTGGACTCTGGTAAGTCAAATCTATATTACTGTAACCCCCCCCCCCAGCATGCCATCACATACTCCTACCCTTACCCTCACTCCCATCACACCACCACCTCCCACACACCCCACCATCACAACCCACACATTCCAATACCAAGCCCTGCATGCAACACCAATGTATTCACACTCATCACAGACCTGCATGGACACCTATCACTAAAGCATGCACACTAGAGGGAAACAGCTAGCCCACCAAATAAGGCAAAGCTGCCAGGGCAAAAAGCAACCTTAGAGGGCAACACACCCATGCACAAGATGTCACACGCAGAAACAATAACACTGCCTATACATCCCCACAGGTCCCCCAGCCAACGTCACCCGAGAGGAGGTGCCAGAAACATACATTCCACCCCCCCAGAAAAGGCCCACAGTGATGACAGCAGCTCTGGACGCCTGGATCTGGATGACCAACCTGGCCCATCACAGATCTCCGGACAGTCGGTTACCCAGGCACAGTCCAATACAACCACAGAGCCTCCCCCCTCAGGAAACACCAGCACAGTACCCACCTAGAGGGCCCATACCTCTGTCCCCAGGACACATCAATCAGCAGTGTGTCCACCACTACAGGGACCCCAGGCCACTCCACAAACACAGGATGATCAGGGACCTGGGGTCAGTGACAGTGGGCACACGGTCCAGGGTACAGAGGCACTGGACAACAGGGAAGCTGGGAGGACTGCTGTGCGACAGGGGGAGGACAGGCCAAGGGAACCGACTCTCCAGGAGCCACTCACCACGATCCTGGGAGCATACCAACATTCCCAGGAGATGATGGGCCAGATTGTGGACAAAATGCAGGAGAACCAGTGGCTGCAGGAGGGACAGTACCTGGGGATCAGGGAGGACTTGAAGGACATAAACACCACCCTGGTCACCATTTCAGGGGTGCTGGCAGACATGGCCATCACTATGAGGGAGGCAGTGGTATATCACCAGGCCCCTACCCCTAGCCAAACTGATGAACAGTCCTCCACCTCTGCTGCCACCATTGGACAGGGGGCCCTGCCAGAGGACCAACAGGCCCCTTTAGAAGGAGAACCACCCAGCAAACATTCCCTGCGATCCAGACAGAAGCCAGAGACTATTGCCAAGATCGCCGCCAGGAAATAAGACTCTCCTGAATGTCACCCTTGTGTGCCACTCTGTCACCCTGTCCACCTGGAACTGCCATTGCTCCCCTTCCTATGCCGCCTTGGACAATGCACCTGTGATCCATATAGACTGGACTCTATCCTGGACTTTCCTCCATCATCAACCCAGCACATTGCACATCCCACCACTTATTAGCACTTAAATAAACACCCTTCGAAAAAAATACAAGTATGGAGTATGTCAAATGATTTTACTCTGTATTCTTTTAACAATGTATAAACACTGCAATACAACTATACAGTAATGTATACATAGGAATGACATGTAGTTGGCTGTAGTCAACACACCAGGAGCGATAGTGGGGCACAAATATCTGCAAAAAGAGATGCCAAAGGGTACAGTGAGTGGCCATAGAAGTGGGAAAATCAGCCTGCCAGTGACAATGTCCAACACAAAACTGTCAATTAAAAGTGAAGTTACACTGTCTTACCTGTGTGTCATTGGAAGTATTGATGAATTATTGCACTTCTGTTGTCCTCATCCTCATCCTCTGCCTCCTCATCTTCACTGTCCACAGAATCAACTGCTGCCACACACCCATGCCCAGCCTTCTCCTCCTGCAGAAAAGACATCTGGCAACGTAAGGCAAGGCTGTGCAACATACAGCATGCCACGATGATCTGGCAGACCTTCTTGGATGAATAGCACATGGATCCACCTGTGAGAAGGAGGCAACGATACATAGCCTTCAGGAGGCCGAATGTCCTCTCTATAATTCTTCTTGTTCACCCACGTGCCTCATTGTAACATTCCTCTGCCCTTGTCCTGGGATTCCTCACAGGGTCAGTAGCCATGAGAGGATGGGGTAACCTGAGTCACCTGCAAATATCGAGGGACACCTGCTAGACACACACTAACCCTTAGGGCCCACACCATACCAATACACCAACATCCACTGGGTGGGAACCAGCGCTCACCTATTAGCCACACCCAGTGCCTCTGGAGTTGAGCCATCACATATAGGATGCTGCTATTCCTCAGGATAAAGGCATCATGCACAGACCCAGGATACTTTGCATTGACATGGGAGATATACCGGTCCGCCAGGCACACTATCTGCACATTCTTGGAGTGAAAGCTCTTTCGATTTCTGAACACCTGTTTATTTCTCCGGGGGGGGCAAATGCAATATGTGTACCATCAATTGCCCCAATAATGTTGGGGATATGTTCCATTGCATAGAAATCAGCTTTCACTGTCGCCAAATCCTCCACCTGGGGAAAAACGATATAGCTGCGCATGTGTTTAATCAGGGCAGACAACACTCTGGTCAGCACTATTGAGAACATTGGCTGTGACATTCCTGCTGCCAAGCTCACTGTCACTTGGAAAGAACCAGTTGCCAAGAAATGTAGCACTGACAGCACTTGCACAAGAGTGGGGATTCCGGTATGGTGATGGATAGCAGATATCAGGGCAGGCTCTAATTGGGCACACAGCTCTGTGATTGTGGCCCTGTCCAGTCTATAGGTGAGGATAATGTGCCTGTCCTCCATTGTTGCCAAGTCCACCAGGGGTCTGCACATGGGGGATGTCTCCATCTCCTATCCATCCACAACGGTTGCAATCTATGTGGCAAAACAGTGAGCAGCTGGTCAGTATCTCATATTTCCAAACATTACACTTCATTGCATGTTGTGAGTGTAACAGTGTATTGTTAGATAGGTCCAAATGGTGCTTATGTGTACTGTGCTGCAGTTAGGTGCCATGGCCTGACCCCTCCCCTGAAATGGCATCCTCGTGTCCTGTGTGGCGGGACATGTGGAAATGAGGTAATTCTGCTGACGTTGTGCGCTGTTGCGGGAGGCGGTCGAGAACCGCCGTGCAACTCCTCATTTGCCAATGGTGATGTATATCGGTGGTGACAGTACGCACCGCCGCCGACGTGACCTCCATTTTTTATCTGTTCACTCTCTTGCTACCTGACCTTCAACAGGAGAGGACCTACACGGCATGTGCTGCTGTGACCCTTGTCTGGAATCAACCATGGCTCATGTCACTGGGGAAACGGGCCCCTGCCTTCACTGCAGTGGAGTTGGAGAGACTGGTGGATGGGGTCCTACCCCAGTACCCAATGCTGTATGGGCCTCCAGACCAACAGGTGAGTAAACTGTGAGCATGATGCATGGGTTATGAATACATGGAGTGCTGTGTGTGAATGCCTCGTCTAGGGGGGTTGATGGAAGGGCCATGGGCAGCGTGCTGCTTGTATGTTTGGCCATGTCTGTGCGTAAGGGTATGTGAAGGGCTATGGTGGGCCATGAGTGTAATAGGTAGGACGGTCAGACTAATATTTTTCCCTGTGTCCATTTCCCTGCAGGTCAGCACCCATCAGAAAAAGGGTATATGGCGTGCCATCGCCAAGGACATGCGGACCCTGGGGGTCTACGGCAGGCGGAACACCCACTGTCTGAAACGGTGGGAGGACCTGAGATGCTGAGCACAGAAGACAGCAGTGGCCCAGCTGGGGATGGCCTCCCAATGAGGAAGGGGAGCCCGTCAAACCCTGACCCCCCCTGATGGCTCGCATACTGGCGGTGGCCTATCAGGAGCTGGATGGGCACTTGGAAGCATCACAGCAGCCACAAGGGGGTGTGTACAGTGCCCCAACATACTACTTGCACGTGGTGGGGTGGTATCCGGGTGGGGGATGTGGGCCTGTGGGTGCCCCTAGGCCAGGCCTGACATTGCAGAATAGGTTCCATGTTGGGCAGGGTTCTGATGTGAAATTCCTCCAACCTAGCTAGTAGGCATCCACTACTGGGCAGACGTGTGTGGGTCCCAGGTATGCTGCACTTGGCGGTATCTGTCCCTACCCATGGCCTCGTGACTAGTATTGTAACTGGTAGTGCATTGCCTAGTGCATAGGGCTGTACCCTGTGTGTGAGTGTTTTGTGTACACCAACAGTGGTGTTGGTGACGCCATTGCCCAAGTGTATCCTTTGTCTCTCCCCCCTTTTTGTTTTGTCATCCTGTCCTTATGTGCATTAGCATCCTCTGGCAGAGGAGCAGAGACACCGGCAATCGGTGGAGGGAGCTGCATCCCATAGGACCCAGAAGGCAGAGTCCACCGACGGTGAGGGCACCAGTGGGATGGAGGGTGAGGGGAACACCACAGTGGATACTGGAGGGGACAGTTCGGACACGGATACCTCCTCCAATGGAAGCTCCCTGGTGGTGGCGGACACCTCTGTGCCCAACCCAGCTACAGGTGCAGCCACCACTCCCCCTACCAGCACCGCCCTCCCAGTAGCCCCTCAGAGAGTTGCCCCTGCCCGTTCACCCAGGAGGGTGGGCATCTCCTTCGCCCCAGGCACCTCAGGCCCTGCCCCAGTTAGCCCTGCTGCCCTGAGTGAGGAGGCTATTAACCTCCTGCGATCCATCTCTGTTGGGCAGTCAACCATTGTGAATGCCATCCAGGGGCTGGCAGCCCAAATGCAACAGACCAATGTATTCATAGAGAGCATTCACACTGGCATGGTGGCCCAACAGAGATCAATCCAGGCTCTGGCCTCTTCTCTGATGGCAGCCATTGTCCCTGTTTCTAGCCTCCCCCTCCAACTTCCTCTACCCAATCCCATTCCCCTCAACCCCAACCTATCCCAAGCACACAGGCAGACCAGCATGCACACAAGACAACTCACAGGAGTGGTTCAGGCAAACACAAGCACCACACCTCATCCCACAGGCACTCACACAAACACCATCCAGATGCAGACATACCAACATCCACTGTCTCCACTGTGTCCCGCTCCTCCTCCTCGTCCACCTCCCTCGCAGTTGCGTCTACACTCACACCTGCATGCACTACACCCTCATCCACTCCCACCATCACCATCACGCCTCTTCCTGCACCAATGTCTCTAAGAAGCTTTTCCTCTCCACCGTTGACCTCTTCCCTACCACTCCCTACCCGTCCTTCACGTCAGGCCAGAGTGGTCAGAACCCAGGCGAGCACCTCAGCCACCCAGTCCATGGCCACATTAGTGTCAACAGCTACTCCAGGTGGGAGAGGATACCGGGCACCAGGCAACCACAGTGAAAGAGTGCCTGCATCAGGTGCTGCAAGGAAGGCTAAGGAGGCACCACCAGCTGTGTCAAGGAAGGGCAATGAGGCACCCCGAGCTGCTTCAAGGAAGGGCAAGGAGGCACCCCCAGCTGTTTCAAAGAAGGGCAAGGAGGCACCCCCAGCTGCTACAGGAAGGGCCAGGAGGCAACCGCAGCTGCTACAGGGAATGGCAAGGAGGCACCCCAGCTGCTACAGGGAAGGGCAAGGAGGCACCCCCAGCTGCTACAGGGAAGGGCAAGGAGGCACCCCCATCTGCTACAGCGAAGGGCAAGGAGCAATCCCCCACTGCTGACAGGAAGGGCAAGGGGCCTGCACCAGCAGACAGGAAGGACAGGAGTCCTGGTGCTCTGACTCATTCGGAGCCCCCACCACCAACCATGGTGGTTCAGCTGTTTGAGGCTGCAGGGGAAGGGCTGGAGCCTCCCCCACCACTGCCAGCACTGCCACCAGCACCACTGCCAGCAGCAGCAGCCCCTGTGGGCAGCCATCCGAGGCTGCAGGGGAAGGGCTGGAGCCTCCCCCCACCACTGCCAGCACCTCTCCCAGCACCACTGCCAGCAGCAGCAGCTCCAGTGGGCAGCCATCTGAGGCTGCAGGGGAAGGGCTGGAGCCTCCCCCACCACTGCCAGCACCGCCACCAGCACCACTGCCAGCAGCAGCCTCAGTGGGCAGCCATCCGAGGATGCATGGGAAGGGCTGGAGCCTCCCCCCACCACTGCCAGCACCTCCACCAGCACCACTGTCAGCAGCAGCAGCCCCAGTGTGCAACCGCCCGAGGCTGCAGGGGAAGGGCTGGAACCTCCGCCCACCACTGCCAGCACCTCCACCAGCACCACTGCCAACAGCAACAGCCCCAGTGGGCAGCTGTCTGAGGCTGTAGGGGAAGGGCTGGAGCCTCCCCCCACCACTGCCAACACTGCCACCATCACCACTGCCACCACTGTGCAGCCGTCAATGCCGGCGGACTGTGTGTAGTCCTGCATGCATGGGCTGTTGCACGGCCTGGCCTGTGCAAATTCTGTGGGTCTGACACCCTGGTGAGAGACTGTGACCTTGCACTCCCCAAGATCTGTATCACTGGGCACAATGTCCCCTCCAAAACTAGAGGAGAAGCCATCCACTCACCCCATCTTCACCAGGATGAAGCTCACTGGGCACAATGCCCCCTCCAGAACCTGTGGAAGAAGCCATCCCCTCAACCCATCCTCCCCAGGATGAAGCTCACTGGGCACAATGCCCCCTCCAGAATCAGTGGAAGAAGCCATTCACTCACCCCCTCCTCCACAGGATAAAGCTCACCGGGCACAATGCCCCCTCTAGAACCTGTGGAAGAAGCCATCTACTAGAAAGACTGTGGCCTTGCACTCCCCAGGACCAAGCAATGGGCAAACCACCCACTTGAGAGACTGTGGCCTTGCACTTCCCAGGACCAAGCAGTGGGCAAACCACCCACTTGAGAGACTGTGGCCTTGCGCTCCCCATGACAGTGCACAGGGCATGTTGCCCCCTTCAGGGCCATTGGTATTGTATTATCTTCGGGCTGAGGTGTCCCCCCATTCCCTGTCCCCCTGAGATGCCTGTCTGTTTTTGTCCTGATGCCCCTGCAGTGTTCTCTCCGTGTTGTTGCAGAAGTGAGATGGGGCCTTGGCCTATGTGTTGAGGCCCTGTGGCCCACAGACATTGAAGACTGGGCAGTGTCCCTACATTTGTAAATATGCATATACATTTGGATTTTGATGCACTTATTCATAGCATTTTATTGTATTACACTCACTGTCTTCAAATCATTTTGTACTTGCATTATTCCTGAAGGGGACGGGGTAGATATGTTATATTGCTGCTTCTGGTTGTGTGTATGCTGTTGTGGGTGTGGGGGGTGTTTTGCATGTGTGTGTCACTCTCTTTTTCCTTCCCCCTCCCTTTTGAGCTAGGCGGAAGTACTCACCGTGGTCGTCTTCGCTGATGTGGGTGTTCATGATGAAGCAGAAGGTAGACCAGCATGTGGAAAACTTGCAACTCGGGCTCCATGGCTTTGTGGCTGTTCCCTGAGTCTCCACAGGTGAGTCCTTTGACTTCTGAGATCTGTTACTGCCAGTCTTTTGA
The DNA here is from genome assembly GCF_031143425.1 of Pleurodeles waltl. Lineage (NCBI taxonomy): Eukaryota > Metazoa > Chordata > Amphibia > Caudata > Salamandridae > Pleurodeles > Pleurodeles waltl. Next base: position 563,222,206 of record NC_090444.1, read on the forward strand.
TGTCATTGAAACCGCCCCAGAAAAGGTGGCGGATAGGCCGGTCATGTTAGAGTGTGAGGTACATTGTCTTCTGCCTGGCTGTTGACGCTTACCGCCATGGTGCTTGTTGATTCCGCACTGGCGGTCGGTGTGTTAAAGTGCCTGTCTGTCTGAACGGTTTCTGCCATGGTCATGATTCCATTTTTGTTACCGCCGGCCTGTTGGCGGTATTACTGCCGCTTTATCACCAACCACCAGATTTGTAATGGGGGCCTATGTTTCCTAATACCTTAAGCACATTGCCATATGCTTGATGGCATACCTACAGCATGTCACAGAGGTGAGATATTGGCACTGAAACATGAATTTCACATAACAAACCAGTTTTACAAGCCAATTTCACTGGCCAGTGAGATAGCACACAATGTCTCTGTGTTACTAGGCCTTAGCCTTCAGAAAAGCAGTATTTGTATGGATACACGAAAAGATTGGGTGAGTACTTTTCCATATATCTGAGTGAACTTAGCTGTCCACCTTTAGTAGCACCATCACATATTTTAGTACACCTTCTGGTATGTGACTGCCTGTTTTACTACCTGCATAACTCTCTAAATCTGTACACAAGTAGGTGAAAATATACAGTAGAGTCTCTGTTAGGGAGTACAGATGTATGTACGTATATCTGCAATTGCCTTTGTTATTGATGCATATATAAGTGCTTTCTCAGTATGTGAGTGAAAGCAGGAGCCTCTCTGTTGATCTGTCACTGATTGAGACACAGGACACATCATTTGGAAACACAAATGTTAGTTCCTTGGTGAGAAGTATACTCTACGCAGTGTTTGGCCTAGAGGTCTCAAAGTGCATGAGTAAGTTTGTAAAACTGAAAAGTATGTTTCCTAATAACTTAATCACATTGCCATATGCTTGATGGTATACCTACAGCATGTCACAGAGTTGAGATATTTGCACTGAAATGTGAGTTTTAGACTTCAATGACCAGTTTTACAGGCCAGTTTCAGTGGCCAATAAAAAATCACAGACAAATCCTGCACTACGAGGCCAAAGCCTTCAGAAAAGCAGTATTTGTCTGGATACATGAAGACTGTGTGAGTACTTCCTTATATATCTGATTGAATGTAGCTGTCTTCCTCTAGTAGCACCAAGAGATATTTTTGTACACCTACCAGTATGTGATTGTCTATTTTAGTACCTGAATGACTATAAATCTGCACGTAAATGACTAAATCTACACCTCAGTGCCTCTGTTAGGAAATACAGGGGTATGAGAGTGTACCTGCAATTGCCCTTCTTATTGCTGCATATATACATGCTTTCTGAGTATAGTACTGAATATGCAAGTGTCTTTCTTTCATTGTCAGTGGCTGAGACACATCATCCATGCTTTTGAAACGTGAATGTCCATTCCTTAGTGAGCAGTATACTTTGTGCAGTACTGAGCTTAGGGATCTGCAAGTGCTTGAGTATGTTTCTAAAACTGAAAATTATGTTTCCTAATTATTCAACCACATTGCAACATGCTTAATGGCATACCTACAGCATGTGATACAAGTAAGATATTATCAGTAACACGCAAGTTTCAGAGTTCACAAAGCAGTTTCACAGGCCAATTTCAGTGGTCAGTGATAGTACTACTAGTCCTCAGCCTTCAGAAAGCTTTATTTGTGTGCATACATGAAATGATTGTGTGAATAATTGCCTATAAATCTGAGTGAACGTGGCTGTCTACCTCTGGTAGCACCATGAGATATTTTAGTATACCTTTCAGTATGTGACTGACTGTTTTAGTACCTTTATGACTCTGTAAAACTGTACATAAGTGGCTGAGCCTATAAGTCAGCGGCTCTTTTATAAAACACAGGGGTGTGGAAGTATATTTGCAATTACCTTTCTTCCTCCTGCATATATAAGTGCCTTAGGACTATGTGAGTGAATGTAGGAGTCTCTTTGTTACCCTGTCACTGGTTGAGATACAGGACACATGCTTTGGAAACATAAATATCAGTTCTTTGGTGAGTGCTATAGCCTATGCAGTATTTGCTTAGGGGTCTGAAATTGCATGAGGAAGTTTCTAAAACTGAAATGTACATTTCCTAATCACTTAAGCACATTGCAGCATGCTTGATGAAATACCTACATTATGTCAGAGAGCTAGGACATTACAGGCCATGTTCACTGGCCAATGATAGAGCACACACTGGCTCTGCACTATGAGGTCTCAACCTTCAGAAATGCCGTATTTGTCTGGATACATGAAATGATTACCAGAGAAATTGCCTAAATGTCTGAGTGAACATAGCTCTCTACCTCTGGTACCACCATGAGATATTTTAGTACTCATGCCGGTATGTTACTGACTCTGCTACTGCTTGTATGACTCTCTAAATCTGTACACAAGTAGCTGAACATATACCTTACTGCCTATGTTAGATATTACAAAGGTATATGAGTGTATCTGCAATTGCATCTCTTTTTGCTGCATATATAACTGCTTTTTGAGTATGTGAGTGAATGTAGGGATGTCTCTTTTGCTCTGTCACAGGCTGAGACACAGGATACATGCTTTGGAAACATGAATGTCAGTTCTTTGTTGAGTGCTCTAGACTATGCAGTGCTTAGCTTGCGGTTCTGGAATGGCATGAGAAACTTTCTAAAACTGAAAAATACATTTACTAACCACTTAATCACAGTACAGTATGGTCCATGGTATACCTACAGCATGTTAAGGAGATAAAATAGTTGCACTAAGGCATGAGTTTTACATTTCACAAAGTAGTTACATAGACTCATTTTAGTGGCTAATGAGAGAGCATAGACAGGCTATACACTTCTAGGCCCCTGCCTTCAGAAAAACAGTATTTGTCTTGATACATGAAACTATTGTCTGAGTAGTTGCTTATATATCTAAGTGAATGTGGTTCTCAACCTCTAGTAGCACCGTGAAATACTTTAGCACAACTTGTGCTTTGTGACTGACTTGTAGTACCTGTAGGAGACTCCGAGCGCCATATTTATGAAAAAGTGCCGCATCAGCTCTGATGCATCACTTTTTCTGCGCCTGTCCTACCGGCACCTAACGACACCCTTGCTGTGCTCTATTTAACATACAGTGCACCATGGCAGTAGGTAAAACAATAGCATCAAAATGTTTGATGCTATTGTGGCGCTTTGCTACAGTAGTGTCAAAAATGTTGATGCTAGTGCAGCAAAGTGCAAGGAGGCCCATTGATTTAAATGGGTGCATCATTTTAACGCCTGCTCTAAGCAGGTGTTTAAAATGACAAAAAATGGCACAGTGAAATCTGTTACATTTCACTGTGCCATTTTTTGGGGCTTCCTAGTGCCAGAACGCCCCCTTGCATACATTGTGCCTGGCACGGGCATAATGAGGCACAAGGGTTTACAAAGTGTCACAATGCATGCATTGCAACACTTTGTAAATATGGCGTGGCGTTTTTGTCAACCACCTAATGCCACATTAGCGTAAAATTATGCTAATGAGGTGCTAGGGCTTTCTTAAATCTGGCCCTAAATCTGTGCATAAGTGGCTGAACACATACTTCAATATATCTGTTGTGGAATTCAGGGGTACGTGAATATATGTGCAATTGCATTTGTTATTGCTGCACATATAATTGCTTGCCTCAGGGGTCTCCGAATGCATCACTAAGGGGGTCATTCCAACCCTGGCGGCCCTGTTCAGTGGTGCTTGTCACGGCAGGGCCCTGTTCAGTGGTGCTTGTCACGGCGGGGCCCTGTTCAGCGGTGCTTGTCACGGTGGGGCCCTGTTCAGCGGTGCTTGTCACGGCGGGGCCCTGTTCAGCGGTGCTTGTCACGGCGGGGCCCTGTTCAGCGGTGCTTGTCTTGTGTTCCCGGGGAACCGGATCTGGCCAATAATTCCCGCTCAGTCGCCATCCGACCTTTCGCTAGCGGGGCCCTCCTGTGCTGGAGTCCTGGTCCCGTGGGTGTCCTCTGTCACACCCGAAATGGGGCTGGTGGGGCCCTCCTGGGCAGCTCGCCTGCTGCCGGACTTGTCCGCCCTGCTGCCCTTGCCCTCCTTCGCCGAATCTCTGGGGCCCTTGCCTCCCTTTGTGGATGTGCCAGGTGACGGTGCAAGGGTAGTGTCCTTGGGGGCAGCTGTCTCAGGCCTGTCGCGCCGGCCCTTCCCCTTTTTGGTTCTTTTCCCAGGGGGTGGGCTTGCTGTCCCCTTGCTGCTGGATGATGTTCCGGCCCTAGGAGCTGGTGGACTCCAGTAGCCCTGAACTATGGTCCTAGTAGGTGCAGGGCTTGTGGTAGCTGAGGTGCTGTTTGGACTCTTACGAGATGGAGGGGGTGGGTCAGGTGATGCAAAGAGGTTAATTTTGGAGAGGAAAAACTTTTTAGGAGCAATGGGAAGGGTAGGTGCAGTGGGTATGGGAGTGGAGGAAGAGGATGTGGTTGTAGGAGAGTCAAGTGTGGTGTCTTTGGGTGCAGGTGCTTGTGACAGAGGCTGTCGTGAGGTGGATGGCTGTTGGGTGGGTGGGTGGCTGTGTTTGTGTGGTTTGGAAGAGGGGGTGACAGACACACTGGGAGAGGACACAGGGGACGTGTAAATGGCAGTGGGGGTGGTGACTGCACGTGTGCGGAGTGTTCTGGTGGGTGTGCTGGTGATGGACGTAGTGGCTGATGATGTTGTGCATGCATGTGTGAGTGGAGACGTCACAGGGAGGGAAGAGGGAGACGAGGAGGAGGGGGACACTGAGGAGGCAGAGGCTGTTGGCATGTCTGCATGTGGATGTTGCTTGGGTGAATGCTTGTTTGATCTGTGGTGCTTATGTCTGGATGAGCTGCCCTTGGGTGTTGATGTGTGTGCAGGCTGGTCTGTAGGTGTGTCTGGGATAGGCAGAGGAACAGGGGAGTGGGACTGGGTGGAGGGAGTTGGAGGAGGGAGGCTGGAGACAGGGACAATGGCTGCCGTCAGTGCTGAGGCCAGAGCGTTGAACGATCGCTGATGGGCAGCCTGACCCGAATGAATGCCCTCCAGGTATGCATTGCTCCGATGCACCTCCCTTTCCACCCCCTGCATGGCATTCAAAAGGGTAGACTGCCCAACAATGAGCGTCTGGAGGAGGTCAATGATCTCCGCACTGAGGGCAGCAGGGGTAACTGGGGCAGGGCCTGAGGTGCCTGGGGCGAAGGAGATGCCCGGCTTCCTGGCTGAGCGGGCACGGGGCGAACGCTGAGGGGCTGCTGGGAGGGCGGAGCTGGTGCGCTGGGTGGCGGCTGTACCTGTTGTTGTGGTGGGCACGGATGTTGCCGCCACCACAAGGGAGCTCCCTTCTGAGGACGTGTCGGTGTCGCTGACGTCTCCACGGGTCCCCGTTGTGGTGCTCCCCTCGCCCTCCGTCTCACTGGTGAACTCGGAGTCGGTTGCAGGGCCCTCCATGGCCATGTGAGATGCAGCTCCCTCGTGCGCCGATGCCACTTCTCCTCCGCCTGATGATGCTAATGCACACATGAACAGGAAAACCAAAAAAAAAGGGGGGGAGAAGAAAGAAAGACATGTTGAGTGCATGCATTGGCGGCACCGTTGGCGGAGAGGACAGACACAGAAGCCCCCTGCACTACGCCGCGCACTCGGGGTACACTACTCAATTATTGTGACTTGGCCTACAAGTCTATGGAGGACAACTGCACACATAGGTGAGCCCGGGCCATGGATAGCTGTACTTAGCACCCTACAGAGGCGGGGGGTGGGGGCACAGGGCCATGCCTAACGGAGGGGCCTAGCCTACAGAAACCGCCCTGGCCTAGAGTTATCCACAGCCCTCCTCCACCACCCAGACACCTCCACTGTGCGCTGATATAGCAGAATGTGCTGAGACTCACCCCCTTGTGTCTGCTGTGATGTCCTCACGCGCCCATCCAAATCGGGGTAGGCCACCGCCAGGATCCGGGACATCAGGGGGGTCAATTGCCGTGTGGCACCCCTCCTAGGTTGGGAGGCCATCCCCAGCAGAGCCTCTGCAGTCTTTCTGCTCCCGCGGCGGATGTCCTCCCACCTCTTGCGGCAGTGGGTGCCCCGTCTGTTGTGGACCCCCAGGGCCCGGACGTCCTTGGCGATGGCACGCCAAATGTCGATCTTTTGATGGGCGCTGACCTATGTGACATGGACAGGCTGGGAAAAGAAATATAATCACTTTTCTGCATGGTCGATGTGAGTGGCCCCCCCTCCCCAACCTTGCCATGTGGCACATGCTCTCATCTGTCGTGCGTTGCATTCCTCATTCGCTCCCCTCCCCACCATCTTACCTCCACCCCTCCCAACACATACAACATGCTCCCTGTGTACTTACCTGTTGGTCTGGAGGACCGTAGAGTAGCGCATACTGGGGGAGGACCCCATCAACAAGTTTCTCCAATTCCTCAGATGTGAAGGCAGGGGCCCTTTCCCCAGTCACAGCAGCCATTGTCCCTTCCAGACCGAGGTCACAGCAACACTTGCAGTATAGGTCCTCTCCTGTGGATGATCAGGTCTCGAGTGATTAAGCAGATAGAAAATGGCAGTCACGCCCGCGGCGGTGCGTACCGCGGCGGTGCGTACCGCGTCCGCCGGCGCACATCGTCATTGGCTCCTGAGACCCATAGGGTTCAATGTTAACCAATGCTGCTTTGCGCCACGGTCTTCGACCGCCTACCGCCACGGTGTGCCAAGCCAGCGCATTGACCTCACATCCCATTGTCACACTTCACAGGTCAGGCAGCCGCCATTTCAAGAGCCCACATGGCTTAATTTCTACAGCGTCACACAGGCCTAGGCCTTGCATTGCCAATCATACAAGCCATTCAATGCATAGCAAATCGTGTACTGTGCAAGCTGTGGTTACGTACCTGTGGGTTGCTTGACTCTGTGCTCCATGTTGTCCTTCCTAGGCACCGTCCGCTGGGACTTGCGAGGAGATGGAGGAATCCTCCCGTGTACAGACCGCTGGTGGACCTGTCGACAATGGAAGAAAGACATGTCATACTGACATACAGGCTTGACAGAGCCACTATACAGGAACTGTGTGCCCAGCTGGAGCCAGACCTGATGTCCCCCATTCGCCAACCCACAGGGATTCCCCCTCTGGTGCAGGTTCTGTCAGTACTCCATTTTTTGGCAAGTGGATCATTCCAAACAACAGTGGCCATATCATCAGGGATGTCTCAGCCTATGTTTTCTAAGGTTTTGTCCAGAGTGTTGTCTGCCCTGATGAAATACATGCAGAGTTACATTGTTTTCCCTGAGGTGGGCGATTTGGCTACAGTGAAGGGTGATTTCTATGCCCTTGGACATATCCCCAACATCATTGGTGCCATTGATGGGACTCATGTGGCTTTGGTTCCCCCCAGTGAAAGTGAGCAGGTGTACAGGAACAGAAAAAGTTATCATTCGATGAATGTCCAGGTGGTCTGTTTGGCTGACCAGTACATCTCCCATGTAAATGCCAAGTTCCCTGGGTCAGTGCATGACGCGTACATCATGCGAAATAGCAGCATCCCTTATGTGATGGAACAGCTACAGAGACACCGTGTGTGGCTAATGGGTGACTCTGGTTACCCCAACCTATCGTGGCTACTTACCCCAGTGAGGAATCCCAGGACAAGGGCAGAGGAACGCTACAATGATGCCCATGGGCAAACTAGGAGGATTATAGAAAGAACCTTCGGCCTCCTGAAGGCCAGGTTTAGGTGCCTGCATATGACAGGTGGATCCCTAATGTACTCACCAAAGAAGGTGTGCCATATCATCATGGCCTGCTGTATGCTTCACAACCTGGCTTTGCAACGCCAGGTGCCTTTCCTGCAGGAGGATGGTCCAGATGGTGGTGTTGTAGCAGCTGTGGAGCCTGTGGAGAGTGAAGAGGAGGAAGACGACGGGGACGACACAGACAACAGGGACACAGTGATACAACAGTATTTTCAGTAGCACACAGGTACAAATCAACCACGCCATTTTACATTTACTTAAAGTCTCCTGCCTCTCTACTGTCTGAGTTTCCCCCCAGTTCCTGTTAACTGAGTTGTGACTTTCCCTTCCGTTTTCAGAGCTGTGGGCCCCACTGCGTGACCTCTGCTTTGTTTCCCCATGGACTACAGCTGTGTGACAGTGGTATGTTGTCATCACAATGTGACTGAACATTATTGCACCGTTATGTCTAATACATTTGTTAAAAATACAAGCAGACTCCAGATTTTTTAAGTGCAATAAGTGATTTTATTAAAGTGCTACATTTAGGAACATGATTGTAAAACGGTGATGGGTGATGGTGGAGTAATGTCCATGGCAGAGTCCAGTTTTCAGTCTCACAGGTGCATTGTCCATATGCCTGTGGAAGGATGGAGCAGGGGCAGTTCAAGGTTGGACAGGGTGACAATGTGGGACAGTGGGATGACATCAGGGGGTATCCTTTGCTGGCGGGGGTCTTGGCATCCTACTCTGTCTTGTTTTGAGATCTCAGGTGCCGCTTGCGGGGTGGTTCTTCTTCTGCAGGAGGTGGGGTTCTGGTGGCCTGTCGTTGTGTGGGGGCCTCCTGTCCACCAGTGCCGGCGGAGGTGGTAGGCTGTTCCTGGTCCAGGCTAGTGACAGGGGCCCTTTGTAGTGCCACATGGTCCCGCAATGTGGTGAATATCTGGTTAAGGGCCACGACGATGGTCCCCATTGCGGAACTAATTTTCCTCAGTTCCTCTCTGAACCCCATGTACTGTTCCTCCTGCAGTACCTGGATCTCCTGGAACCTGGCCAGTACCGTAGCCATCGTCTCCTGGGAGCGGTGGTATGCTCCCATGATGGAGGAGAGGGCCTCTTGGAGAGTCGGTTCCCTGGGCCTGTCCCCCCCCGTCGCACAGCAGCCCTCCCAGTTCCCCTGTTTCCCTGGGCCTCTGTCCCCTGGACGGTGTGCCCACTACCACTGCCCCAGGTCCCTGTTGTTGTTGGGGTGGTGGGTCAACCTGAGTGCCCTGTAGTGGTGGACACACCGCTGATTGACGTGTCCTCGAGACAGAGGCATGGGCCCGCTGGGTGGGAGCTGTGCTGGTGTTCCCAGAGGGGGTTAGGTCTGGTGTAGCCTGTGGCTGTCTGTGGGGAACCGACTGTCCCGAGGTCCCCGATGGGCCGGGCTGGTCATCTGGGTCCAGGGAGACAGAGCTGCTGTCATCACTGGGGGCCTCTTCTGGGGGTGGGATGGACATCTCTGGACCCTCCGTGGCGGTGTGGTGGCGTTCGGGTCCTGCAGGGGTATAAGAGTATGGTTATTGCTTCTGTGTGTGGCATTTCGTGTAATGGGTGGGTGGCCGTGTACCCCAGTGCTGGCATTCCCTTGTGGGGGCTTTTGTGACGGTGGCTTGTGGGGGTGATGGGTGTGTGCAGTGGGCATGCTTTGGTGATGGGTGCCCATGCTTTGGGGACGCATGCAGGGCTAGGTTTTGGGATGGGTGGGTTGTGATGGTGAGCCATTTGCAAGGAGTTGGTGTGATGGGGGTGGGGGTGAGGGTGGGGGTATGATTTGGCATGCAGGTGGGGTGGGGGGAATGAAGTAGTGGAGATTTGCCTTACCAGAGTCCATTCCTCCGCCTATTCCTGCGAGGCCCTCAGGATGCAGGATGTGCAAGACTTCCTCCTCCCATGCTGTGAATTCTGGGGGAGTAGGTGGGGGTCCGCCGCCAGTCCGCTGTACCGCAATGTTGTGCCTTGATACCATGGAACGCACCTTTCCCCGTAGGTCGTTCCACCGCTTCCTGATGTCGTCCCAATTGCGTGGATGCTGTCCCACAGCGTTGACCCTGTCCACTATTCTGCTCCATAGCTCCATCTTCCTGGCAATGGTGGTGTGCTGCACCTGTGCACCGAAGAGCTGGGGCTCTACACGAACTATTTCCTCCACCATGACCCTGAGTTCTGCGTCAGAGAACCTGGGGTGTCTTTGGGGTGCCATGGGGGGGTGTGGATGAGGTGAGGGGTGGTGTATGTGTTGTAGAGTGTGGTGAGTGTGGTGATGTATGGTGTTTTGTTCGTGGAAATTGTGTGGGTGATGTTGTGATTTGCCTCTGTGTGATGGTCTACTCTATGCTGTGCTGTCTCTCTCTGTCCTTCAGTCGCAATTGTGGTCGTAAGGGTTTGTGGGTGATGTGGGTGTGTGTTTTATATTTAATTGGGTGTGTGGGAGTGGTGTGTGTATGTGTCTCAGGTTTGTGTATTTTGATTTGTCCAATGTGGTAGTGTTTTGTAAAGGTGTGTGTATTTTGACCGCGGCGGTGTGTACTGCCAATGGAATACCGTGGTTGAAAGACCGCTGCGGGGATTTGTGGGTCGGAATGGCATGGGCGTATTTCTGTTGGCGTGACGGTGGAGGTTTGGTCATCGCCTGTTTTGCGCTGCCCGTTGGTGTGGCGGACTTTTGTGGATGTCGGGTTTTTGGCAGTTTGCCAGTTGCGGGTCAGAATGACCGTGGCGGTTTACCGCGACCGCGGCGGTGTTATGGCGGTCTTCTGACCGGCGGTAAGCGCCTTTTACCGCCGAGGTCAGAATGACCCCCTAAGTTTTTAAAAGTGTTTATGTCACTTATGTTCTTGCTGGTATGCTCTATGAATTACTTTGCATAGGGCCTTTGAACAGCACGAAAAACGTATTCACCTCAAAAAGAGATCTCACATTTTTTATGCACAAAGCACCATGCTTTATAACACACCTAAAGCACATCTCTAAGATCAGAAATATCTACCAATACAAATTATAACTTCACTATTAACTTGTACATGCTATGAGAAGCTGGCAATGTTCTACCATAAACTGAGTGTGCACTACAAAACCTAACCCAAATTCAAACACTACATGTTCAACTGCATCTATCAGTCTAGCACTATACATCTACATATGTATTACATTACACAATATATTTTTCCATGTAAACAAAAACAAACCTACCTTATAATTTTGCAAAACTTACCCTAAAGGGTATGTAATACAAAGCTATCCTGTTTTCCAGATTAATGATTCACATGCACCTGTAGTATTTTTTTTTCCTTTCAATTCTGAGTTTTGTACTCCTGCAATCAAATGCAATAAATAGGATGATAATTCCCAGAAAATTTAGAAATACGTTCTTTCTGACCAAAACATCATGTACACCTTTCATATCTTTATATACATTGTAAAGTTTGTGTTTAAAACTTGTCATAGATATTTCTCTACTAATATCAGTATTCAGAAAATTACTATATGTAGAATATGCATTTCCATGGAAACAGATTATAAACTCAGTTATCATGGATGTAATCTGTACCTCAGCCAAACTGTGTGTTACTCACCTATTGATACATATATACAAATACTCACACTATGACTCATTCATTATCTTAAATGGAAAATGTAAATTAACTGTAATTCACATACAAAAAAAAAACTTTTGTTGAAGTTTTAGTTTTTCGCTTGTATCAGACAGATGCAATTCTCTCACAAATTGTCAGAACAATAGTAAGAATGGCTCAGCACTCTACACATAGGAGCCATAAATTGTAACCTTTTAAACATTGCACTGTGTGATAATACAGAAACTAACAAATAAAAACACACCTTTCATTTTTTACTTTTGTAGGCCTAGTTGTAAACGGTTAGGCTGTGTTAACCCTTCCATGTACTGTTCTATAGATGCCCAGTATGCTGGGCTTTTTACTCATAATCAGGAGTTAATCTCAATCTTCACGACATATTCACCAAATAAAAATGGGTGTCCAAATACATATTAACTGGGTAGTTTTCTGAGTAAACACTTAACTGGCAATGCCTCTCTAGGAAACTAAAACTTCATTCCACAAAAATCAATACACACACTTTTAAGTTTTAAAAAGACAGAACTCTCTGTTTAAAACCCTTTTCCCAATGCACTCTTACACAGTGTATATAGCAACCCACTAGAACAAGTAGGTCACGAGTTTGCTGCACATACTGGAAGAAATGTATTAGTTACAAAATGAGCCACAGCAGGTGTTGTTTACTATACATAATCAAAAACATATCTAACTCTACAACTCTACAGTACTCCTTTCATTTTTACCAGAGCCAATGAAAGAACTACTTACTTATTCTTTCAAGATACTACCTAATTTCTGTCAATTACATATCCACAGAACCCAATAAAAAGTAAGCTTTTTTAAACCAGGAGCACACCTCCATTTTAACTTTAACTGCATCCCATCTTCAATGCTGCCTCATTCAGCTACGGCCTTCTCCTAAATGCTACAGCTGCTTTGCTTCAGAATGGGTTGAGTGTGGATTATTGGGTACAACTATGTGTTTTGGGCTGGAGAGGCTACTAGAAAGAATGTCATTGACAGAGACTTGAGTTTGCCTAATGTGCACATTAATTGGATTGGCCAGAGAGGGTTAAAGTGGAAACAATTTATCCTCTGGTTGAAAGTATTAGCGATAACTAACCCCCTGACCTCATGATTGTGCACTGTCGTGGCAATTACTTGGTCACACTGCATGGGGTAGGACTGGAAATACTAATGAAGGACACCTCGCACAATTGATGACACATTTCCCTCATACTGCCTTTTGTGTACTACAATATATGTCAAGGGCAGAAATGGAAGTGGTCACAACAAATCTGTCCACAGATTGATAAAGCCAGAAAACATGTTCATCAAACAGTTTTGGCATTCCTCAGACACCACAACATGGGCTGTATATATAAAAAACAACCTGCGTTTTGACAGGAATGGTACATATAGTACCCATTTCACAGATGAATGTAACAGAGTTTTTCATCCCAACCTATAAATCTGCATCCGCATAGCTATAATATACTTACAAGGAAATCAAAGGCTCTTCTCAGGACCACCCTATTGCCCAAAACTCTAGTTAATTTTCTTAATAAATTTCTTTCTTTTTTTTAATTTGTCAAAATATTCGCAAAGTAGTAGACCATGCCACAAAAACTCAAATCAAAAGCAGCCTTTCAGTGCACACCAGCCTGTTCAAAAGTCAAAAGTGTATATATAAAAAGACATTGAAAATCAGATATCAATTATTACTTTCTACACAACTCTGCAAACACATATAAGACTCTCTCTGTCATTACATACAACCACATTTCAATGAATCTTGCTGTGGTACATAAGTGGCTCACAACCTCTTTCAGTATATGTGTTACACTATGTCCAAGTTACTCTGTGAGTGTGTACATGAAAGTCTGAGTGCATCTGTCTGAGCGGGTACCAGAGAGTCTGAGTCAGTCTGTGACTGAGTGCATCAGTGTGACAGTGGATATATTACTGGGTGCATAATGGTCTGAGTTGGTCTGTGAATAGGTACATATGGTTCTGAGTGGGTCTATGGATGCAACAGTCTGTTTGTCAATTTGTGATTGGGTACATGATGCTGTGAGTGGGTCTGTGAATCAGTGCATAAGGGTTCTGATTCAGTCTGTGAGTTGATGTATGAGGACCTAAATGGGTCTCTGAGTATCTGTATCAGTGTCTGTGTGGGTCTGTGAGTAGATGTGTGTCTGAGCAGGTGTGCGAGTGGGTTTGTGAGTGTCTTTGTGGGTCTGTGAGTGGCTGTGTGAGTTTCATTGTAAGTCTGTGATTGAGTTACTGAGTGGGTCTATGAGTGTGTGTGTTAGTGTCTCTGTGGATATATGAGTTGGCATGTGAGTGTTTGTGGTGCTCTATGAGTGTGTGTGTGAGTATCTGAGTAGGAGTATGAGTGAGTGTGTTGGTGTCTCTGTGGATCTGTGAGTGGGTGTGTGAGTTTCTGTGTGGGTCTGTGAGTGGGTGTGCATTAACCATGCACAGCTAATTACTCCAAATATTATATCATTGTTGGCATCTTTAATATTTGCCCTCATTACAACCCTGCCGGTCGATGGAATAGTGGAGGTATTACTGCCAACAGGCTGGCGGTACCTACCTCCACAATTATGACATTGGCAGTTTGGCTGTACCACACCGACCGCCATGGCAGTAACGACCGCCGGGCTGGGGTCTTCAGTATCAATCCCGGCAGCCGTCACTAGGTCGCCCCTGGCATTATGACCCCGCCCACCGCCATGGTTTCAGTGGTTTCGCTACCTCCACTGAAACCATGGTGGTAGGCACTATCAGTGCCAGGGAATTCCTTCCCTGGGACTGATAGGGGTCTCCCCGCCCCTCTCCCACTTCAGAAATCGTTCCTCACCCTCCTCCTCCCTCTCCTGACACCCCCGCACATTTACACACATACACGCACATACATACACACCCATACACACATGCATACACATATTCACCCACACATTCATACACACTCACAGCAACACTCACGAACGTACATCCAGGCACACACGCAATCTCACGACACAACATGCACGTATACTCACACCCACTCATGCACACACGCATTACACATGCATGCACGCATTAACACACAGTCGCACACACCCCCACTCACACACACAGCACCCCCACCCCCTCTCCTGTTGGAGAACCTGACTTACCTGCATGAATGGGGTCCTCCAGCAGAAGACGGGATGCGGTCTGCCAGCAAAACACTGCCTGCCGTATCATGGAACATGATACGGCAGGCGGTGTTTTGCTGGCGTGGCGCTGCTGCTGGCAGCAGCATCACCTTACCGCCATCTGCGGCCATGACCGTTGATGGAATTCCACCAGCCTTCTGGCAGTATTCCGTCTACGGTCATAATGGCATGGACAGTCGGTAGCCACGCCGACGGTACATTGGCGGCCGTCACCATGGCGGTAGGTGGCATTTGCCGCCAATCTCATAATGCGGGCCTTTATCACTGTAACATTTGCAATAAAGTATTGATAAGAAAACTGTGCATGGCAAGGGCACGAGTTATAGTTACCTTAGGGCGCAAGTTATATTTTCTTGAAATAGCTCTAACTATACCTGCTGATTTTCTGTGGTTTTGTACGAGTAAATCCAAAACCTAACAATAACCTCCCTCTTATCTTTGTTTAAAGGTTACAGGGATAATATAGTTATAAAATGGAATTTAAAATAAGTAGAAATTCAATTTAAAAAAACAAAGGTCATAGGGGGCGCTATAGTTACGTTCACATTTTACATGCACAAAACCATAGAAAAAGCAGTTATAGTTATATTTATAGTTATACTGATGTTAAGAAACTATGGGCCATATTTATACTTTTTGACGCAAAACTGCGCTAATGCAGTTTTGCTTCAAAATAATTAGCGCCGGCTAACGCCATTCTGAAGCGCCATGCGGGCGCCGTATTTAATCAATGACGTTAGCCGGCGTTAGCCGCCGGCGCTGCCTGGTGTGCGTGGAAAGAAACGACGTACACCAGGCAGCGCCGGCGTAGGGGGGATATGGAGCATGGGCGCCAAAAAATGGGGCAAGTCAGGCTGAGGCAAATTTTTCGCCTCAACCCGATTTGCGCCATTTTTTTCGACTCCCAACCCCCATAGAAATGACTCCTGTCTTAGCAAAGACAGGAGTCATGCCCCCTTGCCCAATGGCCATGCCCAGGGGACTCCTGTCCCCTGGGCATGGTCATTGGGCATAGTGGCATGTAGGGGGGCACAAATCAGGCCCCCCTATGCCACAATTTTTTTTTTTTAAATACTTACCGGAACTTACCTTAATGTCCCTGGGATGGGTCCCTCCAGCCTTGGGTGTCCTCCTGGGGTGGGCAAGGGTGACAGGGGGTGTCCCTGGGGGCATGGGAGGGTACCTCTGGGCTCCTTCCGAGCCCACAGGTCCCTTAACGCCTGCCTTGTCCAGGCGCTAAAAAATGGCGCTAAAGCAGCCGTACGTCATTTTTTTTGACCCGCCCACTCCCGGGCGTGAATTTTGCCCGGGAGTGTAAATACGGCGCACATGCCTCAGAGTCAATTTTTTAGACGGGAATGCCTACCTTGCATATCATTAATGCAAAGTAGGTGTCCACGCAAAAAAATGACGCAAACTCCATGGACTTTGCCGCTAGACGCGTCTAACGCCAAAGTATAAATATGGAGTTAGTTTTGCGTCGGAATTGCGTCAATAAAAACTACTCAATTCCGGCGCAAACAGAGTATAAATATGCCCCTAAAAATCATAGCCTAAAGTTACTTTCTGGCATGAGTTACTGTTTTTGAAGGTAAGTATAGCTATAACAATAACTATCTACTTGCTATCAATGGTAAGCAATATATATATATTTGTTTTTTTGCTGATACTAAGAACCACAGAATAGTGATGATTGATAACTACCTTGTAGAGGCACACATAGAACAGTTAGGCACTAATTGACTAACTCTTTCATCTCAGAGTGTATGTCGTTCAACATCTGAAAATCTGAAGTTGGCAGTCAGGTTACCCCTTGTCCAAGCAAGGACCCTCACTCTTGTCTGGGTAAGTCACACACAATCCAAATTATCCTGTGCCCAACCTAGGGTAGCTTGGCACTACCACTACTTGGCACTGAGCAGTCAGGCTTAACTTGAAAGGCAATGTGTAAAGTATTTGTGCAATAAATCATACAATAACACCATATAGCACTGCAAAAATACACCATACAGTGTTTAGAAAAATATATATAATATTTTTGTGGATAAATGCAGGTCAAAACGATCAAAGATGCAATAAGCTAATGTAGACATATCACTGAAAAGTGATATACAATGTCTTAAGTATTTTAAAAGCAAAGTCTCTTTTAAGCACAAAGTACCTGGTTCGCATGAAAAATCTCCGCAAAGGGCCACAGAGGAGGAGAAGCATGAAAACAAAGGGGTGTGCGTCGATTTCTCGGGCCACACACAGTGAGACGTGGTTTTGTTTCCGCCCAAGGGCGGCTGTGCGTCGATTTCCGGTGCTTGGTTGTGGGTCTTCAGATGCCCCAGGGACGATGTGTGGATTTTCTGCACTGGAAGAATGAAGTCACAGGAGCTGCGTCAATCCAGTGGGCGTTGCATCTAATTTTCTACCGCACAACAGATGCTGCATCGATTCCTCTCTGAAAGTCAGGCTCTGTCGTTCCGGCTCAGCTATGCATTGATCGAGGGCCGTGCGTCGGATTTCCGGTCGCTACGCTGGTCCTGCGTCAATCTTCTTGTTGCGAAGTCGGGCTGCATTATTCCGGTTCAGCGTGCCGCATGCAGGCTGTGCATCATTTCTGGCAGGCTGTGCGTCAAATTCCACCACACAAGGAGTCCTTCTTGAAGAGATACAGGGGGTCATTCTGACCCTGGCGGTCAGTGTTAAAGCGGCGGCCAACCCGCCAACAGGCTGGCGGCCTAAAAATATTAATTCTGACCCTGGCGGGAACCGCCAACACATGCCGCCGCTTTTACACTCTGACCGCCACGGCGGTACAAACAAACAGCGCGGCGGTCACCGCCAACAGGCAGGCGGCAGACAATGTACCGCCCACCCTATAACGACCCACCAATCCGCCACCTTTTCCAGGGCGGGAGCCCCGCCGATAAAAACACGGCGGAAACAGACATCTCCAATGGAAAACGCTTACCTCGACACACTCCACGCGGAATCGGAACAGCATGGAACCCGAACTCCACATCCTCCCAGCCATTGCTTTCCTGCTCTTCTTCCAGGATCACGAACCTCGCCGCAGACGACAACGGTGAGTACTGCACCTCCGACACAGGGGAGGGGGGAGGAGGAAAGGTTACGGGCACACACATACGCCACACACCCACCCCCACCCTCACCCCCACCGAAATACCTACACACCTATGCAGATAAAAAAGTCAGAGTGACACCCCCAACCCCACCCCCCCAAAAACAAAGACAAAAGGCAATGAATGTAAAAATAGAACCATATTATTGCAACAATAAAGTATAGCGACCATAGCAATATATGAAGAATGAATCGACATCTAGAACTCTATCCATACCAGTAGCAAAAGTCCGGACCAGTCATTCAAAGTCTAAATGTCCGTGGGCCAATGTGCAGCAACACATGGGCAAAGCCCACACACGAGATCGAGTCCATTGGAGAGAACACTGCTGGGGCATCACTAAAATAAAAAGACAGGCACCTCAGGGGGAAGGGAAGGAGGGGCACCTCAGCCACATGAGTCAACGACGCCAGATCCACGAAGGGCCTCCACGCCCACTTTGGCATCCTGGGGAGTGCAAAGCCACAGTCTCACAAGTCTCTACAGTGGGTGGATTGCCCACTGTGCCATCCTGGGGAGTGCAAAGCCACAGTCTCTCAAGTCTCTACAGTGGGTGGGTTGACCACTGTCACATCCTGGGAAGTGCAAAGCCACAGTCCATCAGGTGGATTACAGACTCCACTGGTTATGGAGGAGGCATGTTGGCCAGAGTGCTTCGTGAAGCCCTGCCCGACACAGATCCGGCCCTGCCAAATTTGCCAGCGGTGCTTGAGATGAAGGGCCCAGCGGAGCGGTGCTTGACAGGAAGGGCCCAGTGGAGCGGTGCTTGAGATGAAGGGCCCAGCGGAGCGGTGCTTGACAGGAAGGGCCCAGCGGGGCAGTTCAGAGTCGGCGGTGCCCAGCGGAGCGGTGCTTGAGATGAAGGGCCCAGCGGAGCGGTGCTTGACAGGAAGGGCCCAGCGTAGCATTTCAGAGACGGCGGTGCCCAGCGGAGTGGTGCTTGAGATGAAGGGCCCAGCGGAGCGGTGCTTGAGATGAAGGGCCCAGCGGAGCGGTGCTTGACAGGAAGGGCCCAGCGGAGCGGTGCTTGAGATGAAGGGCCCAGCGGAGCGGTGCTTGACAGGAAGGGCCCAGCAGAGCGGTGCTTGACAGGAAGGGCCCAGCGGAGCAGTTCAGAGACGGCGGTGCCCAGCGGAGCGGTGCTTGAGATGAAGGGCCCAACGGAGCGGTGCTTGACAGGAATGGCCCAGCGGAGCAGTTCAGAGACGGCGGTGCCCAGCGGAGCGGTGCTTGAGATGAAGGGCCCAGCGGAGCGGTGCTTGACAGGAAGGGCCCAGCGGAGCGGTGCTTGACAGGAAGGGCCCAGCGGAGCAGTTCAGAGACGGCGGTGCCCAGCGGAGCGGTGCTTAAGATGAAGGGCCCAGCGGAGCAGTTCAGAGACGGCGGTGCCCAGCGGAGCGGTGCTTGAGATGAAGGGCCCAGCGGAGCGGTGGTTGACAGGAAGGGCCCAGCGGAGCGGTGCTTGAGATGAAGGGCCCAGCGGAGCGGTGCTTGAGATGAAGGGCCCAGCGGAGCGGTGCTTGACAGGAAGGGCCCAGCGGAACGGTGCTTGAGATGAAGGGCCCAGCGGAGCGGTGCTTGAGATGAAGGGCCCAGCGGAGCGGTGCTTGACAGGAAGGGCCCAGCGGAGCAGTTCAGAGACGGCGGTGCCCAGCGGAGCGGTGCTTGAGATGAAGGGCCCAGTGGAGCGGTGGTTGACAGGAAGGGCCCAGCGGAGCGGTGCTTGAGATGAAGGGCCCAGCGGAGCGGTGCTTGAGATGAAGGGCCCAGCGGAGCGGTGCTTGACAGGAAGGGCCCAGCGGAACGGTGCTTGAGATGAAGGGCCCAGCGGAGCGGTGCTTGAGATGAAGGGCCCAGCGGAGCGGTGCTTGACAGGAAGGGCCCAGCGGAGCAGTTCAGAGACGGCGGTGCCCAGCGGAGCGGTGCTTGAGATGAAGGGCCCAGCGGAGCGGTGCTTGAGATGAAGGGCCCAGCGGAGCGGTGCTTGACAGGAAGGGCCCAGCGGAGCGGTGCTTGAGATGAAGGGCCCAGCGGAGCGGTGCTTGACAGAAAGGGCCCAGCGGAGCGGTGCTTGACAGAAAGGGCCCAGCGGAGCGGTGCTTGACAGGAAGGGCCCAGCGGAGCGGTGCTTGAGATGAAGGGCCCAGCGGAGCGGTGCTTGACAGGAAGGGCCCAGCGGAGCAGTTCAGAGACGGCGGGGCCCAGCGGAGCGGTGTTTGACAGGAAGGGCCCTGTTCAGCGGTGCTTCTCACGGCGGGGCCCTGATCAGTGGTTCTGGTCACGGCGGGCCCCTGTTCAGCGGTTCTGGTCACGGTGGGGCCCTGTTCAGCGGTGCTTCTCACGGCGGGCCCTGTTCAGCGGTGCTTCTCACGGCGGGGCCCTGATCAGCGGTTCTGGTCACGGCGGGGCCCTGTTCAGCGGTTCTGGTCACGGCGGGGCCCTGTTCAGCGGTGCTTCTCACGGCGGGGCCCTGTTCAGCGGTGCTTCTCACGGCGGGGCCCTGATCAGCGGTTCTTGTCACGGCGGGCCCCTGTTCAGCGGTTCTGGTCACGGCGGGGCCCTGTTCAGCAGTGCTTCTCACGGCGGGGCCCTGTTCAGCGGTTCTGGTCACGGCGGGGCCATGTTCACCGGTGCTTCTCACGGCGGGGCCCTGTTCAGCGGTGCTTCTCACGGCGGGGCCCTGATCAGCGGTTCTGGTCACGGCGGGCCCCTGTTCAGCAGTTCTGGTCACAGCGGGGCCCTGTTCAGCGGTGCTTCTCATGGCGGGGCCCTGTTCAGCGGTGCCTGTCTTGTGCTTCCAGTGAACCACACCTGGCCAATACTTGCCGCTCAGTCTGCATCGGACCCTTCCGTTGCGAGGCCCTCCTGTGATGGAGTCCTGGGGCCCTGGCTCTCCTTCGATACCCCCGGAATGGGGCTGGTGGGGCCCTCATGGCCAGGTCGGCTGCTCCCTGCCTTTTGCTCCTTGCTGCCCTTGCCCTCCTTGGCAGACTGTCCGTGGCCCTTGGCTCCCTTACCCGATGTGGCAGGTGACGTGCAAGGCTACCCTCCTTGGGGGCAGGCGTATCAGGCCTGTCGCGCCTGCCCTTCAGTTTTTTGGTCCTCTTCCTAGGGGGGGGCTGGCTGTGCCTTTGCTGCTGGACGATGTCCCAGCCAAGGAAAGGGCGGACTCCAAAAACCAGGCACGATGTTCTTTGGAGTTGCTGGGCTGGTGGTGGCTGAGGTGTTTGTGGAACTCTTACGGGATGGAGGGGGTGGGTCAGGTGAGGAAAACAGGTCCACTTTAGCGAGGAAAATTTTCTTTGGAGCCATGGGAAGGGTTGCTGGAGTGGGTATGGGAGTGGAGGAAGAGGATGTGGTTGTAGGAGAGTCAATTGTGCTGTCTTTGGGTGCAGGTGCTTGGCCAGGAGTCTGACGTGAGGTGGATGGCTGTTGTTTGGGTGCCTGCCTGCGTTTGTGTGGTTGGGAAGCGGGGTGACAGACACACTGGGAGAGGACACAGGGGACGTGTACATGGCAGTGGGGGTGGTGACTGCACGTGTGCGGACTGTAATGGAGGGTGTGCTGGTGATGGGTGCAATGCCTGATGGTGGTGTGCTTGCAGGTGTGTGTGGAGACGTCACAGGGAGGGAGGAGGGAGACGAGGAGGTGGGGGACACAGAGGAGGTAGTGGCTGTTGGCATGTCTGCATCTGGATGTTGCTTGGGTGAATGCTTGTGTGTCCTGTGGTACTTATGTCTGGATGAGCTGCCCATGGGTGTTGAGGTGTGTGCAGGCTGGTCTATAGGTGTGGATGGGATAGGCAGAGGAACAGGGGAGTGGGACTGGGTGGAGGGAGTCAGAAGAGGGAGGCTGGAGACAGGGACAAACGCTGCCGTCAGTGCTGAGGCCAGAGCGTTGAACGATCGTTGATGGGCAGCCTGACCCGAATGAAGGCCCTCCAGGTATGCATTGCTTTGATGCACCTCGCTCTCCACACCCTGGATGGCATTCAAAAGGGTAGACTGCCCAACAATGATGATCCTCAGGAGGTCAATGACCTCCTCACTGAGGGCAGCAGGGGTGACTGGGGCAGGGCCTGAGGTGCCTGGGGCGAAGGAGATGGCCGGCTTCCTGGCCTTGTGGGCACGGGCCGAAGGCCGAGGGGCTGCTGGGAGGGTGGAGCTGGTGCGCTGGGTGGCGGCTGTACCTGTAGGATCGGTGGGCACGGATGTTGCCACCACCGCAAGGGAGCTCCATTCCAAGGACGTGTCGGTGTCGCTGCCGTCTCCACGGGTCCCCGTGGTGGAGCCCCCCTCGCCCTCCGTCTCACTGGTCATGTCGAAGTCCGTTGCATGGCCCTCCGGGGCCATGTGAGATGCAGCTCCCTCTTGCGCCGTTGCCACTTCTCCTCCGCCTGATGATGCTAATGCACACAATCACAGTAAAACAAAGAAAATGGGGGGGGGTGGAAGACATAAAGACAAGTTGAGTGCATACATTGGGGACACCGTTGGCAGAGAGGACAGACACAGAAGCCCCCTGCACTACGCTGCACACTTGGGGTACACTACTCATTCACTGGGACATGCCCTACAAGCCTATGGGTGACAACTGCCCACACAGTATACACTGGTCCATGAATCGCGTTACTAGGCACCCTACAGAGGTGGGGGGCAGGGGCACAGGACCATACTTCACGGACGGGCCTATCCTACAGAAATCGCCTTGGTCTAGGGATACCCACAGCCCTCCTCCCCCACCCAGGCACCTCCACTGCGCGCAAAATAGCTGAATGTGCTGGTACTCACCCCCTTGTGTCTGCTGTGATGTCCTCAAGTGCCCATCTAAATCGGGGTAGGCCACCGCCAGGATCCGGGACATCAGGGGGGTCAAGGTACGACTGGCACCCCTCCTAGGTTGAGAGGCCATCCCCAGCAGAGCCTCCGCGGTCTTCCTGCTCCTGCGGCGGATGTCCTCCCACCTCTTGCGGCAGTGGGTGCCCCTTCTGGTGTGGACCCCCAGGGCCCGGACGTCCTTGGCGATGGCACGCCAAATGTCAATCTTCTGATGGGCGCTGACCTATGTGACATGTACAGGGGGGGAAGAAAAACATCATCACTTTTCTGCATGCTCGATGTGAGTGGCCCCCCCTCCCCAACCTTGCCATGTGGCACATGCTCTCATCTGTCGTGCCATGCATTCGTCATTCGCTGCCCTCCCCTCCATCGTACATCCTCCCCACTCAGCCCAGGCATTGGGCACTATGCATTGCCCCCCGTGTACTCACCTGTTGGTCTGGAGGCCCGTAGAGTAGCGCATACTGGGGGAGGACCCCGTCCACGAGCTTCTCCAACTCCTCGGAACTGAAGGCGGGGGCCCTTTCCCCAGTCGCAACAGCCATTGTCACTTCCAGACCGAGGTCACAGCAGCACTTGCAGTATAGGTCCTCTCCTGTGGATGCTCAGGTCTCATGTGATCAAGCCGAGAGAAAATGGCGGTTACGGCCGCGGCGGTGCGTGCCGCGGCGGTGCGTACCGCGACCGCCGGCGCTCACCGCCATTGGCTCCTGAAACCCATAGGGTTCAATGTTGTCCAATGCGGCTTTGCGACCGCCTACCGCCACGGTGTGCCATGCTTGCGCAATGACCTCACTTCACATTGTCACACTTCACAGGTCAGGCAGCCGCCATTTCAAGGGCCCACATGGCTTCATTCCTACTGCGCAACACATACCTAGGCCTTGCACTGACAATCATACTAGCCATTCAATCCCGAGAGATTCGTGTACTGTGCATGCTGTGGGCACTTACCTGTGGGTTGCTTGACTCTGTGCTCCATGTTGTCCTTCCTAGGCATCGTCCGCTGGGACTTGCGAGGAGACGGAGGAATCTTCCCGTGTACAGACCGCTGGTAGACCTGTCGACAATGGAAGAAAGACACGTCATACTCACCTACAAACTCAACCGTGCCACTATACAGGAACTGTGTGCCCAGCTGGAGCCAGACCTGATGTCGCCAACCCACAGGGATTCCGTCTCTAGTGCAGGTGCTGTCAGTACTGCATTTTTTGGCAAGTGGATCATTTCAAACTACTGTGGCCATTTCATCTGGGATGTCTCAAAGGTGTTGTCCAGATTGTTGTCTGCCCTGATGAAATACATGCGGAGCTACATCATTTTCCCTGAGGTGGGTGACTTGCCTACAGTGAAGGGTGATTTCTATGCCCTTGGACACATTCCCAATATCATTGGTGCCATTGATGGTACCCATGTGGCTTTGGTTCCCCCAAAAGACGATGAGCAGGTGTACAGGAACCGTAAAAATTATCATTCGATGAATGTCCAGGTGGTCTGTTTGGCTGACCAGTACATCTCCCATTTAAATGCCAAGTTCCCAGGGTCAGTGCATGACGCGTACATCATGCGAAATAGCAGCATCCCTTATGTGATGGAACTGCTACAGAGACACCGTGTGTGGTTAATTGGTGACTCTGGTTACCCAAACCTGCCTTGGCTATTGACCCCAGTGAGGAATCCCAGGACCAGGGCAGAGGAACGGTATAATGAGGCCCATGGGCGTACTAGGAGGGTGATTGAGCGGACCTTCGGCCTCCTGAAGGCCAGGTTTAGGTGCCTGCATATGACTGGTGGATCCCTAATGTACTCACCAAGGAAGGTGTGTCATATCATCGTGGCCTGCTGCATGCTTCACAACCTGGCTTTGCGACTCCAGGTGCCTTTCCTGCAGGAGGATGGTCCAGATGGTGGTGTTGTGGCCGCTGTGGAGCCTGCGGAGAGTGAAGAGGAGGAAGACGAAGAGGACGACACAGACAACAGGGACAGAGTGATACTGCAGTATTTCCAGTGACACACAGGTAAGAATCTACTCCTGCATTGTATTATATCTGTAACTGTAGTGGCTTTCTACTGTCTGACCTTTCACCCCAATGTATGGTAACTCAGTTGTGTATATCACTTCCTATTTCAGTGATCTGATCCCCACGGAGTGCCCTCTGGTTTTTTTCCCCATGGACTACCGCTGTGTGACACTGGTATGTTGTCATCACAATGTAACTAGAAATGTTTTGTTGGTTATATCGAATACATTTGGTTTAAATAAATAGATAGCAGAATCCAGATGGTTAATGTGCAATAATTGTGTTTATTGAAGTTTTAAAAAAGGTGTATAGTTCAAACAGGGTGATGATGGAGGCATGTCCATGGCAGTGTCCAGACTGTCGTTCCTACAGGTCCATTGTCCATATGCCTGTGGAAGGTGGAGCAGGGGCAGTTCAAGGTTGGACAGGGTAAACAAGTGGGACGACATCCGGGGGTTTCCGTGCATGGCGGGGGTCTTGACATCCTACTCTGTCTTCTTCCTCGATCTCAGGCCTTTCTTGCGGGGTGGTTCTTGTTCTGCAGGGGGTGGGGTCCGGGAGGGCCGTTGCTGTTGTGTCGGGGCCTCCTGACCACTAGCGCCGGCGGAGGTGGTGGGCTGTTCTTCCTCCATGCTAGTGGCAGGGGCCCTTTGGGGGGCCACATGGTCCCGCAATGTGGTGACAATCTGGTTGAGTGCCACCACGATTGTACCCATTACGGAACTGATGCTGCGCAGTTCTTCCCGGAACCCCATGTACTGGCCCTCCTGCATGGCCTGGATCTCCTGGAACCTGGCCAGGACCGTCGCCCTTGTCTCTTGGGAGTGGTGGTACGCGCCCATGATGGTGGTGAGGGCCTCTTGGACAGTGGGTTCCCTAGGCCTGTCCTCCCTCTGTCGCACAGCAGCCCTCCCAGTTCCTCTTTGTTCCTGGGCCTCTGTCCCCTGGACGGTGTGCCCACTACCAGTGCCCCCAGGTCCCTGTTGTTGTTGGGGTTGTGGGTTACCCTGGGTGCCCTGTACTGGTAGACACACCGCTGCTTGACCTGTCCTGGAGACAGAAGCATGGGCCCGCTGGGTGGGTGCTGTGCTGGTGTTTCCTGAGGGGGGTAGGTCTGCTGTGGCCTGTGGCTGACTGAGGGTAACCGACTGTCCAGAGGTCCCCGATGGTCCGGGCTGGTCATCAGGTTCTAGGTCGACAGAGCTGCTGTCATCACTGGGGGCCTGTTCTGGGGGTGGGATGGACAAATCTGGACCCTCCTGGCCGGTGTGTTGGCGTTCGGGCCCTGCAGGGGTAAAAATGGTTATTACTTTTGTTTGTGCCGTGGCGTCCGATTTGTGGGTGCCCTTGTCCCCCAGTGCTGGCAGTCCCATGTGTGTGGAGTTGTGAGGGTGGTTTGTGGGGGGGGGATGGGTATGTGCAGTGGTCATGCTTAGGTGATGGGTGTCCATGGTTTGTGTTGGCATTCAGGGGTTTGGGGTGGGTTGGGTGGGTTGTGCTGGTGAGACATTAACAGGGAGTATGTGTGCTGGGGAGTTAGGGGTGAGGGTGGGGGTGTGGGTTGGCATGCTGGTGAAGTAGTTGAGATTAGACTTACCAGAGTCCATTCCTCTGCCTACTCCAGCGAGGCCCTCAGGATGCAGGATGTTCAAGACCTCTTGCTCCCATGCTGTGAATTCGGGTGGAGTGGGTGGGGGTCCGCCGCCAGTCTTCTGCACAGCGATGTTGTGTCTTGACACCATCACCGCACCTTCCCCCGTAGGTCGTTCCAGCGCTTTCAGATGTCTTCCCGATTTCTGGTATGCTGTCCCACAGCATTGACCCTGTCGACGATCCTTTGCCATAGCTCCGCCTTCCTAGCTATTGTGGTGTGCTGCACCTGTGTTCCGAAGAGCTGGGGCTCTACCCTGATTATTTCCTCCACCATGACCCTGAGTTCTTGGTCCGTGAACCTGGGGTGTCTTTGGGGTGCCATGGGGTGGTGTGGATGAGGTGTGGGGTGGTGTTTGTGGTGATGAGTGTGGTGGTGTGTGGTGTTTTGTGCGTAGATGTGGTGTGGCTGATGATGTTGGGTTCCTGTGTGTGTTGTGGTTTGCGTTCCCTGTGCTCTCTCTCTGTGTATTGCGCCTTGTCTCTGAATTTCGATTTGTGGGGGTTTGTGGGTGATGTGGGTGTGTGTTTTATATGGTGATGGGTGTGTGGGTGTGGTGTGTGTATGTGTATCAGGTGTGTGTATTTCGAATTGTCCAATGTGGCTGTATTTTGTAAATGTGTGTGTATTTTGACCGCAGCGGTGTGTACCGCCAATGGGATACCGCGGTTGAAAGACCGCCACGTGGATTCGTGGGTCGTAATGGCATGGGCGTGTTTGTGTTGGCGTGACGGTGGAGGTTTGGTCATCTCCAGTTTATCGCTGACCGCTGATGAGGCGGCCTTCAGTGGATGTCGGGTTTTTGGCGGTTTGGCAGTTGTGGGTCAGAATGATCGTGGCGGTTTGCCGCAGCGGTATGATGGCGGTCTTCTGACCGGCGGTAAGAGCCTTTTACCGCCAGGGTCAGAATGACCCCCAAAGTCTTTTTGATCCTGAGACTTCAGGGAACAGGAGGCAGGCTCTATCCAGGCCCTTGGAAAGCACTTCTTCACCTCAGCCTGAGAGCAGCAAGGCAGCAGTCCTTCACAGAAAGCAGTCAGGTGAGTCCTTTGGGCAGCCAGGCAGTTCTTCTTGGCAGGATGCAGGTTCTGGTTACAAGTGTATTCTCCAGGAAGTGTCTGAGTTGGTAGGGGCAGAAGCCCTGTTTATATACCCAAATGTGCCTTTGACGTGGGGAAGACTTTAAAGGGTGGCTTAGAAGTGCACCAGGTCCCCTTTCAGTTCAATCCTGTCTGCCAGAGTCCCAGTAGGGGGTGTGGCAGTCCTTTGTTTGAGAGCAGGCTCTCCACACTCCCAGCCCATGAAGACCCATTCAAAATGCAGATGTATGCAAGTGAAGCTCAGTATCCTGTGTTTGGGGTGTGTCTGAGTGAATTCACAAGGAGCTGTCAACTAAACCCAGCCAGACGTGGATTGCAAGGTACAGAAAGATTTAAGTGCAGAGAAATGCTCACTTTCTAAAAGTGGCATTTCTAAAATAGTAACATTAAATCCAACTTCACCAGTCAGCAGGATTTAGGCCCATATTTATACTTTTTTTAGCCCCGCATTTGGGTCATTTTTTGACGCAAAAGCGGCGCAAACTTACAAAATACAATTGTATTGTGCAAGTTTGCGCCGCTTTTGCATCAAAAAATGACGCAAATTCGGCGCTAAAAAAGTATAAATATGGGCTTTAATGTCACCATCCTGGCCATACTAAATATGACCTTCCTACTCCTTTCAGATCAGCAGCTACCACTCAAACAATGTATGAGGGCATCCCCAATGTTAGCCTATGAAGGGAGCAGGCCTCACAGCAGTTTAAAAACGAATTTAGGAGTTTTACACTACCAGGACATATAAACTACATAGGTGCATGTCCTGCCTTTTGCCTACACAGCACCCTGCTCTATGGGTTACCTAAGACATACCTTAGGGATGTCCTATATGTAGAAAAAGGGGAGTTTTAGGCTTGGCAAGTACTTTTAAATGCCAAGTCGAATTGGCAGTGAAACTGCACACACAGGCGTTGCAATGGCAGGCCTGAGACAAGGTTAAGGGGCTACTTAAGTGGGTGGCACAATCAGTGCGGCAGGCCCACTAGTAGCATTTAATCTACAGGCCCTTGGCACACATAGTGCACTCTACTAGGGACTTATAGGTAAATTAAATAGTCCAGTTGGGTATGATCCAATGTTACCATGTTTAAAGGGAGAGAGCATATGCACCTTAGCACTGGTTAGCAGTGGTATAGTGTGCAGAGTCTTAAAACCAGCAGCAAAAACAGTATCTAAAAATTGGAGGGAGGCAGGCAAAAAGTTAGGAGTGACCACACTTAGGCTGTCAGGTCTAACATCAATGTTTTCCATGGTTTCAAGAACCGAAGTTCATATGAAACTGATGCATAACAAGACCCAGTACATGTAAATGGCAAGCTAACAACCTTCTCAATGGATAAGAAAATGACCTCATGCTTGAGCATTCCCATCTCCACGAGACATTGGGAGTTGTATTTACTAAGATTTTGCACCATGTTTGCATCACAAACAAATTGATGGAAAATATTTTTTTCCCAATTGATTTTCCAGCACAAAAGATGTTTTGTGCTGGAAAGTAACTCAAAGCAATGCATTCCATGGGTGGTACATGGGCATTCTAATGCAACCATGAAAAGCCCTATATACTTAAAAATGTAAATAGGGTTTTGCATAAAAAAATGACATCCATTTTAAATAGGTGCTTTTAAGGAGAAATGCTTTTATTTCTCCTTTCTTTTCTGAGTTTGCACATGTGCTGCCCTGTACAGCACACATACAAGGTGGGAAAAGTTTTAAAGTCGGTCTAAGGATAGTATTTTGTACTGGAAGGGTATCCTTTCAGTATAAAACATATGCTAGCTGCATGCAGACACCATTGCACTGAGGTGCAAAGGTGCATGTGTGGCGCTCAGCAATACATTTCTGCACCAACGTATTGGAGAGGAAAGAGAAAGCCATATCTCTGTGAATATGGCACTCTCCTGCTTTCGCCTTCTCATAAAATGCAGCACAGAATGTTTGGGTGCTGCACTGTGTTGTGTGAGAATTTAGTAAATCTGGGCCTTAGTTTTTAGCTAATCATTGCTCTATGATAACTTCTATTATTGCTTTGGTGACTGCAAAAAGGTTATCTCTGGATCCAAATAAGTTTGCTTTATTCCTTAATAAGTATCAGTTGCACTTCTGTAAAACTATGACAATAATCAGTTGACCACAAAAAATAGATTTTGTTTGGTATTTACATTTGTTGAGTAAGGAAAATTAGTGTATTCCATTTGTAGAGAGGAATGATTCCTCGCATTATATTGTATATGCCTTTTGTGGTCAGTTACACAAATTGGTTCACAGGAAGTCTCATACTCTTTATTTAGCTAATAATTTTAAACCTTGAAACATGGCCATAACGATTTGCTAAACCAAATTGCTGGAACACATTGTTTGGTGTTTGGGATTGGAAGTCCAGAAGAGACAGGAGCACCCTTATTCTACTGAGGGTTGCAAAGTGAATTGAAAGATGTTTTGGTGCAAGTGGTAAATCACCCTACCAAATGTGCTGAGCTCATTAAACTAGTGGAACAGTCTGACCAGTTCCTATATAAAAGTCAATCAAGAAAAAAAATAAGTATTCATAGTTTGGCCAAACTTACAGGAGCATAGAGTCACATAAGCTACAGAACCTGTGTATTAAAACAGTAAAAGCCCTCTTATATTTAAAGAAAAGACAGAAGAAAGAGTTTGCAGAGTCAATGTTAGTATTCTGGAAGATCAGGTAGTTTTGTTAAAGACTGCAGAAGTAGACCTCAACCACTTAAGAAGCATGCATCTGTAATAGAACCCACTGTCAGGCAGCTGCTAGTTGAAAGCCAGAAAATGAAATCTCAACGATGAAAGAATCAGTCTTTTTTAAGCGAAGAAATTAGGTAAATTCCCGAATAGGTAGGGAATACTATATAGTCAGCTGTATTCACATGAAATTAGTTTTGCAAGAAGATCAAGAGAATGCAGTTTCTCTGCTACTGGATGCACGAGCTTTATGGAACTATGAGGGCATTACGTTTGCTCAGTCTTTACAATTTCCTGTAATCAAGAAAAAGACTCCTGAAAAGGCCAAAGGTTGTTGATAGTTTTATTTTGTCTTTAGGTGAAGTACGCTTGCATACACACATGATTTATTTGATTTGCCGTGGGAATTATCAAGAAGAAAATTGCTTTGACTTGATTGATACTCTTCAGTTTGTGGTGATATTGAGTATGTCCTAGCTGTCTTTGCATAGCTCCAATATTAAATGGGAAAAAGTATACTGCAATGTACTGTTGTTTAGTATCAGGTTAGCTGTTTAACTACATGTAAATCAGGGGAAAGTCATCCTTCCAAGGTGCTCTCGGGAACTGGTCTAGCTTAAGATATTCTTTATACAACCGCGATGCTCTCTTTTTGATTGTTTGATTGATTTAGAATTAGGTACACCAATCCTTTGTAGTCAGGTGTATCCACACACTGAATCAGAAACA
This sequence comes from Pleurodeles waltl, assembly GCF_031143425.1. Lineage (NCBI taxonomy): Eukaryota > Metazoa > Chordata > Amphibia > Caudata > Salamandridae > Pleurodeles > Pleurodeles waltl. Next base: position 563,252,916 of record NC_090444.1, read on the forward strand.
GAATAACTTAAGCATTATCAAGAAGACAACCTGGCAAATTGATTCATAAGGTCGACATAGTTCCCTGCATCTTCTCTATTTTTTGTTCCCAAAGGGGAGGATAAACTGAAAAGTTGTACAGAATGTAGGACCGTCAGTAGACTTACAGTGAATTGCTACCTATAGCCTTTATTATTTGTTTAATTATACCAGATCAAAAATGCAAAAATACTCATGAAACTACATCGCAGAGGAGCATACCATGTAGTCAGAGCTAAAAAGGGTGATGAAAGGAAAAACTACATTCTGCACTATCTTTGGCTTGTTTGGGTATAGTGTCATGCCTTCATACTCTGCAATGCTCCTGCAGGATGTCAGCCCTCAAGTGAAAAGAATTAAGACAAGTTATTTTTATTATTTTAAAATGCAATCCAGCTGAAAGTTGATTTCACCAGAAATGTGTTCTTTAATTTCAAGCTATGTAACTCTTAAGCCCTGATTTATACTTTTTGGTGCAAAACTGCACTAACGCAGTTAAAAGTTTAGCACTGACTTGCACCATTTTTGTGCACCAGCCGGGCACCATATTTATGGAATGGTGCATGCTGGTGTAAAGGGTAGGCTAGTGTAAAAAAGGAAAGACCTTAGTCAGGTAGGGCTGGAGGAATGGAAGAAGGTGGTTTTGCACCAAAAAATGACTTTAGGCAGGTTAGAGTAAAAAAAATACTTTGACCAGATCAGTGTCATTTTATGGTGCTAAACCTACCATGCCACATGACACCTGCCTTAAAAAAGGTAGAAGTAATGCCCACCACCCCAATGGCCAGCACAGGGGACAAGTGTCCCCTGGGCATGGCCATTGCACCCTGTGCCATGGATGGGGGCCCATTTCAGGGCTCCCTATGGGACTTAAAAAAAAAAAAAAAAATTACCTGTACTTACATGTACTTACCTGGGATGAGGTCCCCCATACTCCGCTGTCCCTCTGATGTGGGTGGGGGTGTCCCTGGGGCATGGAGAGGGCACCTGTGGGCTTATTCCGTGGTGTTCAACCATGGAAATAGGCCCACAGGTCCCTTAACACCAGCCCTGACCCAGGTGTTAAAAAATGGGTCAAAGCAAGCTTTGCACCATATTTGACCCCCTCCTCCCTCCTGTGCACCATTTTTGCACTGGAATCTAAATATGGCGTTAAGGCCATTAAGTTCTTTTTTGCACTGGAACGCCTTCCTTGCATCTCAGTAAGGCAAGGTAGGCTTCCACTCCTAAAAAATGACTTTAACTCCATAAATTGGGCTCTAGACGGGTCTAGCGCCAAAGTAGAAATTTGGAGTTAGTTTTGCACCAAATTAGTTTACAATAAAATGACGCTAATTCGGTGCAGACAGAGTATAAATATGCCTCTTAGTTTGTAAAGAGTTTGTTAAGAAGTAAAACTTGATCTCTTCTAAGGCATTGTGACACCCGTTTCTATCTTGTTTGTACTATATAAATCTACAAAATACAATGAAATAACACAGGTGAGTACCAATGGAAGGATGCAACTGATGTACACAGCAAAGGAAGAAGGAAAAAAAAAAACATCCAGTTCACACCCCATATCTGGATTTTCACAAATGACTGTCGGGATGATAATTGTGGCCCAAATACTTTGAATACTACTGCTAAACAGGTTTACCTTTGGGCCCATGTTTTTGAAAGGAGGTTGAGACTAAAATAGATGCTGTCCTTTTTTAGAAAAAGGAAAGAGATGAGACATAGGCAGAGGCAGAGGGGAAGGGGGAAGACTGAGAATCAGAAAGTATGGATGCAGAATTCACTTCAGATGAAATGGAGACATTGTCAGGTTCATCACCTGAATTGTAGTAAATCGAAGTATGAACCTTTCCAGAGTAAATTTGTAGGCCCAAATCTAAGGCCTTGTCTCCAATTGAGATCTGTGACCATTTCCAGTTCTGCATGGAATTTGCACTGCTTATGGGAAATATTTATGTAAAACAATGCTTTTGTAACAAAAGTATCTACCCCACCGATAGTACTAGCGGTCTCACAATTTCAGCATTTCCCCTCTTCAAACTTAATTACCTCAGGATTCATGATGTCTGAAATTGAAGCCTTCAAGGGCCTGGAAAAAAGTAGAGTTGTACTTACCCTCCTCAAAATTTGTCGAAAGAGCACCAGGCAGTAGTTTAATCTTTATCTGAAAAAAAAAGATACAATGATAAAGCCAGCCAACAAAGGGGGTGTCACAGTGATTCCAAACAAGAACATGTATGGGAAAATAGCTTTCAGGTCAGAATAGCTACCATATCTTGCCCTCTGATCCTACTCAGATTATCAATCAGAAAATCATCGATATAGTGAATGAAACTGATTTGCAGACATGGTTTGGTAAACAAGATGGGGACTAATACAAAAAAACCAAAATATCTCTCTTCTCCTCTCTTATATTTAGTATTAAAGATACTTATAGAAAACAAAAAAACCTGATGAAGGGCTCTCAAAGTTGGGCTTTGGATCCCTTTTAGAGTCATGGGCACAATTATGGGCTTTGTCTTATGTCCTGAGGTCTTATGTACACAGCATAAATAAAGGATGCAATGGACATGTGTTAGACCTGTCGCGCTTAGGGTGGTCTTTCCCAAAACCTTTGCTTGCATGCCCTATATTTTTGTTGACTCTTGTTGGACTTAGGACTCTGAGCACTTTACCACTGCTAACCAGTGCATGTGCTTCTCCCCTAAGCACACTAACATTAGTGTATACACAATTGGTATATTTAATTTAATTATTAGTTTTTAAGTTTTACATTGCCTGGTAGTGAAAAACTCTTAAAGTCATTTTTTAAGTACTATGAGGCCCACTCCTCTCATAGGTTAACATTGGAGATTACATAATGAATTTTTAAGCTGTAATTCCTGATTAGAAAGGAGTAGCTGTATCCTGTTTCACATCTTTGGAATTGTAATGATAAATCCTCTTTACTGGTAAAATTGGATTTTACTTTATCATTTAAGAAATGACACTTTTAGAAAGTGGGCATTTCTCTGCTCTTAAAGGCTTGTGTGCCTGCAGCTTGTCTTCAATACACTTCTGGAGTGGGTGACAGATATACCTTGTGCATTCTCTCTAGACAGTCACAAACACAGGAACGTTAGGTGTGTCTGAATGCTCATCTGCATTCATCTGCATTGTAATGGCTCTTCCTGGGCAGGAAGGGTAGGAGAGGCTGACATACCTGAATAGGCAGTGCCTGTCCCCACACAAAGGGCTGATTACCCCCAACTGAAAGTCTAGAGTCAGGGTTAAGAAGAAAGGGGCTCTGGGCACTTTAAAGAGCCTTCTTTGAAGCCACCCCCAATTCAAAGACACCACGGGGTATAAGTACTGTGTCTCTGACCCCACCAAATCAGCCACTTTTGGACCTACAATTGGACTCTGACAGAAGAACTGCTGTGCCGCATCAAGGGCTGTCGCTCTGCTGGACTGCTGAGCTAGAAGTACTGCTTTTCTGCTGTGTTGCCCTGCTGCTGTCTGACCTGGCTAAGGTAGAGCTGGACTCTGCCTTGCACCCCAAAGTAATCTCTAAGCGCCTGTTGGCTTGCCTCCTGTTGTTAGAGACTCAGGGATATCAAAGTCTTTACCCTTGCTCCTGTAGCTGGGTCACTGAAAGTGGATGCAAATACTTGCACCAGCAAGATCGACGCCTCAACTCTTTTGAGGGGAGTGAACTGGCCCATCGAAAACAGAACCAGCTGTTCACCATTGTATTGTTGCTGCATGGGAACCATTGCATCGCTGCCACTCCTGAAAGCAGATCGACACATCCCTTCACTGAGTAGAGAAACCAGGTGCATCGTCTATGGAACAAACACAGCGCAGCACTGGAGCTTCACCTTTGGAACCGACGCACCGTCATCACTACGTCAGGAAAAGCAACGCATCTCATGTTTGTGACCAGGATCACGTTGCTCTGTTTACTGAGCCTGCATGGCTCCTGTACCCAGCTTGCCTCCATCATTGTCGGTTTGAACTGTTGACTTTGCCCCAGTCCAGTGGGACCTCATATAACCCAAAAAGTGCTATTTAATTCTACGCGCTTGAACACTTTTTAGTCTTTAAAAAATCATAACTCGCCATCTACTTATAGGACTTTTGCTGTTTTGGTCTTGATTTATTTATAAAATTGTTATCTAATTTTCTAAACCAGTGTGGAGTCTTTTTGTGGTGCTTTCATTGTTTTACTGTGGTGTGTGTTGCACAAGTACTTTACACATTGCCTCTTTAGATAAGCTTGACAGCTCTGTACCAAGCTACCAGAGGATGAGCACCAGTTATATTTTAGTTTGTATCTGACTTACCCTGGCTAGAGTGGTGGCCTCTACTTGGACTAGGTGCATACCCCTGCCAACAACAGACTCCATCTCTAGCACTGATAATCATTGGTGAGCATAGGACTTGTGTTTGTGCAATACTACATAGTAACTCAGTGCTCACTACAACTCTATACTAAGACCAATTCAAACTCATTTCAATTCTCCCTAATTGGCTTTCTAATTCTCTATTAAAACCATGTGTCACTCTGGATAAGCATCACCTGCATCTACAGTAATTGATTTTAATCGGGCTAGAGTCTTACGCTGTGCCCCAGATGAAGGATCCCTGTAATGATTTTCAAAAGTCTACTAGGGGTTTCACCAAGAACATGGATGTGCATAAGGAATTGAGAGCCTGGGCAGAGACACAGATAGCAGGGGAGGAGCAGCAGGAAATTCCTGAGAAGAAGGATGACCTGATTCTGGATGCCAATGTGGATTTAGAAGTACCTGAATAGGAGAACAACAACTTGCTGGGAGCAATAGTGGTTCCCAGAGGAGGGAGCAGTGTCTCCTCCAAGAACCTGTCCCCAGAGGAGCTTGCAGACAGAAGAGAGGAAAGGAAGCTCAAGGCGGAGCTCACAAAGCTGAAACTGGCTCTTGAGGAGAAGAAATTGGCCCATGAGCTCAGTTTGAAGACTCTGGAAATAACAGCCCTGGAAGTAGGGTCCAGCAGCAGTAATGGTGGCAGCATACCTGCAGTATCCACTGGTAAATCAAGAATCCAGATAACCAAGGAATTGGTACCCAGTTACGTGGTGGGGATGACACAGACAAATGGGTTGAAGCCTATGAAGTGTCTCCAAGAGGGCACAAGGTCCCAGAGGAGCTCTGGGGTGGTAGTTTGTGGAGGTACATGCATACAGTGGGGAAGGATACACTTCACACATTAGGGGTGGGGGGACAGACACACTACACTGCTTTGAAGACCATACTAGTCAACAAGTTTGGGCTAACACCTGAGAAGTATAGACAGAGGTTCAGGGCCAGTCTCAAGATTGCATCACAGAGCTGTGTTGACTGCTTATTCTATGCTATCAAGGCACTGAAGGGCTGGGTGGGGGGGCAGCAAAGTAAATGATTATACAGGGCTTTATAACTAAGGCCCTCATCATGAACACAACAGTCCAAACAGTGCCGCCGGTGGCGGCGGTAAAAACCGCCAACAGAGGAGCGGTCCAGACCGCCAAATAAAGAACTAACTGAAACACAGGCATCCTGAAAACCACCCACCGTCAGTAGAGGAGTGCCAACGACGACGGCAGAATCCACCCACAGGTCTAAGGAAAGACCCAACCCACCCAGCAAATAATGAACCACTAGACCGCCGTCAGTTCTGGGGCGGGAACCACCGGCATGTAAAGCCAGGCGGAAACAAACCTAATATTAGGAAACACTCACCGGAGGCCCATACAACACATCGAAGCAGACATGGATAGAGAGCTGCAGATCATGCCAGCCCTGCTCCTTGCCATATACCTCCACGACCGAGACCGCAGACGAAGATGACATCGGTAAGTACAGCAACCTATGACACGAGGGAGGAAAGGGCACAGTTACATACCCACCCACTCCACCCATCCTGCAACGCTTCCACAACCATTCACAGCAGTACAACTCATGGCTGGCTGTGAAGTGGAAGGAGTGGAAAGGGCAAGGAGGTGCGCATGCTTAGGGACAAGATGGGGTGGGCCAGTGGGTTGAAAGAGGTCAGCACGGGAGAGGAAAAGTTTCTTGGGTGCAATTGGGTTGGGCCTGGAGGAGGGCGTAGGAGTGGAAGCAGAGGGTGTGATCGTAAGTGGTGTAGGTGTGTGTGTCGTGGGTGCAGGTGACTGGACAGTTTGCTGAGGTGTGGTGGATGTGTGATAAGTGGGTGCCTTAGTGCTTTTGTGTGTTTTTGGAGGAGGGGGTGGACACAGTTGGAGAAGAGAGGCTGTCAGTGTGGATGTATGTTGTGTGGGTGTCTGCAAGTCCGGTGAGTGTGCTGCATGTGTCAACTAAAGTAGTTGTGGTGAGTGCAGTTGTGGTGTCTGGGGTGCATGTCTGGATGTCTACTATTGTGGTGAGTGCAGGAATAGGCTCAGCAATAGTGACTGAAGGTGCAGTGCTTGTGGATGTGCATGTAGAGGGAACAGACAGGGAGGTAGAAGAGGTGGGCACACTAGGGGAAGTGGATGTTGCTGTGTGTGCATGTATATGTTGGCTGTGTGAATGCTTGTGGTGGGAGGTGTGGTGCTTGTGTTTAGAAGTGTGCTTCTTGTGTGTTGAGATGCTTGACTGGGTGTCAGATTGTGTGCTTTGAACAGGTGAAGGGAGTGGGTAGAGGAGGTGGGAGGGGGGACGTAATGACCAGGGACTGGCTGCTGTCAAAGAGAAGGCCAGAGCCTGAAAAGATCTCTGTAGGCCAGACACAGTACCGTGAATGCCACCCAGATAGGCATTTGTCTACTGTATCTCTGACGCTAGCCCCTGGATGGCATTGACGATGGTTGTCTGCCCTACAGAGATGGTTCTCAGGAGATCAGTAGCCTCCTTTGTGAGGGCAGCAGGGCTGACTGGGCAGGGGAGGAGGTGCATGGGACAAAGGAGATGCCCACCCTTCTACGTGAGCGAGCACAGGCAACTTGGTGGGGAGCAAAAGGGTGGGCAGTGATGGCATGGGGTGGCGGAAGATATTACTGTAGGGGTGTGCCCAATAGTGTCTGCCACCACCAGGGAGCCACCATGGGAGGAGGTATCTGAGTCACTACCTCCAGTGGTAGTTACCTCCCCCGTGGTACTCCCCTCGCCCTCCAACCCACTGGTCCCCTTGGTGTCGGATGACTCTGCCTTTGAGGATCCGTAGGCCACTACATCCCCACTTGCCGGTGCCTCAGCTCACTCGCCAGATGATGCTGATGTACACAGACAACACAAGAGAACAGGGATGGGGAGGCAAAACAGGAGAGACACTTGTAAATATCTGAAAGGAGTGAACATAGTAACCCACCCTTAAGACGCCCTCAACAGGCGGCCCCTTCCACTATGCCGATGGCCATGCCCCTGACCAGTGGAACCCTGCTCTACACCCATCCCCTGAACTACCTAAGGACCCGACGTGTAGTAGACCTGATCAAAACACCCCTACACCCCACGGAGGCCATCATGTACAGGGACTTCAGTGAGAGTCCCTGCAACTAAGCAGCATAAATCCTAATGTACACACAGACATCCATCAAGGGTTAAGATCGTGAGTACTCACCCCCTTGTGGATGCTGTGCAGCCTTCAAGCGCCCATCCAGGTCTGGGTATGCCACTGCCAGGATGCGGAGCATAAGGGGGTACCCCTTCCATGTTGGGAGGACTTCCCCAGCTGGCCCTCACAGATTTTTCGCGCCCAGTGCCGCAGGTCCTCCCACCTCTTCCTGCAGTGGGTGCGCCACCGGTTGTAGACCCCCAGGGTCTGCACCTCCTTGGCGATTGCATGCCAAAGTGCCCTCTTCTGGTGGGCACTGACCTCAAAGGGAGACACAGAAATGTAACACAGAGATCAGGCACATGGAAAATATGCAGAGCTGGCTATATATCCACTATGGGTTGGACAGAACTGACAGACTTACAGGGCATACGCACGCAGCATGGCATGAACCATAGGCCATGCAGGCACAGAGGTGCACACATATGTACTTACAACACCATTCATTACACCCAAACAGTGCCCCCAAAACCCCGACTCACCTGTACCTCTGGCCGTCTATAGAGCGTGGCGTACAGGGGCAGGAGCCCGTCCACTAGCCTCTCCAGTTCCTCCTGGGTGAAAGCCGGGGCTCTTTCCCCTGCAACATGAGCCACTTCCATGACCAAAAGCAGGACACAGCAGTACACTCAGTGGAGTACCTGCTCGCCCGAGATTAGGGAATCAAGTGAAGTTGGGGTGACGAATTTGCGTACGTACCTCGGCGGTGTGCACCGTCACCGCAAGCGGTGATCATGATATGCCAGGTTTCCCCATTGGCATTCATGTTAACCAATGACGGTGCGAACAGCGGTAAACACCGCCTTACATTGTTACATCAACCGCTAGTGGTATGAGGTCACTTCCAAAACTACAGTTCTGGATTACAGGGGGCAGACATTTTGGCCAAAACTACACATTAATCAAAATGATATTTGCACAAAGCAGGCCCTATTGTTCACCTAGCACAACTATGCATGTGACCATTAACAATACCACACATATCAAACCTTGTTCCCTCATTGAGGTCTAGATGAAATTCTGTCAAGAACATTTAATTTTGAGTCTCTACAATCAAGTAAGCAGTGCATAGTGAATGACAATGTTTGCCCATCGTTGTACAGATCACTTGTTGATTTGCAGATCATGGTGGAGCGTCACATCATAATCAATTGCAGACTCACCCGTGCAACTTTTCTCGAACTTTGTGCATTACTGGATCCATCACTGAGACTGACAAATCGTAATCAGCATGCCATTCCGACTGAAATGCAGGTGCTGTCTTCACTCCACTTCCTGGTCACGGGCTCATTTCAAGTGACAGTGGGCATGGGTGCAGGATATTGACAGCCAATATTCAGCATGATACTGACAAGATTTCTAAATGCATTTATAGGACACCTGCAGTCCTTTGTGAGGTTTCCCCAAAGTACTGACATCCCTGCCATCAAATCTGACTTCTATGCATTTGCAAACATACCCCATGTGATCAGTGCTATCAATGGCACCCACATACCTATAATACCACCAAGAGTAAGTGAACAGGTGTAGAGAAACAGAAAGAACTTTCACTCCATGAACATCCAATTGGTATGTACTGCAGACCAGTACAGCTCACATGTGAATGCCATGTTCCCCGGTTCAGTCCATGATTCCTTTGTGCTGAGGAACAGTAGTGTGCCCCAGAAGATGGAACAACTACAAGAGGACAGACTGTGGATCATTGGTAGGTGTTTCTGTCAGTAACTGCCACCTAGCAGACAGCCAGGCTGTCTGACTCAGAGGCTTGACTCTGACTGCTCTGTTTTGCACATTTGTCTAGGTGATTCTGGCAATCCCAACTTGCGTTGGCTCCTGTCACCAGTGAGGAATCCTGGAACAGATGCAGAGAGGAATTACAATGAGGCCCATGGACGTACTAGGAGGGTGATAGAGCGCACAATAGGTCTCCTGAAGGCTAGATTTTGTTGTCTACATATCTCTGGCCAATAGGCCTGAAGAGGTGTGTAGAATAGTGGTGGCCTGCTGCATGCTGCACAACGTGGCAGTGAGAAATTCTATCCCCCTCTTGGATGTGGATGTTGCTGTAAATCCTGACCAGCTTCCTCAGAGAGAAGAGGCGAGGGATGGTGATGATGAGGAAGGGGAAGATGTCAATTCCAGGACCCAACTGATACAACTCTACTTCCAGTAACTATGTGGGACTAAGGGCTGACATTGGTGTTTGTGACACTTACTGTCAGCGTGCTTTGTCATCTGGGGGGGTTGGATCTACTATTTGAAACTGGGTCCATGTTGGCATGGTACCAAAGAGAATTTAGTGTATTCCTTGTTTTCCACAACATTTAGGCACACAGGTGTACTTTCATGCTACGCATTACAAATAAAGTAGTTATCAGCCACTTCCATCCATACTTCACTTTATTCTCACATTATGGCAAAGGACAGTGTTACAGGTGTGATATGTATTTTATTTGTGGCAGGGATTGAATAGTGCAATTTACAGTGATGGCAGTTGGTCATGGGTGGCTGTCCTCAATGCCAACATCGTGGCAGCCTTGTCGTTGGTATTGATGGGTCCATCAATGCTTATATGAGTTCTTATTGATTGTTAGCACTGTTTGGTGGTTGATTGTGTGGGATGGTTGGTGGACCGATTGTAGCAGAGTTACTTTTTGGAGGAGGGCTTGTTTTTGGGAGGGGTTCCAGTCCCATATCTTGGCCTGCGGGTCCGTACGGGTGCCTGCTGTTGACCTAGAGCGGATGACATGGTTATACCTTGTGTTTCCTCTGAGGGTAGTTTGTGGAATATTGCTGCTGTTGTCATTGTCCGGTCTGTCTCCTGTGCTGTTGTAGGGGCCTCTTGTCCTGTGTGGATCTCAGACTGGGTTTGTACCAGCTGCAGCAGTACTCCTGCTATGCTGGCCATTGTGGTGTTGTGCTGTTTCCACTGCTCCATGGCCTGTTGGTGGTGCTCCTGCTGCATCCTCTGACTCTGCTCCAGGGTGGATACTATCTGTGCCAATCTGTCTTGGGTATGCTGGTAGGCCTCCAGGACCTCAAAGATCACGTCCTGGGCTGTGGCATCCATCCTGTGACCACCCCCCTGGGCCACTGAGGCCCTAACACTTGGCCTAGCCCCCTGTGCCTGTGTCCCCTGCACAGGTCTGGCGGTACTACTTGTACTGGGGCCATTGTCTTCCTGCCTGTTGGTAGGGGGTAACTGTGGCCTTTGTACCTATGTTCCACCAGTCTGTGGCCTAGATACACAGGTGTGGGGATAGTTGCCATGGGCTGATGTTGTTGGCTGGGTGGTAGGGGTGTCAGTGGTATCCTGGGAGGGGCTGCTGGATGGTGACAGTCCAGGACTGTGTGAGGGGCCAGTCTGCTCATCAGTGTCCAGGGATCCATCCCCAGTGTCCTGTGAGGTGCCTCTGTCTCCCTGGAGGGCACTGCCACTCCTTGTCATGTCTGTGAGAGTAGCATGGGTGGTTGCCTGTTGCGGGAAATGGACATGTCTGTTACAAATGCATGATCGGATGGGGGGTGCAAAGGGCTGGGCTGTTTGTGCAGGTGTAAGTTTTTGGGGCCATGCAGGGTGCCTTTGTGAGGTTTGCACTGCCTTTTGTTTTGGATGTGGAGTAGCATTGTGGGTGGCGAGTGCCATTGTGAATCCTTGCAGGGGTAAGTGGCTGTGCACAGGGGGAGGGATGTGGGCCAGTTAGTAGGTTTGTGGGAATGCAGGGGGAGTGCATTCAGTGGCTGTGGGCTGGTTGGGGTAGTGGTCCTGGTGGATGTTGGTGGGGTGGAGTGGTGCATGCACTCTAGGTGTGATGTATATTGGGTAATTGTAGACAACTTACCCGAGTCCATTCCTCCAGTGAGTCCCTCAGGGTGCAGGATGGCCAGTACCTTTTCCTCCCAGTCGGTGTATTTGGGTGGTGTTGGTGGTGGTCCTCCCCCAGTCTTCTGGACTGCAATGTGGTGCCTTGATGCCATGCCCCTGACCTTTCCCCTGCAGTTCGTTCCATCTCTTGCAGATGTTGTCCCTGGTGCATGGATGGTATCCCACTGCATTGATCCTGTTGACAATGGTCTGCCATAGCTCCATCTTCCTGGTGATGGGTGTGTGCTGCACCTGTGTCCCGAACATTTGTGTCTCCATCTTCAGGATCTCATCCACCATGGTCCTTAGCTCCCTTTCTGTGAAGCGTGGATGTTTGGGGGTGACATGGTGAGTGTGGTGAATGGTGTCGGGTGGAGTTGCGGTGAGGGTACTCTTCTGTGGGCCGGTGTGAGTCTTGTGTATTGTGGCATTCAGCGTCTGCTTCTGCTTCTCTCTGTCTTCTTTGTCCTGGTTTCGTTGCAAAGGATTGTGGGGTGTCTATGTGGGTGTTTTATGGTGTTGTGGATGTGTGTCAGGTGTGTGGGTTTCTATCTTATCCAATGTGTGCACTTCTTGCTGTTGGGTCTACTTGCCACCCGTGGGGGTCGGCAACGCCAATGGACATTCAACTTCCACTGACCCCCAAGGTGATTTGTGCATCATTATTTGGAGGGCGGGATGTGGGTGTGCTTAGTGGTGGTAGGGTGGAAGGTCCAGCGTTTCCGCCGACAGGGTCCTGGCGGTGACTGGTGGACTGGTGATTTTTGGCAGGTTGGGGATTTTGGTTCATTATATGGAGGGTTTCTATTTACCACCAGCTGCGTCTTCTGTTCACCACCGCCACGGCGGTCAGCGGTGATTACCGTTGTGTTCTTAATGACTGCCTTAATTTGGAAGGAGCACATTTTTGGTCTTTGTTTTCTAGAGCTGCACCAACACTTGGTGGATAGTAGGCTTTCTGACCCCAGGAAACGCGCTGAGGAGGCAGAAATCTGGGTGAGCACCAGAGTGTCGAAGAAGGTATCTGAGGGGTAATCCCAAAAGGGTGGTCAGGGTTCCCACCAGAAGAAAGTAGGGGGCGATAAACTAAAGAGTCCTCTGAAAGCCCCCAAAACAACTCATAGAGGAAAGGGTCTGCTTCTTATTCCCTATCTGGCCACCAGAAGAAGCTACCCTGAAAAAAGTCAGCAACTGAAAACTTCCAAGTGCACTTGGTGATACCAAGTGTCCAAAAATAGCATTACATCCTACTGGAGGAAGACTTCCAGGGGTGGTGACTGGAGTGCTGGGGGAGGAGTTTGTCCCAGTTAATAGAGGGAATTTAGTGAGGTTACCCTAGTGAGGGTGACAGTGAGAGGGCTCCTAGATCCATGTATCCTCTAATGCTACAAGGTATAGGCAATGGGTCACCAATAATGGGAAAGCTGTTGAGGCTCTGAGGGACACAGGTGCCAGTATGACTATGGTAACGAGTCAGCTGGTGTCCTCAGAGCTGTCTGTACTTATTGCATTCCACCAAATTGTGGTGGCTGACAACAGAAAGAGTGGCTGTCCAGAGGCTTTTGTTCCATTTGATGGAGAGGGGTGGTTTCATGTCTTCTGAAGGTTGCAATGCTCCTGCCACGCCTGTGGACTGTTTGCTTGGTAATGACCTTGAGCACACTGCCTGGAAAAAAGTGGAGCTCATGTGGAGATGTTTGGGTTACCTGAGTGGATCTGTGCCTCAGCAAGGTCCATGGCTGCCGGGATGGTTGGAAAATGGAAAAAATGGCCCAGCCAGTTGCTAAGAAGGGGAAAGGCAGAGGGAGTTAGAAACCAGCCTTTGAATGCTCTCCCAGTGAGGTAGATTGGGCATCTGCAGAGGCCACCCCAAAATCCACTTAGGAGGACATTGTGCCCACTGATGATCTGCCAGAACTTGCTGGATGGCATGTGGAAGGAGGACCCACCAAGGAGTTTTGTGGGACACAGAAGGAGTGCCCAACCCGTGAGGGAATGAGACAAGATGCTGAAGCTCAAGCTGCAGGTTATGCCTCTGGTAGTCATCACATTTACTGGGAGAAGAACCTCGTTTACAGTGAGCCTAGGGCTCCTGTGCAAGGAAAACAAGGGCTCTGCTGGGCCTTCCTACTAGAGCTGGCTCACAAACGTTCCCTGGCAGGACACCTGGGCCAAGACAAGACCTTTGCAAGGCTTGTCTCCCACTTTTATTGGCCCAGGATCAAGAATGCCTCAGATGTGTTTAGTAGGACTTGTGTGGCCTGCCAGGCCAGCAAGAAGACAGGGCAAAGGCTTAAAGCCCTGATTAATCACCAGCCTGTCATTAGCACACCCTTTGAGAGGATGGACATTGACATTGTTGGTCCTATGGATCCCCAGACTTCTTCAGGCAATTGATTTATCCTGGTTTTTGTGGATCATGCCACTAGGTACTCAGAGGCAATCCCTCTGAGGACCACAGCTGCACCTGCAGCGGCAAGGACAGCAATGGGGATTTTTACCCCAGTGGCTTTCCCCAAGGAAGTGGTGTTTGAGAGGGGCACCAACTTCATGCCTGCTTATCTGCAGTCAGTATGGAAGGTGTGTGGGGCAACCTACAAGTTTTCACCATTACCATTCACAACCAAATAGGCTTGCTGAGAGGTTCACCAAGGTTCTGAGGGGCACAATTAAAGGCCTACCTGAGATCTTGAAGAAAAACTTCTGTATGGGAACCCTATCAGGGCACCTCTGAGTTTGTCAAGGGAGGTTGGGGACAGGCTCCCAGGATAGTACGCAGGATGTAGTGAGCTACATGCTGGCCTTCAAGAGCCAAATAGCTAAGTGCTGGAAGCAGGCTTCAAACCACTTAGAAGCCATCAAGACTGTGATGAAACAGTAGTATGACCAAAACTCTACCACTGTGGAATTGCAGACTGAACAGAAAGTGTGGGTTATGGAACATGTGGAACCCAGGGCCCTCTAGGACTATTGGACTGGGCCTGATGAGGATATTGAGAGAAAGGGTGAGGCCCCCACCTGGTGAACCTCAAGACCACTAGCCATCCCCAGTTGCATGTCAAATGGCTCAAATGCCACTTTGATAGGTCTGAGCTCACCCTGCTATTGGTGGCAGATAAAAAAGAGGTAAGTGTAGCGTGAACATCTTCTTGATCTCTTGCACTACAAGGAGAAAGATGGGTCTGTGAAGGCAGTCATCCATTATCCCAGTCTAACTCCTGAACGGTAGAGAAACTGCCTCTAAGTGTTGGGACAGTGCTCCACTCTGTTCTCCCTCATTCCCAGGACTACCCACCTGTGTACCCATGATGTGGACACAGGAGGCAACCTCCCTGTTAAGAATACATCTTACAGGTTGTCAGATAAGTTGAGGGCCAGCATTAAGAGAGAAGTCTCTAAAATGCTGTCATTTGGTATGATAGAAGCCTCCAGCAGCCCCTGGTCCAGTCCTATAGTTCTGGTACCAAAGGCCTCCCCACTGGGTACCACACCTAAACTCAGGGCTAAATTCAGTCACAAAGACAGATGCTCATCCCAGTCCTTGGGCTGATGAGCTTATTGACAAATTAGAGGCTGTCCACTACTTAAGTACCTTTGATCGTACATCAGGGTACTGGCAGATCAACCTAACAGAAGGTGCAAAGGAGAGATCAGCCTTCTCCACTCCAGAGGGCCACTACCAGTTTAGAGTGATGCCCTTTGGAACCAAGAATGCTTTTGCTTCCCTACAGAGGTTGGTGAACCAGGAACTAGTGTAGCTTCTCAGTTGCCTATCTGAATGACACAGCAGTCTTTAGTAGCACCTGGAAGAAGCACATTTTCACCTCCAGGAGGTGCTTCAGGCTGTAGCAGACAGGTCTATTTATCAAGGCCAGTAAGTGCCACAGGAGTCTGTGGTGTACTTGAGATACATGGTGGAAGAAGGGTAAGGTGCAGCCCCTCCAGCCCAAGATAGAAACTATCATGGCCTGGGAACACTCCAAAACTCAGACTGAGGTTAGAGCGTTCTTGGGCCTCACTGGGTAATACAGGAGCTTTGTCAAGGGATATGGCACCGTTGCTGACCCCTTGACAGAGCTGACTTCTAAGAAGCATCCCAGAAATGTGATTTGGATGGAAGCATGCCGAAAACCATTTGACTCCCTAAAGCAGGCCATGTGCGCAGCCCTTGTGCTCAAGGTCCCTGACTTCTCCAAGGAGTTCATCATTCAGACAGATGCCTCAGAGCATGGCATGGACAATACTTTCACAATTTAATAAAGAGGGCCGAGACCAACCTGTAGCCTTCATCTCCAAGAGTTTAATCCTCAGGGAACAAAGGTGGAGTGCTAAGAAACAGCAGCTTTTACTATGATCTGGGCACTAAAGGAGCTGAGAGCTATACCTGTTTGGTACTCACTTCCTGATTAAGACTCACTACAGGCCCCTCAGGTGGCTCATACAAATGAGGGGTGAGAATCCAAAATTGTTGAATTGTTTCTGAATTACCCTGACTAGAGTGTTGGCCTATATTTGGACTGGGTGCATACCCCTGCCAACTAGAGACCCAATGCCTAATGGCATGCTTAACATAGTGTTTGAAGTAGAACCTCAATATCCAAATCATGATAACGTTTGATTTAAAATTATTACACTCAATTATACCCTCAGACAATACTATGTGAGGTTCTAAAAGGGATACCCCTTTCAATGGAATGGCCAGATCAGATATAAATGGTGATCGTTGATTTGATATTGACATTACAGTCCAGTGGCACCTACATGTATGTCACCTGTGCTCTCAGTGTAACAAATGTATTTGCATACCCTGTTAAACAGTCAGGAATATTACTTGAGTAGAATCTTCACCGACGCACACCTCCCTATTTTCCACCCATCTACTCCTCTGTGGTCCCTTGCTGATACTTTAGACACAAACCAGGTACTTCATGCTTGTAAGAGACACATTGCTTTTAAGAACTTAAGACTCTTTTTATTATTTTCCAAAGTGATATTTCAATGTGTACTTATCAAATCTTGATTTTTTTTTACCTGCATTTAATAAGATAAACATTCTATATTTTTCTTAACATGTGTGGTGTATTTTTGTAGTGTTTATACTGTGTTATTGCATGATTTATTACACAAATACTTTACACATTGCCTTCTAAGTTAAGCCAGACTGCTCAGTGCCAAGCTACCAGAGAGTGGGCACAGGATAATTTGGATTGTGTGTGATTTACCCTGACTAGAGAAAGGGTCCTTGTTTGGACAGGGGTTAACCTGACTACCAACCAAAGACCCCATTTCAGATAGTTAAAGCGCAACAGTATTACCGCCATCTTTAGAATAGATAACTAGTACTACCATACAGCCCCAACCACAGAACGTTTAGAGGGAATTTTGCATAAAGATAAACAATAATGAACGAAAGATAAGAAAAAATATATTAAAAAATATAAAAAATTATAAAATGGAGAAAGAAAACGTTTTTTGTACAGTAACCAAATAACTCGAAGGGGGGAGGGATCTCTTCCTCCTCCGAAACTAATCACATGAATCTATAATAATGAAGAACCCATTTGTCTAAACGGGGAAAGCTTGCAACCATCTTGAGATGAATTTGAAATTCTACCATATGAACCTAACTTACAGAAAATATAAAAAAATATCTTCCATGTAGACAAGCACACCTGACCAATAGATAGAAGAAATGCAAAAGAGATAAGGATGAAGGTAGCTAAATATGAAACGGACCACTCAAAGAGAAGGGGAAATCTCTTCCTAGATATCCAAAAAGTGAGTAAGATATTGAAGAGATAAAGAATATATACAGCGAAGGCAGACTATAAGGCAAGGACTATATTTGCAAGATGTAGTTCTCCCTAATAAATATCCTCAAAGGTAATAAGTCTATCGCACACCTTTAGGAACCTCAACATATCGCCCGATAGTTCTATATAATCGCATTGTCCCATGGGATATTTTCATTCAATCCATGTCTCCATGTATCTAAAGTAAATACTTCTCTTTTTTTCCTAATCTTAGTGGTATCGAATCCTTGCACTATTTTGACCATTTCCAGAATGGTCTAGGTTAAGTCCTGCTCTGTATGTTTCTTCAACTCCAAGTGCTGTACTAATGGAGCTCCTTCTTTTTTATGTCAAATAGCTAATTTGTGTTCAGTCAATCGGACCCTCATTTCCTGACCCATTTCTCCAATGTAGCCCATTCCACATGGGGAGCAGATGAGATATATTATAGTGGTAGTTCTACAGTTAGTCATTTCCCTCAGTTTGAATTCTCTGTTTCCCCATACTAGCACATCGGAAACAATAGCACCAGCACACGCCTGGCATGTGCCACATTTGTCGTTACCCCTAATGGGGTGTTGTCCACTTATTGACTTCTGGCAATAATCCTTATTAGTTGCCATTTCTGAATTAACTATCTGGTTATGTATATTTTGATTCCTTTTAAAGGCAAATAGTGGTTTCTTTAACTGTGGTAAATTATTATTCACATTAAGGATGTGAGAATGTGCTAAAATAGTTTTCCTGGTTTTATGGTTCAAGTTAGAGTGTCGGACTACACAGACCAATTGTTCTTCCTTTTCTTTGTCCCTGTTTTCAAACATACTATCTCTATTACAGTATTTCGCTCTTTTATACGAGTCTCGTACTAGACGTCTGGAATAACTTTGTTTCAATAGTTTCTGTTTTAAGATTTCCGCATGTCTACTGAAATCCTTTAAATTGATACAGTTTCTATGAATACGTAGAAATTGAATAAACGGAATGCCTTGTTTCTGACATCTCGGATGGGAGCTGTCAAAATGAACAATGGTATTTCTAGCTGTAGGTTTAGTATATAAGGATACTTCAATCATCTGATTTTGGTGTTGTATCCATATATCTGAATACTCTACCCTCATTTAACTTTTATTAGCGGTAAATCTAAGATTAGGATCACATACATTCATCCAAACACAAAACTCGTCAAGTTGCCTTTCTGGTCCCGTCCAGATAAAAAGATATCGTCGATATATCTGGACCATTCTTGGATATTTTCATAGAAGGAGGCCATTTCGTTATATATATATATATATGTTGCTTCTCAAAAAGACCCATGTAGAGGTTCACCACATTGGGAGCACAAGCGCCTCCTGTGCTGACTCCTTTCTTTTACTGATATACTGTGCCATCAAACTCAAAGTAGTTCTCCTCCAAGGTAATCTCTAAACATTGTAACATGAATAAATAATGCTCCGTCATTCCTAAGGAGTCAAGAAACTCTTTAACTGCCTCTAGTGCTTGTCTTTGAGGGATGTTTGTATACAGCGCTTCCGTGTCCATGGTCACTAAGGTTTGAGTGAGAGGGTTGAACGGTTTACCTTCAAGTTTAGAGATAATATGCCCAGTGTCTTTAACAAAATCTGGAAGGGTCCCCACCAATGGTTTAAGGAACACTTCCAAAAATGTATATAAGGGCTCTGTGATGGATCCAATAGTGGACACAAGGGCACGTAACAGAGGATCTAACTCATCTTTATGTATTTTAGGGACTCCATAGATGTGGGGTACTCTGGTATGGTTAGGGTTGAGGAACTCATATTCCTGGTCACAGATGAGACCCTTCTCTCTGGCCAGTCGGATAATTCTTGCCCTTCTTGAGCTGGTCCTACCTTCCCAGTTACCTCTCACAATGCAATAGTGTTCGGAGATATTTAACGTGAAGTGCATCTTCTGTTTATATAGTTCTGTATCCAAAAGGACAATCCCTCCACCTTTATCACAAGATTTTACTGTTACTTGTTTCTCTTTCTGTAATCTGAGCAAAGCATCATATTCATTTTTGGAAAGAATATATTGAGGCATGGGTATAGATTTTAAAATATTTTGAATTTTCATGATCACTGTCTTCTCAAAAATCCCCATCTCTGGTCCAATAAGATCAAGACTAGGTGTAAAGACTGACACAGGTTTAAGTCCTGATCTATTTACGTCTGCTCTGAAAGATCTATCACAAAAATGTTTTCTTTAATCTAATGCATCTGAAGAAGGCAAAAAGATCCCTCATAAGACCAAATTTATCAGTAGGAGTACTGGGAACAAAAGATAAACCCTTCATAAGGAGGGGTTTTGTGCCCAAATCCATGTGATTTTGCCTAAGATTGAACACTAGAATAGTGTTTAGTCCCTCCAATATTTTTGTCTCCTCGTCTGTAATACATGCAGAGGATTGTCTGAGTTTTGGTATCTCCCTCTCTGTTGGTTTCTGAATCTGATTCTATGAGTACCTCTCCTGGTTAAAAAAATATTATCATGGTTCTGTCCATCAAATGGTCCTATCCTGTTGCCATATTGATCGAATTGATTGGAGCTGACCTCTCCATCTGATTCTGATGTATCTGAGAATGTAAGTATTTTTTTGTTAGTCCAAAACTGTCTATCATGTCCTGACCCATTTTCTCTCGAGTTTGGGTAAAAATTGTCTGACAGATAGGGATAGGAGCGTTCTTGTGAGAACCATCTTATATCCTTTTTTAATTTGTCTGTCTTCCTCTAGGTATTTGTTAAATAAATCCAGATCTTGATTGACTTCTTCTATTTTTTTTTAGCATCTTCCAATGTGTCTTTCTGTTTAAGTTCCTCTTCCAATGCCTCTATTTCTTTTGTGAGTAATATAGATTATAAAGTGTAACTAAGGAAACGATTTTTTGAAATTGAATAAAAAACAAAAAAATCATTGGATTCATATAGGGGGCCCAATAGATATTTGATTTAATTTAACATAAAATACTATCAATTTAAAGCTTTATCTTATCTAAATAGGGTGGCCCATTCCTTCATGACTATTGATTCCCTCTGCAAGAGAGTCCAGGCACAGGCAGATGAAGTCCTTGATGTCTCTGAGACGTCTTAACATGAGGGAAGCTCAGTTCAAGCCTTTGGAGAACCTTGTAAAACAGGATGTAGAAAGTCAAGTCCAGTCCTTTAGCTTCCAGGACAGAAGTAGCAAGCAAAAGGCCAGCACAAAAGAGCAATAGGCAGAGTTACAGTCCCTCCAACAGCATCCAGCTCTTCTTCGTGGCAGAATGTCCTTAGTACAGTCGTGTTCTAACTATGTGGTGTCAGAGGTCCAGAACATATACTCCTTTCTGTCTTTAAGTAAGCAAACTTCAAAGAGAAGACTTTGTAGTGCACAGGACCCAGCTTTTCTTGCCCTGGCCACAGACACACTTTAGAGTCTTGGAGACTGCGTTTTGTAAGGACAGACACAACTCTATTCAGGGGCAAGTATCAGCTCCTCCCACCACTCTAGCTCAGAAAGACCCATCAGCCAGGTGATGGGCCATCAGGATATGCCGGGCAAACCTCAGCTCCCTTTGTGTGACTGTGTAGAATGAACACACAAACAGTCCAACTGTCATCCTGACCCAGGCATGTATTTTCCAGACAGAAAGAGGCACAGAATGGTTAAGCAAGAAAAAGCCCACTTAATAAAAGTGGCATTTTCAAACTCACAGTTCAAAAACCATCTTCACCAAACAAATATATTTTAAAATTGTGAGTTCAGAGACTCCATATCACTAACTGCTTGCAATGGGAAACTATACTTAATCGATATGTCAAGGCAATCCCCATGTTATCCTATGGGAGAGATAGGCCTTGCAATAATGAAAAACAAATTTAGCATTATTTCGCTGTCAGGACATGTAAATCACACCAGTTCATGTCTTACATTTTAAAAACACTGCACCCTGCCCCTGGAGCTGCCTTGGGACTACTTTAAGGGTGACTCGCATGTAGTAAAAGGGAAGGTTTTGGCCTGGCAAGTGGGTGCACTTGTCAGGTCCACATGGCAGTGTAGAACTGTGCACACAGGCACTGCAATGGCAGGCCTGAGACATGTTTGCAGGGCTACCCATGTGGGTAACACACTTGGTGCTGCAGTCCCACTAGTGGCATTTAATTTACAGGCCCTGGGAACACACAGTGCACTTTACAAGGGACTTACTAGCAAATCAAACATGCCAGTCATGGAAAATCTAATTGCCAATACAATTAAGACAGATATCATATGCACTTTCACACTGGTTAGCTGTGGTAAAGTGCCCAGAGTCCTAAAGCCAACAAAAACAGGTCAGAAAAAATAAGACGAAGGAGACAAAAGGTCATGGGTAACCCGCAAAAAGGGCCAGGTCCAACAGGGACAGAGAGAGCGAAAGATCAGATAAGCTGGAGGACAGACTTCACTAAGGACTGGGAGAGATGCATAGAAAAGCAATGAGCTTGAAACATTGAGAAGAAGAATACGAATGTCAATGAGGCAAATATATAAAAAGCAATAGGGTCAAATTGAGACAAAAGGAATGAGAAAGTACAAACAGAAAGAGGAGGTAAGGCAGAGAATGAGAAAACACACATTCAGAAAGACAGAAAAGTAGTCAGGAAAATTAGTGGACTTTAAAATACCTATTTGAAGACAGAGGAATAAAAAAACCAATAAGCCAATACAGGTCAATCGAGATCTTGAATATGTACCGTAAATCATACATTTGTAAAGCTTTAATTCTTCTCTTTCTGCTTCTTTGCCAAAGTGATTTGATCCTGAGAGGCAGTTACGCTTAAGGAGACCGCTCTACACTGAATTAAGGAATTGCTCATGCAATGCAGCCCTCCAATTACAAGGCATGGATGCAGTGCCATGATTTATAATATATTATACTGTTAAGTAATATAGCATTATAGATACAATTTGTACCTATCTCTTCACAGATTAGAGAGAAGGCACATGCAGAGAGGATCATTAACTAGCAGCGCAAGGCCAGGGGCCAAGCACTTCAGCTTAACAAGCTGCTCCAAGTACCACCTCTCTACTCCACAGAGAGGCTGGAAACCATTGTCTCTCGAACCTATTATAAATCACACTCATTTGGTTCTCCTTTCCAATATAATAATTTTGTGTTTCAAATGTGTGTCTCAGTGGGTGATGAAGGTAAGGTAAAAATCATATGCATGGGAAGGTGGTGTACTTTCGGCTTCGGCTGTGAAGCATCTACTGCAAGAAAACAACAGCCTAATCAGCATGGAATACAATAAAACGAAAAGCAGGGAGGGAAAAAGTAATTTCAACTTAGTTGCAACCGCAGTTGCATTTGTGAGGCTTACATGTACGTACAGGGTTATTTTAAGAAAATGTGTTTAGGGTAATATGAAGACTATAAACGTGTCGTTCCCGCTTCTAAATTGGAAATCTTTAGTTGCGGTATCAGTAACTGACTGTTCACTTGCACTTGCTGACAAGAGTAATGGCTTGATTACAAGTAGACTCTCTTGTATGAGATAATTATCACAGTCAATAAAAAAATCCGACACAGAAGTGTTGAGAATTTATGTGTTGCCATAGTTACCACATATTTCAAATTTTTGGGAAATAGCGTGGATTTCGGTGCCTGCTAGGCCTTTTCCCCTCCAGGTGGGAGAAAAAAAGTTTGTACCGTGGTGATCTCGTTCAAACTGCTGTGGTACTGTTGTAATCGGCTGTAAATGGTATTAGCATCTGAATTCAGTGCTAGGAGTTTTGAATAAACTGCACAAGTTCTTTAGGTGTTGCCCACTCAAATTCTTCCAGGTGTTACCTGGAAGAATTAGTATAGTAAAAATAGTTCACGCACTGGAATAATGAGTGGATTTGCTGGTTAGAAAGACCAGCGCCGTACATTATTTCCCATTATTCGCTCAACAACTCGAAATCAGGCCCAAAATTCACAAGGGACAGTTACTCTGCAGCATGGCTATTAACGGCAGACTCTCTTTTTGCGTGATATTTCCATGTTATTGGACCCGAAGATGCAAAGAAAGCTGGACATACGAAACGAGTTGATGTAAACTCCTCCAATAACTCTTTCTCCCTGATGTAATGAGCATACTTTGTGTAAAAATGTTGAAAATCATACATTTTACATGAAATGTACTAAGGGGTATTTCGCATGAAAACTATGCGAGGACATGCCTGGAGTATAAATGCCACGTAAACGTTTTTTTCGAGCAGAAAATGACTTCTGATCATGGCGCACATTAGTATTACACTTCCCACAAGATATTTTCGAGTTGAGCAGTTTCTCGCAGGAAAAAATTACGTGAAAAAGCAAAAAAAAAAAATAATAATAATATGCAAACCCCTACAATCAAGAATTACACAATATTATGCTTTCATAATTAGGATACTGCCTTACCCTACTTGACAAATGTTTGTAAATCAGGTTTACAGCCTGTGATACAAAAAGGACCTTTATTGATTTTTGTTAGAAATTGGGTTACTAGTTGACTGGGTTGTGAGTCCTGGTAAAGCAGCAACCACAATCCAAGTCAGGGTAAGGCACAAGCAACCCCCAAATTAACCTGTGCTCAACTCACCCTCCCCTGCGTCATAGCTTGGAACAGAGCAGTCAGGCTCAACATAGAGGAAATGTTTAAAGTATTTGTGCAACACTTTAAACAGTAAAACAGTGAAAAGCCCACACAAAATGTATCTCACTCCAGGTTAGAAGGATGCAGCAGAATTTAATAAATATAAGACCACAATGACAGGAATCCAATCAGTACAACCGGAGTTATGAACTTTTAAAAAATATACTGTAAAATAGCACCTAAAAGCAGAAAGCACTAACTGTGGCTATCTGGTTATGATGGACCAGGTCAAAGTCAAACGTTCAGGCCAACCACGATGGAGCGCAGGCTGTATATACTTCCAAATTAGAATCACTGAAGTTTTACCTTCTCAGGTTTTGTGCCAAGAGTCCTGTTCACTTTGGAGAGGATCGCAAGAAGGAAGTAGTAGGCGGTGGTCTGCGTGGTGTGAGGAGCAGGCCGGGTGTCGTGGACTGGCAGGCTGGTACTTCACACTTGCGGTCCCCCGTGAGCGTCCGATGTTGGTATGTGAAGAGGTGGGCTAGCAGTGGCTTATGCCGATTTTCAGTGTGAGCAGCGTAGCTCCAGTGCAAACTGTCCTATTCACTGTCACAAGGAGCCAAAAAGCTTCAATTTAAGCACTCAAGAGCCACATAAAGGATCCACGACCTGATAGGCACCTCTTGGGGGTAAGGAGCTCACTGTAGACATGTCCTGAAGCTGTTTGAGAGCCTGTTGTGTCCCTGAGGCTCAGATCAGCAAGTCAGCAGACTAGCCCTTTGACTCACTCTGGGATCCTGATTCACGCTGGGTTGCAGGTCCAGTTCTTACTCCAGAGGCAATAGGACAGCAGGCACCAGGTCAGCCCGGTAAGACAACAGCTCCTTCTGATTAGCAGTCCAGCAGATTGGAAGTCCTTTCAGCACCACAGCAGACCTTCTCCCGGTAGAGTTTCCACCGGCATAGAAGTGTACTGAATTGATCGTGCCTTCTTTTATACAAAGATGTGCCTTTAAAGTGGGAAGAAGCTTCTAGAGGCATGCCTTTGAAGTGCACAGATGCCCAGCCTTCCTGGCCCTGGCTCCAGGCTCACAACAGTGGGAAATGCAGTCCTTTGTGAGGAGACAGGACACAGCCTATTCAGGAAGTAAGTGAGACTGAGCCCAGCTTCTCCATCCAACTTTTTCATAAGTTAGGAATTTAAATTGGGATTCCAGAGATACCAACCATGACCTAGCAATCCCTTCCTATTTGGTAAACAAAATTATAATATGTAATAAGGCAGCTCCACTGTTAACCTATGTGAGAGATAGGCCTGGCAGTAGAGAAAAATGACTTCACTACCAGTTCATGTAAAACCTAAAAATACATGCCCACCATTTTGAATAAAGCCCTTGCGGCTGTCCAGTGCCTATATTAGGGGTGACTTATATGTATTAAAAAGGAAGGTTTTCACCTGGCAAAAGGTTAATTTTGCCAGGCTGAAATGGCAGTTCAAAACTACACACACAGGCTCTGCAATGGCAGGCCTGAGACATGTTGAAGGGGCTACTTAAGTATGTCGCACAACCAGGAGTGCGGGCTCACTAGTAGCATTTAATTTACAGGCCCTGGACACCTTTAGTGCCAATTTACTAGGGACTTGTAAGTAAAAAAATATGCCAATTGGGTATGAGCCAATGTTACCATGTTTAGAGTAAGGAGCAAAAGCAAATTAGTACTGGTTAGCAGCGGCAAAGTGCACAGAGTCCTAAGGCAACAAAATTTAATTAAGCAAAAATAGAAGGAAGGCCAAACGTTTAGGGATGACCCTGCAGAGAGGGCCAGGTCCAACAATGATTACAATTATTAACAATGGCAATGCTTGGCCTTACTCATGAAACCATATATGCAGTTAAGTGTCACCTAATTGTACAGACATTGTAATTTTCCACTCATTACTTCCAAATCCTCTTTCACAGAAATGTTACTTATTCTGGTGGAAAGCCTCTCTTTGTTGTTATATCTGCATTAAGGGAGTGAAAAGTGGTGTTATCAGCAGTGAAGAGAGCAATCCAAACTCTCCTGAATATCCACAAAGTAAGATATTTGCAGATATTCACCAAGCATTTAATGAAGATTAGCACAAAGGAACCACTGGTTACAATGTCCCTGCAAATCATAGGGGTAAGTGTACTTAGAAAGGAGTGAAGGGAAAAGAAAAGCACCTTCTATAATGATTTTCTATAAGAACTACAACTATTTTCAATCTTTGCATTTAACACCTGCAATTATAAAATAGGTATCACAGCACGAGAAATAACCATGTAAACCATTTTGCTGGCTAGTATTTCACATTGAATTCCCTATTCTAGAAGAATTAAAGCTGACATTTACCAATTGCTCTGAACAAGTAGAAATGTCCTCAGGTGGTAAATGTCTGTAAGGGCATCTGTGTGGACTGTGAAAAGGGTGGCAGTGATGGAAGAAGACGTGATAATGTATTTTTACACTTGTGCCATGAAAGAATTGAGGTCAAGAAATGGGCTTGGGCTCCAATTTAGCCCTTTCCCTAAGTAATTTTACAACTTCTGGTCAGTAAGGTGTGGGAAGGTCTGACAACATATAATTGTGCAAAATTGAATTCTACACAGGAATTCCGCTCCAAACTATTCATAATCACCGTCGTAGAACTCTGGTCAAAAATAGAAATTGACATGAGAAAACAAATACAATGGGGCATATTTTTCAATACATTGCAGTTGTAAAAAGTCACAAAAAGTGATGCAAACCAAACAAAGTGTTGATATATCATTTACTGTCCAGCATAAAACTTTGTTAGTGCTGTAAAGTAGCCCTAAGGTCATGCAAATACTGCTTTGCTCTACTTTGGACTACTTTCTGTTAAGTGGGCCCGTCATGGGTGGAAGGTCATTCCCATGTTACCATCCATTGTCGTTTAAACAAGTCTTATTTATTAGAAATGGTAGACAGGGCTTAGCACAGAAAAAATATGCCTCCTTTAGGCAGTTATTAAGTTGGAGAAATCTTTGACTTTTTCCAAACATTTACCACATTGCACATGTTCTGCACTGTACAGCATACAAACGATTTGTGGAAAGTTTTAAAGTTAGTCTAAGCAGAGTGTTTTAAATCAAGATCGCCCTTCCAGTACAAAATGTATGCTAGACATCACTATGATATAGAGCTGTGTGAATGGTGTTAGTTGGACTGTTTGAGTGACAGTGCATGGAACAGCAGCAGAGCCATATCTTTGTAGATATCGCTATGTGGTCCATTTTCCTCCTTGTGCAACACAGCGCAGCAACTTTGGTTTCAGTACTGCATTACACAGCTTTTAAGAATATGCCCCAATATCTTCACGTCATGGTGCACAAAAGGACATGAAAATTATATTTAGGCCCACATATAAGAACTAACAATTTTGCGATTTCCTAATTGCGACTTTTTAGGACTTGCAATTAGGAACTTGCAAAATGGTTATACGTTTGCATGCCGGCTCAATTTAGTGATTTGGTAATGAATTGCATCGCTAAATAGGAAATCAAAAATTGTGATTCCCTACTTGTTTACAATTTTCGAATGCAGTCACAAATTGCCAGCCAGGTCACAATTAGCGACCGCATTCAAAAACAAAATTCGATTCTGCTTCCTTGGCAAGGGGAATGACTCCACAAACAGGAAGTGCTGCCCAGGAGAAGCTAGGAGAGCAGGCAAAGTGAGGAGAGGAATACTGCTGCACAATCCAAGTGACCCGAGGAACCTTAAGAGCAAACAAAAACACCCCAAATGGTCAGCCAACAGGCAGAGAAGGATGCAGGGCTGAGAAAGCAGAAATTAAAGTTCTTCAGAGAAAGAACTGGAGATATTAACAAAGGAGTGCTGCAATAATCAGGAGCAACTGTTTGGCCATGCTTCCATGACTGTGCCAGAGTCCCAGAAACGTAAGATCTGGAAAGACATGCAGCATAGGATAAATGTTGTGGGAGTAGCAGAGTGCTTGGTGGAAGAAATAAAGAAGAGGTGGTACGACCTGAGGTCCAGCACAAAAGATAATGGGGCAACACACCTGAGTGAGTCTCAGGCAAAAGGAGGTGGTCTCTCAACTGTACCCCATCCACAACAATGGAGTCAATGGTAGGGACCACCCTGGAGCTGGAGGCTGTAGTAGGATTTGGGACCCTGGACACATCTGCATCTCTAGCCTTCTAAAAGAAGGGCTAAACTTTAACTATGCCACCATTAAGGCCTTCAACCTGGTGTCCACATGCGTGTAATACAACCTTAAACAGATATATCTGGATGTTTTGTTTTACATGTGCAACATAACCCACATGGTGCATTATGGAAAATGTAGTCATAGACTGAAACAGTGTATCAGTGTTAGACATTTGTAGACTAAGGTAGTGCAACCAATGTTATTCTGTATCACACACAACAGTTTTAATGTTGTCCCCACTACCTAATCAATACACCTGTGTATGAAATGGAAGGGCCAAAAGATGAAGGTGAAGACCTGGGCCAGATGAAGGGACACCTAACAGCAGTCCCTGAGATTGTGCCCACTACATCTCATGGCTACTCCAGCAATGTGTCCTTCTCCCTATAGCCAGCATCAGTAGAGAATCAGGATACCAAACATCCCCTACTCCAAGCTTGCAGCCAGTCATCTAGTCCCATCAGCAGCGTTCCACTCTGTATGGGCATAGGTGCAATCACTCACGGCAGGCTTCTGGGTCCCAAGCGACTTCTGTGATATGGCGGTGTCGTAGTTTGGACTCTTGCTCTAGGCAAGACTGTTGGTTAAAGGATGACAGTACTTTTGTTTGTAGGCGACTATGCCTATCCTACAACAAGTCGCAACTGTTGTCCCAACCTCACCAGCTCACTAGCAGCACCTCACCAGAAACACAATCGCAAAAGGTGATTTGTGGCAGCCTTTACGCATGGACTTGAGAATAAGACATCTCAGGGAGTGTCGTGGTTATACGGAGATCCCAAAGGACAAGCACATAGTGAGCAGTCTATGTTTTTCCTGTGGTCCCGTATGGGGAAACACAGCTTTCAGCTGATTAGTTTTCTGGGTAATCCAGAACTGTATTTTTTCCCGTTCTGCGGGTACTTTACCCATTATAGTATGCACTGTTTGTCGATTAATCCCAGTAGCCAATTGGTAACCACCAGGTGCTGGCGGTGCTGGACGCGCTGGTGTTGTGTTCAATGTTCGCATTACGAACTGAACTAATCGTCTATATAATGTCACTAATTCATTATATAAATCTCGCATATCTGCTATTGGCATTTTTTGTATGGCTGGGTGAGGTGTGTATGTGGCAAACATAGGCCCTGTTGGTCGGTCATTACTTAAGGGACCTAGCCTCACTCTTTGTAATACATGTGGTAGGGCGCATTCAAACCAGTTCTGGTGCTCTTGGTATGTGAACGATATTTCATGATACTGGTATGCTCGGTACCGTGGAGGTACGTTTGCAATTTCATATGTGTGGAATGTATGTGTTCTTTGGTCTACCTCAGGAAAGGTGACCCAACAGTAAAATGTTTCTGTTTGGTATGCTTCATTACCTTCTATTATGAGAGTAACATCCCCGCCCTCATCTATAAGGCCATGTGTTAATAAATGTTGTGTTAGTGCATGTCTAGCATTTTCAGGAATGTCTATGGCAGCAGCCATTTCTGTTTAGAAAAATGGAACATCAAAATGGGGAGTATAAGTCCTTTTATAAGTTCGAGCTCAAACAACCTACAGCTTAATCAGGTGTTACCTTTTCAGCTGAGGAGGATTTTCCCAAAGACCACGGATGTCTCCGTATAATGGTACTTAGGGTACTGTTGTCTGTGAGACATGATAGTCGGGGTATCCATAAATTAGTGCCTGAACACCATCGTTGGTGACACCATGTCGTAGTTTGGGCTTCTGCTCTAGGCAAGACTGCTGGTTAAAGGATGACAGTACTTTTGTTTGTAGGCGACTATGCCTATCCTACAACAAGTCGCAACTGCTGTCCCGACTTTACCGGCTCACTAGCAGCACCTCACCAGAAACACAATAGCAAAAGGTGATTTGTGGCAGCCTTACGCATGGACCTGAGAATAAGACATCTCAGGGAGTGTCGTGGTTAAATGGAGATTACCCGTTTCTCACAGATATATCATGTCTCATACAAACACAGGCAATGACACAGATGCAGTAAAGTTTCAATAGTTTTTATTTAACACAACTGCAATTTGCAACAGGTTGCATGGGCTGCAATGATTAGGATAATGAATAATGGAAGAAACAGAATGTGAAGACGAGAGGCATTATTACAAAGACCCCCACCATCTTGCAATGCATAAAAAGACATACAAGATGTAATATGCACTGATACCCTAATGTGAGAGGCCTAACCTCCTACCTAAAGGAGAGCTGGGTTTGCTAAACCTAATCTGCCAATGCCATGTCCATGAGAGGAGCCCCCAACCCTTCTTACTTTGGAATGAGGTCTCTATCTCAGACTCCGCAGGGACACGAAGACTGGGTCTGCGTCAAGACGACTGCAGCATCGGTATCAGCGATGGTGGCGATGACCTCTGGTCGGAATCCCTCTGATTATCTGTCTAAAGTGTGATGTATCTATACAGATCTACCAGGACCCCTGGCGTAGGTGTGTTCCCAAACAATAGATAACAGACATGCTTTGGACGGCAATTAATATAAACAATCCCTCGAAAGTATAGAGAGGGAAAATCCCTAAGTGTGAACACCTACTGTTTGTTTGTCTTTGTTGCTTGATTTTGACGCCTTAGCGCGGTGGCACTGATAATACAAAGCATAACAAGTGGCCTAACTATAATCAAGGAAGCCATCTTAGAAGAGTTAAATCATTAAATGCGCTAAGACAGAGCAAGCTAAGTAGGTTAAAAGTCACTAGGTGACGGGGGCACGAGTCTGCAAGCCAGAGGCCAAGCTAACCCCTGTTATCCCATTAAAACAAACTAGGATTCACTACACCCTCCCCATTGCCATAACAGGTATGACGAAGGTACAGGAACCCAAATGCTAAAATTGCTCTGAACTAAAAAGGTAAAAGCATAAAACTTGCAAAACCAAATCATTAAAATGTGTTAAAAAAAGGATATTAATGTCAACCATGATGAGCACAGCGTGCCAAAGCAAGTTAAATTAAATGCATACTTTTTAATCGGGAATGGCAAGTCAATTAATCAAATTATTTGCTGTACGCATGATCTTGAAGACTGTCGTCGAAGTCACCAACCAATGACCTAAAAAATTAGTCAACATCATCTGATGTTAAATCGAGTGCTGGGCAGACAAACGGATCCACAGAGCAGTAGTGAGCAGTACTTTCTGGTGTAACGTCATTCGTTGCAGTGCCCTCGTCCATGGTAGATCTCAAAACGGAAGGCTCATAGGTGGCCTTGCGTAGCGACCTCCGTCTCAAGGGGCATGACCGTGAATGAACCCTCATTGGGGACATCAGCAGTTCGTGGTCCACAGGAGATGTCGGTGCAACAGCAAGACACACCATAGGCAGATGTTCAAAGAGGCACCATATGCAGTGGAAAACTGGTTGTACGCACCAGAGAAGGGGCCGAAATAACAACGACCAGTCATGCTCCAATTCCACCAGCAATGGTGCACAGAATATCCGAACCATGCGTTCACGGCACAGTGAAGTTGGTTGGAGCGGCTCCATTGCTCTGCGTAGCTGGAAAGAAAGAACCACTGCGAATCAGAAGAAAAAGCAGTAGTAGTCCGCCAGTCAAAGCCAAAATAATTGGAAAGCCACCAAACACACTTGAAAAGAGCGAGTGGAGGCTGACGGGATGACTCGAAAGACAGTCTGGAAGATAGACATGAAACCAGACCCCACAGCCTTAAAGAAATGAACAATCCCAGAGGTGCTTGAAGCATTGAATATTCTGGATACCAGTTCTCTAAAATGCTTGGGAAAGGGGGTATTTAATAGGGATTGTATCTCAGCTGATGATCTCGCAATCTAGAGAGCATACGTCTCCTTTGCAGATGTCAAGGCGACCTGTTTTTGAAACAATAGCGCATTTAGCCTGCTCAGCTTGTCATAGTTCACATTAATAGTATCTATGTGGGGCCACATGTCAGATACTTTTATCTCTCGTGTGGGGAGGAACAAAACATGTCCACAAC
The DNA here is from genome assembly GCF_031143425.1 of Pleurodeles waltl. Taxonomy (NCBI): domain Eukaryota; kingdom Metazoa; phylum Chordata; class Amphibia; order Caudata; family Salamandridae; genus Pleurodeles; species Pleurodeles waltl. The sequence continues at coordinate 563,284,954 of NC_090444.1, forward strand.
ACGTAACGACCTTCGAGACTGAGATTGTGTAGGCAATTCCTGGTCGCATGCCGCAACAACTTTGATCATTCAGTACCACATAAGTTCCATTGGAAAGTACATGAAATACCGGGTGAATCAAAGGGATGGAAGTACCCTTCAGCAAACAGGCAAATTCACGACCCCCGCATTGCAAAGATCGTGAAGGGACACCTGCATAATGGAATTAATAACATCAGTCTCACATTCGCTTCCGCTAAGAAAGACCTCTGTTTCGCCGTTCAGACATTTATAATCAAAGGGCAACTCCTACTCTTCCTTAATATAGCTATCTCCTGGTTGCTCGTATCTTCCCACTGCAAAATGTTTCAGGCAGCTTTAGAAACAAAAGGTCGAAATGGGTAAATTAATTATGCCATGTAAGAGCCAGATAGTTGAAGGACTCTCTGCTACCGTGAAGGGCAACTTATTTAACTTATCTACGTGAAGCATGGTGAAACTAGCCTCCCTTTTAGCCAGTGTCTGTTGTTCTCTGGAAAAATTAAAGGCAGTGAAGAATTCACTCCCGTAAATATACTTCCATGGAATACGCCCATTTTTCAGTGTTTGTAAAGGCCATCCCAGCTGCATGATGGTACGTAGCTGTGTTTGCCCATTATATAACCGTGACAAGTCTGTCTGAGTAATGTCAATAGCAGATGACACTATATTTGATAGTGAATAAATCCTGTTGGACAGAGTATTCATGCCGTTGTCGACAACCGCTAAAGCCTTTTCAAAATGTTCCTTATCCAATTGCCTTAAATGCACAGCAGACTCAATCTGTGAAAGTTTCCAAATGTCATTGTGCATAGCATATAAAAACCTTTTTGAGCGCTGTTTTCTAGGACCCAGCAGAAAATCCTGCAAGTCTACATCTTCAGAAAGAGTGTTCAGGTGCTTCTTAACTGCGGCTAACGTGTTAATCTCTACCCATTGCTGGCACAGCTTACCCACACTGTATGTCGTAACTATACCTGTATGTTGACCCGATACAAAGCGAGGGTCTGGCCTGTTAATTGAAAAACCCTGTGAAGAGTTCAAAAAATGCGCTTGACACTCATTAGTGTCAGCGGGCCATATTAACCACCTGCCGGGACTGGAAAGTGAAGAATTATAGGCACCAGCATTAACCATTGCATCTAGCTTTTCCCCAGTGATATTAAGGAAATATTGCCAATCCTTAAACCTTGCCGGAGTGGGGATATTGGGTGTGTTCATGTCTTTAATTTCTGCCAACCCCAGACAGGATGTCTGCTGAATACTGTCATTTAACAAAATCATTTGCACAGGAATCAGGCATGCTCGAAATAAAGCTTCCCTACCCTGTATCTGCCAATCTTGTGTTCCACATACACTTTTCAAGTCAATAGCGCTCTTCCAGTATTTGTAACCTTCAACTGCGAGCCGGGAAACAAAGGGATCTCAATAAATCAGTTTTGTGTCAGTTAGCAAAGTTTTCCTAATTTGTGCTGGCGGTATTTTAAAATAATACGACTCTGCTTTTTTTGTGTCATGCCCAGAAAAATATGTAAATTTATCACTATAGTATTTTGGGCTCCCCACTGGTGGCGTAGAACAGTGTTCCTACTGTGTGTAGTTTAATACTGGCCTACATCTAGTGGCACAGTGTAGGTAGTAATGTCCCCAATTGTTATAGCAGAACATTTCCCCAGAATTCATTGTATGTTCATATACGTCATCACTTTCAAAAGCGGAATAGTCCTTCATCTCAGTTAGCATAGAATCAACTGTTTGGACATCCCAATCATCAGAGACAACATCAGGTGTAATTACGTCTGTCATAGAAATTTTGAACATGTATGATATTTGAATAATTTCTGTAGGCCCATAGATATCAAAGGGAACTTTGTCCCACACAATCCCATCAGAAATCGGTATTGCTGTAATATTTACAGGGGACAAGTCTCTTCAGACCTTATTTGAGGAATGATATGAAGTTAAAACTTCATCAACAGGCTCAACAGATGAGCGATCAGGAATATAGTGACCATTTATGAGCAAAAAGAAAAAAGTCACAAAACCAATCCATAAAAATAATGCAAAAAATGTCAAACAGAACCATAAATAGTTCCACAGGTATATCAAATAGTTCTTCTTAAGCCACTGATACAGCTTACTTCTTTTTGTAACATTGTCAATCACAGTGGTGGATGAGTCTGAATAAAAATCATCAATGTCAATGAAATAGCCAGAGGCAGTCTCTGCAAACACGGGAGCCGGTGCACTATCCGTCCTTTGGTCCACTTCACGTGGAGGCTCTTGGTAGACGGCGTCATTAGTCTGTGATGTGTTTGTGTAAAAAACAGCCAAATCTTGGACGGGAGTGGTCACTGAAGTGGTGACAGGAACTAGCAAGAGTTAATTTTCCACCCTCCCAATGGTTGAGGAGGTATCTGGAACATTGTTGGACAATGTTGCATAGTACGTAATACTGTTGTTCATCCTACTATGTAGATGTATGTCCTGTTGGGTAGAGAGAGGGGATCGGGAACCACCCAAGGGACCTCTTGGTCTACTGTGAAGGATCGGCCACATGGTGTAATTTGATGTCATCAATAGAAATTAATCTGTTCGTTCGAGAGCCAGACAGTGGTGGCAAGATGACAGTCCTGGTACCTTGGATTCCCAAGACCGGTACAGGCGCTCTGTATGATGCACCGAATTCCTTCTTCACAGTGATCTTCTCACGAACGAGATCCCCAACTTTAGGAACCCAGCCAGTCAAATTTTTCGCTAAATCCCTTATTCCTAACGTGGCAGCACTTGCAGATGATTTATCATCACAAAATTGCTGAAGCTCCTGTAAAACAGTGAGACATTCATTTATGTCAAATGGTGTTTCTGCTGCCACCATACTAGAGGCATCAAGATCTGGGACATACATAGGTATCCCAAAGAGAACCTCATATGGAGTGCGTCCCCCAAGGACCGTCTTGGCAGATTATTCAGTGCTCTGTGGACCCCATATAGGTGATGTAACCGGCTGCGGCCTGAACCTAATACTCAAGATGTTAAGGACTGCTTTAGATCACGATTCCGCCTCTCCACGACCGAATTTCCCTCGGGATGGTATGGTGAGGAGTAATGGAGTTCAACACCCATCGTCCCCATGGTGTCCCTGAATGCCTTAGAGGCAAATGCAGGGCCCTGGTCCGAATGGAATGCTGCAACTGCTTATGTACCGATAAAGATCAGCAAGTCTTTTATAACAGTCCGAGCGTCAGCCGACCGCTGTGGCCATACCCACAGGAATCTAGAATAAGAATCTACAGCGACTAGAATGTATTTGTATGCACCATCAGGCTGTAAGGGACCACTGTGGTCCAGGTACACATACTGTAGTGGCCTGTTGGACACTAAGAGGGATATCTGCTGTGGGCATTTAATATTAGAGCCCTTTATCTGCAGGCAAATGTCACAGCAAAGGACATACTTTTTTGTTCGTCTGCATAGACCAGGCCATCAGAAGCGTTTCTGTAAGAGTGCTATAGTGGCTGAAATACCAGCATGTGTAGAAGCGACACCCTCATGCGCTGCTTTCACTAGATCTAATTTCTGGTCTTCGTTGGGGATCACTCGATCTCCAACCCCAGGAATTGTTGTGTAGGCAACATTCTGCACACTGATATGGTAAGTATAGTTTGTAGGGTATCCCTTCGGAAGGGGCTTGCCTGTAGCCGAAGCTTTCACGGCAGTCAATGTTTCATTATCCAATCTCGTTTGTGAACGAGTCACTGCAGCCACAGAAGCCGTAGCTACTGCTGCTTTGGCCGCTTCATCAGCCAATGTATTACCGGTAACGTGTACTCCTACACGTTGATGGCCCAACGTATGTCCTACATGGACACACTGTAGCTTATCCCTAAGATCAGCCACCCTCCCACAATATTTTGTGTTTAAAGGTGTTCCCTTTAGAATCGCTAAACCGTTCAGCCTCCAATGATTAAGATAATCGTAGTATGACTGAACGCAGTAGTATGAGTCACAGACTATTAAAGTCAGGCTTCCTGGCTAGGTATGTTCAAATGCTAGTATTAGAGCTTTAAGTTCAGCCAACTGGGCTGTGCAGTCCCCTAATGTCTGCGTGTAGGTATTGTGAGGGTGGAAGACTCCATCTTCCATCACTGCTGAGCAGGCTGCTGAGTATTGATGTTTAGTACCTACAGCCGGTTGTGCTGAACCGTCAGTGTATATGACAGTATGGTATCTGTCCAGTGGCAAGATATTTAGAGGAGTGGGGTACTCTTGTTTATACTGGAGAAACTCTTGTGTCTGAAGTTTTGGATCAAAAATGTAATCGAAATCAGTGGCGGTCAGAGACGTTGCCCATTGAATCCAACGTGGATGTAATGCTTTAGCGTTAAGAAAGCTTGCTTTGGTGACAGCCTCTAAGGGCGGCACCGGGGAGACAACAATAATACGTTTCACCTAGGCAAGTGGCCTCTCTTTTATGATGGCCATCTGAACTGCTGTCAGAATCTTTTCTGTAGGTGCAAAATGCTGTTCTGCATTAGAATATAAATGTGATTTATATGCTATGGGTACCGTGTCACCCTCGTTGAAGGTGACATAAGTAAATCCAATGGCAACAGAAATTATTCTGATGACCAAATTTGTTTTATTTTCACGTGTGTGCAAGTGTTTAGCTTCTAGCATGTCCTGTTGCATTTCCCTAAGGATGCGGGTGTGTTCAACCGTCCAGTGTCTGCTAGAAAAATTGGGCTGAACTAAGTCATGAAGTGGCTTGATACGTTGTTGTTAGACTTTTCATCCTTGGCGTGGTCTCCCTTAACTTTCTGCCTCTTTCCCCAGGTTGTTGATGTGTGTTGGACTCTGATTTTACTGTTTTTGTTACTCTGGGCACTTTACCACTGCTAACCAGTGCTAAAGTGCAAGTGCTCCTCTACAAAATGTGTATGTAATTGGTTATCCATGATCGGCATATTTGATTTATTAGTAAGTCCCTAGTACAGTGCACTAGAGGTGCCCAGGGCCTGTAAATCAAATGCTACTAGTGGGCCTGCAGCACTGGTTGTGCCACCCACATAAGTAGCTCTGTGATCATGTCTCAGACCTGCCACTACAGTGTCTGTGTGTGCAGTTTTAACTGTAAATTCAACTTGGTAAGTGTACCCACTTGCCAGGCCTACACCTTCCCTTTTCTTACATGTCAGACACCCCTAAGGTAGGCCCTAGGTAGCCCCAAGGGCAGGGTGCAGTGTATGGTTAAGGTAGGACATATAGGGGGTCATTCTGACCCCCACCGGCGGCGGAAGCCGCCGGCCTGGCGGGAACCGCCAGAAGACCGTACCGCGGTCAAAAGACCGCGGCGGTCATTCTGACTTTCCCGCTGGGCTGGCGGGCGACCGCCAAAAGGCCACCCGCCCGCCCATCGGGAAAGCACCAGTAACGAGGAAGCCGGCTCCGAATGGAGCCGGCGGAGTTGCTGGTGTGCGACGGGTGCAGTTGCACCCGTCGCGATTTTTAGTGTCTGCCAAGCAGACACTGAAAATCTCAATGGGGCCCTGTTAGGGGGCCTCTGCAGTGCCCATGCCAGTGGCATAGGCACTGCAGGGGCCCCCAGGGGCCCCACGACACCCGTTCCCGCCATCCTGTTTCTGGCGGTGAAAACTGCCAGAAACAGGATGGCGGGAAGGGGGTCGGAATCCCCATGGTGGCGCTGCTTGCAGCGCCGCCGTGGAGGATTCCCTGGGGCAGCGGGAAACCGGCGGTTCCGTTTTCTGACCGCAGAGAATTGCCCCCGAAGCACCGCCAGCCTGTTGGCGGTGCTTCCGCGGCACTCTGCCCTGGCGGTTTACAACCGCCAGGGTCAGAATGACCGCCATAGTAATGTGGATTATATGTCCTGACAGTGAAATATTGCTAAATTCATTTTTCACTATTGCAAGGCCTGTCCCTCTCATAGGTTAACATGGGGGCTACCTTTAAATCTGATTAAAGTGTAGATTCCCCTTTGGGAGCAGATGGACAGGTGGAGTTTGGGGTCTCTGAGCTCACAATTTAAAAATACATCTTTTAGTAAAGTTGATTTTGAGATTGTGTGTTTGAAAATGCCACTTTTAGAAAGTGAGTATTTTCTTGCTTATACCATTTCTGTGACTCTGTCTGTTTGTGGATTCCCTGTCTGGGTCAGTTTGACAGTTGGGCTGGTTGCACCTCACACTAGACAGTGACACAAAAGGAGCTGGGGTGTAGTCTGCATTTCCTGATGAGACATCTGTGCTAGGAGGGAGGGGAGGAGTGGTCACTTACACCTGAAAGGGCTGTGCCTGCCCTCACACACTGCAGTCTCCAACCCCCTGGCAAGTGTCTGGGGCCTGGCCTGGGCAAGGCAGGATTTCACATTCAAAAGAGACTTTACTTTGAAGTAGGCCTACTTCAGAGGAGAAATTGGGTAGAAGAAGGGCACCCAAAACCACAGACTTTAGAAACACTTCTGGAACTAAGAGGAATCTCTGCCTGGAGAAGAGCTGAATAGCTGAGGAAAAAGAGCTGCCCTGCCTGTGACTGTGCTTTGTGGAGCTATCCTGCAGTTGCTGCTTCTGCCAGAGTAAGAGGGCAAAGACTGGACTTTGTGTGCCTTCCATCTTGAGAAGAAATCTCCAAGGGCTTGATTTAGAGCTTGCCTCCTGTTGTTTGAAGTCTCAGGGACACCAAAGATTTCTCTCTGCTAGCACCTGGATTCTCTGGAGAGACTCCTACTCTGCCCTGTGGTGCCCATCCAGTTCCTGGGACCCTGAAAGGAGAAGCTGGCAGCCTAAAGAGAAGAAAATCCACGCACAGAGCTGCGTGCGGGGAAAAGATTGACGCAACTCCGATCTGCGGCTGAAAAAACGACGCGCCGCCGGCTCCGCAGCTGAGAAACGACGCTCGCAGGAAACACGACTGAAGAATCGACACACAGAGCAGGAGAAACGACTCGCAGCATCGCTGACGGAGGCTTGGAGCTCACAACCTGCGCTGTGGGGTTTTCTGATCATCGTGCGGCTGGATTTTTGACTCACATCCGCCCGTGCAGGGTTAATTTTGACGCACACCCGCCCGTGCGGGGTTGTTTTTGATGCGCACCAGGTACAACTTCACGCTAGCAGCGCTAGTGTGTGTTTAAAACTACTTAAAGACTCTTTTTGCATTTTTATTGATAATTTGGACTTGTGTATTGTGGATTTTTGTCGTTTTGGTCTTGTTTTGTTTAGATAAATACTTCCTATTTTTCTAAACCTGTGTTGTGTCATTTTGTAGTGTTTTCATTAAGTTACTGTGTGCGTTGGTACAAATACTTTACACCTAGCACTCTGAAGTTAAGCCTACTGCTCTGCCAAGCTGCCAAGGGGGTAAGCAGGGGTTAGCTGAGGGTGATTCTCTTTTACCCTGACTAGAGTGAGGGTCCTTGCTTGAACAGGGGGTAACCTGACTGTCAACCAAAGACTCCATTTCTAACAGTTGTGCATAATCTGGAATGTACGTTCTGCCAAAATTAAAGAAACCTAGTAATGACTGTAGTTTCTTAAGTGTGTTAGGAGGGTGCAGTTGGGCACATTTTTCTAGAAAGTGCGGGCCAGGCTCTTTCCCTCGTTTGATAGCTCATATCCCAGGAATAATACACTGAGAAAGGCGATCTTGCTTTTTTCAAAGTTGAATTTGTAACCGAGGTCTGCAAATCCCAAAATTATCCGATCGACCCTTGCAAGATGAATTCCAAGGTTGTCGTCTGTGAGATATATGTCATCCACCTAGGATAATGCCTCGGAATCAATATCATGTAATACTGATGTTACACAGGCTGAAAATAGCCCTGGGCTGTTTTTATAGCCTTGAGGTAAACGACAAGAGCGTTTCTGAGAGCCAAATGAGAATGCATTCAGGTCCCGACTTTCATGTGTTAAGTTCTGGCAGAAAAAACATTAGATATGTCTAATGTTGTTTTATATTTTTTACGCAATATATTGTTTATTAGTGCTGTGCTATGTGAATTTTGTATGGCATATGTGCGTGTATGACTATTTAAATGTCTCTAATCAATGACTATTCTGTATGAATGGTCTGGCTTTGCAACAGGGAATAATGAAATATTCATTGCAGATGTACAGGGCTCAATTACTACCTGGTACTCAAGTTGGGTGAGGATCTCCCTCACCGGAGCTTTTGCTTCATGTTTGACAGGATATTGTGGCTGTGGTTGGGGTGTAGACCTAACGGGAATGACATGACAAGGAGACTCCTTGTCCCAACCTACATGATTGCGAAATAATTCAGGGGCCTGCGCTAAATCCCATTCAGCAGCATAGGTTTCTTTTTCTGCTTCCGGAACAAGATCGGAGAAAGAAGGCAAAATGATATTTTCCCCATGCGGGAGCTTACGGACGTGTTCAGGTGGCCAATCTCTTTCGGCCAGTAGGTTATCACTAGTAAGTTCATCCCAAAATATCATTAATATCATTAATATCACTAATGGTGCACTCCACGTCTCCCTCTATCTGAATTTTTAAGTCATAAACCCTGTCGGGGGAGAACGCGGCCGTCCTGTTTCAACTGCGATGAAATCGCTAGTTGCTGTTGCATCCGAATGATATTTCAGACTATGGCGACATATCGTGAACTCTGCTGCACTGTCTAACACAGTCACTGCCCACGTCTTGTTCCTCAACAGTGTTCTCAAGTATACTAGCATTTTTAGCTGTCAGTGCTGCCACCTTTTTCTTTTTAAACTGTGGCTTTTGCTGAGGAGCCTTTTCTTCCTTTTTAATGGTAGACTGCGGCAAGTCTTTCTTTTGTTTCACATATTCAGTACATCAATCTGGACGGCCCCCTCTCTTGCTACGCCTATCCGGTGCGTCCTGAAAGGTATGAGAGGGACGTGAATCAGTATATCTGTCTGGAGTTTTAATGTTCTCCCTAATTCTGAGATTGTATCTCCTTTCGGAGTTCTCTGGGTGTGGAGAATCAGCTCTCTTATTTCTTCTATCCTTGAAATCTTTTTGTTTGTCCCAGCGCTTCTTAGGGCCCTCTTGTGCCTGTTTTGTACCTTCTTTATGGGTGGTACCTTGTAACTCCAATTTCTTTGGTTTGGCTCCCAAACTATCCCGCCCTATACTAGTATAGGTATCGGAAATAATTTTCGGTAGCTGTCTCTCTTGTTCCTGGTGTGGAGTTTCCCGGAGACGCTGGCGAATTGCCAGTGCTACCGCTTCCCCTTTAATATTACTGAGTATCATTGAGGAAACCGCATCAAAGTTACACATTAATTTCATCCCCAAATCCAAGGCTGGTGCAGCCCATAGTGAGCAGTCTATATTTTTCCTGTGGTCCCATATGGGGAAACACAGCTTCCAGCTGATTAGTTTTCTGGGCAATCCAGAACGGTATTTTTTTCTCGTTCTGCGGGTACTTTACCCATGATAGTATGCACTGTTTGTCGATTAATCCTAGTAGCCAATTGATAACCACCAGGTGCTGGCGCTGCTGGACGAGCTGGTGTTGTGTTCAATGTTCGCATTACGAACTGAACTAATCGTCTATATAATGTCATTATTTCATTATATAAATCTCGCAGATCTGCTATTGGCATATTTTGAATGCCTGGGTGAGGTGTGTATGTGGCAAACGTAGGCCATGTTGGTCCGTCATTACTTAAGGGACCTAGCCTCACTCTTTGTAATACATGTGGTAGGGCGCCTTCAAAGCAGTTCTGGTGCTCTTGGTATGTGAGCGATAGTTCATGATACTGGTATGCTCGGTACCGTGGAGGTACGTTTGCAATTTCATATGTGTGGAATGTATGTGTTCTTTGGTCTACCTCAGGGAAGGTAACCCAACGGTAAAATGTTTCTGTTTGGTACGCTTCATTAACTTCTATTATAAGAGTAACATCCCCACCCTCATCTGTAAGGCCATGCGTTAATAAATGTTGTGTTAGTGCATGTCTAGCATTTTCAGGAATGTCTATGGAACAGCCATTTTTGTTTAGAAAAACGGAACACCAAAATGGGGAGTATAAGTCCTTTTATAAGTTCGAGCTCGAACAACCTACAGCTTAATCAAGTGTTACCTTTTCAGCTGAGGAGGATTTTCCCGAAGACCACGGACGTCTCCGTATAATGGTACTTAGGGTACCTGTTGTCTGTGAGACAGTGATAGTTGGGGTATCCATAAATTAGTGCCTAAAAACCATCGTTGGTGGCGCCATGTCGTAGTTTGGACTCTTGCTCTAGGCAAGACTGCTGGTTAAAGGATGACAGTACTTTTGTTTGTAGGCGACTATGCCTATCCTACAAAAAGTCGCAACTGTTGTCCCAACCTTACCGGCTCACTAGCAGCACCTCACCAGAAACACAATAGCAAAAGGTGATTTGTGGCAGCCTTTACGAATGGGCTCGAGAATAGGACATCTCAGGGAATGTCGTGGTTAACCGGAGATTACCCCTTTCTCACAGATATATCATGTTTCATACAAACACAGGCAATGACACAGATGCAGTAAAGTTTCAATAGTTTTTATTTAACACAACTGCAATTTGCGATAGGTTGCAAGGGCTGCAATGATTAGGATAATGAATAATGCAAGAAACAGAATTGTGAAGACGAGAGTCATTATTACAAAGACCCCCACCATCTTGCAATGCATAAAAAAGACATACGAGATGTAATATACCCTGATACCTTAATGTGAGATGCCTAACCTCCTACCTAAAGGAGAGCTGGGTTTGCTAAACATAATCTGCCAATGCCATGTCCATGAGAGGAGCCCCCAACTCTTGTTACCTTGGAATGAGGTCTCCATCTCAGACTCCGCAGGGACACGAAGACTGGGTCAGCGTCAAGACGACTGTAGCATCGGTATCATCAATGGTGGCGATGCCCTCTGGTCGGAATCCCTCTGATTATCTGTCTAAAGTGCGATGTATTTATACAGATCTACCAGGACCCCTAACGTAGGTGTGTTCCCAGACAATAGATAACAGACATGCTTGGGACGGCAATTAATATAAACAATCCCTCGAAAGTATAGAAAGGGAAAATCCCTAAGTGTGAACACTTACTGTTTGTTTGTCTTTGTTGCTTGATTTTGACGCCTTAGGGCGTGGCACTGATAATGCAAAGCATAACAAGAGGCCTAACTATAAACAAGGCAGCCATCTTAGAAGAGTTAAATAATTAAATGGGCTAAGACAGAGCAAGCTAAGCATGTTAAAAGTCACTAGGTGACGGGGGCACGAGTCTGCAAGCCAGAGGCTAAGCTAACTCCTGCTGTCCCACTAAAATAAACTAGGATTCACTACAGCGGGCTGGAGGAAGCAATGCTGCAGGCTCAGTGCCGACAGCACAAACAGATGAGGATGATAAACCACAAACTGACAATGGAGTTCAGCACATTGCCAATGCAGTTGGCAGAAAATGTTTCCCACATGGACACAAAAATGGACTAACAGGTGCCATAACCAAGCCCTGCACAGAGATCTTGGAGGACAGCAGCATGTAAAAGGGAAGGGAGAGGAGCTTGTAACTTAATGGGCTTATGATTCTTTTTGGGAAGGACAGCTTTTCTGTCAATGTTTAACACCTGCCATTTAAGGTAGCTTTACTCTAAGCAATCAATCGTTTGTTGTGGCATTTTATTACAGTATTGTGTGTATGAACATGCCTTACCATGCAAAGTAATGTGTGGCTAAATGGTCTCTGCACCTTGTACCCTCCGCTGCTCTACTTGCCTCGGTTGGCTGCTGGGCAAGAGGGCCAGGTTCCTCATCCCCTGATCCACTTCTGGACACCTCAAAGGATAGGCCTCTCCTGCAAGCAATATTTTGGAGTATGGAACAGTTTGCTACAATCTTGCAAGAAGTATCTGGCGCATACTTCAAGACCCCTCACTCTTGTGCAGGCACCCAAATGTCTGCTTGATCACCGACCTGCTATGCCTATGTGGCATGTTATATCTCCTTTCATGTGGGTTGGTGGGAGACAGGTAGCGTGAGAGGATCTAGGGCACAGGGCATATACACTGTCATCTGACAAAGCAAATATCCGTGTGAGACAACATACAATTAGTGATGAGTGGGAAATAACATATATGTTTTATCATTACTTTACAGTACCTAATAGGTAACCTTCATCAAACTCCCCTCTTTCCAGTAAATCCCACTGTGCCTGAACATGTAGGAGTCATGTGTTCTCCCTGGATATTGTGCCACAATATCTGTGATGATATTGTGAGCATTGCAGATCACTTGGATGTTCAGGGAATGGGTGTTCTTGTGGTTCCTGAATTGTTATTTTAGATGGGTTAGGGGGCATATGGGCACATGGGTCCCAGTTATACACCACATGACCTGTGGGAATCTGGCTAGCTGGTACAATTCCAATTTCTCAGTTTGCTTTTTACCATCATTCCTGGACAGGTGTATGCAGAGGAGCCTGGCATCTATGAAAGTGTGAAAACAACATGTGAGTGCACTATGTGACATTCCTCCAGCCTCAACTATCACATTTTGGTAACTGCGACTGGCCAATAGGTGGAGGGAACACAACTCCTGTACATGGGTGAGGATTGAATTGCTGTGTTGTTTATTGCTTTCAAGGTGAGGCTTTAAGAGGGCTATTAGCTCCAAATTACATTGCTACTCAGTCTGTATTGATCGTAGATCTCTTCCCCTGTCTTTGTCTTCTCAAGCATGGTCATCCTGACTCTGAAGATCCTCTCCTGTCTCCACCTCCTCCTCTGCTAAGCAGGCAGTATGCGCATCCTCCTTGCTATCATGTACAAGGCAGCCATTGTGAAGTCCCTGATGTATTCGGGGCTGATTTTGTACTTTGATACCAGTTACTACCTGAAATGTATTGGTGGTAAATTGCATGTGCAAACGGATCATTTTTCAGCTGTTCACAATTTTTACATACCGCTTGCCACTCACAATTATGGACTTAGTAATTGCAACTTGCACATTAAGGTCTCAAATAATGCAGATTCGCAAATCGGTTGCATTGCAATTTTCAATTTGCAAATGGCTGTCGTAAAACGCATACTGCCCTTTTTGCATTTGCAAAACAATTTGCTACTGATCTGCGAGTCGCAAATCTTTCATACATGCAGTCCTTTGTGAGTAGTGATTTGTGACACATACTAAATCACAAATGAAAGATTGCAAAATGTGATTTACATGCCTTCACTTTCTTAAAATTATGATTCTTTATCATTCGTAATATTCGGAGTCCCAATTGTGAATCATTAAGAGTTGCATAAAGCCACTGCCGCAGTGGTAGCCAATGATGATATCACCCACTCAAGGAAACTACCTTAGTTTCTGCTGCAGAACACATAGAAAAGCTCACAGTTACCACAGGAGGAATTCTAGTCACCATGTGTAGCCGTGAGTCATAAAAGGAGGTTGAAAGTAATTGGAACTGCAAAGTAACTAAGAGCTGGATATTCTTGTGGAGCATGACAGACTGTTTGGCAAACCCCCTAATCCTTCATGAATGTCCCAGAAGCTAACAAAAGCACATTTATAGGAGAATACAGCAAGGAATAAATGACAAGGGTGTCACACAAAGGTCTGTGGAAGAAATTAGGAAGCAATGGTGTGGCCTGCATTACTGAACAAAACAAAAGTTGGCAACGAGAAGACAGGAGGCTGTGGCTACAAGAGAGGGGTGAAGTACAGATCCACCACCCATCCCTGTTGAATAATTAATTAACCGCACCTCCAATCATGAAATAATCTCACATGTTTCAATTATAAACACATCAGTCCTTGATTTTGATACACCAGATAAGTTGATGTTTTGCAAATATTGTTAATCTACAATATTATAAAAAAACAATAACAAGTAATCCAATCTCATACAATAAAAATACGGCTACAGATGTGTTAATAGGGACAATATAATGGTACACATTTTTGTAAAGATTGTTTTTGTAAAATGGACTGTTTAATGTTGTGAAGTAATCCATAGGTCTTGCTATAGACCATTGCAATGGGTAATGTAGCCCAGATGTCTTGCATCCAAGTTTTTATTAAACATTTCTTTAGAACTTTCATGCTCCACTGATAGCATGTTTGCATTAAAAAAATGAAATAAAGGTCTCACTTATCTAAAGGTAAAACATACTTTAAATAGCACCCTTTTGTAAAATGTTTCACTCATTGTTTACAAAGATACAATAAAAATAAATAATCAAATAGAACTCTGACTGCTCAACATACTCAGTCAACCCCAATAGAAGCAGAGGAAGTCGATGAATCCTCCTGTCATACAGAATAAAAAACAACAGAAACTGCAACACCAGTTACTACACAGGCACCATCTCTGCAGTGACAGAACCACCAACAAGTACCTCTCAATCTGCAGTTTCAGTCCTCCTACACTGTGCTTGTCATTATTTGAATGTGAAAGAAGGACTCGGAGGGCTACAGTAAGGTCAAAACTTTGGAAAAGCAAGGAATGTCACTAATTCCAGCTCACTTCCATGTATTGGGACAATCAAAACTGAACAATCAAAGAAAGCAGCACAGGGCTACCTCAGAATGAGAAGAAGGTGGTAAAGGAGGTAAATACAGCTGTTAAATCTGGATCGTACAAATTAACAATGGCTATAAATGATATATCCACACAAATGTCTGGTGATTCTGGAGCAGACAACCATCTACAGAGGCACATGAACGATTGCCTCCAAACGTGAACATTCTGTTTACAGATTGGCTAAAGCCCTGAAACTACATGTTGAAGAACTGCAAACATACAGGTAGACCTAGTAGGCCACAGTAGGGATGTAGCAAGAGGCCTTCCTCAAAATACAAATACTGTAGAAGAAATGCGAATGGCTCATAAAGTTATTAGGACTGCAGCATTTCTATGGGAGAGCCTGCATCTTCAGGGTACAGTAGAAGTCAAAATGGAGAAGGTTAACGGAGTGCCACACAGTGTTCCATCAACAATCAGACAACAAAGGCACAAATAAAATGACATATATGTTTGGTTATTTTTGAGGTTTAATCAACAATTATTTTAAATGAAAAAAAATGTTGAAGGTACAAAAACAGAATTCAACTTCACTATTCAAAGAGTACACTTTGTGAAGCTCCAGAAAAGTCTGAATTATGAGCATTTTTACATTAAGAAGTATTCAACTTAGCCTCTATGAAGAGCAGACAGCTGCAACACTCATGACAGAGCTAACAGTAACAAAAGCACACATTACCATGAAAATTATTGTATTAAAAAATTAGAACTTGCATTGTTCATGATGGACTATGAGCAAAGAAAAACATTTTTTGTAGCGCACTAAGGCCCTCATTATGACATCAGCAGTAAATCCCACTTACCACCACGCTGACTGCAACTAACATACCGCCGCCACAGATATCTGTTCACAATATTATGACACACATCCACCAATTCATCACTATTCAGCGACATACACAAATCCGCCACACCAAAGTTCAGTGATAAACTGGCGGTATCAAAACCCACACCGTTACGCCAACAGAACAATGTCCATCACATTATGACCCACAAATCACCATAGCGGACAATCAATGGCGGTAAACCATTGGCGGTACATACCGCCGCACTCAAAATACACACACACAAACAAAACTACACTACATTGGTCAATTCGAATAACACACACCTGACACCTATACACACACCACACCCACACACCCACACCACTATAAGACACACACCCACATTAATCACAACCCCTTACGAATACAAACCATTGGCACCAGACAGACACCACGACTACAGACAAAACCAGAGCCACACACCACCTACACCTATACACCACCTACGCACCCCACATCACACACCGCAACACATCACCCTACACACCCTCACCTACACACCTCACACAAAACCCATGGCACCACAAAGACACCCCAGATTCGCAGAGGAGGAGCTAAGGGTCATGGTGGAGGAAACCATCAGGGTAGAGCCTCAGCTATTTGGAACACAGGTGCAGCAAATATCAATTGCTAAGAAGATGGATCTATGGCAGAGGATCCTGGACAGGGTCAACGCCCTGGGACAGTACCCCAGAACAAGGGATGACATCAGGAGGAGGTGGAACGTCCTACAGGTGAAGATGCGTTTCATAGCAGCAAGACACCAGCTCGCTATCCAGAGGACTGGCGGTGGACCCCCACCTCATCCCCCACAACTAACAACATGGGAGGAGCAAGTCTTGGCAATCATGCATCCTAAGGGCCTGGCCGCGGTAGGAGGAGGACTGGACTCTGGTAAGTCAACTCTATACTACTATCACCTCCCCCCTACCTGCATGCCATCACATATCTCTACCCTCACCCTCACTCCCATCACACCTCACCGTCACATCCCACCCATCCTAAATGGCAAGCCCTGCATGCACCACCAATGCATGGACATCACTCACAGCCCTGCATGGACATCTATCACCAAAGCATGCACACTAGAGAGAATCAGCTAGCCCACCACATACCAACTTAGACAAGTTAAAGCTGCCAGGGCAAATACAAACAAATAGGCCAACCCACTGATGCACAATATGTCACACACAGAAACAATAACCCAGCATTGACATCCCACAGGTATCCCAGCCAATGTCACCGGAGAAGAGGTGCCAGCACTGTCCAGTCCCCCAGCTGAAGAGGCCAACAGTGATGGCAGCAACTCTGGTCACCTGGATCTGGATGACCAACCTGGCCCATCAGGGACCTTTGGACAGTCGGTTACCCAGGCCCAGTCACACATCACCACAGAGCCTTCCCCATCTGGAAAGACGACCACAGCACCCACCCAGCGTACCCATTCCTCTGTCCCCAGGACACGTCAATCAGCAGTGTGTCCATCACTACAGGGACCCCAGGGCACACCTCTTACCGAAGACATACAGGGACCTGGGGTCAGTGGCAGTGGACTCACAGTTCAGGGGACAGAGGCACAGGACAACAGGGAAACTACGAGGAGTGCTGTGTGCCATGGGGAGGACAGGACCAGGGAATCGACTCTCCAGGAGGCACTGTCCGAGATCCTAGGAGCCTACCAACATTCCCAGGATACGCTGGGTCAGATCCTTGAAAACATGCAGGATAATAGACGGCTGCAGGGGGAACAGTACCAGGGAATGAGGGAGGACTTACAGGCCATCAACACCACCCTGGTCTGCATTGCAGGGGTGCTGGCAGACATGGCCAACATTATGAGGGAGGCAGTCTCACAACAGCGGGCCCCTGTCACTAGCCAGACATCTGAACTGCCTTCCACTTTCGCTGCCGCTAGTGGACAGGAGGCCCTGCCAGAGGAACAACAGGCCACCACCACCCCTCCTCCTGCAGAAGGTGAACCACACCGCAAATGTTCCCTGTGATCCAGGCAGAAGCCAGAGACTGTTGCCAAGACCTGCGCCAGGAAATGAGACTCTCCTGATTGTCACCCTTGTGTCACACTCTTTCACCCTGTCCACCATGAACTGCAATTGCTCCCCTTCCTATGTCCTCGTGGACAATGCACCTGTGCTACAAATAGACTGGAACAATATCCTGGACTTTCCTCAATCATCACCCCATCCCAATGCACTTGCGCCTCTTCTTCCTAACACTTCAATAAATATTCTTGAAAAAAATGGAACTGTGGAGTATGTAACATTTTTTAAGTATGTATTCGTTTAACCAGGTTCAAACATTGCAATTCAATGGTACAGTAATGTTCACATAGGAAAGACCTGCAGTTTCCTTTAGTTATTACACCAGGAGCAATAGTGGGGTGACAACCTCTGCAAAATGAATTGCCAAAGGGTACAGTGAGTGGGCATAGAAGTGGGAAATAACAGCATGCCAGTGCCAAAGATAATCTAAATAACGACAATGAAATGTGAAGTAACACTGTCTTACCTGTGTGTCATTGGAAGTATTGTCATATCACTGCTGTTCTGTTGTCCTCACCCTCATCCTCTGCCTCCTCATCCTCACTGTCCACAGGGTCCACTGCTGCCACACGGCCATCTCCTGCCTCCTCCTCCTGTAGAAAAGGCACATGGTGTTTCAAGGCAAGGTTGTGCAACATGCAGCATGCCACGATTATCTGAAAGACCTTTTAGAGTGAGTAACACAGGGATACACTAGTTAGATGGAGGAACCTGAACCTGGCCTTCAGGAGGCCAAAGGTCAGTTTGATTATCCTTCTTGTTCCCCCATGTGCCTCATTGTAACGTTCTTCTGCCCTTGTCCTGGCATTCCTCACAGGGGTCAGTAGCCATAATAGGTTGGGGTAACCTGAGTCACCTGCAAATATCGAGGGACAACATTTAGCCTCACACTATCCTATATGGCCCACACCATACCCATACACCAACATTTAGCGGGTGGGAACCAGGGTCGACTATTAGCTACGCCCGGTGCCTCTGTAGTTGGGGCATTACATTTGGGATGCTGCTATTCCTCAGGATAAAGGCATCATGCACAGACCCAGGATACTTAGCATTGACATGGGAGACGTACTGGTCCACCAAGCACACCATCTGAACATTTATTGAGTGGAAACTCTTATGATTTCAGAACACCTGTTCATTTTGCCTGGGGGGACAAATGCAACATGAGTTCCACCAATCGCCCCAATTATGTTGGGGATATGTCCCATTGCATAGAAGTCAGCCTTCACTGTGGCCAAATCCTCCACTTGGGGGAAAACGATGTAGCTGCACATGTGTTTAATCAGGGCAGACAACACTCTGGTCAGCACTATTGAGAACATTGGCTGTGACATTCTTGCTGCCAAGCCCATTGTCACTTGGAAATAACTAGTTGCCAAGAAATGGAGCAAAGATAGGACTTGCACAAGAGAGGGGATCCCAGTGGGATGACGGCTAGCAGATATCAGGTCAGGCTCCAGTTGGGAACACAGCTCTGTGATTGTGGCCCTGTCAAGTCTATAGGTGAGTATAATGTGCCTGTCCTTCATTGTTGCCAAGTCCACTAAGAGTCTGTACACGGGGGTATGTCTCCATCTCTTACTCATCGGCAGCGGTTGCAGTCTATGGGACAAAAGAGTGAGGAGCCGGTCACAAACTAAACACTGGAGCCACAACAGCTCAATGCATGATGTTAATTTGTAATGGTTAAGTGGGATTTGTCCTGTATGTCCAATTATTAAGTGGGTATATGGTGTGCCATTGCCAAGGACGTGTGGTCCCTGGGGGTCTATGGCAGGTGGAGCACCCACTGTCAGAAACGGTGGGAGGACCTGAGACACTGGGCACGGAAGACGGCGGAGTCCCAGCTGGGGATCGCCTCCAAATGAGGAAGGGGTGCCTGTCGAACCCTGACCCCCCTGATGGCCCCCATACTGGTGGTGGCCTATCCTGAGCTGGATGGGCACTTGAGGGCTTCACAGCAGGCACAAGGGGATGAGTACAGTGCCCATCATTACAACCTATGCATGTTTGGGTGGTATCCCGGTAGGGGATGTGTGTCAGTGGGTGCCCTAGGCCAGGCCTGACATTGCAGAGTAGGTCATGCTACTTAGCTCGTAGGCATCCACAACTGGTCAGGGCTGGGTGGGTCCCAGGTGTGCTGCATTTGGCGGTGCTTGTCCCTCCCCACGCCTTGGTGGCTAGCATTATAACTGGTAGTACAATGTATAGTGCGTAGGGTTGTTCCCTGTGTGTGAGGGTGATGTGTACGCCAATGGTGGTATGGTGCAGCCATTGACCCAGTGTACCCTTTGTCTCTCCACCCCCTTTTTGTTTTGTCACCGTGTCCTTATGTGCATTAGCAGCATCTGGCGGAGGAGCAGAGCCACCGGTGACGGAGGGAGCTGCATCCCACGGGACCCAGGAGGCAGAGTCCATCAACCGTGAGGGCACCAGTGGGATGGAGGGCGAGGGGAGCACCACGGTGGAGACTGGAGGGGACAGTTCGGATACAGAAACCTCCTCTGATGGAAGCTCCCTGGTGGTGGCGGACACCTCTGTGCCCACCCCAGCTACAGGTACATCCTCCACCCACCGTTCCAGCACCACCCTCCCAGCAGCCCCTCAGCAAGTTGCCCGTGTACGCTCACCCAGGAGGGTGGGCATCTCCTTCGCCTCAGGCACCTCAGGGCCTTCCCCAGTGAGCCCTGCTGCCCTGAGTGTGGAGGCTATTGACCTCCCGCGATCCATCTCTGTAGGGCAGTCAACCATTGTGAATGCCACCCAGGGGCTGGCAGCCCAGATGCATCAGACTAATGCATTCCTGGAGGGAATTCACATTGTCTTGGCGGCCCAACAGAGATCAATCCAGGCTCTGGCCTCCTCTCTGATGGCAGCCACTGTCCCTGTTTCCACCCTCCCCCATCCAACTTCCTCTTCCCAATCCCATTCCCCTCTACCCCAACCTATCCCAAGCACACAGGCAGATGAGAATGCACACAAGACAACACACAAGAGTGGCACAGGCAAACACAAGCACCACACATCATCTCACAGGCACTCACACAAACACCATCTAGATGCAGACACACCAACATCCACTATTTCCACTGTCTCCCCCTCCTCCTCCCTCCCAGTCCCGCTACACTCACACCTGCAGACACTACATACTCATCCACTACGAACATCACCACCAAACTTAGCAGAACACACACCTCACTGGCAGACACCTCCACAACAGCCAAGTACATGTCACCTGTGTCCTCCGCCACTGTGTCTGTCGCCCCCCCCTCCCAAGGTACACAAACGCAAGGACTCAGACACCCAACAGCCATCCACCTCACAACTGCATCCAGCCCATGCACCTGCACCCAAACACAGCAGACAGACACCTCCCGCAACCACTCCCTCTTCCTCCACTCCCAAACCTTCTCCCTCCCCACGCCCCAATGTTCCTAAAACATTTTTCCTCTCCACCATTGACCTCTTCCCTACCCTCCACCCCGTCCTCCACGTCTGGCCAGGGTGGCAAAAACCCAGGCTTGCACCTCAGCCAACCAGTCCACGGGCCCAGTAGTCTCCACACCAACTTGTGGTGGGAAAGGATCAGCACCACCACCAGTCGGCAGCCGTCCGAGGTTGCAGGGGATGGGTTGGAGCCTCCCCCCACCAGCAGCAGCAGCTCCACCACCATCAGTGGGCAGTCGTCCGAGGCTGCCGGGGATGAGCTGGAGCCTCCCCCCCCACCAGCAGCATCAGCACCACCACCACTGGGCAGCTGTCTGAGGCTGCAGGGGCTGGGCTAGCGCTTCCCCTCACCACCACCAGCAGCACCACTACAACCACTGAGCAGCCGTCACTGTGAGACTGTCACCTTGCACTCCCCAGGATCAGGAGCACAGGGCACGGTGCCCCATCCAGAACCAGTGGGTATGACACCCCCAACCCCAGCCTCTCCACGACAAAGAGCACAGGGCATGATGCTTCCTCCAGAACCAGTGGGTATGACACCCACCAACCCCAGCCTCCCCAGTATCAAGAGCACAGGGCATGATGCCCCCTCCAGAACCAGTGGGTATGACACCCACAAACCCCAGCCTCCCCAGGATCAAGAGCACAGTGCAGGATGCACCCTCCAGAACCAGTGGGTAAGACACCCACCTGAGAGACTGTGGCCTTGCACTTCCCAAGACCAAGCACAGGGCATGTTGCCCCCTCCAGAGCATGTAGGCAAGTCACCCACCTGAGAGACTGTGGCCTTGCACTCCCCAAGACAGAGCAATGGGCATGTTGGCCCCTCTGGAGCATGTGGGCAAGTCACCCACTTGAGAGACTGTGGCCTTGCACTCCCCAAGATCAAGAAGAGGGCATGTTGCCCCCTCCAGAACCAGTGGTCTTGTTCCATATGCCGGTTGAGGTGCCTCCCTGTTCCCCATCCCCCTGAGGTGCCTGCCTATTTTCCAACTGATGCCCCTGCAGTGTTCTTGCAGTGTTGCTGCAGGTGACAGGTGGGGCTTTGGACTTTGGCCTGTGGCCCTGTGGCCCACACACATTGAGGACTGGGCAGTGTCCCTTGAACTGTACATGTGTATATACCAGTTACATTGCATTTTCAAATTTCTACTGTGTTGATATTATTACACTCACTTTAGCACATTCCTGCTGTCCTAGCATTATTCCTCAGGGGTACGGGTTAACAGCTGTATGTGTGTATGGTGTTGGGGGTGGTGGGTATGTGGTGCGTGTGTGTGTCACTTACTTTTTCCTCTCCCCACCCCTGTGTGCTAGGTGGCTGTACTCACTGTGGTCGTCTTCGCCATCGTTGGTGTTCGTGGAGGAGCAGGACATAGAAAATCATTGGAAATATTTGCAGCTCGGGCTCCATGAGGGAGTGGTTCTTCCCTGTGTCTCCTTCCATTTCTGTGCAGTGTTTCTGTCAGGCTTTTGATGTCGCTTGTACCACCCCGGAAAAGGTGGGGGTTTCCTGTCTCATAATATGGTGGGTGGAACATTGACTTCTGCCTGGCTGTAGGCGCCTACCGCTGTGGTTGCGGTTGTTTCCCCCCTGGCGGTCGGTGTGGTAAAGTGGCTGTCTATGGGAGTTCTCACCGCCATGGTCATAATTTGGTGGCAGTTACCGCCAGCCTGTTGGCAGTATTACCGCCACTTTATCACCGACCCACCAGGGTTGTACTGAGGGCCTAAGTCCTAAATAGCTTAAATGAGGTTATTGACATTTCTGTCCTAAGCGCTATTACAAATCTTTGCACATTGAAGGTATTGTGATAGCAAATTAGTTAACAGAAATAATTCATAACAGAATTCTAGAGAAAGTGCAGATAATAGTATATATTCAAAGTAAGGGACTCTAAACTCACAAGTTTGCCCCTACTGAATAACTAGTTGGCAGTCAGTTTACAGCCTGTCCACATAGGGACCCTCACTCTAGGCAGGGTAAGGGAAATACACAGCTCAGATAACCCCAGCTCCCCCCTGGCAGCTTGGAACAGGCAGTCAGGATTAACTTAGAGTCAATGTGTAAAGTATTTGCACAAACACATACATTAACACAGTGAAAAAAACCACAAAAGGACTCCAGACCAGTTTAGATAATTATCCAATATTTATCTAAATCAAACAAGATGAAAATGGCAAAAAGCCACTATACACAAGAAAATATATTACTTAGAAAACTTAAAAGTGTCTTAATCAATAAAGTCAATGGATACGTTGTTTCAGCACAAAGTCCCTGTGTTGCATCCAAAATAATGCTGCAGAGACGAGGGTGCATAAGAGCAAGCAATGCGTCAATTCCTTACTCGCAAGTGAGGGAGTGCGTCAATTCTTTCCTCACTGGGTAAGCAATGCGTCGATTCTTTCCTACCAGGGAATGGATACATTGATTTTCAGACTAGTAGCCTCGGGTCCGTGTGGTGATGATGATTTTTTTACTCCTAGGGTTGATAAGTGGAAAATCCGGATGCACAGCAATTATGAAGCCATGCTGAGCTGACGATGTGTCAATTTCTGCAGCCGCAAGGTAGATGCTGGGTCGATTTTACAGCCGCAATGTGGGTGCTGTGTTGATTTTACAGCTGCTGTGCAGGTGCTGCGTCGATTTTTCTGCCACTCAGCTCCGGTGTGTGGATTCTTACTCCAGTTTTACCAGCATCTTCTTTCAAGGGCCCAGGGACTGGAGTGGCACCACTTGGCAAGTCAAGGGGTCTCAGCAGGAGAGCCCAGGTGCTGGTAGATGAAGTCTGTTTTGTTCCTGAGACTTCTTAACAGGAAGAAAGCTCAGTCCAAGCCCTTGGAGAAACCTTACAAGAAGGATCCACAGCAAAGTCCAGACCTTGTCCTCTCTAAGGCATAAGCAGCAAATGCAGACCAACCCAGCAAAGCACACAGAGCAAAAGGGTAGTACTCCTCCTCACAGCTTTTCAGCTCTTCTCCTTGGCAGAGGTTCCTCTTGATTCAGAAGTGTTCTAAAGTTGTGGGGTCAGCAGTCCAATACTTATACTCATTTCTGCCTTTGAAGAAGGCAAACTTCAAAGGAAAGTCTTTGTAGTGCACAAGACCCTGTCTCTTCCTTTCTCTGCCCCAGCCACATTCTAGGGGGTTGGAGACTGCATTTGTGTGAGGTCAGGCACAACCCTTTCAAGTGCAGGTGTCATCTCCTCCTTCCCACTCCAGCCCAGGAAAACCCATCAGGATATGCAGGATACACCTCAGCTCATTTTGTGTTACTGTATAGAGTGAATTAACAAACAGCCCAACTGTCAATCTGACCCACATGTGGATTCTGCAGCCAAGCAGAGGCACAGAATGGTTAACTAAGAAAATGTCCACTTTCTAAAAGTGCCATTTTCAAACTCACAATTTAAAAAACAACTTTACCAAAAGATGTATTTTTAAATTGAGAGTTCAGAGACCCCAAACACCACATCTCCATCTGCACCCATTGGGGAAACTGCACTTAAAAGATGTTTAAAGGCAATTTCCATGTTATTCTATGGGAGAGACAGACCTTGCAATAGTGAAAAACAAATTTTCACATTACTAGGGATTTACTAGAAAATCAAATATGCCAAACAGTGATACACGAATCACCAGTACAATTTAGACAGATAGCATATGCACTTTAGTACTGGTTAGCAGTGGTAAAGTGCCCAGAGTTCTAAAGCCAACAAAACAGGTCAGAAAAACTAGGATTAAAGCAGCAAAAGGTTTGGGGATTACCCTGCAAAAAGGCCCAGGTCCAACAAAACCCCACTTATTCAACAACATTTAGCAGTGGCCTGTGGTGCACTGGGTGTTCCCTCACTTTTTGCTCTTCCAGGGCACTTTGATTCTACTAAATCAGCAACAGGTGCATGTGCAGCTCTTTTTTGTGATACAGATTGATTGTCGCAAACTATGTGGCAAAGAGACCCCAAGGGGTTTCCTTCATTTGCATGGTGGTTTGCCCCTATGTAAATGCGGGAAGGCCTTTGCCCTTGAGCCTGTACCATGGTACAGAAGAGGTAGCTATGAGGAGATGCACCAATTGTATGCTACATATGAGAAGGTGCATACTCATTGCACCCTTCAAAGGCAACCCTTGGTAGGAAGCCACCGGGGTCCCATTAACCACCCTCCCCCAGGCATATCATCACAAGAAGGTTTGGTTATTAACCGACTGTACTCAAATGTGGAGGGACCCCATCCCCTTTTTAAAGACCTTCAGTTCCTCTACAATGAAAAATGGACTGCTGGTTATAAATGAATATTCTGCCTTTCAATGCAGGGCTGCCCCATTGCAAAGCCAAGTTAACACCTGCAAAGGGAGGGAGTATTATTTTCCCACTATTTGGGTGCACAGTCCTGATGTGCATCAAGCACACCTAATGAAGTGTATTATGGTAGTGAACGGAATCTGTGGCACTTAGGCCCATATTTATACTTTTTTAGCGCTGCTTTTGCGTCATTTTTTTACACAAAAGCGACGCAAACTTAGAAAATACAATTATATTTTGTACATTTGTGCCACTTTTGCGTCAAAAAATGAGGCAAAGTTGGCACTAAAAAAGCATAAATATGGGCCTTAGTGTTCATTGCTAACATTAGAAGCTAAACTTAAACTTATAACATACCGCACCTACGAAGGAAATGTGCAAGATGCCACTGAATTGTATGTGAAACCCAGCACCAAGGCCATCCCAGTCGACAATACATACCCTATATTACAACCCCAATCAGCTACTTGCCATGCTTTTTTCATTTAAGAAAATCAGTTCCCTTATTTCTGAGTGAAGACAACAATCCCAGGATGGACAATTCAAAGAGCTGGAATACTCAGCTGAGGTGCAAGGCAGGGAGGCTCCTGTCCTGTGAAACCAAAGGAGGGGCAAAGATCTAAACAAGCCTCCTGCCAGGGTGTCTGCTGCCTGAAAGAAATGTACTTGGGCACAACTTTTCAATCTGCAAATGTTAAGGGTGATTGGAAGCCAGCATTGGCTTTAATTGATGCACTTTAACCCTCCAGATGACACAGATTTCTTCTTTGTGAGAATTAATGCAAGGGAGTTATCATTGCTTTTAAATGATAGTTATAAAAAATGCACTACATACAATCTGGGTATTTATTAAAATCTATGTTTTCGAATCACTTTTTGTAGCATCCTATTTTATTATGTACGTAATGTAAGTTTAAAATAATGAATTACATATTCACCGTGATTTCTGTCACAGACTGTCCTCGTAGCACTAAACATACACAAGTCATCATTCTCCACTGCACCAACCAGGTTTCAATTATGTGTCTTTCTAGTTACATACACAGACCTCTGCAGTGCATTAACTAATAGAGGTTTCATGATGTACAATAGTGCATTTACCACTGCTTTACTTCACTTGCATTTATTGTTCACTTAAACTGTGCTTTGTTTTTTATCTATTACTAAAGCTGAATGACCAAAAAAGTTACAGTAGATTTTATTATTCAGCCATCCCCTCGACCCGCTCCCACGCTCACTCACCCCACTTCCATTGGATGCAGCATCACAGTTCCCATACTTTGTTTAATGCACTTCAACCACTGCCACCCAACTACAGAAACAGGGATGGCAACTGCCAAAACTGCAAGTATAATTTTGCATCATTGCTGCGCCATGTTATCTTAAGTCAGACTAAACAAATAATTATTATTCCAGAAGAAGCTACTGACCTTCCTATTTCTACCTTATCATCACTACCCTATTTCAAATGTTAGATGGATTTTTACTCTGCATTAACCAGAAGATTGAGACTCTAGAAGTCCTCTAACCAGTACCCTAACTCTGTATTTGTCCTTTTTGACTTTTGACAGTGGTCCGTGTAAATTGAGCACCTTTAGTTGTTGGGTTAGGGCTCATGGAGGTTCATCCATGTCAGTCAGACAGTCATCAGATTCAATGTCAAATCTTGCAGGATATGTCTAATCAGGACCTACGTGTTTATGGGTGATCTTACTTTCCCTTTTAGGTCATTTGGATTCCATCAGATCTGAACTATCACCTTCGAGATCTGATTG
Source organism: Pleurodeles waltl (assembly GCF_031143425.1). Taxonomy (NCBI): domain Eukaryota; kingdom Metazoa; phylum Chordata; class Amphibia; order Caudata; family Salamandridae; genus Pleurodeles; species Pleurodeles waltl. Next base: position 563,311,953 of record NC_090444.1, read on the forward strand.
CTCTGGACATTCCTTTTCTTCTAATTTGCTAACCTCTCTTATTGTTTCTCATTTTTTGTCACTGTTAAGCTAGTCTTTGTCTTTGGCCACCCTTTCTCTTTTGATGTATGATCTTTGAAGGTGCTTGTACTCTCTGGGTCAGATGGAGCTGATTTACCTTCAGAGATGGAGTTTTCTCTGCCAATGCCACTTTTTGGTTCCTGCAACCCTGACTCAGACAGGCTTGGTTCGGCTCGACACAAATTCTCCCTGTCTATGTGGATGTATATTCTTTACCCTGTGTTTGGTGCCACAGTCATCACTGTAATGACGCTTTGTTGATTTTGTCCTATGGGTGACTGTAAGCGATTATACTAGCCTTCCTCCTCCTCTTTGTATGATTGAAGACTTCAAACTTAGGTGGACTTGAGAAGTTAGTGGGCATTGGCTCCACTTCTTTATCTTCTCATCTTACCTTTTTGGTGTGTGAGGCTTTTATCCAGTTTGGCAGACCAGCACACTTGACAGCAGTGATGGTGACCATGATCCCGTGGTATGGGCCTATCCAATGCTCTTTGAGACATGATTTGTGTCCGTGCGTCTTCACTTGAACCCAATCTCCTTGGTCCAAGTCATGACCTGGAGAATCTCATTCAGCTGGATTAGTGGCATCAACCTGATGAGAGATAGAATGCACCACATCAGCCAATTTCCTGCAGTATTCGAGAACCAGATCATCTGTGTTATTCACAAGAGCAGAGGCTGGAAAGGAATGGATCCTCCCATCAGCACCTCCTTAGAAGACAATCCTATTTGTCTACCGGATGTGTTTCAAATGCTCATCAACACCAGGGGAAATGTTTCTGGCCTTTTAAGAGATTTGGATGCACAGGCTTTGGACAACTTTGCCTTGATAGTTCTATTCTGTCTCTCTATGATGCCTGAAGCTTCTGATCTTTGACTGCAATGGAATCTCCGATCCATCCCTAAAGCTGTGCATAACAACTGTAATACCTCCTATTTGAAGTGACTTCCTTAGTCTGATTCAGATTGAACTAGCATCCCAAAATGCTGGATTAATTCCTGCAATAGTAGAATCTCATTCAGCTGGATTAGTGGCATCAACCTGATGAGAGATAGAATGCACCACATCAGCCAATTTCCTGCAGTATTCGAGAACCAGATCATCTGTGTTATTCACAAGAGCAGAGGCTGGAAAGGAATGGATCCTCCCATCAGCACCTCCTTAGAAGACAATCCTATTTGTCTACCGGATGTGTTTCAAATGCTCATCAACACCAGGGGAAATGTTTCTGGCCTTTTAAGAGATTTGGATGCACAGGCTTTGGACAACTTTGCCTTGATAGTTCTATTCTGTCTCTCTATGATGCCTGAAGCTTCTGATCTTTGACTGCAATGGAATCTCCGATCCATCCCTAAAGCTGTGCATAACAACTGTAATACCTCCTATTTGAAGTGACTTCCTTAGTCTGATTCAGATTGAACTAGCATCCCAAAATGCTGGATTAATTCCTGCAATAGTAGTTTGGAGACTGTCACATCTCCTGGTTGGATATGCCTCCAGCTTATGGAAGAATAAGCACAACATCACAGGGATGTAATTTAGCTGATTACATTGGGGCATCTACATAAAATCAATCTGGAGATGGTTAAAGGGAACATCAGACTTTCCTCTATGGCTCAAGGTCACTACAACCTTTTTGCCCACATTTTGCTTCTGACAGATTACACAACACTGGCACAAATTAACCCCATCTATCAAAAGTGTGGATTATGCCAGAATTGTTAAAAAGTTTACACCTTCCCGTCTCTCTCCATGTGTTGGTTTATGCATGTGTCTTACCATACCAAGAAGCATAGAATCTGGAAATGCCAGCTTTCCATCACAGGACACACAAATGTCACTAGCATCTTTCCCACTTACTATCTTTTCCCAACTGGCCTTTTCAATCTTTGAATGTCTGTACAGTCTTCAACAACACATTGGACACAACTTCTCGCTCAGCACTGCACGGCTCATCCACGTGAAAGGTACTGCACTCAAGAGCACAATATTGGAAGATATCATCAGTATGGTGGTTGCCTTAGGCAGCAAAGTCATTGCCACTCTTATATAAATCACATTTCACCACAGCAATTTCTTTTGGTAATTAAAGGGCTGCCAACAGATTGGGGACGTGCACCCCATCTCTACTGGGTGAGCTGGTAGAAGTCATAAATCCTCTCTGTGACCATAACTGCCCAAAGTCATACACAACCCCCAGTACATACTGACTGATAGTATAAATGGAAACTTGTGAGATGTACAACAAGCTCCACTAAGGGCAATTAATTCTGCTACCTGTGCAAATGCGACCTGGCACACATAAAATACTTCTACGACCCCACTTAGGGTGTACACAGCATTTGCTGCTTTAAAAATGCTTAGTCAATCTCTCCGACATGACCCATCGACAAACAGGGTATGGTCAGATTTAGGAAGAGGGACATCTCTTATGTCAGACCTTGGCTTTGTGTTCAACTCGGTAACATTCACTCATGGTCAAAATCTCCCTATTTGTTTGCCTCTGGAGTTGGTAAGAGAGAAGCAGGGCTACAGGTATTATATCTTGTTATAGAAAGATTCTCAGCAGCCAAAATAGCAGGTTAATAGGTTGTTGTTGAAATGTTGCACACGGGTGCGAGTCATGAGAATTTCAATTGAGTGTTGGACTATCAAAGTGAGTTGATAACTCATCCCTTTTCCTTTAGTTTGCTGAATGCTTAGGCTTACTGTTGCAACTGCCTTGAGGCAACCAGGTAATGCTGTAGCTATGGCATTATGAATAGCTGAAAAATATCCTACAGGGTGCTTAGTCTCCCCATGTGTCTGTGTCAACGCAGACAAAGCACAGTACAAACTCTTTGGTGTAGTCAGGTATTCAAGAGTGGGTGCACTACAGAGTAGTTTCTTGAGCTCCTGGATGGCTTCCATGCTTTTGTCACCTCTTGGGGCTGAGTCATTTACATCATTGTATTAGTATCAGTAGAGGCTTTGCCACAAAGGAAAAGTTTGGGATGCACTTTTAGCAGTAGCCAACCATGCCTAAGAACATTCATACTTCTCTCTGTGGTGTCAGAAAATTCAACTTATAAATTGTTTCAATGCATTCATTTGAGACACACCTACTTCCCATCTCAATCTGATGTCTCAAGTACATGACATCCACCTCCTTCTGACAGTACTGCAGCTTTTTGGGGGAAAACCTGTGCCCATTTTCTGTTAAGTGGTTGAGCAGTGCAATAGTGTCTTACCTACAAGCTTTTCTTGTTATTGATGCAATGAGTAAGTCATTGATGTACTGAATCAGGGTCGAACTACTCAGTAACTACAGAGTTTCTAGGTTCTTTTTGAGTATATGATTGAAATAGGACTGGTTCTCTGTATAGCCTTGAGGAGTGCAACACCACACAGCAGTATTCTCTTTTAAACCACAACATGAAGAGAAACTAAGAAGAATGCCTGGCAAAGGTCAATTTCTGTGAATCATTCAGCTTTTGGGGGCATTTGCAACAGAATCATGGAAGGGTTTGGTACCACAGGACAGCATGGAATAACAATGTGGTTGATTTTTTGTGATCCTGCACTATTCTTCAATTTTATTAGTTTTTTGGAAAGCCATATTTAGAGAGTTACATGAACTCCAATGCCTTCCTTCACAATGGTCTGTTCCATCATATTCGAGATGACAGGAGATATCCCTGCAATGGCTTCTGGAACCAGCTTGTAAAGAAACGTTTCAGTAAATGCTGTGTTAGGTTGAAGGGTTATCTTTAGAGGTTTGGTGCCCTTAACCAACTCATTCTCTCTCCTGGTGAAATACCACATGTCTTCTCTGACTGTCTCTCAAATCGACAAGTAAATCTTCTTTAGTAGTTATTGGCTACAACCTGAATAGAGATTCTGCAGCCTGTAATGTAAATTCTACATCTGCTGCTTCGATCCCTAAACCCACCCCACCTTGCGTACAGTATATGATGGAACAACTGAGTTTTCAGAAGAGATCCTTCCCTAGCAAGTGCACTGGGCTTGAATCCCATATGACAAACTGGTGCTATTCTCTAATGCCTGAGATTTTCACAGGAACTGGGGTAGTGACCTGATTCCTATGCTGTTGATTTGCAATACCAATGACTTGGACGTCCTTCCCAAAAGGGATAGAATTGGACCTTTACTGTTCTAACAATTAAGAAGGACATGGGATGTCCGTTGACCTCTCCATCTACTCATGTGCTACTTAGATCCCCTGCCAGGAATGCACCAAGCACACACTCCTACTCCTCCATCAGGCACCATAATTGGGACTGTTGAAAAACATCATGGGAATCGTGGTAGTGTGGGATGTGAATGGGTTATGGGGAACTTTGTGGCTTGGTTGGAATTGGGGGTTCCCTTCATTCATTTTCATAGATCCAGGAGAATTCTGCAGCATGCCTAATTTAGGGATTTTTGAGGTTTGTAAAGGGGGTCTGGGTACTGGAGGAAGTCCTCCCCGCAAGGAGAGGTTTGGGGCTTGGCCATTGATTATCACTTGTTCAGGATTGTAGCAACATTGCAGCATCCAGTGCCCAATTTTGTTACAAACATGACAAATTATAACCTTTTTTAAAAGACTTATACTGTTTCCTAGCACACTCCTTAACCTTTTCCAATTTCCAGGGCGTTCCCTCCATATGCAATCAAGAATTCCTACATGTTTATTCCTGTAGGGGGTCACAGTCGGGCCCTTGAAGGGTCAATTTAGGTCCTTTCTCACTTCCATTCTGTGCCCACTAGATCTGGAATCTTTATTTCAGCCCCATACATTTAGCTTCTAGCATATGACTGCAATATTGTGCCTACTACAGGGTCTTGTTAATGGCTTTATTCTGGCAGCAACAAATACACTATTTTACTAATTTCAGGTCACAGAATTTGCACAAAAGAGGCGGGTAACCATCCCATGTTATCCTCAAATGTGTTGTTTAGACCACTATGCTCCCTGCATACCTGCATTAACCTTTTAAAGCATGCATGTACAAATTATTTAGTTTCTTGGGGTGTTCAGAGGAGATTGGTCCACTTCTTTTCCTTTTGAGGGACTTTAGTCTTAATGGGGTTAATGACTGAATTGTATTTGCTCTTATCCAAAGACGTAGGTGCATTTGTATTTGCTACCCTAGGGGGTTCTTGTGTCAGCCGTTTCACTGATCTCTCATATTCCACCCATAGATCTTTCGGGACCATCAATTCAAACAACATATCCAAATCCTCCCATAAAACTTTAAATATGGTAGCTATCTAATCTATCTGCATGTACCACTTATCAGGATTCTCCCTCAAACTAGGGAGAGAATTAGTGAAATGGAAGATATCTGCCCAAGACCATAGGACATGAAATATATGTCTCTCCATACTTAAATCAAAGGGTATTTCATCACTAGTTCCCCTGCAACTTCTCCCTTGTTCTCCTTGGTGACTTCCTTTTTTCCATTGCACCTTGACACTCCCCTTCTTGGATTACAACTCCCTAAACTTCCCAGTGTCACTCCAATCCCTGATGTTCTCAATCAATGCCTTCACATGCAATTTTAACCCTCCATGCTTCAACAGTTTCAATGCATTCTCACCATCATCATCCTGACATTGGTTCACAACTTCTCTCATTCTGTCAAATCAACTTCTCATTTGTCTGCCACTTTCTCCATATTTGCATATGTTTCTCGCGCTACCCTCACAGCTTCCTTGCTCTAGTAAAGTAACTAGCTCTCATCATAGTGTTCTAGAAAGGCCATCCCTGCATTAGCATTAACAGTTTCATAAAATTTTGTTTCGATTGGTGAGATTTAGTCTTCGCTGGGTCTGTACCTTATTTTCTGGGTTGATTGGTAGTGTCACAATGGTCGTATGACCTCCCACCACAGGGATTGTCAAAGCATCTCCCTGAGGTGGGCCTGACACTATCATGCTGCACAAATCTATGAGGTCCTGAGGGATGCTCAGAAGGGTCGGACTCTGGTACATGTTAACAGCAGTCGCAATAGGAGAAACATTCGGAGTTACCAATGAGAGTGAATTACCCATTGCTACGGGCATTAAGGTCTGGGCAGGAAGTGAAAAAGCGGTCTCTGATTATTTGTGCGTGTGTTAACTTCCAGAGTATTCACAGTGTTTGTTTTATTTTCAGCTGCTTGTTCTGTAGCACTTAGCATGGTTGCAAGATTATATGGGAGTGGTCTTATTCTAAGGAGCTATGAAGGCATCTTTCTCTTCACTCTCTAATTTTGCCTCATCCTTAGATTTCTTCATCTCACTAGTTTTCTTTTCCTTTTCTGTCTACTCGAACCTAATCAGCGGGTTAGCTCCAGTTGTCTCAATTACTTCCTCCCACCACTTGTTTTGCCTCTCATAGTTATGCAGAACTTCAATACTTTTTTCTTGTTCACAACTTGTTTCCAAAGATTTAAGGCTTCAACCTGTGTGGGTCTAGGCTGAGGTCTCATGTTATATTCAGTTTGTGTTAGATTTTTGATTCTGGGAATGTGGAAAGTCCTGCTCAATGGGAATCATAGTTCCCCATCTTTGGATGTATATTCATGCCATTGACTAAGCCACCTGCACATGTTTAACACTTTCTTTGCTGCCATTTCCCCAGGTGGAGTATCTTTCTCCCCTTTCAAAAAAGGATTTCCCATGATGATTGTGTTTTCAGTCACCCCTTGCCACAATCTCATCACACTGTCTGCACAATTGTGATCAGAATCTGCCTATCAATATCAGTATGTCTCAGTCATATGTCACCCTATCACAGCAAGGTTTCAGAGTCTGCCAGCCAAACCCTACTCAGGACAAAATGGCACAAACACCTGAATACTGCCAAGCTCTCCTGAACTAATTTCTCCACAATTAACGTACTGCCTAATAAGAAACCTTTACAGTACCCTAGAGCATTACTTACTTTCACACACTAGAGGACTCTCAAACTGCAGGAGTTGCTGAACCCAGTGTACTCACACAAGTGCACCAAGGAATGAATTGCCACTTAGCTCAAATAATGCACTAATTCAATGGAAATGTTAGGTCCCTGTTGTGGTGTAGCTAATAGTACCTCACAGTACACCTCACTGTAGCAAACAGTTCAAAAATCGAACAAATGTGAGGTACTTCTCTTCAATTTATGCCGTATGGATCAAATACATCAGAAATTGAAAAATTTCATCAAAAATTCAATATTTGCTATCCATACAAGTCCAAGAATTAGTGCCACATTGTACTTAATTTCAAAATTCATCCACTGCATTCCACCACAATGCACCTACTACAATTCCCAACATGCACTGCCTTAAGGACCACTTCTTCTGATTCACCCACTGCATGCGAGTGAGTCCCTATTAAAATTCATGCCATCCTTTTCTGGGATATCATTACCCTGTCCTCATCAACCAGGATTGGAATGGGGCATGGTCAGTTTGATTATCAGGACTAAGCTGCCTGAACCATGACAATGCAGTAATTGGCCCTATGGCCAAATGGACACATTTAGTAGTGACCGGATACAATTGGAGCCATCCTATGCTACGAAATCTGTCAGTGTGCAAATCTTTTTCACCTTCACTTACCCTGACTGTGTCAATGGTTCCGAACCAGAGCCTTGTAGTCCCTATATAAACTTTGGTGCTTCTTGATTGGACTCATCTCTACTCCATGTAAGACCCAGTAGTGAAATAAGACTGTATCATTCTCAATAAGAATGACTGACATGAGCTGAACTTTTAAGGCGTTGTGTAATAAATTATTTAGACAACATACGTGAAATAAACAATCAATAAGGTCAGCAGCAAGGAATTTAGGGCCAGATGTAGCAAATCGGCAATTTGCGACTTGCAAATTGCGAGTCCCTGTGACTCGCAATTTGCAAGTCGCAAATTGCTATGCAGTACGGTGTCTCAGACACCGACTGTGATTCGCTATGGGGTCGCAATGACCCACCTCATGAATATTCATGAGGTGGGTCTCAAATTGCGGCCCCATAGCGAGTATAGGCACTCGCTAACCTGGAGGCCTGCTGACGTCAGCAGACCTCCATGTTCGTGACCTGCTTTTAAATAAAGCAGTTTTTTTTTTTTTAAGTGTAGCCCGTTTTCCTTACAGGAAAACGAGCTGCACTTAAAAAAAAAACGAAACCTTTTGTTTCGGTATTTTTTCAGGGCAGGGAGTGGTCCCTTGGACCACTTCCTGCCCTGAAAAAATATTTTTGGGTCCAGTCACAAACTGGAAGGGGTCCCATGGGGACCCCTTCCAATTTGCGAGTGGGTTACCATCCACTTGAAGTGGATGGTAACTGCGATGCCATTTGCGACCGCGTACGCGGTCGCAAATGGTATTGCATCCCACTGCGACTCGCAAATAGGAAGGGAACACCCCTTCCTATTTGCGAGTCGGAAATGCATATTGCGAGTCGGTAACGACTTGCAATATGCATTTCTGCATGGCAAACCCACGTTTGCGACTCGCAAACGGCGATTTACGCCGTTTGCGACTCGCAAATGGTTTGCTACATCTGGCCCATAGATCTTACGTAAAAGCAACCTAGCATCTGATTTAGGTCTTAACGGAGGTAAATACTCCATCATAAATGTGACGGATATCCTGCCCACTGTACTACGAGCCCATTATCTCCTATGGGGTTCATAATACAGAAGATGGGACATCTATCACGTTTGTGACAGAGTATTTCCTTTGTCAAGACCTAAATCAAGCCCTTAGTAAATTTCAATAGTAAATCCAGTATGAATTCACATTTTAAGAGTGGGAACCTGAATGTTCTGTCAACAGAAGAAATGCATATCCTTTTATAGGACTTTAGACAAAGGATTTCTCACATTACTATGCAAATACACGGTTCTCAGGATTGCACCAATCAGGAGCAGGCAACAATACACATTTTAACATAAAATAATTCAAGGATTCTCTCATAAAACTATTCGGGTGGTGAGAATTGTAACACTGTATACAGAGAAGTCTAGGACAACTAGGTTGTCCTTGCTTAGGTACATCTTAGTCCCAAAGGCTTGGCAAGCTCACAACTCTTTGTTAGAGTAAAGGCAACAACAACAACAATAATCATGTGTTGTATTGTGAAGCCATTTCAAAATGGTTATGTCAGCTCAAGTTTGGTTATGTTACCTCAAGCTCCATTTCACATATCTTAGAAGTTTAAGAAAAAGTAAATCAATGTTCACATTTCACCCTCTAAACTGAGGGGGTGAAAACATGTAAGTCTACAGTTTTCAGTAATGTTACGCCCTGATTGTGTGAATTGCTGCATAGTAAACTCACTTAAAATAAGTGTAAAGATACTCATGAGCATATCTTACCTTTGTAAATAGCACTAATAGAGTTCATAACAACATATCACATATTAACGACTCAACAAATTACAGTGCCCTGAAAAAATATACTTCACACTATTTAGTAAGAAGCACTGCATGATTACTGATACACTGCATAACTTAATGGATGCAGGAATATGTGTCGCAAACAATAAGGGGCATATTTAAGGAAAGTGGTGCTGCACAAACTGCAACACCACTTTCCCTGTGCCCCTTAGTGCCCCTCTACCAGCACCATGTGTGCGCCGTATTTAAAAATATGGTGCAACATGGTGCAGGGTAGGGGGCAATAGCATTGTTCCATGTGACGCTATCGATGTACTCTGCAGGAGTAGTGCCGAAATGTTAGTGCTACTCCTGCAGAGTACAAAAGGGCCCATTCTATATAATGGAAGCCCCCGTTTAACACCTACTCAGAGCAGGCATTAAAAGTGCCAAAAAAGTGGCGCATGGAAATCTCATAGGCCTCCTTGCGCAATTTCTTCAGCCAGTCCTAGCGGGGTAATGCCCCCTTTGCATACATTATGCCTGGTGCAGCCATAATGTAGCGTAAAGGATTACAAAGTGGCTCACTGCATGCATTACGCCACTTTGTAAATGTGGCGTGAGGATTTTGGCCTCGTTGGGCCACATTAAAGCAAAAACTAATTACGTTTATGTGGCGCAAGTTGGCACTAGGGACTTATAAGTATGCCCCCAAGATGCTACAACCCACAAACACATGGAACTATAACTGGTAGAGTTTACACTCTTAAAATAGAAGACCCTCAATATTATCTGTAATACCAAAGCAGCACAAGAAAGGTTTAAGAAAACAATTCAGTAATCTAAAACTGTGACCTTCAATCTTAAAATTGATAAACTAAAATTGAAAAATACATTTGTTAATACATGTAATTTTCTTCCCACATTCTTTCAACAGCCTTCTGAAGATCCTTCTAAGCGTTGTGGTAAAAATAAATGTCTATTTTTCTGACTCATCCTCTGACACTGATACAAGGTCCAATCTCTAAGAAATTATTCCTTAGCAAGAGAGAAACAATTTGCAAATGGTATCAACAGTAATGGATAATAATGCAAATATGCATGAATGGCTTCAAATAGTCAAATATTTACCCCATGGCACAAACACAAATATACAATCTTTCTAGACACATGCCATAAGAGATTGAAATGAAGGTACTTTCTAAAGGGTTTGTCTGAATTTCTGATGTAAGCCAAGATCTCTTTGAGCAAACTTTTTAATTGTTATTTTAGTGTCTGTCAGAAATCCAGGTCATGTATTACAATGAATCAGTTCACATCAATGTCCCCCAAATGGAAGCTGTGAATATAAATACAATTACCCTACACTAGAGCTAAAGGTTCCATCATGTCACTAAGACAACTGGTATGCAGACACATCAGGAACTCCAAGAGACACTGCAAACAGCTAGAAAGGCAGTGGCAATTCTCTCCAAATCCCTCTGACAGGAACACATACAAAGACACAATCAGATCCTACCACCACAAGCTGATAGAGGCCAAGAAGAAGGCCTTGTCCCAGAGATAACAGAAACAACAACCCTAAAGAGCACTTCACGATCATCAAAGAATTATTGAACCCCTAAGCCACATACAACTCCTTTACCACATCATAAGCCCTCTGCAATCAACTCTCAGACTTCTTCCACAACAAGATCTCCAAAATACATAAGAACTTCAACCCTCCACCTCCTACCATGTCCCTCCTGCCTGCCCCTCAGGTCATCCCTGCAGGAGAACCAAATCTCTCCAACTGTACCCACTAACCACTGAAGAAACCAAAATGTTCGTGGCATCCTCCCACTCAGGTGCCTCCACGGATCCATGCCCACACCATGTCTTCAACCTCTGCAGCAGCACACTAAGCCCAGTACTAAAGTCTATCATCAATCCATCCATCACTACAGCCATATTACTGGTTTCCTGGATACACACAGACGTCACCCGCCCCATCAAGAAACCACCCTCAGAACCAGAAGTCCTCAGTAGCTGTCATCATATCTCTCTGCTTCCCTTCCCCGGAAAAATCATGGACAATTCATCAACAGCCAGCTTTCATGCTACATCAAACACCAGAAACTCCTGAACAACTTACAATTGGGATTTCACTGCAACCAAAGCACCGCAATGGCCCTCATCGCAGCAATGGACATCTGCATTATCATGGACAGAGCACACTCCACAGCCCCAATTCTGCTTGGCCCCTTTGCAACTTTCAACACTGTCTCCTAAAACACACTCATCTCCAGACTCCATGACGTAGAAATCCAAGAACCTGCCCTCCAATAGATGCATTCCTTCCTGTCTGGAAGAACACAACACATCAGGCTTCTGACCTTCACCAGTGAACCCAAAAATGTCACAAGGGTCATCCCTCATCCCCGCCCTTTTCAACATCTACTTCACACCACTGGTGAAGATCACCCACTCCCACAGACTCAGCATCATATCAAATGCCGATGACACACAACTCACCCTGTCCCTCTCAGAAGACAACATCAACCGAAAAAACAACTTCAAACTCAGTTTGGCGAAAGTTGCCACCTGGATGCACACCAACTACCTGAAACTCAGTGCAGAGACAATGGAGGTCCTGATTTTTGCTCCCTACAGTTTCCCCTGAAAACCACGTGGTGGCCCACCTAACTGAGACCCATCCCTACCCCACCAACCGGGCTTAAAAACTGGGCATCATCCTGGGCACTGAACTCTCCATGAGATCCCAAATCAATGCCACCATATTCACCTGCTTCAGCGTCCTCTGCATGCTCAGAATAATCTTAAAATGGCTCCTCTGACCACCAGAAAGACTGACACCCACGCCTTGATCACGAGCCTGATAGACTACAGCAATGCCCTCTATTAAGGAATACCCACCCACCTTCTGGACATGCTCCAAACCATCTAAAACACTCCAGCAAGACTTATACTCAAACTACTCTGCTGCACACAAATTACTCCTCACCTCAGGGAACTACATACAAAAATGTTACCATTTCAAGATACTCATCCTCACCTACAAAGTGCTACATCATAATGGACCCGCCTACCTCAACCACCGTCTGCACTCTCACTAGCCAACCTGCAACCTCCCATCATCTTCACTATCACTTGCATGCATTACCGGCATACACTGAATCAGGGCAGGAGGCTGTTCATTCTCCTACCTAGCAGCAACGACCTGGAACACCCTCCCCCAGGACATCAGAACAGCCACTACGCTTACAACATTTTAAAAAAAAACCTGGCTCTTTCTCTGATGTCCGTAACACACCAAACATACTCAGTGCCTAGAGGCACTCACAGGTGATTTGCTTGAGCTCTCTAAGTACATTACATTACATTACACTAGGGCTCCTGATAGTTATTACTGAGTGAAAACTGTGGCGATTTCCCATGGTTTTTAGGAGTTGCATATCAGGGCAAACTGTTTGGATACAAAATACCACAGAGGCTACAGAGGCCAACTCAGTGCTTACCATTGGTTTGTTTAACTGTCACTCTCATTTTCTTGCTTCTTATTAAATGACTTTCCTTACCGAGCTTGTCCAGCTTGTATTGGTCCCATTCCTGGAGCAGTCTCTTCACAATCTCTTTGATGGGCTGGCTTGTAACTATCCACTGCTTCCTTTGTGGGAGTTTTTTTCTATTTGATAAAGCACTCCATGACACAATGAGAGTGCATATGTTTTCCAGCTCTCTCCCTTGAATGCACCTCCGATGCCCACTCAGCCATCGGTGTTTCTCTCACATATATGCTGCTGTCTCATGCATATCTCCCCCACCTTCCCATGCTCCATGTTGGTAACTCCCTCACTTGCTTCTTCCATGTTGCTCTCACCCTCATTTGTTTCTCACGCACCCCAGTGTTGCTTTCATTTTGTCTCTCTTCAGTGTGTGCTTCTCCCTCTGAACCCCTTACTGCTGTCTCATTTGTGCATTGCTTTCCCTCTCTCCTATCTGTTTCTTTACCCAGTCTTCCATTGTCTAGTTTCCAGTCCTTTTTTAATTTGCTACTTTTTCAGTAAAAAATTATTTACCAATTCTAATGGAATCTGTCATTTTAGATTAGTGAATGATCAAAAAACAACAAAACAAATTGAGCCTGAATCATTCTCTTGGCACACATGCATCATGATGCATTTGCATGCATATGTCATCATGAATGCACAAGTGGAATGATACAGTGCCAGCAGCAGTCATGGCATTGTTCTTTTCATCTTGTTTTGTCAATGCTGCACAGCATCAGGAAAGGGTTTTTGCACTGTGACCAATGCTGTAGAGCACCTCTAAAAGGCATTGGCAAAGCCAAAGTGTCCCAGTGGTGAGAACTATTGGATTTGCAAATGCTAGTTTTAATTTTGTTGAGAATTAGGCTTATTTCAGGAGAAAAAATCTAAGGGAAGAGTCAGTAATAACCTCGCTCACTACCACCTTTGTAATTGCCTATTCTAAAATTGCCTCAGACTAAAGTTATTTTTGGGAAAACCTACTATATCCAAAGGAAGGGTACCATTATGAGTGCTTGTTTCATGCCAAGTCAGGCTAACCAATTGTGAAACATTTTGAACTAAACATGTTCTCAGAAGAGAATTTCCTTGCTTTAGCTAACATTTATACATGATCTTTTTCTCACCTCACATGGATTTGTTTCCTTGCTTGAATCTTTCATTGTCTGAATTATAGCCTCTAGCCTCACTTTACTTTTCGATCTAAATATAATAATACCCAAAATCACTTACCTAGATCTTAACTAAAGTTAGAACTGATAACAAAAAAATGTATACTTCGCTTTTCTGATGTAGCATAATACATTATTGCCAAATTCAAGTAACCACTCATGAGATGTTCCTTTTTTCAAGTAATTTGTATCCCTAGAAAATATTGTATGGAAATATCTTGATTTTCCTCTAAATCTGAGATATTGTGCCAGCTTCTGATGGAAGAAAATGATACTTGGCTGGAAGCTGGAAGATGAATGAAGCAGTCATAGTTCTGCTCCAAGTAAACTATATTGAGTCTCAAACTTTGGATATCCAAGAAAAAATGATATATGTGTACAGCATATATTTCACTCAGCAGTCACTTTAAAATCCTCACACTCAGACAGAGGACACTTTGCCTGCCCTTGATACTTCTCTAAAAAATTAGTCTTTCATTTTACAAATAAGGCCTAGTGTTGAAAGGAACGTTTAGCACAGAAGCTGCAGCAATCAAAACAATGTTCCTAATAAAGGTGTCTGCCAGTTGAGCTGGTTGTAGTGGATTCCTTTAATTAGTAGCCAAGGGCATCAAAAGAGATGGGTTGAGCATTGTGCTAAATTTCATGTTTAGTGTTTCTTTGAAGCACTACCATGTGCTCTTGGGTATTGGAGCATCTTACCGCATAGCACCATGACCCACTCCATGTTTTCACGATTTTCGACATGAACTACTATTGACTATACTTGCTCAACGTGTGGGGAGTACACCCCTTTTTACCACCACTACCTACCATTGAAAGGAACGTTCTAGGAATCTACATCCCCTGCTTCACTGCTCTACAGGGAAAGGCACCTTTTCAACCAGCAATAAGTTAATCACCAAATAAAAATCTCAGTTTTGTCTGGTGCCCAGTTACTACATTTATTGCTAGAAGCTAATGCAACACCCCACGAAATGGACCACAAAATCCGACACAGATGCTCCAGTTGTAGGTCGAGCTCACAGAATTACAAGTTAAAACCAATATCTCCATGAATAGCTTATTTGGAAACTAGATAGTTTCCTCATGGAATGTACCCATGAAACACACCCAACAAATAAGCAGGCTTTGAAAATCAGCGTATTGTTGAATGAGCAGATTAGCAAAATCTTTGTGCAAGAGTGAGAGTGTGTATGAGTATGAATCTGTGTTTGTGTGTCTATGTGTGTGAGAGAGAGATGGTTAGAAAAAGAGAGAAGTTGATAAAGTTTCCCTGCAAATAATTTTTTGTAAAAATGTAGTTCAATAGTGCATCTTGAACCACACATTTCTAAATCAATGGATGCATTTGCCAAAAAGCTGGTGCTGTGTATGACATTGATTGAGTACAATATTTCCATCACAACTATGTCTGTGTGCCGATAATAACTGACCCCGAAAAAAACAAAGAAGAGCAGTTATGATGGCCAGTTTAAAAGGATGATCTGCATTGTAAAGGATGATCTGATAAGGAGTTTATGAGTTAATCTCATGCTCACAGTTTTCAGCACTGGCTTTAACACATTATTCCTCTATCACTAATGAAGCAAAATGCATTGTCCTATTATGAACATTTAGTTCCAGGAGGTAATCTGGACACACTACAAGAAAATGTTTATAGGACAGCCGGAGCTTTACCATTTAACACAATTGAACCAAGACAGAAGTCAAATCTAATATAAATATGATAACAAGGGAATTAGGCCCTCATTACGACCTTGGCGGGAGGCTGAATCCGACCGCCAAGATCGGACCACCAGGTGGCCGCCAATGCAGCCGCACTCCCGCCGCAGCCATCAGGAGATCCCCGCCGGCCCAGCGGGGATCTCGGCTGCAACACAGGAGCCGGCTCCAAATGGAGCCGGCGGTGTTGCGGCCGTGCGACGGGTGCAGTTGCACCCGTTGCTTTTTTTACTGTCTGCATAGCAGACAGTGAAAAGCTGCATAGCACAGCTGCATAGCAGACAGTGAAAAGTTGCATGGGCCCCCAGGGGCCCCGCGACTCCCCGTACCGCCAGCCTTTTCCTGGCGATTCAAACCGCGAGGAAAAGGCTGGCGGTAGGGGGACTCGTAAATCCGCTGGGACCAATGTGGGGGGAAACTGCCAGTCCCGGCGGTGCGACCGCAGCGCTTTGGCCGTGGTCGTAATACTGTGGATTTCACTGCCACGGTTGTAAGGAGGGCCTTAATAACCATCAATAATTCGGTGTAGATCCAAAATAATTAAACACACAAGGAGAAACATCGTGGTAGGAATATTAGTGCCAACAGAAATACTCTGCTTCCAGTGGAAATATTGTAGCTTTGTGCAATATGAAAACATCGCTCACAATAATTCAGTCCTTGTCTTCTCCACAATCTCTTGACCCACCCCATTTGTTTTGAGCCTGGTACCGTTAAAACTGAATTTTGGGCCTATGAAATCACTTACTCTCAAACAAAAAATATCCCAGGTCAGTATCCTTAAAAAGCAATCCCTCAGCAAGAAGAAACTTTTTCCACAGTTGCTATGTTCCGATTTCAATGCTAAAGAAATTATAAATCCCATTAACATGTCACTTGCCCTCAGAAAAAAGTGTCCCCATTGCCCCCTAATCCGCTACCAAATTGAATGTAAGTGCATTTTTATTCAGTTTTTTTTTTTAATGCTGTTATTGGAAAGCAAAAAGCCTGATTTATACTTTTTTAGCACTGCATTTGCCTAATTTTTTGATGCAAAAGTGGCAAAAACATACAAAATTCAATTATATTTTGTAAGTTTGCACTGCTTTTGCGTCAAAAAATTACACAAATGCGGCTCTAAATAAGTATAAATCAGGCCACAAGATTTTAAAAGGTTTCATTAATTTTACTTTACTCATTACCAAAAACTACTCTTTAGATTTGTATTTTTGTAGTTCCTATAAATGTGTTGAGTTTGTAAACATTACATTCTTAACTTTCTATTACTATGGTAGCCCAGAAATATTATGTTGTTCTTGGCTTTGCTTTTATAGTCAAGTCAGCTTGTTTTATGAGCTGGGCTGCCCTACTCATAGAACAAGCATAAATGACTGAGTAAACAAAGCCTGAAGTAGAAAATGTTCTAGCATATGCAACAAGAATTTTAGATTCTGTTAAGTGGAGGTGAGGATAATCCTTTCTCTATCTTTACTGCTCCAAAACAGCAGCCAATCAAAAAACAGTGAACATAAACCACATATCCCATGAGGCTTTGAACCACACTTTAATAATCACCCACCAATATTAATGAGGCGAACCCAACAAATGTGGTTCAAATGAAAGTTTGTTCAGTAAAAGACTCTCTACACAGAGACTTAGTTTTTGGGACTATCCTGACTCTGATTAGTCTATTGGCTCTCCCCAGCTTGCTCCTGTGACACCCGACACTTTGGGGCTGTAATAAATCTACTACATTTCTAGTCAAGGGCTCCCTCCTTTTGAATTTTCAATCTTTACCTTTGCTTCCCCCTGGGGATTTTGACTCAGAGGCTCAGTCCCTCTCACTCCTTCTCACTAACATGTCTGAATATGACCAGTATGAGCATGGCATTGAAGCTTATGGCCCTGACAAAGATAAAGACTATTATTATGACAATGGTTTTGTCGAAGTCATCAATTATTCAGTCCAGCTGACACTGGACAAGGCTCTATCTTTAGCCCTTCAGCCCATTACTAAAAAACTGGAGGACATTTCTGGTCTTTCCTCAGCCCCCTTTGCCACTCCATCCTCTAGAAAATCCCAAACTCCTGAATTGCCTGACAAATCTTCTTGGCCGCATATGATTGCCCTTGGTAGATTATTGCAAGAGGTTTTAGGGGAACATACTTACAGCACTAAGAATCAATCAAAATCTCCACCCTCTTCATCAGATTCCCATACACTTTCGGACTCCTCCTCCTCTTCTCATCATTCCAAACAGTCTAAGAAATCTAAGACACATAAGCATCACTCTCTGTCTCACATCTCTTCTGTCCCTTCCAACCCTTTCAAATTTGAACCCTCTGACAATATCCACCCTATGACAGCAGAGTGGGTCCCTACCCCAGCATTTGTGGACTACATATGCAGCAACATTTGCGCAAGAGTTTTGAGAAAGAAGTTCGAGCCAAAGTCGGGGCAGAATGCCCTCGTCTAGACCTTCCACATAAGACCGCTCAGACACCTTTTATAGACTCAAATATGCTTACCTTTTTAAAAAGTTTGCCAAGGATCTGAAAAATGGGATTGATAGGGCTCTTAGAGCCTGCCAAGACAAGGTTCTGGACATTTTGGATACCCTTGCTAAAATCCTCAAATTGGTGCTGCACACTCAAGAGACAACACCCCCATTGATCCAGAAATACTAACAAAGTGGGCCCAGTGTGCAATCTGTCTGTTAGGCACTGCTAACTGTGCCCTTGCCTCTGAATGAAGGAAGTCAGTTCTGTTAAGAATCGACCTACAACTGATGAAACTAGCCATGACTGAACCTGGTCCTTGGCTGAAAGACAGTTGTTTGGGGATCATTTTGTTAAAGATCCTGGCAAATTTGTGAATACCTTCAAATCTCTCGACAAGGCACAATCCTCAATAAAAAACTCTCAAAAAATCCTTTTTGGCAGTTCCGGTCATGGCAGAGGCTTTTGGCAAGATCCAGGTCAAGCAGGCTTCTTCCCTACAAGATCCAGAGGGTTCTGAGGGAGATTGAACAAAGGTGCCATCAGGGGCAACCAAGCTTCCTTTTCTCAGTCTACCGGTAATAGTTCTTCTTCCAAATGTTCCGTTGGGGGACAGATTGCATAATTTTGTGCACAACTGGGCATTGATTTTGACAGACTGTTGGATTCTGCAGATAGCTCAAGGTTGTCATATAGAACTCAGCCAACCTCCTTTTGCATCTCCCCCTTCCTCCTCTCCTTTTTTTCCCGACTACATATGAATTACATAGACTCCGAAATTCAAGATTTCCAGTCAAAACAAGCTATTGCATTAGCTACCCCTCAACCAGAGGGCTTCTGCAGCAATGTGTTTCTGGTCCGGAAAAAGGTGGAGGTCAGAGACTTGTCCTCAATCTCAGGAAATTCAACCTGTGGGTTCTTTACTATCATCTCAAGATGGAGAGTATCCATCTGCTTCAAGACATGCTGCAAGAGCAAGATTGGATGGTACATCTAGATTTGAAAGAAGCTTACCTATTAGTTCCTATTTACCCTCCTCACAGACGTTATCTTCAATTTCAGAGGAGTCAATGGTAATGTGTATCTGTCCCTTCCCTTCGGGCGTTTCTCAGTTCCTTGGGCTTTCACAAAGCTAATGAAGCCAGCGGTAAAACATCTACAAGAGATGGTGGTTCGCATGGTTGTCTACTTGGATGACATGATTCTGGTGGAACAGGACAAAGCCCGTCAGTTGAAGCATCTGTCCTCGGCTGTGTCCCTGCTTCAGAGTTTATTGTAGTTAATTCCTAAAAATCTTTGATTATTCTGTCCCAACAATTAGAATTCTTAGGTTTTCTAATAGATTCTGATGAATCTCAGCTTCTTCTTCCCCACAAGAAAGTGAAGTCCATCCAAAGAGAATTTAAGTCAACTCTGTTCAAACAGACGGTGTCTTTGAGATCCCTAGCATGGATTTTGGGTCTGTTAGCTTCTTCTATTCAAGCAATCTTTCCTGGTCTGTTACACTACAGGGCTCTTAAGAAGCCAAAAATCCAGTATCTCCAGAAATGTCCATCTTACGATACTCAGGTTCACTTATCCCCCGATGCACAGGAAGAGATCCATTGGTGGCTCCTTCATATGGACCCTTAGAATGGCAAGGCCATTTTCTGGGTGACCCCAGATGTCACCATAGAATCAGATGTCAGCTGCTGGGGTTGAGGAGCAAAGTGAGGGAATTTTTCTAAGGGAGGTCAATGATCCTCAGAGGAACTGGGGCTTCACATAAATTGCCTGGAACTTCGGGCAGGGTCCTTCACCCTAAAATCTCTTTCCCCCAAAAAGAGAAATTGTTGCATCCTGCTTCGGGTGAACAATGTATCCGGAGTTGAATACATCAATCTCTTAGGGGGCACAAGATTTCAGATCTTGGCAATTATAACCAGGGAGTTTTGGCACTTCTGCCTCAGTCAGAAGATTACAGTGATAGCAGAGTGTCTGCCCAGTAAGGACAAAAAAGTAGCAGACTGGAATTTAAGGTTCCTTGTTGATTACAGTAACTGGAAACTCCATCTGCATATTTTTTAAAGGATAACATGCTCCCTGAGTCAGTGTCAGATAGATCTCTTTGCTTCTCATCTGAACACTCAACTCAAATGTTTTTCAGTTGGAGACCCGATATGATGGTTCTTGCAATGGATGTGTTTCTAGAGGATTGGCCAGCTCATCTGAACTACGCATCTCCTCCCTTTGTCATGATTCCGAGGGTCACTGCTCAAGCCAGGCAACAGCTAGCATACATAATTTTGAATACTCCACTATGGAAAACACAAGCTTGGTTCCTGGTACCTCTGGGGATGTCATTTGATCTTCCAGTGCTACTTCCAGTGTTCTCTCAGTTGCTCTTGGATCCTGTCAGTGCTCCACACCCCTTACTTCTTCAGGGCCATCTGGTTCTCATGGACTGGAAAATATCGGGAGACATGATCAGGTCACTGGCATTTCAGAGGCAGCTGCCTCATTTATACAACAAGCTTGGGCTCCTTCCACCCACAAATGATATTCTTCGGCATGGAAGAGATGAGTGGGTTTGTGCCTTCAACGGAATGAGAATACCTTGGGATCAGAGTTAAAAGATGTGCTCAACTTTCTTTCTGAACGTGCTGAACCTGGATTATTTTACAGGTCTGTAAATCATTTCAGACAGGTGCTGTCTGCTGGTCATGAACTCATCTATGGAAAACAGGTTGGTATGCATCCTCTGGTGTGAAAATTACTTAAAGGCATTCGGGGTGCCTAATCCACCGAAACCTAGATACTCTTGGCTATAGGATGGTAATAATGTGTTGGCATTATTCGAATCCTGATCCGACAACCCTGATTTGTCTATTAAACAGATCTTTCCCAAACTGACGAGGCTTCTTTGCTTAGTTTCCTGTAGAAGGATGTCAGAGCACCTGATTTAGCAGGTAGGTTATTCTCCCCAGACGGAGTTTCCTTTATTATTTCAAAAAGGACTAAGACTATGTCTTGATCTGTTGATTATCCAGCTTTACCTCATAATGCTAGATTATGTGCGATTAAATGTTTGAAAGTGTACAACGGGTGTGCTTTGTCTTGCAGGACTGATCCCTTGAGTCTTTTTTGATTACCAATTCAAAAGCCTTTCAAGCTGGTGTCTGCTGCAACGTTAGCCAGGTGGGTTTGTTGGATCATTTCAAAACCGGGCGCTGATGTGTCAATTTATGGCACACATTCTGCTATGGGACGTTTATACTTGATTCAAGATTAGAAGACATTTTACGAGCAGCTGAGTGGTTATCTGATTCTATGTTTAAAATGTTTTGCTATAAGCTTATTGTGCATGCTTCTTCTATTGTTGTTGGTCAGCTATGAACCAGCATAACAGGAGCCTCCAGTCCTGGCATAGAATAGAAAATGTTCTACCATATGCAATAAGAATTTTAGATTCTCGCATGTGAGGACTATCCCACTTTTGGACCTGAACACTGCTTTGAATGGATTTGTGCTATTGAAATGCATATAATGTTGATGATTATTGATTATGACCCAGCCCTTTGAAAGTGCAGAATATGGGTTCTGATTTCATGTACTTGTTTTCTTCCCAGGAGTGGGTCAGAAACAAGAATGAGATGTTCCAAAGTGCCCTTATTTTTGGATGCCGGTATTCCTTCTGACAGTTGGAGATTACTACCTCATGGACCATTTGATAATTTGTTTTCGGTTATTGTTGTTCCAGTTGATTTTGAACTTTTTCACAGCAAAGAAAGAGGCAGGCAAGATGGTGTTTCACTGTGTTGTTGGGTTTGCCTCATTACTATTGGTGGGTGATTATGGAGGTGTGGTTCAAAGTGTCATGGGATATGTCATTTATGCTTACTGTTTTTTGATTGGCTACTGTTTGGGAGTAGTAAACATAGAGAAAATATAATCAGAGCCTCCGGTCCTGACATAGAATCAAAATGACAAAAAACAATGCTGCAAAGGCACATTTTGTGCACTTTTGGATGTGGGCTTTGTTTTTACAGCCATTGTGGCTTGTACTTTCAACAAGGCAGCCCTGCTCATTGGTGAAAACTGTGAAAGTGCTTACAAAAATATGGGAAATGTGCTCATGATTACAATGGAAAGGTGAGGGGGAGTGTAGTAGAGAGGTAGTTAACAAGAATAACATATTCTATAACTATTCTTTGGTCTTTTAACCTACAGGCACCTGAATTTAAAATATAATGCAAACACTTTAAATGAAAAAATAAGAGCAAGTGAAACTAATCTGTGGAAATGCATGTTTTTGGAAGAAAAGCTGAGTTAGTTAATACCATCACTGCAGAGCTCACATGTCTATGTGCATAACTACAGGGTCACTAAGATGCATTGGGGTCAGTGCACTATTGAAAAGTGATGTTCATATATGATGCTACAAGGTCCTTTCCTGTGACAGAAAGCAGTATGAATATGCAAGTCATTAGTTTAAAAATGTATTTCACACAGTATTACGTAGTCTAGACAATTTATAAAATGTAAAGTAGACACACAGTTTAACATAGACTGCTGCAAATTGTGCAAAAACATTTTTTAAGGAAAGCATTTTGTAATAATCTTTTGAATGCTGTGTTTTTCTTTTCTTCCTTGAGAATCCCCACCCTACCCTGCCCCCTTGGTGATCCTGCGGCATTGATGCAGCCCTCAGGCACACTCCAAACTGTACACTTTGGCCCCCGAGAAAATGTTTGTGAGTACCCATGGCATAGTGCAATATATTGCAACATACCATATTATAATGCACCCTGCAAAATATATTGATGTCCCCAGATCAAAAAGTTTCACAAAATAGTCAAGAATGGAGATCATTGGCCTGTTCTCCATTTCCTGGGGAGTGAGCCGATCAAGGGATTCTGAAGCTCAATCATCCACTGAAAGATATACTCTACACCCACACTGATTGCCCAGTGCCCTCAGTAGCAGGCTAGCCTCTCATCACTATACACAGATAAAGACTGGTTTGACTTGATGGGTTTACATGATATGGGAATGCTAGAGTTGCAGCTGAAGTTCACATACTTTAAAATACTCCACAAATTGTATTAGACTCCCTCACATGTACTGCAAATAAGGACTTTGTAGCAATGGTTGCTGGTGGAGATTTGATCAAATAGAGAGTCATTTATGTCATATCCTTTGGGTTTGCCCACTACTCTTACCATACTGGTTAGAGCTATGAGACACATTGAAAATACATTGGACCTCATGTAGATTTCAGCAGACAGGTTACTCTGTCACAACAGTGATGGATATCCCGTCCACTGATATAGGAATTCCATAGGAAATGATGGGATTTATATTTTGGCGGATGGAATATCCATCACTGTTGTGACGGAGTACCCCATCTTCCAAAATCTAAATCAGGCCAATAGTCTCATACCCTTCAATCCATCTATAAAGCTGCCAATCTACATTGTCTATCCAAAAGTGGGGATTCACCACCTTTGTGCTGTCAATGGATGGCCACCTCACTTTTTGTTGCCAAAATTTGTACATTATGTTACCGGCAAAGTACAACCACTCCCAAAATATAAAGAATGTCTGTCAGAATTAGAATGACTAGCTTTCTAGGACAGATTAATTTACAAAGTACAAGACACCATGCAGCTATTTCAAAAATATGTGTGCCCTTGCTCAAATTGATATATGACCACTGTGCTACCCTACAAACTGCTCCCATAGTAAACAAAGCGGGACACTGCCTACACAAATACTGATACACATTCCCCATTCTTAGATCCCTACCCAGACATATAAGGATGAACCAATGTCTGTATACTTAAGTATACTTATGTGTAAAGTTGAAGATCTCCAAACCTCACCCTACCTGTTTGAAGTATAAGCTATCACACAGTTTACTAGGTCTGTGTTACAGTTCATTGTATCTGCGTTAGTTGTAAGCACCCACCCTACTGGACCAGGTTACTGGTGACATATAGAGATATATGTTTTCTTTCCATATATGACTGAAAACACTGTCCACCACCACAAAATATATGTATTTTAAGTTTAATTTAATGTTCATCAGTGTGGATGCACCATTTGCACCCATGTCGGAACAACCTGAAGAATTTATTTTTTTTAAACTACACTAACAATGCAGTCTAGGGATGGCATTACTTCTTCCAAGTGGCACCCCTTGAAAATGCTTCCCATCATTCTACAAATTTATAGAAATACTAAAAAAGAGCAATGCAACCAAGAATTATGACTAGAACAATCCTTATAACAAGTGAAATAAAAAATATCCAAACTAAACTAATGCACCAAAGGTTAGAAAACAAAGTGCAACTTTTACTAACAACCAAGGTGTGCCCAACCTTGAAACAATACGCATAACACTACTATAAAAATTCACCAGAAAGGAAGTCAAATCAAAACCTGCCCTGAATAAAAAAACTGTACAATTTTATAAATAATTAATTATAAACATTTCTATCTTTTTCAATAAAAATATACATATTGAAGAAACATTTTCAGAACAATAAAAATCACAGTACCGTAGATTTCCCTAGAAATTTATGAAGGAAAGTCTTTATTTTATTACATTTACAGAGGCAAGTATTATGCTTCTCTAATCTTGCTTTTATTCTATAGCAGCACTCAAGAATCACAAATCCCAAGAGGCTTAGCAACATACTAGCCAATGGGATATTAAAACGTAATCAGAGAAACAACCAATAAAGAACCCAGCAACAGTATAACATCCATACTTGACTGCGAACAGCCCTCTTTTCTTGTACAAGAAGTTAGATATAACCAGAAAACTAAGAAAACATAGAAAATATAATGGCAACTGCTAAAGATACATTACAAAGTTCCTGGCAAAAGTTTATAAACAGGAAGGTTCTGGGAGAGACTGAAGGATCCGAAGGCGATACACCATTAAGCTCCCTTAGATGTTGAGTGGGAGTCATAATTGATTTTTCTGTGTTTACCAATAAACCCAACTGCGAAAGTGGAGAACAAGTGAGATGAGGCTGGGATAGAAGGATTTGCAAGTTTTGACTCATAAGAAGGATGCCTTCCATGTAAGTTATTTGTGTGATGACCAGAGACCTGAGGTGTGATACTACTGGTTTCATTACCTTTGTGAAGCACCAAGGTGCCAAAGAGAAACCGAACGGGAGGGAAGAAAACTGGTACGTTTACCCCTGTCACTGAAATTGAAGGAATTTTTTGTGAGATGGATGTATGGGGATTGTGAGATAAGCATCCTGTAGGTCTAGCAGTGCCATCCAGTCGTATTGGGGTGAAGCATCCCGGAGATGTACAATCATTTCCATTTTGAAGTGACAGTAAATCACAAACTGATTGAAAAGTCTGACATTGATAACTGATCTCATCTTCTTGTTTTTCTTCTGGACTAGAAACAGTGAGCTGAAGAACCCTGAATGATGTGAAACTGTGATATGAGTTGTAAAGTGACTGTCTTTTTATGGATATTAGATTGGACAGGTCTAGAGAGAATTTTGGAGGAAAAGGAAGCACATTTTAGTGCGGAACTGCATCGAACTCAGTGAGATAACACTGTATTGTATTTAAAACCCAAGGATCTGCGGTTATAGTTTGCCATTTTGTAAGAAACAACTGAAGTTGACTCCCTACAGGAGGAAGGCCAAAGGGAAGACTCACCTTGTTGGATATTGGATTTCAAATTCCCTTGTCCACAATCCCGGAATCCTCTACCTCTTTGGAGATAGAATTGGGGCTTGTAGTCTTGATAGCCGTAACTTGAATTAAAGGATCCTCTGATTCCCTGCTGATGAGAGGAAAGGCCGACAAAGCAGCTCGTGCCTCTACCAACCCATGCAAAAACATGCTGGGAGAATACTTTCTTCAGGGATTGTTGTACTTTGTCAACTGATGAAAAGGTAGTTACATATCTACTAAGGTCCTTTATGAAGGAGTCATCAAAGAGAAGGCCATCAGCTTTGATGCCTGGGTTAAGAGTCCCCAAATTTGCTAATTCAGGATTCAACTTTTAAAAAAGTCCTTTCCTGTGTTTATGAGGAATTGCTGCTTTGGCATTACCAAGCAAGCAAAATGCTCTCTGTATCTACAGCACAAGATCTAAAGGATCAATGTCAATGTTGTCCAACCTGGCTGCCTCAGCCATGTAAAAAATGCGAGCTTAAGGGCCCACCAGATCCAGCAACTTGTCCTGGTAAGTTAACCAGGCTTTATCAATTCCTTTGCAGGGATCCTTGCCAAATTTAGAAAAGAAAGTCAGCAGTGATTACTCAACTGATGGAGTGGATGTACTGTTTCAAAACCTGAGAAGGTCTAGGGCATTCTGACCTCAATTTGGCTCTCATTTGTTTATCAAGTGGAGGTTGCTATCTAGAAGAATGAAAGGGCAATATTTATAGGAAGATGACGGAGTGCGACGCAGCACCAAAATTGGCAGCGCCGTGTTCCGACATTTTCACAATGCAGGGATGCACCATTTTAATTGAATGTGGCCCACCCTTGTGTTGCCCCCTGTGCTGATGCTAAATTTAGCTGCCAGTGCCAACATAGGCATCCTTGCACCATCATACAAGGATCTATGCGTTGAGGGGTGTGACTGTTTATGTGCAGGAAGGTGCCTCTTCATGCACATAAACAATCGCTAATGGAGATTTGGCACTTCTGTGTGTGCTGCAGAATGTGCCAAAGCATCATTTTCAATGATTTGTACCCATTCCCCAAAAAAACAGCACGTAATATAACACCATAACATTACACATAATTGCAAAGTAGCAAAACATGAGCAAACACTGTACAAATAAACATTTCCAGCACATGAATAATTTAAAAATAGATTAAAATCAAGCTTAACTTTACCAAAGAAAATGAATGGTGAAGTGCTGACAGGCAGAGCTGACAATGTCCATAGACAATGAAAATAGACTACAAAATAAAGCAAGCAGTAAAGAAAAATCTCAGAACAAACACAATGAAAAATAATCTTACTTTACAAACCAATGGAATAAATATATTTATTATTCACATTCCACATGTAAGCACTATCTGCTGATGAGTCAGCAAACGTCGTTAGTGGACATGAGGTTTCAGGACAGTTCATAAAGTACAAATAATCTGGAGGTACATGAAAGAGCTCAGCCATGAAGAGCTTTGTGAACAATGAGGAGGGCTTTAAAGAAGGTCCTTTCTTTCACAGAGATGCAAAGTAGAAATATGGGGGCTGAGGTAAAATGATCATAGCATTTTAGTCTCAAAACCAAGAGAGCATCCAGGTTATGTACTCATTGGGCTTGGTAAGGGATATGTTCAGGAGGATTACATAGAAGCTTTGACAATGATCCAATAAGTACTGAACAACTGCTGTTACCAAGGTGATTTTCTTGTTGAAATGTAGGAATGGCATGAGGCCTTTCAGTTGTTGTAGTTGAAAAATTCTGCTTTAGAAAAACAAGTTCATTTGTGACAAGAATGAAAGTTGACTATTGACAACCAGATGCATATGTTGAGCTTCATTTACAGGAGTTAGAGAATGGCTCAGATTCCTTGAGAAGGAGAAAAAGGATCAGTTTAGCAAGTTCACCAACACTGAAAGCACAATTTCAGTTTTATCACCAATGAGGCACAGCCAGTTACACTGCATCCAGCGATGAAAGTGTGATAGTGAGAAAGTTTGGCTAGGAACCCAATTCATCATTAATTATACAATGGTGATGGTATTATCTGCAGACATATGGTATCCAATCTTATAGGAAGTCAGGGTGGATGTCACTGGCTCAATATAATGTTTAAATAGAATAGAAAACAATGTGAAGCCCTGAGTACATGTCAATAGACATTGGTTGTTTTAGAAAGCAGTGTGCTCATCTTTGTGAATGTTGTTGTGTAGAAATATATGGAATCATGTGAGTGCAGTTTCTTTATTTCCTGCAGTGGTGGATAGCCTTTAAATGAGCACCTCAGTGATATTACACATTGTGCCTCGGGGTGCAACAGACATCTACACCCTCTTTGTGTGTTTCTGGGGCTCTATGGTATTGGAGAAAGGTTAAAAAGCACCTGTGTGTCCACTTGCATGATACTGATAGCACTGGCACACATGCAGCACCAGCGCTGTCTTGAGAAGGCTGTCCCTCATTTGCATGAAACATTTGTCTTGTCTCCTTGCTCACACACGTTTCCAAATGTGGGTGCAGAGGTGAATAGGCCCTTAGGATGGTCTTTGGCATTGTGACACAAAAGAAATACATTATTTTAGTCAATGTGCTGCCACCAGGGCAGGTATTGGCTTGCACCTGCCCTAAGTCCTGTCCATTCATCTTAATAGTAAGCACTATCCCAATTGGCACCAGGCATACCTTCTGAAAGGTGCGCCATGGTGTAAACTGGCAGTCTGCCATATGTACAGAATGGGCCCTGATGCTCTATAGTGTTAAATGTGGTTAATAAATCTAACTGCATCATGACACTATGGTGGTCTTGGTCCAGGGCCACAAAGAGTTCCTGATTTATAATTAACAGGGTAGTTTCAGTACGTCTTTATTGCCTAAATCCAGAGGGGAAATCATTGAGGAGCAACCACTGGTTTCAAGTTGGTTGAGAACGTTGTCTGAAAATGCCTTTCAGTTACCCTTGCAACAGGGTGAAGCCAGATTTTGGGCTATGACCCACAAGACTCCTGGATCTACCATTGGTTTGACCTGTTAAACTCTAGGCCAGGTGGAATTTTGAAACACCCATTCTTGGAAATGAGGGCACTCTGCCCACTTACCAAAACAATCTGGTTTCATCTTATAATGTTGATGCCTGTAGAATGCCACCAAGCCTCTACGTGAATAACCTGTGCAGCACCCACTCCGGAGGCTGGGCTCAGCCAAAGTCTATAAATAAAAGGGGTTGTGAACCCCTCGACGCCACACAGGTGAACTGTATACTATTGCTCTGTGTATCACTGGCAAATCTGTGGGCAAGGCCTTTGCTCTAGGGGCCTTTGCTCTTTACAGGGGAAATGAGGATTGTGATACCCCTCACCCCCTAACTGTCATGCTTTGTCAGCGACATTCAGCTGCCTACAGCTGCAACCCATGGAGCCTGGGTCCCACCTGCCCCAGCTTCTGAATCATCACTCCTGCACAGCCTCTCAGCATAGAAGAGAGCCCTGCTTGCCATAGACTCACTCGTGGCATGCTGAGCTGCCTACTGTGTTGGAAAACCAGAAAGAGAGCACTCTGCCTCACAGATAGACAGCGCTAGCTGTACCTACTAAGGTGATAAACTACAGAATACTTTATGGAGTGAAAACGAACTTGTACTGCATTTACCATGATGCAATGGGGATGACAGCATGCTGGAGCGTGATGCAGGGTGCTCCCATCTGTTTCCTGTTTAAGAAGTCTTCCTAGAGCCAGTGAGTTGACGAGCTCTGGTTGAAGCATCTGCATGGCAGTAAGTGGTAGAGAACCCTGAGAGGACATTTGGCAGCACTTCCAGCTTCCCCACAGACAAAGCTGCTCTCTGCAGATGAAGGACTAAACCCAGAAACACGTTTCCAGAGATAGACAGCACTAGCTGCACCTACTAAGGTGAACTACAGAATAATTTACGGAGTGAAAACAAACTTGTACTGCATTTACCATGATGCAATGGGGCTGACTTCATGCTGGAGTGTGAGGCTGGGTGCTCCCATCTGTTTCCTGCCTGCGGTGTTGCTTGAGCCAGTGGTTTGGGCTCCTTGGCTGCCGAGACCAGCAGCTGCCCCACTCACATCATCTCAGGCAATTGGAGCGGAGATCTTCCCTGGCCCATCTTCATTTCGTACCACAGAGTGGACACTTCTGGGTACTGCAAGCCTTCTACCTCACAGCTTGCTCTCCCACTGCAACTGCCCACAGCACCATCTGGTGGACCTTCAACACCATGGTGGCCTCTCCTGTCACAATCCAAGAATATCCTTGATCCCTGGATGGACCTGTGACATACAACCATGCAGACAAGCTCATCCACACTGCTTTCTTCATGCTCCTCGCCACAAAAACTGCATAATCAATGAATGGCCCCCGTGCATGCATATAATGGCAGATGATCAACATACGGTGATTGCACCCCTACCTGTCTCACAGCCATAGCTCTCACACTTTTCTCACTGTACTTACGGCTTTCAGCTCCCTGGCTGACTGTGCCACAACAGCACCATGTTGGCACACTTGGACTGCATGGCTCAATAACATTTTCTGAACAACGCGAGAAACTGATGGCGCTGTGAAGGGTCGCTCCTTCTGCATTTTGGAGAGGAAGTAATTTACAAACTTTCTAAGACTCTACCAGGAAAGATGCAGATGATGACTATGATGTAGCAGTGTGAGCTCTAAGCACATGCTTCAACCCGGACCTCAGTCCAGACTTTGAGTGATTCAAGTTGCATCAAGCCTAGCTGTAGCATCTCACAGGTATATGCGTGTTTTGTGATCAACCCAAGGATGAGCGTGTGCAACTCATACAAGACTACAGATGTTCCACTTGAGGCACCTCAACCTCTGGCAACCTGGCATCACACTGGATGCAATCCTGTTACTGGTCCGCTCACATGAACTCTTGAATAGCTGGGCTGAAGAGATGGAACTTACCCTCAACAGAATCCCCAAAGTAGCATGAGCTAGTGACATCAACTCCATGTGGATCAAGAAGTGCGTTGACACAGTCTTTTGATTGTCAGGGCAACCACAGATGATGACAAAGCCTGCACCCGATGTCATCCTGGAGCAAGAAGAGCGGCATAGAGCTGCATGAAGGAGACACCTGCCTGACCAAAGGCAACATGTCCTGTTGGTGCAGGAAAGGTAGCCATTTTGCTCACGTTTGCAGGAGCACAGAGAAAGGGTGGAGATTCCAAGAAAGGGCATAACTGCCAGTATTGATAAAGCACCGCACGATGAATAACAGGACCTCTAATAATGATGGCACAGCCCATAATCGCGTCAAGTTGATATCTGGGGTACATGAATTAATCCATAAGTAAAATTATAATAAGTCCACAGATGTTCTTCTCCAGACCAGCAGCAAAACATCATAGATGTAACATTTCCAAAATTATTTTTTTGGTGAAGGGATCTGAAAGTATCTATTTTTACGTTAAAACAACTTTGATTGATTCAAATTGTGTTATGTCCACAGTAAACCAACTACAGGCGCAGTTGTTAAAGTCCTCTTGAATGGTAAAGAGAAGAGCATGAGTCTAATGTTTAACACATTTCAGTTCACATCAAGGGAAGTGGCAAATGTTTGCTGTTGTGTATGAGAACTTTACTAGCCCTTATGAAGATCTTGAAAAACACTTCATGTCACCATGAAGAATGAAACTTGTTTGCTTACCCAGGAGAGTGCTTCAGTGCTGGATTAGGGCATGATTGAACCCTTTTTGATTATGGACACTATATGGCACCAGGGCAGGGGATTTTGTATGAACTCTTATGAAATAAATGAGGGTGCCATTTTCTCACTTTTTATATAAAAACAGTTCTGTCTTACTAATTGATTGTAAGGGAAATAATGTTAATTTCATTGGGAATATATAATTTTTGAGTTGTAATGTTCATTAAATAAATTCATTGTGTAAAATTTGGACATCAAACTGGAAATCATAAAGGCTCATATAAATTGTTGATATGAGTTTAAATATTTTTTTCACTGTGAATTTTCTTGCAAATTACTTTAATGATTTCTTTCCAAAATAAATCAAACGTTTTTTAAAATTGTTGATTGGGGACATATTAAATAATGTCTGCATGTCTTTTCTGAAATAATCTTGAAATTTATGGTAAATGAGGTTATTCGTATTTTGCATTGATTTGAACTATCCCAGCCGCCACTTTCCTTAAAGGGTCAAGCCCCAGTTTGTGTATTTACCTGTAAGACTAAAGACACAAGACATGGGTCCCAACTGCCTATGCCAGAAGGGCATCCCTGGGATGGATTCCTGATATGCTAAAGTTGAAAGGAAGGCCCTGGCTATCTGATGGGGATGTTGCCAAATCAACCTCTTTCTACGTGGTTGATGATTCTGGGTCATCATAGACCACAAGTCATTCATCCCCCTCTTTGCAAACACATCCTGGAACACGCCACAAGGACTGAGAGATGGGCCGTGCAACTGCAATTGTATGCCTTGGAAGTGACCTACAGGCCTGAGGCACATGACTTGGCTAACTTCTTGTGGCACTTTCCAACAGAAGGAATAGAGGGGAAGGATGAGGAAGAATGAGCAGAAGGATTCATCAGAATGATAGTGCAGAGTGCCTGCCCCTTGATGATGGCCATGGAGGACATCTGGAAGGCAACCAACTCGGATGCCTACCTCCAGAAAGTGATGGAAACCCTCTGTGGCCGAACATGGAGCTGCTTCTTAGATGGAACTGGAGGGTGAAATGCAGAGGACAAAGTCATCCTATCCCAGCCTTGGCAGATCCACCACAAACTCAGCGACACCATGGAAGGACTCCTGTTGAGAGACCACCTCATGTAATCCTTTATAGACTATGGAGCTTGGAAGAGAATTTGGCACATCAGGGTCACCAAGGGAAGACCAAGACCAAAGCTCGGTTGTGGAAGAAAGTTTGGTTTCCAGGGATGAACACGCTTACGGATGACACTGTCCAAAGGTACGTCCCCTGTCAGATCACTACAGGAGGAACAGTATCTGCTCACATAGCTGAAGACAACCGCTGCCATTCCTAGACCCACTTAATTTTTGACTTTGGTAGCTTTCAGGATGGGAGATTCTCCATTGTATTGTAGACAACAACTCCAAATACCCAATGGTTGAAGTGGCAGAGTCTACGACATTCAGAGCGATACAATTAGTACTTGAAAAGACATTCACATTGCGTGGAGTACTAAAGGTGGTCATAACTGCCACTAGCCTCCATTCCAAAGCCATGAGTTCGGGGACTACCTCATGAACCTCGGAGTGAAACACCGGAAGACCACGCCGCTATGGACCCCTGGCAAATTGGGAGGTCTAGTAATTCATGAGGACCCTCAATAGAAATTTTGCAAATTGGAGTCAACCAAGGGGAAGACCATGATGCATGCCTGCAAAAGTTCCTGTTGGTGCACCGGCAGACCTCCCTACAGAACAACAGGGTGTGCCCCAGTGGAACTTCTGATGAAGCGCCCTGTGTGGGACAGCATGCTCGTCAGCTAGCACTGGCAGTTGGCAATGATGGACGAGGAGGCTGTGCAAGGATGGCACAAAGACACCAATGAAAGGGCCAGTCATGACACTGGAGTCCAGGCATCCACTCTCCAATTTGGAGATATAGTGTTTATCAAGGATCGCCACCCAAGCAACAAGTTCAGGATCCCCTTCGATTGAGATCTCTGGTGAAACACCTGGATCCAAAGGACTGTGATCACAGCATGGCACCAAAGAAAAACCCTGACCAGGAATGTATCCTGGTTCAAGAGGGTGAAAGGTGCAAAGAGTGCGGACTTGGCAAGCACACTCCGATTGCACTGGGAGGAGTAGTGGGACCAGCTGGACAAAATGTCACATAGCGTATAAGCGTCTAACAGGAGCAGCCAGGAATGGAACAGTGGCACGTCCAGCACACATTCCGAAACAGGGGGCAGCGAACCGCCTCGAGGTGACGCAGTTAGGAGTCAAGAGGATATTCAAGGGTCGAGGTCGAGGTCGAGGTAGACTCTGTCACGCCAGCTACCATGCACCCTGGAGGGCGGGCTCGGCCAAAAGGTATAAATAAAACGGGTCGTGGAACGCTCGACGCTACGCCCATGGAGGGGATTGCGGAGAGAGAGACCCGCTCTAGTCTCTCCGCGAGCACGTTCGGGAGACGACAGGAAGTGGCGCAAAGGAAGCTGATTGGAGGACAGGTAATTGGGGGTGGGAGTTAGGGTAGTGTTTAAGAAGGGGGAGGGAGGAAGGGTCGGCCGACCGCTGTTAGGGAGGAACGGATTTTGGAGGCCGACCATCTCGTTGGGGAAGCAAGGCGAGTGTGGCGGGTTGCTGCGGGGTAGAGGGAAGAGTCTCCGTGGTCCCGCGGCCGGGGACCGGAGAGCGTAGCCAGATTTAGCTGGGGGGAAGCGCGAGGCTCCGCGGCCTTCACGTTAGTTAGAGACAGGGAGGGCACGTCGTGGTGCGCGAGGCCTCTGTGGGCCCCGCAGGTGTTGCCGTTTACACGCGGCTTCGCCACTCACACTGCACAGTGCCATGGCAACCAGCCATGACGCAGAAGCAGTCAAGGCTGCGCTTCGTGTATTGGGCGAAGCCGGCCGCTCTGACCTTCTTAGGCCTGGGGTTCTTAACCAGGTGTGGGTCGGAATGACACGGCCGACGCGTGCAGCCACAAGCAGATGGAGCCCCCTAGTAGTATGGGGGACCCGGCAGGTGGGGAGATACCGGCAGGACAGGTGGCAGGGGAGGAAGACCCCATTCCGGGGCCCATCGGGGTTTGGGCCCCTTTAGACTTGTCACGCCCCAAAGGAGGGCCCGCTTCCTTCGCAGGGTGGGGGCCCCAGTCAAAAAATGCAGAAAATACGCAGGCAAGGCCAGGGGGCCGGCTAAAGTTAAGGCACCCACAAGACAGACCAGACAAATTAAGCACAAGGCAGGTGGGGTTGTGGGCCCCAGGGCCCTTGGGCCCCAGCAGACAGGCAGGTTGGGACCAAGCAGAGACGTGAGATTTGGAGGCCAGGATCCAGGAGCAGCACAGGGCCGTCGCGGAGACCGAGGCCAGATGGGCTCAATTGTGCAGGAACAGAGAGGAATCAGCGCCACAGGGGACAGTGAGCAAGGGGGCCTCAGAGGTGTTAGACACCAAGGGGCCTCAGCATTCCAGTTCCGGGGCAGGGAGCTGGGTCTGGGTACCACGGTCAGAAGGGGGGGGGGGCCAGGAGGCTGGTGCGGCCGAAGAGCAGGTTGGCGCTGGAAGCCCCGGTGGCACACATGGCCACAAGGGGAGAGACAAGGCGATGCCAAGAGCTGAGGTTGGCAGAAGGAAAGCGACGCCAACGGGGAGCAACACAGCCTCATTACGTTGGTCTGAAGCACTAGAGGGGCAAGCGGCGGCCTTCTCTACACCGCGGGAACGTGGGTACCAAGCGGATGGTTCGCGCCATGGGGGACAAGAACCCCATGCTACAACAACAGGGAAGCCACGGGGGTATGTGTCGAACAGGTGTGAGTGGGAAGGAGATGACGAGTTTGAGCTGGATTATGAGGAAGAAGGGGATTATTGGGAAGAAGGAGAGATCCACGAGGCGGAGGTGAGCGGTGTCACGAAGGGGGGGGGCAAGGGCGCAAGTGCGGCGCAACCTCTTCCTCTGCTCTTGTTTTACAGGACACCGGCTTGGCAGAAGGGCCGTTAGGAGTGCGGCAAGGAACGTCACAAGGACGGTTCGTGAAGAAAACGCCGCAGAATATGGGGGCAGTAGACAGAGGTAAGGGGAGTTGGTGGTCAGTTTGGCCGGATGAGGGAGGAGGCACTAAAGACTCATGTACACACAAGTCGATTGGGGTCGGAGATGGGTCAGTTTCAGAAACATCCGGGCTCGGTTTAGGGCAGGAAGGGGACGTGAGCAAGAGGAAAGAGGCCCTACCCGCAGCAGTTACTGAACAAGGCAGTCAGAAGGCAGGGGATGACACAGGTACAGAAGATAAGGAAGGGGGAAGCCATAAGAAGTGGGTCCCATATATGGGATTGGCCATGCCACTGGGGTCACATGTGGCAGAGAAAACAAAAGCGCAAATTTGGAGACACGAATATGTAGATGTTTTTAAACTGCTACATAGGGATATTCAGGCCAAGGAACGTTCCAAGGAAGAGGAATGGGAGCTGGCACGCAGGCCCAGGGTCCCTATTACAATGGATAATTGGACATCTGCCTTTCTGATATTTGCCAGTATCTATTGTGAGAAATATCTGGACAGGGCCATAGCACTGTTTAAGTACATGGACATCATAAGGAAGGCACAGTTGCATTTTGGGGGTTTTGTATGGTTGAGCTACAATGAGGAGTTCAGGGCCAGGGTGAGTGTAAATCCCGAAAAGCCATGGGGGGATGTGGACTCGGAGCTATGGTTGCAATGGATGGCATCGGCTCAATTTTGGGCCTCCACGCATACAGCGAGTGGTTTGCAGGTGGACTACAAGCCTTTTCAATCTCGTCCCTCCCAGGGAGGGGCGGGCGCAGCCAACAAGGCCCCGATGCCCACCACGGGGGCTTGCTGAAACTTTAATAAAGGGTTTTGCTCTTGACAGCAGTGTAGGTTCAAACATGAATGCTCCAAGTGCGGGGGCCGTCATCTAGTCACTCAATGCTTTTCATTATCCAGTCCAGCAGAACAATGGAGGGCGTCCAGAGGGCGAGGCACACAAGGCGGTACTGCGCCAAAGGGGTCCTACGCCGGTTAGGCTGGAGTTTATATTGCCCTGGCTACATAGCTACCCAGACGCAGATAAGGCTTGTCCGCTGGAGTGGGGTTTTCGGGAAGGTTTCAGAATAGGATACCAGGGTCCTCGGACTAGGAGATGGGCAGAGAATTTACGGTAAGCCAAAGAACAACCCCAGGTGGTTCATGACAAAGTGGCGAAGGAGGTGGCTCTGGGTAGAATAGCAGGGCCGTTTTTCCAATGGCCAAGTGAGAAGTGCCCAAAAAAGCACCGATGAGTTTTGTTTAATACACCACTTGTCATGGCCTGAGGGAACGTCTGTCAATGATTTTATCGCACATGAGGACTCCAAGGTGGTGTATGCCTCGGTGGATGACGCCGTGAGGCTTATTAGGAAGTGTGGGCGCAGGGCAGAAATTGCAAAATGTGATATACAATCGGCTTTCAGGCTATTACCCATTCATCCAGCAGATTTTGACCTCCTGGGTATGCAGCTGGACGGAGCTATTACGTGGACCGGGTTTTACCATTGGGCTGTGCTATTTCATGCTCACTTTTCGAAAGCTTCAGTACCTTCTTGCAGTGGGTTTTTGTTAAAATGAGTGGACACCGGACGGTGACTCACTACCTTGATGATTTCCTATTTGTAGGGACGGCCACATCTGGGGCTCGTGCCTGGGCTTTGACAGACTTTCAGAGGTTAACTCAGCAGGCGGGAGTGCCTTTGGCCCCAGAAAAGACTGAGGGCCCGCTAACAGTCATGACCTTCTTGGGTATCGAATTGGACAAAAACACTTTGGTGGCCAGACTGCCGGCAACTAAAGTCGTGGAGATGCTGGAGTTCCTGGCCATGGTGCGGGGACTTCGCAAGATGGAATTGCGAACGGCACAGAAGTTGTTGGGGTACCTCAATTTCGCATGCAGGGTGGGGAGGGGAGGAAGGACATTTTGTAGGCGTTTGGGTTTATCCATGTCAGGAGTAATACTCCCGCACCACAAGATCAGGATTTCGTTGGACCTGAGGGAGGACATAAAAGTTTGGGAAACGTTCTGAAAGACTTCAATGGGGTGCCTATGTCTTTTGGGGATACTGATACAGTGTGGCAGGTCCAATTTTTTTCTGATGCAGCGGGGGCCTCGGGTTTCAGTCTGTATTGGGACGGGAGATGGTGTGCGGAACCATGGCCCGGCAATGGGTGCAGCAAGGAAGGAGCATTGTTTTTCTTGAGTTTTTTCCACTTTTAGTGGCTCTGGCAGTCTGGGGCCAGAAATTGGCCTACAGGTCAGTGGTTTTCCAGGTGGACAACATGACGGTGGTGGAACTAGTCAACAGGCAGCGGGCGAGGGACCTTAGGGTGTTGCGCTTATTGCGACAGTTTAGGCTTAAATGTTTATCTCTAAATGTTATTTTCAAAGCAGCACACATACCTGGGATTTACAACGAGATTGCGGACTCCCTGTCTCATTCACAGTGGCAGCGATTTCGCGAGTTGGCCCCAGAAGCGGAACGGAGCAAGACCGCGGTCCGGGCAGACATTTGGGAGTGGGGGGCGTGATGATCACGGGGCTGGTGGAGATGTCTTTAGCAGTGTCCACTCGGCGGAGTTACAGGCTGGCATGGTTGGAGTTTCAATCTTTTGAGTTGGTTGTGGGAAATTTTTGGGCTTGAGGGTCACAGGCTCTGGAGACACGTGCATTGCGTTTTGTGCTGTATTTGATCGAGGAGGGTTTGTCTCCCGCAACTATTGGGGGAAAACTAGCTGGGGTGTCGTTTTATGGGAAATTGTTTTTTGGTACTGACCCAGCGCGCAATGACCTGTTAGGGCGAATGTTGAAGGGCTGGGGCAGAGTTAGGTCCAGTGCAAGCAAACCAGCGAGAGAACCCATCACATTTGACATACTGCTTGAGTTATTACATGTATTGCCAGTATGCTGCTCGGATGAGTACAAAGTGGGTTTATTTCGGCTGTGCATGATCTGGATGTTTTTCGGTGCTTTTAGAGTGTCTGAATTGTTGGGGTGGGGAGAGAGATAGGGGTGAAGACAAAGGAGGTGTGCATACATGGGGAACGGTTGGTCATTTGGCTCAGGCGATCGAAGACAGATCAGCTGGGTAGGGGAAAATGGGTATGGCTAGAAAGGGGAGGGGATGAATTGGCGTTCCCGGTGAGGGAATGGACGGCGTTCAAGCAAAGGCGGCGCAGGACGGGTGAATACGCTGTATTTCTCCGCGAAACAGGGGCGAAGCTTACTAGTTACCAGCTCTTGCAGGTGTTGAGAATGGCTCTCTGGCGGTTAGGCCGGCGCGCAGTAGATTTTGGAACCCATTCATTTCGGATTGGCGCAGCTACAGCAGCAGCTCACTTGGGTTGGGACTGGGCGAAAATTAGGGCCATAGGTAGGTGGAAATCCAGATGTTGTGAGTGTTATGTGAGACCCTGATACAGCAATTTTTTCAAGCAGGCGCTTTGGATTACCTGAGGGTCTGGAAAAGAGGGGGGTTAACTTTCAGGGCAGTCTTTACAGTGTTTTTTCTTTACAGGTTGCGTGGCTGGGCCACAGAGTGGCAAGATGGTGACATGGCTGGTCGGCCATTCCTTTGTTCACTGGGCAGCGAAGTTCGCAGAGAAGCAAATTTAGGGCAGGGCGTTGGGACTTACTAGCAGACATCATGAAGTTTTTTGGTGGGGGAAGAGTTGCATGAGGTGGGGAAGTTTGCTTCCATTTATCACTGCAAGTCTGCCGGAATGGGGATGTCCTGATTTACTATTGATTCACCTGGGGGAAAATGACCTTGTGAAGCTATCAGGGCTCACAGTCATACAACTGATGCAGAGAGACTTGGAACTGTTGAAACAAAGGTTGCACTGCACATGCTTGGTGTGGACAGAATTTGTGCCCCGGCGTGTGTGGAGAGGGGCAGTCAATCACGGAGCCATAGAGCGGGCTCGGAGGAAATTGAATAGGGCCATGAGGGTATTCTGTTGGGCCCAGGGGATCAAGGTCCTTAAGCACGAGGACATCAAGGAGCATGAGGAGACGCTTTTTAGGGCGGACAGGGTACATCTGTCAAAGTTAGGAAATGTGTATTATTTGACAGAGTTGAGGTTGCTGTTAAGTGAATTATGGGGAGAGAAACTGTAGTTTAGAGAACAAAACTAAGAACAAAAAAACAAAAAAAGTTAAAGAGAAAGGGGACCTGAAGAAGGCGGTTCTCCCTGGGGTGGGGCAGCAAAACGCCAAGTGGGTTTTGCTGGATGGCAGAAGGTGGGGGAGGGTGGAGAGCCAGATGCAGGCTTGTCCACCTTTCCAAGGGGAATTACAAGGAAGTGAAGGAGCAGAGTGAGGGGGTAGGCTCGAAGCAAGTAGGACATGTGAGGAACAGGGGAGTGGCTAGGGGAGGAGAAGCGAAGAGAGGTTTGGAAGAGAGAGAGATGAGCAAAGGAAAATCTGTAAGTTGGGGGTTCAGTTAAGGTTTGGATATACACTTGAAGTTCAATATTGTTTATGTTTAAAGCCTGTCCTAATAAATGACCTTTTGCACTATTGGAAGTGTCACTGTGTGTGTGTGACCCAATGGAGGGGCCCGCGGAGAGAGAGACCCGCTCTAGTCTCTCCACGGGCACGTTCGGGAGACCGCAGGAAGTGGCACAAAGGAAGCTGATTGGAGGACGGGTAAGTGGGGTGGGAGTTAGGGTAGTGTTTAAGAAGGGGGAGGAAGGGAGGGTCGGCCTCTTTCCGCGCCGACCGCTATTAGGGAGGAATGGATTTTGACCACCCTCCCGGCAGTGGAGGAAGAAAGGAAGGGTAGGGAGACAGAGGGGAGAAAGCGGGGATAGATGGGGGGAAAGATAGAGAGGAGACGATGGATGGGAAGGGGGAGTCAGTTAGGGCAGGTGGCATTTGTGAAGGTATGGCAGAAGATGGGGGAGGGTGGAGATCCAGATGCGGGCTTGTCCACCTTTCCAAGGGGGATTACAAGGAAGTGAAGGAGCAGAGTGAGGGGGTAGGCTCGAAGCAAGTAGGACATGTGAGGAACAGGGGAGTGGCTAGGTGAGGAGAAGCGAAGAGAGGTTTGGAAGAGAGAGAGATGAGCAAAGGAAAATCTGCAAGTTGGGGGTTTGGTTAAGGTTTGGATATACACTTGAAGTTCAATGTTGTTTATGTTTAAAGCCTGTCCTAATAAATGGCCTTTTGCACTATTGGAAGTGTCACTGTGTGTGTGTGTCCCTATGAACCTGTATACTGCTGTCCTGTGTATCATTGGCAGATCCGTGTGCAATGCCTTTGTTCTTGGGTTCCTTATCACTTTACATTGCCTCAAAGCATGCCTAATTTTGCAAAGCCCGAAAACTACCCCGATAGAATGCCCTTCCGAAGGCAGGGGCGTAGCTTCCATTGGTGCTGCAGGCAAAGTGGCACTGAGGCCCAGAGGCTTGAGGGGCCCACTGAACCTTGATTGCTGCTGTATTTCATAGTTCAGACAGGGGACAGGAGGCCCTTTCCTTCCTTGCACGAATTCCCATGACGGAGTGTCTGCGCCACTGGCCCTTTCCTTAAAACAAAGGTTTAAGAATGCGAATTGTATACTGATTTTGAAATGTTTGATGCTTGTGCTGTGCTATAAGCAGCTGCTGTGAAGCAACTTCCAGTCCCATGCAAATCTGTAATACAAAGAAAAAATGGTCGAATGCTGTTAAAAAGATTCTATTCCAAATGTGGACTGAAGGCATTTGGGTAACTGCACGAGCAATATTGTCAACTGTCGGTGCACCGTTCCTCTGCTCAAGGGCAAGGCATAGCAATAAATTACGGAAATTTTTTGTTTTGATCAAATTACATTTTTGTGTGTCCACCCTGGCTCCTCACTTTAGGTACCTGTAGCAAGTGTGCAACTGAATGGCACATTCTACCAAAATGCGCAGAGGAATAATAAAGCTTTTCCTCCATTTCCGTTTCTAAGCCATTATTCGAACACGGCGATACATATGGTAAATCGTAAATATTAGAACAGAAGGTGAAGTCGGGGAAGTGCACAGCTCTGGAAGATGATTTTCCTATGGTCAAATGTTCACTGAACTGTCTACTGCTCTGGCTTTCAGGCCTATGCTATTTTCTGAGAGTCTCCTGACACCGTATCTAATTTCCACAATGAATATGCTTTAATTTTCCCCTCTTCATGCATTGTGCCTTTTCCTCATTTAAAGCAGCAACAGCCTCTGGCTGTAAAGGACATCACATTTCTTTGCAAGATTAAGCTTTTTTTTCTCCCACATATGCAAGGAAATGGCATGGGTCAGGGGAGGAAAATATATGCAAAAAACATCACACCCCACTGACCCCGGCCTATTTTACATTACAATTTTGCCATTTCCACGATAGGTTCATTTCGCAGTGGACCATATCAGCTATATTTCATGATTTCTTTGAAAAATCAGCACCCAGAGCCTTGTCTGCATATTTCCTGATGCACCACGTGGGCTAGCTTCATTACTGTCTGGTGGTGCTTGCAGAGTGTTACAGAGACGCACACACTCCATCTTGTTTATGTCTCTTTCCATTACAGCACCTCTTGACGTAATTTAAAATCCCTTTCCCTTGTCTCTCCACTGCATGATTAAACCCAATTAAAAATGGTCCCTTTACATCACACCTCCTTAAATAACAGACTTAATGGCAATGATAATAATAGCAATAATGTGGCTTTGCGCGCTGAGTATTGTGGTTTTACATCCTCGGTTGGCTTTTGGAGTGTTTTACAAACAGGTCGCACATGTTTTTATTGCCTAATTACAAGTTCGTCTTGCCACCGGAAGGAAGAAAGATGATTGCGCTTGTTGTATAACAATTTTACAGGGTGGGCGGAATGAATGAAGGCGATCTGACATTAATTTTGACCTGAACCAAACATAGAATGGAAGCGAAATAGGAAATTTGTGGTAACCTTGTGATGTAGCTCAGCGAGAAAACCGCTAACTGCTGAGAAGTATTTACATGATTCCAGAAAAACGCTGCAGAGCCAAAGGTCTGACCTGAATTTTCATTCCCAGCTGCAGTGAAATAGAAAACAAATATCGTTTTTTTTCGACACACAATGCAAATTGATTAAATAATTTGAGTAACGAATCAGTGCATTTTTGAAATGTTAAATAGGGCCTTATGCGTTGCAACGCAAACTTTCGATATGAGTCAGAATGATAGTCAAGAAGACCAAATAGCACGGACAGATTTGCACTGAAACCATGGCCCAATTTCTTCCAAAGCGTTAGTAAAAAGTGAAGTTGTCAGACAGCCGCGCCAGACCCAAAAATGAGACTAAGTTGGTTTGGAATGCTGCTAGGATTGTTACAGTTCCAGGCAAAATGTACTTTCTCCAGCCAG
Organism: Pleurodeles waltl; assembly: GCF_031143425.1. Taxonomy (NCBI): domain Eukaryota; kingdom Metazoa; phylum Chordata; class Amphibia; order Caudata; family Salamandridae; genus Pleurodeles; species Pleurodeles waltl. The sequence goes on from NC_090444.1 coordinate 563,355,069, forward strand.
AAAGATCGCCATACATTAGAAAGGGCAGTATTCGGCCCTTGTATCAGTTAGGCTGTGGTCCTAACTCAACTTATGAAATTGGCAGCCCTCTTAGGAGTCTTATCTAATGTCATTATTTTCCATGACCTCAGAAGGACTGGCCTACAGGAAAATCTGACAATGTAGGAAGGACTGGTCTGTGGCAGGTCAGTGTGTGGGCCAGTTTTTTTCGTCGTCTGTGGTCCTGTTTTAGTGACTGCCGTTCCTATTTTTTTTGTTGCCTTTTTTCATTACTGTTTCCTGATATAACCACTAAGTTACCTGCACCCAGCAGTGGCATAAAGCAGAATGATGCCCACCCTCCACAATGTGAAGAGGGACCTCGGAGTCTCCCATATGTCACAGATCTTTTTTGGCCAGGGGCCAGTCGGAACCCCCCCCCACCCGCCTCACCAAGAGCTGGGGGTGGTAAAGGCTTCAGGCCCCACCTGCTCCGCAGGGGGCTGAAGGGGCCCATTTTAAGGCCCTGGCAGCAAGCACAAATACAGCCAGTCTCCCATATCTTGAAAAATACTTATACAGCGTTTATTTACAAGTACACACGTGCCCTTATTTGCAAACGTGGACTACTTTTTTTCGTTATCTGATTTGTAAATCAGGGCCACACTTATTTTGGTTCCTGGGCCTATTTTGTTTTCCCAGTGCGACCCTCTTGTTATGCACCTTCCTCCAGCAGCAATGTGAGGCAACCCTCCAGGGACCCCCAAATCTTCAGAAGGTGTACCTTCAGCCCAGGGTCAATGAATATCTGTGAGATATGGGAGACTCGTGGGCCCCACATCACATTCTTCACAGGGGTCCCATATTTTTGCCTTACGCCACACTAATAACAAACTGAATAACTACACCTCAGTACAAAGGGATTGCAATTGTGAGGCTCTGAATGCGGGTGGAGTTGGCTCCGGTTAGTGTATAGTGAGAATTGAAAAAAGAAGTGGGGAAATGTGGCCCACAAACCCTTTTATATTTGTGTAATGAAGACATTTTTATTCATGGCACAAACGCGGTACTTGTATATACAGGAGAGTTGGTGGTACATTTGTTTATATCTTTTTGAATTGCTAAGTGAATATGGCCCTCATTACGAGTAGCCCAATGACTTGATGTCTACAATAACTTTTGCTACAGCACAATCAGAATTATGTGTTTGGCAGTTTTTAAGGCATTCGGTAAATACTGGTTAAAAAATGCGTTCACTAGAAAAATGAAGGGAAGTCAAATCTGCCAACATTTATAGGGGGAAATTGGTCAGTAAAAATTGGCACATGAGGATTTTCCCTTGCTAAGCGCCAAAATATAGGCGATAATTATCACGCACAATAAATTCCAAACAAACCACTGTCAATTTTTGTTGTGTGCAATAATTATCGCACATGAAACTGGACCACCCGTAATAAGGGCTTATATAGATTAGTAAATCACGTGACTGGTGCAAATGTTTATTTTCAGGAAAAACGGATTCATCGAAGTCTGGGCAAATACAGTAGATCGAAATGAAATCACCTTGGCATCAGGGTAGTACACCTCATTGATATATTATTATAGACTCGATTAACCAAAAAAGAGACTGGAGTGCCCTAATAAGCAGGCCACAACACACACACACATATATGAAGTAAATATGACAATTTATTGCATCTGTAGATGTAAAATATTCAAATGTACTTTAGTCAGATACATAGGGGCAGATTTAAAAGAAACTGGTGCATCAGCACTGATGCATCAGTGTTCTTGCGTCGCCGCTGCCCCACCTAATGACACCATGGGTGTGCTGTATTTTTAATACGGCATACCATGGCAGTCGTTAGACAATAGTGTCAACATTTTTTACGCTATTGTGGCACTTTGCTGCACTAGCATAACATTTTTTGATACTAGTGCAGCAAAGTGCAGGGATTATCATTGCTTTCACTGGGTGCATCATTTTAACGCCTGCTATTAGCAGGCTTTAAAAAATGACAGCAAAAATGGTGCAGTGAAATCTTGTACATTTCACTGCGCCATTTTTACAGACCTCCTAATGCCGGAACGCCCCCCTAGCATACATTTTGCCTAATGCAGGCATAATGTGGCACAAGGTGTCTCAAAGTGGCGCAATGCATGCATTGTGCCACTTTGTAAATGTGGCATGGCGAAAATTGCCTCCTTCAGCCACATTAGCATAAAAAAAATTACGCTTGTGTGGGGAAGGAGGCGCTAGGGCCTTGTAATTCTGGCCCTAACTTTCTTAAGTGAAGTCATAGAAGTGCAATAATTTAACTCGAAAGTACGCTGGCAAAGTTATGTACATGCTGAATTGTTACTTATCCAAAAAAAACAGATTTGTAATTAACCCCTTCGCTGCCAGGCCTTTTCCCCTCCTGTGCCAAGCCTTTTTTTGCCTAATTGGGGCAGTTCACACTTAGCCCCTCATAACTTTTTGTCCACAGAAGCTACCCACTCCAAATTTGCATCCTTTTTTTTCCAACATCCTAGGGATTCTAGAGGTACCCAGACATTCTGGGTTCCCCTGAAGAAGACCAAGAAATTAGCCAAAATACAGCCAAAATTTCGTTTTTTAAAAACAAATGGAAAAAAAGGACTGCAGAAGAAGGCTTGTGTTTTTTTTCCTGAAAATGGCATCAATGAAGGGTTTGTGGTGTTAAAATCACCAGCGTCCCAGCTTTCGTGAACAGGCAGACTTGAATCAGAAAACCCAATTTTTCAACACAATTTTGGCATTTTACTGGGACATACCCATTTTTACTATTTTTTGAGCTTTCATCCTCCTTCCAGTTAGTGACAGAAATGGGTGTGAAAACAATGCTGGATCCCAGAAAGCTAAACATTTCTAAAAAGCATACGAAATTCTGAATTCAGCAAGGAGTAATTTGTATATATCATACAAGGGTTTCTTAAAGAAAATAACAGCTGAAATAAAAAAAAATGAAATTGAGGTGAAAAAAAACGCAATTTTTCTCCAAATTTTACTCTGTAACTTTTTCCTGCAATGTTAGATTTTTTAAAGCAATATACCGTTACGTCTGCTCGACTCTTCTGGTTGTGGGGATATATACAGCTTGTAGGTTCATCAAGAACCCTAGTACCCAGAGCCAATAAATGAGCTGCACCTTGCAATGGGTTTTCATTAAATATCGGGTATTCAGCAATTCATTTGCTGAAATATAAAGAGGTAAAATAGGTATCAAGAAAACTTTTGTATTTCTAAAATGGGCACAAGATAAGGTATTGAGAAGGAGTGGTTATTTGCACATCTCTGAATTCCGGGGTGCCCACATTAGCATGTGAATTACAGGGCATTTCTCATATAGAAGTCTTTTTTACACACTGTCTTACATTTGAAAGGAAAAAAATGTAGAGAAAGACAAGGGGCAATAATGCTTGTTTTGCTATTCTGTGTTCCCCCAAGTCTCCCAATACAAATGGTACCTCACTTGTGTGGGTAGGCCTAATGCTCGTGACAGGAAACGCAACATGGACACATCACATTTTAACATTGAAATCTGATGTGTTTTTTGCAAAGTGCCTAGCTGTAGGTTTTGGCCTCCAGCTCAGCCGGCAACTAGGGAAACCTACCAAACCTTTGCATTTTTTTAAACTAGACACCTAGGGGAATCCAAGATGGGGTGACTTGTGGGGCTCTCACCAGGTTCTGTTACCCAGAATCCTTTGCAAACCTCAAAATTTGGCCCAAAAAACACTTTTCCAACACATTTTGGTGACAGAAAGTTCTGGAATCTGAGAAGAGCCACAAATTCCCTTCCACCCAGCGTTCCCCCAAGTCTCCCAATAAAAATGGTACCACAGTTGTGTGGATAGGCCTAGTGCCCGTCAAAGGAAATGCTGCAAAACACTATCTGGACACATCACAATTATCAATCACAAAACTACCTATTTTTGGGGGGAGGGGCACCTGCGTTTTTGGTTCTGGGCTTAACAGCCATCTAGGGAAACCTAAAAACCCAGACACTTCTGAAAACTAGACACCCGTGGGAGTAAAGGGAGGTGTGACTTGCACGGATCCCCCAGTGTTTTCTTACCTAGAATCCTCAGCAAACCTCAAATTTAGCTAAAAAAAAAAAAACATTTTCCCACATTTCTGTATGGGATCACTGCACTGGAACAAATTTCATACCACCCAACGTACCCCTCAATCTCCCTCACTTGTATAGGTGGGCCAAGTGCCTGTGACAGGGAAGAGCCAAAAACATATCGAAATTGAGGGGGAACGAAAGCGGGTTCAAAAGGGCAGTTTGAAAAAAAAACATTTTTAGGCTGACAAGTAGGGCAGAATTGTTATCAGTATATATGAGACAATGCTGGGTGGTAGGAATTTTGTGGATTCCTGCAGATTCGGGATGGTTCCATCAGAAAAATGTGGACAAAATGTGTGATTTCCAGCAAAGTTGGAGGTTTGCAGGGCATTGTGGGTAAGAAAATGGTGCTAGATGCATGTGAAGCACACCACCCTGGACTCACCCAGATGTTTAGTTTTCAGATGTGTCTAGGTCTTGTGGGTTTTTCTACAATGCAGCGTCCCAAAGTCCAAAAAGTGCAGCCCTCACCATTCCAAGTGGGACGATTTTGAGAGCTAGCCAAGCTCTCATGGCCCAAATGTAAAACCAAACCTCAAAATAATCAAACGTCCTCTTGCTTGCCATGGCATAAGATGTTTTAGTGTGCTGGGGGAGAACTGAAAGACTGTTGCCCCCTTCAGTTGGGGTGGGGGCATAACCATGCCCATACTGGTTGGTAGCCACCACCACACTGTTTTTTTTTTTTCATTCCCTGGCATCTAGTAGACTTTCTGCCTCTTCTGGGGTGTGGCTCGGGGGTAATTTCCCCATCTGCCCACTGATGAACAGAACAACTGTGGCCACATTTATTTGGGGGTGGGGGTATGGTTATACCCCCACCCTCTTATTTTGAAAAACAAAATATTCCCTGGTCTCTGGTGGACTTTCTGCCCCCTTTGCGGCAGAAGGGCCTTGCAAAAATAGGCCGATCTTCCCCCAAGGGGGGCAGATATGGCCAACAGTAATGTGCCCCCATGGGAAGTGACCCTTGCCCAAGGGGCTGCCCCCCAAACAAAACACACATATACACAATCCCTGGTTCCTAAGTGGTTTCTGCCCCCCCCCCCGGGGGCAGATCGGTCTAATAGAAATAGGCCGATCTGCCGCCAAGGGGGGCAGAAATGGCCTAAAATAAATTTGCCCCCACAGGGGAGCGACCCGTGCCTAAGGGGTGGCTCCCATTGCATGATATTGGCGCAAAAAAAACCCTGATCGTTAGTGGTTTCTGCCCCCCCTGGGGGCAGATCAGCCTAATAAAAAAGGGGGCAGATATGGCCTAAAATAAATTTGCCCCCCAGGGAAACGACCCTTGTATAGTGGGTCGCCCCCCCTTGCATGAAATTGATGCAAAAAAATAAAAATCCCTGGTGTCTAGTAGTTTCTGGCCCCCTTTGGGGGCAGATTGGCCTAACAAAAATAGGCCGATCTGCCCTCAAGGGGGACAGAAATGTCCTAAAGACAGTTTGCTCCCCAGGGGAGCGACCCTTGCCTAAGGGGTCAATCCCCACATATAAAAAAATAATATAAACAAAAAAAAATCCCTGGTGTCTAGGGTTTTCTGCCCCCCCGGGGCAGATCAGCCAAATTACAATAGGCCTTGGGGGCAGATATGGCCTACAGCAAATTTGCCTCCCCAGGGGAGTGTCCTTTGCGTAAGGGGTCACTCCCTTCACTTGAAACAGACAAAAAAAAATCCCTGGTGTCTAGTGATTTCTTGGGGGCAGATTGGCCTAATAAAAATAAGCCGATCTGCCCCCAAGGGGGGCATAAATGGCCCAAATACAATTTGCAACCCAGGGGAGCGACCCTTGCCTAAGGGGTCGCACCCCATATAAAATAAACAAAAGTAAACATAAAAAAATATATATCCCTGGTGTCCAGGGGCTTCTGCCCTCCTGGGGGAAGATCAGCCTAATTATAATAGGCCGATCTGCCCCCGGGGGGGCAGAAAAGGCCTTAAAATATTTTGCCCCCCTGGGGAGCAGCCCTTGCCCAAGGGGCCGCTACCCTCATTCAATAATTTAAAAAAAAGAAAATTCCCTGGCGTCTAGTGGTTTCTGTCCCCTTTGGGGGCAGATTGCCCTAATCAAAATATGCCGATCTGCCCCCAAGGGGGGCAGAAATTTTCCTAAAAGTAATTTTGCCCCTCAGGGAGCAACCTTTGCCTAAGGGGTCGCTCCCCACATATAAAAAAATTAAGAAATAAAATATATATATATCCCTGGTGTCTATTGGGTTTCTGCCTCCTCAGGGGGCAGATTGGCATAATTATATTATGCCGATCTGCCACCCGGGGGACAGAAATGGCCTAAAATAATTTGGCCCTCTACCTTAAAAGAATTGTGTACCAGGCTATTTAACAGTGAAACATGAAATTCAGTTTGTTCTGTAGTTCATTTTTTGTGTTTGGGTTTATGAGTTTATGGCCAGTTTTTACTGTCAATGATGACAGATGTTAGTAGAATGATCTGACTGCACCCTTGAACAATGTGTATACTTTGTTTCCTCCTTTCGTGTTTTTTCTCTCTCTTGCTCCAGGTCAAATAAGTGCCAGTACCCTAAGATGAGTGCTGGCGTGGCCCAGCTGCAACCACCTGCACACATTAAGCAATAGCTGTATATGAAGAGATTATCAAAAGATATTTAGAAATATAGGGCCAGATGTGTCAAGCGTTTTTGCATTCGCAAACGGTGCGAATGTCTGTTTGTGAATGCAAAAATGCATTTTACAATGTATGAAACGCATTCGCAGTGGGAAAATAAGAAATCGCAAAAATTTTGCGAATGAGAGATGAATGAGCGTGTCGCAAGCAGCGTATCACGAATAGCGATCTGATTTACCGAATCACTTTTAGCGAAACGCTAATTGCGATACAGAATAGCGATTTCCTAAATCGTGCCGCTATTTGCGAGATGCAGATTGTGACATGCAAAAACGGATTCGCAATGCGATGTAGCAAAAAATTGCAATTTGCGATTAGTCACAGAATGACCGTTTGCACATACAATTTACCACGAACTGAAACCAGGTGGTAAGCAGCTGCAACCTATATAAAGAGGCCCAGAATGCCTCAGCTCCTCTTTCACAATGGCTGCACTCTACTTCATGGTGAGGAGAATGAGGATCTTGGCAGGTTTGAGGAGAGAGAAGAGGAGACAGGAAAACATTTTCAGAGTGCGCATAACCCTTTTTGACCAGACTGAGGAGGAAATTTATGATAAATACAGGTTAAGCTCAGCCATGATACTTGACCTGATAGCTGAGCTACAACCCGTGCTGCAGCGCACATCACACAGGACCAATAGCATACCCACACATGTGCAGGTATTATGCTCCCTGCACCTGCTAGCCTCAGGGAGCTATCAAGGGGTCATAGCAGCAGCTGGAGGGGTATCACAGAGTGCCCTTTTTAGATTTTTCAATGCATTTCTCAATGCCATGCTGAGCAGAATGCAACTGTACATCAGATACCCCACAGGCAGTACAACAAACCAAAGTAAATTTTTACCAGATAGCACAGTTCCCACAAGTGCTAGGTGCCATTGATGGGACACATGTAGCAATCTGTCCACCATCGTCCACTGAGCATGTGTATCGCAACCGTAAATCAATCATTCCATGAACATACAGGTGATATTCAATGCCTCCCACATCATTACCAATCTCGTGGCCAGATACCCAGGTAGCACACATGACTCCTACATCTTTCGCCACAGCAGGATACACACAAGACTGCTAGCTGGGGAGTTTGGGGAAGGATATCTACTAGGTAATTTGATAGTTCACAATAATGCATTGATGTAAGCATAACGTCAGACAGCAAATGTACTCATTTTACTCTCTGTGCATTCAGGAGACAGTGCCTACACAGTGCGCACCTATATGCTAACGCCCTACCTGAACCCTGCCACCCCAGCAGAGAGGAGGTACAATGCTGCGCATAGGGCTACCCGCAATGTGGTGGAACGCACTTTTGGGCTGCTGAAGAGCCGTTTCAGGTGCATCCATAGGAGTGGAGGTGCACTACAGTATAGCCCTGAGGCAACATGCAAAATTGTGGCCACATGTGCTCTCCTGCACAACATAGCAACCACCAGGGGCATACCAGTGGAACTCACAGAGCCAGACTCAGATGAGGATGATAATCCCTTACCACCCCTTCTACCAGCAGACAGGACCAGTGCAGCAGAAGGCAGGCAAAGACGTGCTGACATCACGCGCAACCATTTTTGATGTAAGTAATGACAAATCCACTTCAATAATATGTATTTCAGTAGTTAGCCTCTTTATTACCTTGACTTCAGGTAAACAATGTGTCAGTAGGACATAGCTAATCACAATGGGCAGACATGATCCATTAATAGTCTCACACTATTAGCATCATAGCATGACTTTACTACACATGTTGAGGTGGTCCCCTGTAGCCCTCCACATCACTTCTTACGTCCACGCACTCCACTTGAGTGTTCAGTGCCCTCGCGGGCACCTCTAGTAGCAGGTTCACCTGCAGTACTGTGTCTGGCACTGCAACGCCTCAGATCAGTCACAGGGACTGTCAGACTGCTGAGGCTAGAGGACTCCTCACTGTCCCCAACACCCAGTTTGCTTGTTGTGGCACTGTGTGATGTTTGCATGGCATCCACTACGTTGGTAATTTGCATCAGTCCCTGTGCAATGTCCCAACTGCAATTGTCCATCTCCACCTGTGTGGCAACGGCACGCCTTGATATCTGGGCTGATGAACTTGCAAGCCGATTGACTGATCTACAGAAGCTGTCAAACTTAGCCAAATATTGGTGATGGCACCTGCGCTGGCTGATGCGCTCCTGCCGTATCTCAGTGCATAGTTTCCCAGCGGCCTTTGTCAACTCCTTGGTGTTTTCAGCAACACTTTGCTGTCCCTCAATCAGGGTATCCAAGTGCTTATTTTGTAACCCCACATTGCTATTGTGAGACACAAACTGTCTGTGCAGTGACTTCAAATGTTTGCATTGCAGAAAAGTGGCGCTGCATTGGATGCGGCGCCACATTTCTAACATTCGGCCCATAATATTTTGTAAAGTAACATATTTTTTAGGACTTTCAAAACAGAGAGAGGGAGAGAGTGTGCATGTGTGCATTTTTGTCCGTGTGTTGGTGACATTTCTCAGCCTAGTGGAATCCAACAGACACCTTACCATAACTGAATGAAAGCCCCTGCACCCAATTATTGACCACAAAATACAGTTATTAGGGGCTGTAACACCACCTCCCAAATTACACCCTTGCATAAAATTTGCATCTGTTTTAGTTTGTTCATGGAGCAAATTTGTGAAACAAATACCGCTGTTTGTCAGGCAAAGCAAAATATGTGTTAAGGCCTCCTGTCCCCGTGGTCATAACATAGTGAGTCTTCTACCAATCAATCAATCAATCAATCAGTAATTTATAGAGCTTGATGCTGTTAGCCCTGGCGGCATCTGGGTGCTGGGTGCAATGTCTCTGTTGAAGAACCTGGTCCTGAGTCTCTTCCTGAAGGCTGCCTGTGAGGGTGCATTTCAGAGGGGGAAGGGTAGATCTTTCCAGGCTTTGATGGCGATGTAGGAGAATGAGCGACCACTGCTGCAGCTGAGATAGATTCTGAGTGTATGTGCAAGGGCAAGAGAGGAGAAGGAAAAGTGTCTGGGGGGCTGGTGGAAGGGTAGACGGTGGTTGATGTAGTGCACTCCTTGATCGTGCAGGGCTTTGTAGGAGTGTGTGAGAATCTTGAAGTGGCATCTCTTCTGGACGGCAAGCCAGTGGAGGTTTCTGAGGTGGGAGGTGATATAGGTGCGTGTGGTGTCCAGGATGAGTCTGGCTGTGGTGTTCTGTATTGTCTGGAGTTTCTTTAGGAGCTGGGAGGAGAAGCCTGCATAGAGAGCATTGCCGTAGTTGGGGCAGCTGGTGACGAGTGCCTGTGTGACAGTTTTCCTGGTGTTGGCTGGAAACCATTGGAAGATTCTGCAGAGCATGCAGAGGGTGTGGAAGCAGGAGGAGGCAACTACATTGATCTGCTGCTTCATGGCCAATCCACTGTTGAGGATGATGCTAAGATTGCGCGTATGGTCTCTGGGCATGAGAAGAATACGACCATGTGTTAAGATTTTCCTCGTTATCCAAGCTCATTTACTTCAGTGAAATTATCACCTGGAGTTCGACAACACTTTATGTTACTGTAGTCAGATGTGATTCCCAGAAAAGTGGCAGCCCTGCACTAGTCACAAGGATAACATATATTTTGGGATGTTTAATAGTACACATTCTTCAAGACGTCTTTCTCTACACACAACAGTGGAAGAGAAGAGGAGGAACATGAAACCCTTTGACACACTTTTTAGGTACATTGCTCCATTTCAATGTAGTTTCTGCTAGCTTTTACTTTACCTTTTCTCACAAAACAATACTTCCCAGATCCTCCTTGCTAAACACACAGATATAGCATTACACCTGACAGGTAAAGAGGCTGGTTTATAGGCATATGACCACAATTGATTTTTTATTCCGTTCTTTCTAGTCATCACGCACTGAGGGCAATAACCTCATGCCTCAGATTGCTATCTGAACTGAATCTGAAGGGTGCATATGATTGTTTCGTGACCATGAATTCGAGTGGAAAACAATCACAGGTAACACCAATTTCAAATTGGTGCTAACCCATTCGCACACAGGAAAAGGTCCCCACTGGACCCATTCCCCTCCACGGGACCCCTCCCCCTTTATGAATGATAGTAAAAATATTTTTTCATAGCAGGCAGTAGCACCACAAAATACTGCCTACTCTGAAACTTTTTCATTAAAAAAAAAAAATGTATCCCGTTTTTCTTTAGGGAAAACAGGGTGCATTTAAAAAAAAAACTGCTTTATTTAAAAGCAGTCACAGACATGGAGGTCTGCTGTCCCCAGCAGGCAACCATTACTGTGTGTGCTGGCCACTCCCAATGGGGGTCGCAAATTGCGGCCTACCTCATGAATATTAATGAGGTAGGTCATTTGCAACAACACTGGAAATTGTGAACAGTGTACTTAACACTGTTGTACATTTTGTTTTGCTACTTGCAGTTTGGGATTCCCAAACAGATCGCAGATTGCGAGTCACAAAACAAAAGGTTGCACATCTGGCCCCTACTCCTTTACACACATTTGATTGCTTTATTTTCGACTGGAAAATGAATTCATTTGCTCATTTTTTATTTTTTAACTGACATTCAGTTGTTCTTCATTTCTTCCAGAATCAACATTTCCCATATTGAATTGTGCATTTTAGAATTCTCCATTTTGATTTCTCCTGTATATGTTTTCCTCTTTTTCTGATACATCTTGTTATCAACCAGTTAAAGTGACATTTTGTAGGAGCAATAGTGCAACAACATGGGAGATTCGTCACATGTGAAACACAATGAACTATCCCACATGTATTAGCCCCTTTGAAGTGCAAGAGTTTAACATCTAAAGCAACCACAGGTTTCAAATGGAAGAAATATTGAAATGTCCTGTGACCAGATAACTATGTTACTACAATTCTGTTCCTGCAAGACATTTTGGATAAAGGTTCACTAATCGTGGATTCGCTTCTGAGAATAAAGACTCCTTTCAGTAGATTAAGTGCCTTTGTCATCTTGTGCACATTAGCTCCAGTTCCTAAACAGAGTGACATGCAGTCTTCTGCTAAATTGCTCAGCTTGATGACTACCACCCTTGTCTCCTCCCTGCTTTGGCCTGACATGCAACTACCAGTGCCACACCCCCCCTAAAAAGCAAAAAGGCCAGTGAATTATTCCACTGGATTACCCTGGCACTCATCTCATGCCACTCTTCCTATTTTCATCCCCTCTTCCTTGATTTACATTTCCAAGACTTTCTTTTTTCATATACCTTTCTGACAAATAAATCAGATGTCAAATGCAAAATGGGAAAAAAGCATAAAGAAAACTGCTTATATTGTCCCTTAACCCCACGTCCACAGCAAATAAATGACATTTTGTTGAGAGGGAGGAATTGTTTCGGCACTCTTTAAAATAATAAAAAAAGAAATCTTTAAGGTTTCGTATATCTTTCTACTCAGTGTCTCTTAAAATGACAGTTGGAGATACTGTGGTGAACACTTCTTAAATAAGGCACCATTATTATCCTAACAACACCTCCTGGAATTCATAAACGTCTAGCAGGACTTTCAGCTGTTTTGTATGAAGAAGACTGAGCCGGTTAAATTGAGAAGATTATCACATCAACACATAAGTCAGTGACAGGCTGTGTGCTATTACAGCTGATTTTTGTTGACAGTTGGCTCTGGGCAGTGGCGCTTCAAAGGCCTGCTTTCAGAGGAAAATTAAACCAAATTCCATGCAAAGTGTACCCCTCCAGTTTTGAAACTGCAAATCCAAAATTAACATTTCATACATAAGAGGCAGCATGCCACAGTTCGCCATTGAAAGGTCGGCACGGCTGTCACATTTGGGTGCTTCACACATGACACTAATGCAACTGATTCCTTTTTAAGAGAGCTACCTTGTCTTGGTCAGTTTTTTTCTTTCTTGGTAATCTACATGCAGTTTTTTCCACGGAGTTATAAAGAATGCTTGTTTTCAGTTTTTACCCGAAATCAACTTTTAAAGAGTTTTAGAGAAATGCGTTGGTTTTGGTGTGGCAAATACAAATGAACTGAAAGTATGCGTGGCAAAAGTACAGTCCAAATTAAAAGCGTTTATTCTTTTTCTAAGTTTGCGTTGTTTTAAAGGAATCTAGGGCCAAATGTAGCAAAGGGTTTTTCCCATTCTGTGTCAATGGGAAAATGTGTTCGTACATATGGCCCCTATATCTTAATACAGTTAGTGTAGCAGAGTCGCAAAAACCTCGAATGAAAGTACACAATCATATTTCATTCTTTTGGTGGTAATTAGGACACATTTTCTAGTGTCTCCCTTTAACCCAAATTCTCTAGGAGTTATCCCTAAAACCTACTTGAAATTATCCCACTCTGATTTATCAGACTGCTGAAGGGGATGATGTACGCTAGACCTAGTCACATAAAGTAGAAATACAAGAAAAGCTGCTGGTACAATGCAATCACCAAATAACACTCAATGGCTCTTCTGAAGAAGCTGAGAACACAGCCACTGTGAGAAAAGACCAGCACAAGCCATATGAGGAAGCAGATGTGGGTTAAAGGAGACATAGGAAGAAAGAAGTTGGCAAAATAGAGAAAGCACTCATCAAAATGGCCACGATAAATGTGGTCAACATGGATAGTCTTTGGCCGTGGAATAGATATTTGCATGATGGGAACGATCGAAAAAAACTGCAGTAGCTGAAGAAGCTACATTGACGTTTTTATTCACTAAATTTTACTAAAATACATTTATGTTCATAATTTGATTTTATATAAATTAGCAAACAAACAGTCGGACTGTGTAGGTATGATTCAGCTGCAGTTTACACTGAAATGCCATTTTTTAATTTGCCTCTGATTTTGAACAGATCTGCACCACATTTAGCAATTGTTTAGCATAATCAACTATGGTCCTGTATGCTAATTTTTGTGCAGTTCCGTGAAAGGGAAAGAAAATTAATGAGGGATAAAAAGATTAATTTTCCCATTTTAGCTCCTGTAGCAACTTTTGCTCACAAATATAGAAAAATCGTCTTTACCAAATTACGCTAATGAAAGAAGGTATGAAAGTGGAACTTCACTCAGAAAGCATGCTTTTGTATGTGAGGTGTAAATCCGTTTGGTGTCTTTTGAAAAATTAATTTTAAAAATGGTGTTGTTCGGGCTTGAAAGTATTAACAGTTTTGTATATCTTGGAGGTTTTAGTCCAAAGAGGTTCACAGACTAAGGCCCTCATTACGGCTTCAGCGGTCTTTTCTCAAGACTGCCGAAGCCGCGTCAGCCAGCATGACACCAGTGCTGGTGGTATGCTGGGTGGCCTATTAGGAGTTTGCAGCTGGGCCAGCAGGCGAAAACAGTGTTTCCGCCCGCTGGCCCAGCGGAAAACTCACCACAACATTGATGCTGGCTGGTAATCGAGCAGGCCTCAATGCTGTGGTGCGGCGGGTGCAACAGCACCCGTTGCGCATTTTCACTGCCTATAATTCAGGCAGTGAAATGCGTGACAGAGCTGTCCATGGGGGCCCCTGCACTGCCCATGCCAAGACACCCCTTTTCCGCCAGCATTTGCATGGCGGTGCGACTGCCATGCAAAGGCTGGTGGAAAGGGGACTCATAATCCCCAGGGCAGTGCTGCCCTGGCAGATTGAGACTGCTGAGACCTCCAGGCTGCTGACAGGTTGCGAGTGTGGAAGCCTTGAGACCGCCACACTCATAATGAGGGCTTAGGTCCAAGGACCTCCTCAAAAATAAAAATACACTTAAAAAGAAAATCCCATCATTAGTCAGGGGAGATTTTTGCTCCCATTGAGCTGTTGGGTCTACGGACAGAAATCAGAGTCTGCAGACACTAGAAGAGTTATTGACTACAAAAGAAAAATTACTCTTGCCGTTGCCATTACAAGACACAGGGTATTGTTCCTGTACCTGCAAAAAAAGGGCTAATAAAGGGCTATAGTTAGGGACCCTCAATGATCCCCTAAAAGAGTAAATAATAAAAAAAATGTTGGTGTGCAATAGTCTGCAACCTTGTTTTCTGAGACTCAGGATCAGCGCATCTAAAATGGAACCAGCAGCCCTTTCACAAATAGACTGTAGATAATGAACTTTGAAGGCCATGTTTAGTTGGGTTGGCCACCTGTGGCAGGTTGGGTGCCCTCAAATTCAATAAAAAAAAATGTGTGTTCTGATTGCTCCAGAGGGCTTTTTGCCATTGGGCAAACTTGCTCCCACAGGAGCAAGGCTCCCATGAGATCGAGCACTCTGACTGGCTTCATGTACATGAGAAAAAATTTTATAGACAGCCATTACAGGACTCTGAGACCCTAAAGCCAAAGTAATATGTTTTAAAAAAAAATTCTTAATCAACAGGACTCCTGCCGATTTGTGGCCTTCTTTTTCATTTAAATTATAAGACCCCCCTGGGGTGCACCAGGACTGAGGGGTCTTGTAATGACATAAATGGGGAGGGGACATGAGTGAGCCCCTCCTCCCCAAGTCTCTCCTAGGCCTGAGGACCCCACTTCTTTTGGCTGAATGGTAAATATTGGTGAGGGGGCACACAGCCTCCTCCTGAGCCTGTAAAGACCCAGAGGAATCCAACCCCCAGTGTCATTATATAAAAAAAAGGGAGGGGACACAGCCTCCTCTTCCAAGCCTGTTAATGACCCAGGGATCCCATCATCCAGGGCCAATACTTTTAAAGAAGGGGAAGCGGTGAGTGGACCAACTTACTGAGCCTGCCTTAGGAGCCCGGGTACCCTATCCCCTGGGGCTGGCTCAAAGACTGTGTCCTGTGTGCTGCAGCCCCCTCCGCTTAATTAAATAATACGTCTCCAGTGGATGTGGACAATGGGAACTGAAAAGGCTTGGGGAGAGGGTCAGCATGGCCTTCTCCCAATTTTGTCCTTACAAATGGGCCCAGTGGGTTAGGGTCTGCCTGCATGTGGCCAGGACCTGCAAGACCAATTACACCCTGCGTAGGCTAGAAGGCTGTGCATGGCATGGTATGGTCCCACAGGCAACCCCATGCCGTGCACAGTCAAAGGCCTTGCGTGGCATGTGGTAGGCAGCGTAGATGGAGCTGGATGCAAGGTGTAGCCCAGGCCCTGCAACCAACCCCCAGTTGTGCACAGCCAGCGGCTGTGCACAGCAGGAGTTTAGCTTTTTGTGTGGTAATAAAATGTACTTTATGTTAAAAAAAAACTACAAAGTCACTGAAAGAAACAAAGGTCAAAGTAACGTTATAGCTAGGTGAAAATTCCAGTGACAATGTAACTTTGTACACTCAAAAAAACACTGAAATTCACCAGTTATAGTTATCTGTAGTAACTATAATTCATACCCTAAGGTAATTATAGCTCATACCCTTGCCATTGTGCCATGCACAGCTCACTAATGAAATGTTGTATGTCATCACTGATAACATCACTGCACCATCTGAAATTACATCATTGATGACAAGAATGTGAATGGCTAGGCCAGAATTATTGTTATTTTAGGGCATACATTATAGTTACTTGCGATAACTATAACTGGTGAATTTCAGTATTATTTTAGTGTAAAAAGTTATGTTGTTATTCAGATTTTCACCTAGCGATAACGTCATTTTATCCTTTGGTTTTCTTTGAAAATATATAAATATCTTAAATGGGGAAGGGGCACGCAGCTCCCCTCCCCCAAGCAATTTCAGACCCGGGATGTCCAGCCATATTGTAAAGGCACAGGGGTGCCGAATAGTCCCCTCAGTCCTCATCCCCTGGCCCAGCCAACAAATGGAGGGTGCCCTGGTGCCCATCCAGGGTACCCACCATATCCTGCTTAGAGCCACGGGGGAGTCCAAAGGCCCCAAAAGCTGCAGCAGGCTCCCCTCATCCAGTGGGAATCGGCATTGGTCCCACCCACAGGGAGCGGCAAAAAATGTTGCTCCCTGCAGGTTAGAGCAATGTTCAGATATGCTTCCCTGCCCAAATCACTTCAGGCAGGGAAACAGATCTGAAGTCCACTCCTAGCTGGCTGGAGCATTTTCAAAGCACCTTCCAGCTGGGAGCAGACTTTGGCGGTCATTATGAACATGGCGGGAAACCCTGCATCGCCGCTGGCGGCGGTAAAAACTTCCAACAGAGGAGCGGTCCGGACCGCCAAATAATGAACCAACTAAAACACAGGCATCCCACAACCACCCACTGCCAGTAGAGGAGTGCCGACAACGATGGCAGAGGCCGCCCACAGGCCGACGGAAAGGCCCAACCCGCCCATCAAATAATGAACCACTAGACCGCCTTCAGTTCCGGGGCGGGAACCATCGCAACGCAAAGCCAGGCGGAAACAAACCAAATAAAAGGAAACACTCACCGGAGGGCTCACACAACACGCTGAAGAAGACATGGATAGAGAGCTGCCAATCATGCCAGCCCTGCACCTTGCCATATACCTCCACGACCGAGACTGCTGACGAAGACGACGACGGTAAGTACCGCAACCTATGAAACAAGGGAATAAAGGGCACAGTTACATACCCACCCACCCCACCCACCCTGCAACGCTCCCACAACTCTTCATAGCAGCACAAGTTATACACCCCACAGCAAGAGGTACTTACTCGGGACCAGGCAAATCCAACCTGACCATAGTACATACAAATGCCCCACACCCACAAACAATGAAACGAGAGACCAGGGATCAAGAGTGTGCCGCCAAAACACAGGCCACACATAAACTTTTAATGCAGCTCACTGGGCAAAAGATTGTCAAGTAAGGCCAATGACCAGTCCTTAGTGACAAGAGTGCCCTGGGCTACAATGGCCCCAACCTGACTCCCACAAGTCCTACGGTACTCCAACTGATGGAGCAAAAATGGGGCATCCAGGCACCTCAGGGAACAGGGGCAGGGGGTGGTGGGGGTGGGGATTTACGACGGAGTGGGCCTTGGATTTGCGTTCGGAAGGTGGAGGGGGTTTGGGTTTGGCCTTGGAAGGAGGGGGAGTGTGCTTGGACCGGGTGGAGCCAGATGGAATTGGCTCAGCACAGGGCTTCTTCCTCTCTAGGGAAGGGGCACAGGAATGTGAAGGGCAGACAGGGGGGGTTGTGAAGTGGAAGGAGTGGAAAGGGCAAGGAGGTGTGCACATTTAGGGATAAGAAGGGGTGGGCCAGTGGGTTGGAAGAGGTCAGCACGGAAGAGGAAAAGTTTTTTCAGTGCAATTGGGGTGGACCTGGAGGAGGGCGTGGGAGTGGAGGCAGAGGGAGTGGATGTAAGTGGGGTAGGGGTGTGTGTTGTGGGTGCAGGTGACTGGACAGTATGCTGAGGTGTGGTGGATGTGTGATGGGTGGGTGTTTTGGTGTGTTTGTGTGTTTTTGGAGGAGGGTGGTGGACACACTTGGAGGAGACAGGCTGGCAATGTGAATGTATGTTGTGTGGGTGTCTGCGAGTCTGATGAGTGTGCTGCATGTGTCAACTAAAGTAGTTGTGGTGAGTGTAGGTGTGGTGTCTGGGGTGCATGTATGGATGTGTGCTATTGTGGTGACTGCAGGAATAGGCTCAGCAACATTGAATGAAAGTGCAGTGCCTGGGGGGTGCATGTACAGGGGACAGACAGGGAGAGGAAGGGGTGGGCACACTGGGGGATGTGGATGTTGCTGTGTCTGCATGTGTATGTTGGCTGTGTGAATGCTTGTGGTGGGAGGTGTGGTGCTTGTGTTTAGAAGTGTGCTTCTTGTCTGTTGAGGTGTGTGACTGCGTGTCAGAATGTGTGCTTTGGACGGGTGAAGGGAGTGGGGTGCTGGAAGGGGTGGAGGAGGTTGGAGGGGGGACGGAATGACCAGGGAAACTGGCTGCCTTCAAAGAGGAGGCCAGAGCCTGAAAAGATCTCTGCAAGCCAGACACGGCACTGTGAATGGCATCCAGATAGGCATTGGCCTGCTGCATCTCTGATGCTAGCCCCTGGATGGCATTGACGATGGTTGTCTGCCCTACAGAGATGGTTCTCAGGAGGTCAATAGCGTCCTCCGTGAGGGCAGCAGGGCTGACTGGGGCAGGGGAAGAGGTGCCTGGGGTGAAGGAGACGCCCACCCTTCTGGGTGAGCGGGCACGGGCAACTCGGTGCAGAGAAAATGGGAGGGTGGTGATGGCATGGGGGGTGGTGGAACATGATACAGTAGGGGTGGACCCACTAGGGTCCGCCACCGCCATGGAGCCCCCATCAGAGGAGGTATCGGAGTCACTACCTCCAGTGGTAGTTGCCTCCCCCGTGGTACTCCCCTTGTCCTCCAACCCACTGGTCCCCTTGGCGTCGGATGACTCTGCCTCCGAGGATCCGTGGGCCGCTGCATCCCCACTCGCCAGTGCCTCAGCTCCCTCGCCAGATGATGCTGATGTACACAAACAACACAAGAGAACAGGGATGGGGAGACAAAATAGAAGAGACACTTGAAAATAGCTGAAAGAAGTGAACATAGTGGTTCATACATACACCCACCCAGAAGCCCCTCCAACAGGCAGCACCTTCCACTATACCCATGGCAATGCCCCTGACTATTGTACAGAACCCTGCTCTACAGCCATTCCCTAAACAACTTAAGGATCCGACGTGTAGGAGAGCTGACCAAAACACCCCTACTCCCTACGGGGGCCATCATGTAGATGGACATCAGTCGGAGTCCCCGCAACTGAGCAGCATAAACCCAAATGCACACACAGACATCCATCAAGGGTCAAAAATATGGTATGTGTACTCACCACCTTGTGACTGCTGTGCAGCCTTCAAGCGCCCATCCAGGCCTGGGTACGCCACAGCCAGGATGCGTAGCATAAGGGGGGTCTGTGCCCGACGGGCACCCTTTCCCCATTGGGAGGACTTCCCCAGCTGGGCCTCGCAGATTTTTCGCGCCCAGTGCCGCAGGTCCTCCCACCTCTTCCTGCAGTGGGTGCTCCGCTGGTTGTAGACCCCCAGGGTCCCCACCTCCTTGGCGATGGCATGCCAAAGTGCGTTCTTCTGGTGGGCGCAGACCTAAAAGGGACACACAGAAAGGTAACACAGAGGTGAGGCACTTGGCAAACATATACAGCTGGCTATATGTCCACTATGGGACGGAAAGTACAAACAGACTAACAGCACATACGCACGCAGAATGTCAGGAACCATGGCCCATCCAGCGTCTGAGGTGCACACAACAATGCTGCCAACACCATCCATTACACACAGCCATTGCCCACAATCCCCCTACTCACCTGTACCTCTGGCCGTCCATAGAGCTTGGCGTACAGGAACAGGACCCCGTCCACGAGCTTCTCCAATTCCTCTTAGGTGAAGGCCGGGGCCCTTTCCCCTGCAACACAAGCCACTTCCATGACCAGAGGCAGGACACAGCAGTACACTCAGTGGAGTACCTGCTTGCACGAGATCAGGGAGTCAAGTGAATTTGGGGTGACGACTTCGCGTACGCACTGCGGCGGTGTGCACCGTCACCGCCGGCGGCAATCATGACACACTAGGATTCCCCATTGACACCCATGTTAACCAATGACTGTGCGCACAGCGGTAAACACCGCCTTACGCTGTTATGTCAACCGCTAGCGGTATGAGGTCACTTCCACACAACAGTTCTGGATTACAGGGGGCAGACATTTTGCCAATAACTACCCATTTATAATACTGCCATCTGCACAATGCAGGCCCTAATGTTCACCAAATACACATATGCATTAGACCATTAACAATACCACACCTGACAAACCCTGAACAATAATTATCGTCTAGTTGATGTTATGTCAACATTTAGCATTTGTGTCCCTACAATCAAGTCAGCAGTGCTCAATGACTGACAATGTGTGATGATGTGTGTGTCTTCCTCACACGTGTTTCAAATTCCTCCTAGTACTGACCCTTGTGGCGAGGAAGGGCCCCATCGGTGTACAACCACTTGTGGATATGCGGACCATGGTGGAGCATCACATCATTATCACTTACAGACTCACCTGGGCAACTATTCTTGAAATTTTATGCATTACTCAATACTGCACTGACTCCGGCAAATCGTAATCAGCATGCCATCCCTACTGAAGTACAAGTGCTCTCTGCACTCCATTTCCTGGCCATGGGCTCATTTCAAGTGACAGTGGGCATGGGTGCTGGATTTTCACAGCCAATGTTCAGCATGACACTGACAAGATTTCTGAATGAATTTGTACGACACCTGCAGTCCTATGTGAGGTTTCCCCAAAGTACTGACCTCCCTGCCATCAAGTCAGACTTCTATGCCTTTGCCAACATACCCCATGTGATAGGTGCCATCGATAGCACCCACATACCTATAATTCCCCCAAGAGTCAGTGAACAGGTGTACAGAAACAGGAAGAACTTTCACTCCATGAACATTCAATTGGTACGTACTGCAGACCAGTACATCTCACATGTGAATGCCATGTTCCCTGGTTCAGTAGTGTGCCACACAAGATGGAACAACTACAAGAGGACAGAGGGTGGATCATAGGTAGGTGTTTCTGTCACTAACTGCCACCTAGCAGACAGCCAGGCTGTCTGCTTCTGAGGCTTGTCAATGACAGATCTGTTTTGCACCTCTTTCTAGGTGATTCTGGCTATCCCAACTTGCGCTGGCTCCTGACACCAGTGAGGAATCCTGGGACAGATGCAGAGAGGAATTACAATGAGGCCCATGGGCGTACTAGGAGGGTGATAGAGCGCACAATAAGTCTCCTGAAGTCTAGATTTCATTGTCTACATATCTCTGCCGGTTCCCTGGCGTATGGGCCTGAAAAGGTGTGTAGAATAGTAGTGGCCTGCTGCATGCTGCACAAAGTGGCAGTGAGAAATTCTATCCCCCTCTTTGAGGTGGAGGGTGCTGTATATCCAGACCAGCTTCCTCAGAGAGGGGACAAGAGTGATGATGATGATGAGGAAGGGGAAGATGTAAATTCCAGGACCCAACTGATACCACTCTACTTCCAGTAACTATGTGGGACTAAGGGCTGAGATTGGTGTCTGTGAAGCATACTGTCAGTGAGTCTTGTCATCTAGGGGGGGAGGGGTTGAATGTACTAATTGTAACTGTGTCCAGGTCTGCATAGGACAGAATACAATTTTGTGATTTTTCTTCTAAACATATTTAGGCACAACAACATGTAAGGCAAGGGGGTCATCTCATGCTACGCAGGTACAGATAAAGTAGTTATCAGCCACTTGCTTCCATACTTCACTTTGTGCACACATTATGACAGGTGACAGTGTTACAGGTGTGATATGTGTTATTTTTGGTGCAGGGATTGATTTGTGCAAATTATGGTGATGGCAGTTGGTCATGGGTGGTTATCCTAAATGCCAACATGGTTGTAGCCTGTTGCTGACCTACAGGGGATGAGATGGTTGTTCCCTGTGTTTCCTCTGAGGGTAGTTTGTGTGAAGTTGCTGCTGATGCTATCATTGTCCGGTCTGTCTCCTGTGCTGTAGTGGTGCTTCCTGTATTGTGTGGGCTTCAGGCTGGGTTTGTACAAGCTGCAGCAGCGGACCTGCTATGCTGGCCATTGTGGCATTATGCATTTTCCACTGCTCCATGGCCTCTTGGTGGTGTGCTTGCTGCATCCTCTGACTCTGCTCCAGGGTGGATACTATCTGGGCCAATCTGTCATGGATATGCTGGTAGGCGCCCAGGACCTCAGAGATCATGTCCTGGGCTGCAGCATCCATCCTGTGGCCTCCCCCCTGGCCCAAAGATACCCTCCCTCTGGGCCTAGCCCCCTGTGCCTGTGTCCCCTGCACAGGTCTGGCGGCGCCACTTGTACTGGGGCCATTGTCTTCCAGCCTGTTGGTAGGGGGTGACTGTGGCCTCTGTACTTGTGTTCCACCAGTCTGTAGCCTGGATCCACAGGTGTGTGGATGATTGCTCTGGGCTGATGTTCTTGCCTGGGTGGTAGGGGTGTCAGTGGTATCCTGGGTGGGGCTGCTGGATGGTGACAGTCCAGGATTGTGTGAGGGGCCAGCCTGTTCATCAGTGTCCAGGGTTCCATCCCCAGTATCCTGTGAGGTGCCTCTGTCTCCCTGGGGGGCACTGGCACTCCTTGTCCTGTCTGTCAGGGTGGCATGGATGGTGGTGCCTGTTGGGGGAAATGGACATGTCTGTTACATTTGCATGGTCGGATGGGGTGCGGAGGCCTGGGCGGGTATGTGCAGCTTACACACTTTGGGACCATGCAGGATGCTTTAGAGGGGTTAACATTGCTTTTAGCTTAGGATGTGGAGGGGCATTGTGGGTGTTATAGGCCATTGTGTTTCCTTGCAGGGGGTTGGCTGTGCACAGGGGGAGGTATGTGGGCCTGATAGTGGGTTTGTGTGCATTGAGGGGTGGTGGATTCAGTGCCTGAGGCCTGTGTGGGGTGTTGGTCCTGGTAGGTGTTGGACGGGTGGGGTGGGGCATGCATTCCAGGTGTGATGTATATGGGGTAAATGTAGACGACTTACCCGAGTCCATTCCTCCAGTGAGTCTAGTGAGTCCCTCAGGGTGCAGGATGGCCAATACCTTTTTCTCCCAGTCAGTGTAGTCGGGTGGTGTTGGTGGAGGTCCTCCCCCTGTCTTCCGGACTGCAATGTGGTTCCTGGAAACCATGGCCCTGACCTTCTCCCGCAGGTCATTCCATCTCTTGCGGATGTCATCCCTGGTGCGTGGATGGTGTCCCATTGTATTGACCCTGTTGACAAGGTCTGCCTTTGCTCCATCTTCCTGGTGATGGGTGTGTGCTGCACCTGAGCCCCGAATAGTTGTGGCTCCACCTTCAGGATCTCATCCACCATGGTCCTTAGCTCCCTTTCTGTGAATCATGGATGTTTGGGGTGTGACATGGTGAGTGTGGTGAATGGTGTTGGGGGTGGAATCGCAGTGAGGGTGCTCTTCTGTGGTTCGAAGTGAGTCTCATGTATTGCGGAGTTCAGTGTCTACTCTGCTTCTCATGTTCTCTGTCTTCATTGGCCTACTTTCATTGCAAAGGATTGTGTGGTGTGTCTGTGAGTGTTTTTATGGTGTTGTGGATGTGTGTCAGGTGTGTGGGTTTCTAACTTATCCAATGTGTGCACTTCTTACTGTTGGGTCTGCACCGCCAATGGTCATTCAGCTTCCACTGACCGCCAAGGTGATTTGTGCATCATTATTTGGAGGGCGGGATGTGGGTGTGCTCATGGTGGCGAGGTGGGAGGTCCAGAATTTCCACCGACAGGGACCTGGCGGAGACTGGTGGACTGGTGATTTTTGACGGATTCTGGTTTTTAATTCATTATGTGGCAGGTTTCTGTTCACAGACAATGGCGGTCTTCTGTTCACCATCGCCATGGCGGTCAGCGGTGTTTCCCATCGTGTTCATAATGAGCGCCTTTGTGTTTGCTCTCACTTGACAGGAGCTTTGAAATTGCTCCTGCCAAGTGAAAGCAAACACAGGTTTCCCTGCCCATGCCAGTGTGGGCAGGGAAGCTGCTATTTCCTGGGGGTGGGCACCCTGGGCCATAGCAGGAGCCAGCCCTGGGGGATTGGGTCCCTAGGGCCATTAATGGCTCATCAAGGGGGCTATATGTGCCCCTTTTTCATTACTAATAGGGCCGGACCACCGGGGATGGGGTCCCTGGGGCCAAATGTATCTTAGGGAGGGGGCTGTGTGTCCCTCCCCTTCTCTAACTATAGCCAGGCCCCTGTGGATAGGGTCCCTCAGGCCAAAATGGGTGCAGAAGGAGGTCTGTGGCCCTCCTTCTACTTTGTGATAAGGCCAAGCCCCGTAGGATGGTGCCCCTGGGGCCAAAATTGTAGCTAAATAGCTAAATAAAAAAAAACACTTGTGGGACCCCACCACCAGGCCTAGGTGGCCAGGGTACTCCTAGTCTACCCCCCTTGTGTTTATTTTCGTATTTTTCCTGGGACTCGGACCAAGTCCCGAGTCCCAAGATGGCTGCCACCACTTCCTGTTTGAAGTGGGTATATGCAGACAGTTGGGTAAGCATGCGCTTGCACACGTATACAGTCAGTTATACATGCATTCCAGTTTGCAAAACCAAACATACCACCACAAGATGATGGATGGAGTGCTGAAACTTTCCAAACACTCACCCCCAGTCACAGATCTGGGTTAAGTCTATTGTTGTTTTACTTACCATGCCACCCCAGTTTGGACCCAGCCATATGTAATCAGTCTTGCCCCTGATCCCCATGGGAACAGCTCAACCTGAACTGCCAGGCCAGGTCCTTCCTGGACTGGAAACAAGCACAGTGGGACCGGTTTTGGGGTATCACTCCATATCAGGCAGGCTAGCTGGAATCCAGTGGCACAGTGAGCAAGGGACCTACGTCTGGGCATACCCTGGCTACTTAGGGCGAACATAGCAAACCAACAAGATGATGGACGGTGTGTTGAAATTTTCCAAACACTCACCCCAGTCAAAGTTCTGGGTTAAATCCATTGTTTTTTTTGTTCACTGTGTCCGTCTATCATCTGTTCTTTTTACAAAACCAAACAGTAAGTTGCACACCCAGTCAGACACTGACAGAGGCAATTGTACATCCACTCACACAGATACCCAAATAGACACTAACACAGCCAGTTAGAAATCCAAAGAGCCACTAACTAACCTATTTACATGCCAATACACTCACTTACACAGCCACTCAGATACTCATACAGCTACTTACATATCCAGTCATACATCCACACAGACTGTAATGTTCTCACTGATATATGCACGCCACCACTTGTGGACCCAGTAACCCACTTATGCAGACATTTATATGCCCATTTATAAACCCATAATGAGACACTTGCACTAAATAAAACAGTGTTGTCTATGAAAAAAGAAGCCAAAAAGGCTTATTAATAAGAATTATTTTTGCAAAATGCTCAAAGGTACATAGAAGCATACATCTAGTATGAAGGCTACTTTAAAGAGAATGCATTGGTGCATGCAGGTGAAACAACTGGCTGATGCTATGAGTAAAAGGTGGTATTCTGATTGCAATTCCCATCCCATTGCAAAAGAGGAGATGGTTCCTAGTAATGTAGAGGAAGAGATGGCTGAAGAGGTTCTAGGAAGTCGTAGATATGCCCTTAGGTATAAATGGGAATGCAATAGTATTTGAAGAGTTTTCCAGGAATCAATTTACATATTAAGATGTTCTATGTCAATTTCCAGATACAAGTGTGAAATTGAAAATTGCAATGTTGCAAACATTATATTCATGCGAAGTCTGGAACTTTACTAATTAGCAAAGACACTCATTGGCATGTCTATCCAGGAAAATGTGCACAAGTACTTTTCATCATTTTAGAATGTTGGCCGTTCATCATTCACAAATGCACAATTTAGTTAGAAGACTTTGCTTTGTAAAACGTCCTGCATTGTGTTTAGGAGAAAGTAATAATATCCTTTGTAAGGTACAGTATCAGAGGCTAAAAATCATTGTGAAGATATTCATTTATGTTCTTTTAATCCTGAAGTGGAGTTTGGGTAAAAATTAGGAGTTGGTATGTTCAGGTGTAGAAGAATAAAACACTGATAATTGTGCGTGAGAAATAGCAAAGTGCAATGTAGTTTCTGCAGAGAAACTAAACTATGTTTGTATTTGTTGTTTGTGCACTCACCACAATGGCCAAATATGATGTGTTCTTAAAAACTGAACAAAAAAACAGAGAAAGGTCGCTAGAATTTGCAGTGTATTTATTTGTTGGGTAGCGTTTTGTTTTGTTGACATACCAAATCATGTGTAAGTATTCCTATGACAAATTAGAGGACAAAAAAATTCCTACCAGAGCAATAGACAATAATTTAGAGGTGGTGGCAATTCCAGAGGAACTTTGATGTCTGACTGTTTATGAAGAAATACTCATACAATCTATACATCCTATTCAAGCAATAGTTCATATGGAAGCAAAGAATGGGAAACTGCTACCCACTGACCCTCAGAAAGGGCTTAAAGGTAGAGTTGTGTATTTACTAGGAACTAGTAGATGTGAATAAGATGAAGAAGCCATGTTGTATCTTAAATAGAATAATATGTATAATAAAGATGTAGATATTGTCACACATGGGAGTTGCATGCAGAGAGAAATGTTGCTTTCAAGTGGACAGTTTGAAAAAGTGGCTAGAAGCAGATCTGAAGAAATATATGAGCACTATATTATCCATCCATTGCATTCAGAAAGGTTATGAAGGATGCCATTAATCTGTATCAGATAAGACAAGCTACAGGAGCTCCAATGAGTGTGTGGGAGAAAGGTTTAGATGCTCGATGTTTTCCTCACCCATTTCCAACTGGAGTAGGTGGACAGTATGATGAATATCCTATGCAAATATCTACAACTGAGTATACGTCAACAAGATTATATTTAGAAGACCCTGTATTTTTGGCAAAGTATCACATATGTATTCCATCTGCTATTTGAAAGTGATTTGTATGGACTGTCATACGCTGTTAACCATATTCTTGAGACAGGAATTAATGTGCACAATATGTCTGAAAAAGACTTTGTGGAAATAAACATGGCAAAGATGAGTAGTTCGAATACAAGTTGTTAAATTTGATAACATGCCAACTTGAGACCAAGGAATACTGGTATCTTCATCAGGGTGAGCTCAAGTGTATGTTGTGAAATTTGGGTGTATTAACTTGGTTTGTAGCACTGAGTTGTGCAGAGTATGCATGGGATGATTTACAATAGGTTTTGATAGAAGC
Organism: Pleurodeles waltl; assembly: GCF_031143425.1. Lineage (NCBI taxonomy): Eukaryota > Metazoa > Chordata > Amphibia > Caudata > Salamandridae > Pleurodeles > Pleurodeles waltl. Next base: position 563,382,520 of record NC_090444.1, read on the forward strand.
AAACTCTAATATTAAAGGCATTGAATTGAAAACACCTAGAGAACTTATCTATTTGGATCCTTCAAAAGTTTGCAGGTACTTCAACCACAAATTTCAAGCTCTGGTGTCCTTTATCTGCAACAAACAATATAGCTCTTGGAGAAGTTACTGACTTCTTCTGGTGGAAAGAGTACCAAGCAAGAGGTGATTCTCATATTCATATGCTGTTGTGGATAAAAGATGCACCTATATTTGGAACAGACACAGCAGAGTCTGTACTTTCTTTCATGGAACAGTATATTACGTGTAGCCTCCCAAAAGACACTGAGGAAAAAGGTCTAAAGCAGCAAGTTCTACGTTTCCAGTCACATATATGCAGGAAGTACTATCAACAGAAACACAGAGTAAAAGGGGAATTTTTTAAAAAGTATCTTTTTGGATTTCCAAGACCTATTATTTCAAATTGAAGAGCGAACAGCTTAATATCTGCAGTGAGGCATACACTTACTCATAAGTCACCCAAAAACACCTACAACCTCAGGAGGACAGTGGCTTTGAAATATATTAATGACTACAATCCTGTCATTTTGAAAATGTAGAATACCAATAAGGATATCCAATGTGTGGAAGACAACTCTATAGCCATTGCTTTTTATATAACTTCAAACATAAATACATCTGAGAAGACGGAGATGAAAGATGTGTGGGAAGCGATTTCTGCTGAAAAGTATCTAACAAAAAAACTGTATTGCTTCAGGTTGAAGATGCTTTTACACACAGAAATGGAATCCTATGAATGCTGTGTTTGGTTGTATTCAGCTAGTTTATATTTTAAGTCAAGAAGAATTGTTTAGGTGAGTCTAGGCCTAGCATCAAATCTAAATAGAGTTTAGAAATCTTTTCCAGAAATGAAATATCTTGAGGAATTAGAGCCAGATGGTACAGACAGTGTAAAAATAAACATATTGGAAACCTACTTTCCGAAAAGGAAGGCACAAATTGAATATATTTTGTCTCTATGAAGTACTCCAATACTACAGATATAGAAACAAAGTGACAGAAAATATAGAGGAAGGAAAATTTGCTGTAGGCGGTTGCTATGGGTATTTGGTGTGACATAGCAAAGACAGTCTAATTTACCATAGAAAACTGGGTTGTCAGACTGCTGAAAAAAGAGAGTGTTTGTATTTGGCACTTTTGCAGCTGTTTAAACTTTGGCATTCTGAATGAGAATTACTAGGAGAGCTTGACTGCTATAAAAAGTATTTCAATGCTACAAAGGATAGTATTCATTTCAAAGTATTTCCTAACTTCTTGAAAATGTTGAATGATGAAATTGAACAGGAAGATACTATGTTGCTGAGGCAGCGAAGAGGGTCAGGACTCACTTGGACAGCCAATTTCTGAAAATGAGGCTGCTATTTAAATGAATGAGCTGGATACTGCAATGGAGCAAGCAAACAGGAAATAATTGATTTGGGAGATTTAGTTGAACAACTAAATGATGAGAAAATGGAAATATATAGATGGAAAGTGAAAGCCAAAGTTGAGCATGGATTGCTTCATGACAATAAACAGTTTTCAAGCGCAACAATTAAGCCTATACTATTGTATGTCAGCGGTCAAGCTGATACTGATAAAAGTTTAATAATACAAGTTCTTACTGCTTTCCTATAGAAGGCTACATACTGTAATTTATTGTGTGTGGTTACAGCATCTACTGGATTAGCTGCATACAATATCAAAGGTATTACTTAGCATTGACTTTTGATACTGCCTGTGTATTATGACAACTAACTGGAATACCAAACGTTAGCCAGTGAAGCTTGTCATGAAGTGACAAAAGTGTTAAAAAAGTTTAAACTTTTAATCATTGAGAAGGTGAACATGGTCTCAAACTTAATGCTTGCCTTTGTACATTTGTGAATGCAAGAGGTTTTGAGAACAGATTATGATTCCTTATTTGGAGGCAACATTTGATACTTTCTTAGATTTACAACAACTTACACCTGTGAAAGGCCAGCCTGTGTTCAAAACACTGTTCCATGATGGAACTAGGAATTGTTTTGGAAGCACTGGAAATGTGAATATTTGGTTAAATGTCAAATACAAAAAATAAACTAAGGATATGTAACAAGCATTGGATATTGAATATGGAAATATTTTGAAAGAAGTTAGAGTAGGTGTTCTTTCAAAAGAGGGAAGGCGGGTTCTAGAAAGTCGTCTCCTTATCAAAACTGTTTCCAACAACAAAGAAAACAGCAGAGCTAATGTTCACATTAATACAAGAAAGTAACCATATTGTGTGCCTGATGCCTACACTGCACTAGTGTGCTTCTTTTAACAAAATAATGCTGCAAATGGAGAAAGAAGAAATTTTGCAACAGAAGGCAATACACTAAGGGGGTGATTCTGACCTCGGCGGTAAAATGCCCTTACCGCCGGTCAGAAGACCGCCATAACACCGTCGCGGCCGCGGTCAACCGCCACGGTCATTCTGACCCATAACGGCCAAACCTCCAAAAATCCGTCCTCCACTGCATCCCGCCACATCGGCGGGCAGCGATAAACTGGAGATGACCAAACCTCCACCGTCACGCCAACAGAAATACGCCCATGCCATTACGACCCACGAATCCACACAGCGGTCATTCAAACGCGGTATTCCATTGGCGCTACACACCGCCGCGGTCAGAATACACACACATCACCAAAACACAGCCACATTGGACAATTTGAAAAACACACACCTGATACACATACACACACCACTCCCACACAATCAACCAACTATAAAACACACACCCACATCACCCACAAACCCCTGCGACCCCAAATACTGAGAGAAGGAGAGAGAGACACAGCAGACAATCCAAAGGAAGACACACTGAGGCACACTACACCATCACACACACCACATAGTAGCACAAAGCACCACTCACCAACACACTCCTCATCACATACACCACCCCACACCTCACCCACACCACCCCATGGCACCCCAAAGGCATCCACGATTTTCGGACCAAGAACTCCGGGTCATGGTGGAGGAAATCCTAAGAGTGGAACCCCAGCTCTTCGGCTCGCAGGTGCAGCACACCAGTATAGCCAGGAAGGCGGAGCTATGGCAGCGGATCGTGGACAGGGTCAACGCGGTGGGACAGCATCCCAGGAATAGGGAGGACATCCGCAAAAGATGGAACGACCTACGGGGGAAGGTCCGGTCGATGGTCTCGAGGCACAACATCGCGGTCCAGAAGACTGGCGGCGGACCCCCACCCACCCTTCCCGAATTTACATCGTGGGAACAAGACGTCTTGACCATCCTGCATCCTCAGGGCCTCGCAGGAGTAGCCGGAGGAATGGACTCTGGTAAGTCCCATCTCAACTACTATATCCCCCACACCCCACCAGCATGCCAACCCACACCCCCACCCTCACCCCCAACCCCCCAGCACACATCCTTCCTGACAATGTCTCACCAGCACAACCCACCCATCCCAACACCAACTCCTGCATGCCAACACAAACCATGGGCACCCATCACCTAAGCATGACCACTGCACTAACCCCTCCCCCCCACTAAATACCCTCACAACACCTCCCTCCAGGGAATGCCTGCACTGGGGGACAAGGGCACCCACAACACGCATGCTATTGCACACACAGAAACAATAACCAAACTCTCTTACCCCATGCAGGACCCGAACGACAACACACCAGCCAGGAGGGTCCAGAAGTGTCCATCCCACCACCGGAACAGGCCCACACTGAGGATAGCAGCTCTGTCGACAGTGAACCTGATGACCAGCCCGGACCATCAGGGACCTCTGGGCAGTCGGTTCCCCTCACCCAGACACAGGCCACACCAGACCCGACCCCCTCTGCCGACACCAGCACAGCTCCCACCCAGCGGGCCCATGCCTCTGTCTCTAGGACAGCTCAATCAGCGGTGTGTCTGCCACTACAGGGCACCCAGGCTAACCCGACACCCCAACAACAACAGGGACCTGGGGGCAGTGGGAGTGGGCACACCGGCCAGGGGACAGAGGCCGGGGGAAACCGGGCAGCTCGGAGGGCTGCTGTGCGACAGGGGGGGGAGGAGAGGCCCAGGGAACCCACTCTCCAAGAGGCCCTCACCACCCTCATGGGGGCCTACCACCACTCCCAAGAAACGATGGCGACGGTACTGGCCAGGTTCACTAAGATCCAGGCACAGCAGGAGGAACGCTACATGGGCTTCAGGGAGGAGCTGAGAATCATCGGGACCGCAATGGGGACCATCGTCCTGGCCCTCCACAGGATAGAGGACGCGTTGCGGGACCATGGTGCACCACACAGGGCCCCTGTCACTAGGCCGGACCAGGAACAGCCTACCACCTCCGCCGGCGCTAGTGGACAGGAGGTCCCAACACCTCGACAGCCCCCCAGAACCCCACCTCCTGCTGAAGAACAACCACCCCGTAAGAGGAGCCTGAGACCAAAGAAAAAGACAGAGTAGGATGTCAAGACCCCCGCCAGCAGGACATACCCCCTCAAGTCTTCCCACTGTCCCACATTGCCACCCTGTCCAACCATGAACTGCCGATGCTCCATCCTTCCACAGGCAAAAGAACAATGCACCTGTGAGACTGAGAACTGGACTCTGCCATGGATATTCCTCCACCCCCACCCATCACCCTTAGAATCACATGTACCGGTATCTAGCACTGTAAATAAATCACTTTTTGCACACAAACCTGTTTTGAGTCATGCTGTATTATTAACAAAGGGATAACATATTACTGTTCAATTTCTGTCCTGTCAATTAGTCATGACAACATACCAATGTCAATACGCTGTATTTCATGGGCGAACCAAGCAGAAGTCAGGTACTGAGTCAGACAGCACTGAGAAGGGAAGGGAAAGGCATAAATTAATAAAAAACATCTGTGGGGAACTACAGAAAGTATAGATGCAGGAGGCTAGAAGCAATTGTGAAATGGCGTGGGTGATTCTTACCTGGGTGTTACTGGAAATACTGTTGTATCACTCTGTCCCTATTGTCTGTGTCGTCCTCAGAGTCTTCCTCCTCTTCACTCTCCACAGGCTCCACGGCTTCTACAACACCACCATCTGGACCATCCTCCTGCAGGAAAGGCACCTGGCGTCGCAAAGCCAGGTTGTGAAGCATACAGCACGCCACGATGATATGGCACACCTTCTTTGGTGAGTACATTAGGGATCCACCAGTCATATGCAGGCACCTAAACCTGGCCTTCAGGAGGCCAAAGGTTCGCTCAATCACCCTCCTTGTACGCCCATGGGCCTCATTGTAGCGTTCCTCTGCCCTTGTCCGGGGATTCCTTACTGGGGTCAGTAGCCACGGCAGGTTGGGGTAACCAGAGTCACCTATTAGCCACACACGTTGTCTCTGTAGCTGCTCCATCACATAGGGGATGCTGCTATTTCGCATCACATACGCGTCATGCACTGACCCTGGGAACTTGGCATTTACATGGGAGATGTACTGGTCAGCCAAACAGACCACCTGGACATTCATCGAATGATAATTCTTTCTGTTTCGGTACACCTGCTCATCGTCTTTTGGGGGTACCAAAGCCACATGGGTCCCATCAATGGCACCAATGATGTTGGGGATATGTCCAAGGGCATAGAAATCACCCTTCACTGTGGGCAAGTCACCCTCCTCGGGGAAAATGATGTAGCTCCGCATGAGTTTCATCAGGGCAGACAACACTCTGCTCAAAATCTTTGAAAACATAGGCTGAGACATTCCAGATGACATGGCCACTGTGGTCTGGAATGACCCACTGGCCAAAAAATGGAGGACTGACAAAACCTGCACCAGAGGGGGAATCCCTGTGGGTTGGCGGATGGGGGACATCAGGGCTGGCTCCAGCTGGGCACACAGTTCATGGATAGTGGCACGGTCAAGTCGGTATCGAAGGATTATATGGCGTTCTTCCATTGTCGACAGGTCCACCAGCGGTCGGTACACGCGAGGATTCCTCCTTCTCATCCCAAGTCCCAGCGGACGGTGCCTAGGAAGGACAACATGGAGCACAGAGTCAGCCAAACCACAGGTACGTACAGACAGCTTGCACAGTTAAAGAATGGCAATGGGTTGAAAGGCGTGTATGTGTGGCAATGCAAGGCCTAGGCCTGTGTGTCGCAGTCAAAATTAAGCCATGTGGGCCCTTGAAATGGCGGCTGCCTGACCTGTGAAGTGGGACAATGGGATGTGAGGTCACTGCGCTGGCGGGGCACACCGTGGCGGTAGGCGGTCGAAGACCGCGGCGCAAAGCCGCATTGGTTAACATTGAAGCCTATGGGTTTCAGGAGCCAATAACGAAGTGCGCCGGCGGTCGCGGTACGCAACGCCGCGGTACGCACCGCCGCGGACGTGACCGCCATTTTCTATCTGCTTAATCACTCGAGACCTGATCATCCACAGGAGAGGACCTATACTGCAAGTGCTGCTGTGACCTCGGTCTGGAAGATACAATGGCTGCTGTGACTGGGGAAAGGGCCCCTGCCTTCACGTCTGAAGAATTGGACAAGCTCGTGGATGGGGTCCTCCCCCAGTATGCGCTACTCTACGGTCCTCCAGACCAACAAGTGAGTACCCCGGGTGCTAATGGAATGGGCTATGCCTGTGTGGATTGGGGTGGATGTAAGTTGGTGGGGTGGGGTGGGGGGCGAATGAGGAGTGCAACGCCCGACAGATGAGAGCATGTGCCATATGGCAAAGTGGGTGGGGGGGGGCCAATTACATCTAACATGCTGGCCATTGATGATTTCCTCCTTTCCACCCTGTACATGTCTAATAGGTCAGTGCCCATCAGAAGATCGATATTTGGCGTGCCATCGCCAAGGAAGTCCGGACCTTGGGGGTCCACAACAGACGGGGCACCCACTGCCGCAAGAGGTGAGAGGACATCTGCCGCGGAACAAGGAAGACCGCAGAAACACTGCTGGGGATGGCCTCCCAACCTAGGAGGGGTGCCAGTCGCACCATGACCCCCCTGATGTCCCGGATCCTGGCGGTGGCCTACCCTGAATTGGATGGGCGCTTTAAGACATCACAGCAGACACAAGGGGGTGAGTATCAGCACATTCTCCTATCTTTCTGCGCAGTGGAGGCGTCTGGGTGGGGGAGGAGGGCTGTGGGTGACATTAGGCCAGGGCGCTTTCTGTAGTGTAGTCCTCTCCCTTAGGCATGGCCCTGTGCCCCCGGCCCCCACCTCTGTAGGGTGACAAGTACAGCCATTGAAGGTCCAGCATCTCCCATGTGCGCGTTTGACGTCTCTTGGCCTGTTGTCTTAGTCAGTAGTACTGAGTAGTGTACCCCAAATGCGCGGCTTAGTGCATTAGGCACCTGTGTCTGTCCTCTCCGCCAACGGTGTTGACATTGCATGCACTCAACCTGGTCTTCTTTTTTCTCCCCCCACCCTTTCTCTTCATCTTCTTGTGCATGTGTGCATTAGCATCATCAGGCGGAGGAGATATGGCATCGGAGCACGAGGGAGCTGCAGGACACAAGGCCCCGGTGGGCCCAGGAACAGACACCGAGGGCACCAGTGATCCGGAGGGCGAGGGGAGCACCACGACGGGGACCGCTGGTGAGAGCAGCGAAAGCGACACGTCCTCGGATGGGAGCTCCCTAGGGGTGGCGGCAACATCCATGCCCCCCGCCTCTACAGGTACAGCCGCCACCCAGCGCACCAGCCCCGCCCTCCCAGCAGCCCCTCAGTCTTCGCTCTGTGCCGCTTCGCCCAGGAAGGCGCGCGTCTCCTTCGCCCCAGGCACCTCAGCCCCTGTTGCCCCTGCTGCCCTCAGTGCGGAGCTCATTGACCTGGTAAGGACGCTCATTGTTGGGCAGACGACCCTTCTGAATGCCATCCAGGGTGTGCAAAGGGAGGTGCAACAGAGCAATGCGTACCTGGAGGGCATTCATTCGGTTCAGGCTGCCCATCAACGAGCGTTCACTGCTCTGGCCTCAGCACTGACGGCAGCCATTGTCCCTGTTTCCAGCCTCCCTCTTCTGACTGCCTCCAGCCTGTCTCTGTCTCCTGTTCCTCAGCCTATCCCATCCACACCATCAGACCAGCCTGCACACACCTCAACACCCAAGAGCAGCTCATCCAAACACAAGCACCACAGATCCCGCAAACACTCACCCGAGCAACACCCAGATGCAGACATGCCAACAGCCACTGCCACCCCTGTGTCCCCCTCCTCCTCGTCTCCCTCCTCCCTCCCTGTGACGTCTACACTCACACCTGCATGCACCCCCACATCAGCCAGTGCTTCCATCACCACCTCACCCTCCAGTACAGTCCACACTCAAGCAGTCACCACCCCCACTGCCATGTACACGTCCCCTGTGTCCTCTCCCACTGTGTCTGTCACCCCCTCTTCCAAGACACACAAACGCAGGCAGCCACCCACCCAACAGCCATCCACCTCACGACAGCCTACAGCACCAGCACCTTCACCCAATGACAGCACACCTGACTCTCCTACAACCACCTCCTCTACCTCCACTTTATCTCCACTACTCCTACCCTTTACCTTGGCCCTAAAAAACTTTTCCTGGCTAACCTTAACCTCTTTCCCCCCGATGACCCCCCCCATCCATCTCCAAAGAGTCCCAAGAGCACCGCAGCCACCACCAGCCCAGCTTCGGGTGTCACTGTTGTGCCTGGGTTCTGGAGCCCACCCTTTGCCAGCAGTGACACATCGAGCTGCAGCAAGGACACGTCCAGCCCCCCCCCCGGCAAGAGGACCCGCAAAACCAAGGACCGCCGTGCGAGGACTGACAGGGCTGCCCCCAAGGAGCAATGTGCGGCCACTTCACCACCCACACCATCTGGGGGAGGCAAGGGCCCGAGAGCCCGATCAAAGGAGCGGAAGGGCAGCAGGAGCGCGGAGAAGGTGGATCCCACATGCCACATCCCAGCTGGGAAGGAGGACACTAAGGAGGCCAGGAGTCCGTCCCCGAAGGGTCCAGATACGTCACGGTCCGAGGGCGACTGAACAGGGAGTCCAGGCCAGGTCTGGCTCCCTTGACCTGCTGGATGGGCACCGCTGAACAGGGCCCGCGGTGCAGAAGAGCACCGCTCAACAGGGCCCCGCCGTGGAGATAGGCACCGCTGAACAGGGCCCGCGGTGCAGAAGAGCACCGCTCAACAGGGCCCCGCCGTGGAGATAGGCACCGCTGAACAGGGCCCGCGGTGCAGAAGAGCACCGCTCAACAGGGCCCCGCCGTGGAGATAGGCACCGCTGAACAGGGCCCGCGGTGCAGAAGAGCACCGCTCAACAGGGCCCCGCCGTGGAGATAGGCACCGCTCAACAGGGCCCGCGGTGCAGAAGAGCACCGCTCAACAGGGCCCCGCCGTGGAGATAGGCACCGCTGAACAGGGCCCGCAGGGCAGAAGAGCACCGCTCAACAGGGTTAGAAAAAAGCCGCTAGGAAGAAGGACAACAAGCCAAGTAAGAGTTATCTGAAAACAAAAGTCTGATGCCTTGGTGTATGGTGCCGTAGTCTGTCAGGGAAGTTTTGATGCAGCTTTTGTGTTGGCAGCCCAACTGGCACCATACACCAAGGCATCAGACTTTTGTTTTCAGATAACTCTTACTTGGCTTGTTGTCTCCCAGGCTAGGAGTCAACTTTCAGCCCTGATGAAGTCCGTGAGAGGGATCTCTCATTGGACGAAACACGTGTTGGCTGTGGAGGCTAATTGTACATGATTTCAAGGACATTTCCCTATTATGATTGAACTACTTCAAGAAATAAATTTATCCTGAACCAGAGCCTGGCGTGATTGCCTTTCACACAGAGGATTTATTACATCACCATACTCTTAAAACTTTACTCTTGTGAGTGCTCTGACAGCTGTTTGTTGTCACCGCTCAACAGGGCCCCGCCGTGGAGATAGGCACCGCTGAACAGGGCCCGCGGTGCAGAAGAGCACCGCTGAACAGGGCCCCGCCGTCTCAAGCACCGCTCCGCTTGGCCGTTCCTCTCAAGCACCGCTCCGCTGGGCCCTTCCTCTCAAGCACCGCTCCGCTGGGCCCTTCCTCTCAAGCACCGCTCCGCTGGGCCCCGCCGTCTCAAGCACCGCTCCTCTGGGCCCCGCCCTCTCAAGCACCGCTCCGCTGGGCCCCGCTGTCTCAAGCACCGCTCCGCTGGGCCCTTCCTCTCAAGCACCGCTCCGCTGGGCCCCGCCGTCTCAAGCACCGCTCCGCTGGGCCCCGCCGTCTCAAGCACCGCTCCGCTGGGCCCTTCCTCTCAAGCACCGCTCCGCTGGGCCCCGCCGTCTCAAGCACCGCTCCGCTGGGCCCCGCCGTCTCAAGCACCGCTCCGCTGGGCCCCGCCGTCTCAAGCACCGCTCCGCTGGGCCCTTCCTCTCAAGCACCGCTCCGCTGGGCCCCGCCGTCTCAAGCACCGCTCCGCTGGGCCCCGCCGTCTCAAGCACCGCTCCGCTGGGCCCTTCCTCTCAAGCACCGCTCCGCTGGGCCCCGCCGTCTCAAGCACCGCTCCGCTGGGCCCCGCCGTCTCAAGCACCGCTCCGCTGGGCCCCGCCGTCTCAAGCACCGCTCCAGCTGGGCCCCGCCGTCTCAAGCACCGTTGATGGTTCATTGTGCCCACCATGCCTCCTCCTTGACCAGTGGAGACTGTCATCCACATGATGGACTGTGGCTTTGCACTCCCCAGGATGGTCCAGTGGGCAATCCACCCACTGCAGAGACTTGAGAGACTGTGGCTTTGCACTCCCCAGGATGGCACAGTGGGCAGCCCACCAACTGTAGAGACATTGAGAGACTGTGGCTTTGCACTCCCCAGGATGGAACAGTGGGCAGCCCACCCACTGTAGAGACATTGAGAGACTGTGGCTTTGCACCCCCCAGGATTGAAAGGTGGGCATGGTGGCTCCTCGTGGATCTGGCGTCGTGGACTCATGTGGCTGTGGTGCCCCCCCCTTCCCCCTGAGGTGCCTGTAGTTTTTACATCTGATGCCCCTGCAGTGTTCTCTCCAAAGGACTCAGGTCTCCTGTGTGGGCTTTGCCCTTGTTTCTCAAGACTTTGGCCCACGGACATGCTGAATTGGTAGGATGTGCAGGACTTGATACTTCAGTCATACACTGATGTGTATGTCATTAGTTTTGTTGTGGATATCTTTCATGGTTGTACGCTAATTTTCTGGAGTTTTTTGGTACATAAATATTTATTCCAAATATGATTATGTCCTAGCATTTTTCAGGGGTGTTTGGGTGGTGTCACTGTGACTTGGTGCTCTGCATTGGTGAGTACATGATTGGGGGGGGGGGGGGTCGCATATGTGTGTGCCCGTAACCTTTCGTCCTCCCCCTCCCGTGTGTCGTAGGTGCAGTACTCACCGTTGTCGTCTGCGCCGGACTTCGTACTCGTGGTAGATGAGAAGGTAGACGAGAGCAGGTATGATGTTCAACTCGGGTTCCATGCTGTCCTCCGTCCTCGTGGAGTGCGTAGAGGTGAGCGTTTTCCCGTTCGTAGTCTGTTTCCGCCGTGTTTTTATCGGCGGTGCTCCCGCCCCGGAAAAGGTGGCGGATTGGTGAGTTATGATAGTGTGGGCGGTACATTGTCTGCCACCTGCCTGTTGGCGGTGACCGCCGCGCTGTTTGTCTGTACCGCCGCGGCGGTCGGAGTGTTAAGTTGGCGGGCTGTGTTGGCGGTTCCCGCCAGGGTTAGAATCACCCCCTAAATGCGACACCAGGGTGTGACTACATTGCTAAATGAATTAGAATTAGAAAAATCTGTTTCATGAACTGCAGGATTGCAAAATGTTTAAGTGTATGCAAAGACTGTAGGGTAATTTTGCACGTAGCGGGTCGTCATTGCAGTTGGTGCCTGCGAATGCAGGGAAGTGACTTCCTTCTTGCTTCTTGTGCAGACTGAAGATTTGCCACCTTAAGAGGATACACAGCCGGGGAAATGTTGCAGTTGCTGCAAGGAGCCGGAGAAACAATGTTGCAGGGCAAAGTCATCACTGTTGCTGCAGATTGTAGGTTCCTGTGGAGTCCAATTGCAGTTCCAGTTTCCAGAAGTCAAAGTAACATTGCAGAGGATTCCTGCAGGAGTCGTGCATGTAAATTCTGATGACCCACCCAAGAGGGAGACCATAAATAACCCTGGAAGGAGAATTGGTCACCTAGGCAGGTGACCGCCTATCAGGAGGGGGCTCTGATGTCACCTGCCTGACCTGGCCACTCAGATGCTCCCAGAAGACTCTGCTCACCTAGGATTCAAGATGGCAGAATCAAGGAGCCATATGGAGGAGCTCTGGGTACGATCCCTGGGTTGGTGATGGACAGGAAAGTGGTCACTCCCCTTTCCATTGTCCAGTTTCATGCCAGAGCAGGGACTGGAGGTCCCTGGCCCAGTACAGACTGGTTTATGCAAGGAGGGCACCACATGTGCCCTTAAAAGCATACCAGTGGCTTGGAGAGGCCACCCCTCCCAAGCCATGTAACACCTATTTCCAAAGGTAGAGGGTGTTGCCTCCCTCTCCTAAAGGAAATCATTTGTTCTTTCTTCCTGGGCTTGAGCTGTTCAAGCAGCAGGAGGGCAGAAACCCATCTGAGGGGTAGTTGCAGCCTGGAAAACCTCAGAAAGCTGGTAGGAGCAATGCAGAAGTCCTCTATGGAGCCCCCAGAGTGCATGGAATCATACAACCAATACTATCAACAGTATTGGGGTATGATTCCGACATGTTTAATACCAAACATACCCAGGTTTGGAGTTACGATTATGTAGCTGGACATAGGTAGTGACCTATGTCCAGTACATGTGTAAAATGGTGTCCCCGCACTCACAAAGGACAAGAAAATGGAGCTGGAGTTCATGGGGTCACCTCTGCTCAAGAGGGGGTACCCTCACACACAGGTACCTGCACCCTTCCCTCTGGTCTAGGAGGTCCTACCATAGGGGTGGCTTACAGTGACCTGGTGTAGTGACCTGTAGTGAAAAAAGTACATGCACCTTTTCACACATGCTGCAATGGCAGGCGTGCAGACCCTTTCTAAACGGGGTCCCATGTACCATATACTAGGCACTTACAAAGGGATACCAGTATGATAAATGTGGGGTGTTTGTGGTCCCAGCAACCAAGATTAAAGGGAGAGAGCACAGTCACTGCGGTCCTGGTTAGCAGGATCCCATTCAAAACACACTGACAACAAGCAAAAAGTAGGTGTAACCATGCCAAAAAGAGTGTACTTTTCCATAGCCACTCCCTAGTGGTGGTTGATCCACTAAGGGTCCCCCAGTACCATCCTTGTCCGCCACCTCTGTTCTATCACTGCCCTCTCTGTTGCTCGCCACCAGCTGGCCATACTTGTTCACCCAAGGGGCTTAGTGTCTCCTTTGCCTCGGACACCTCCGCCCCAGCCCCTTTTAGCCCTGCTGCCCTCAGTGAGGAGGCTTTTGACCTCCTGAGAATGATCTCTGTGGGTCAGCCCGTCATCGTGAATGCCATCCAGGGATTGGCAGGTCAACTCCAACAAATCAATGCATTCCTGGAAAGCATTCATGGTGCAATGGCTGCTCTACAGAGATCTTTTCAGGTTCTGGCATCCACACTTATGGCAGCTAGTCATCCCCTACCTTCCGGCCCCCCCTTAAACCTCATCTTCCCAATCCAAATTCCCCCTTCCCCTACCAACCCAAAGCACTTGAACAGATCCTCAGGCATCCACCTCAACAAACAATGGTGGTGCACACAAACACAAGCACCACAAGACACACCTCTAGCATGCACACAAAAAAACATCCACTCACAGACACAGCAACAGTCACTACCCTCCCTGACACCCCCACCACCCCAGCATCACACACACCACATCATGCCTACCCACAGACACTACCATAACAGTCACAGACACAACCACCGCACCCATCCTACCCACATACCCTACCCCAGATGACCAGTAGACATCCACTCCAAACACCATACCTGCAGACATCACAGCTACTGACACACCTTCAACCAGCACATCCACCATATCTGCAGTCACCATCCCAACAGACAGCTATCCTCCCACCACGGCATCCCCCAGCACCTCTGCCCCGCCTATGGCTAAGACACATAAACGCCCTCACTCACCCACCCAGCAGACACCCACCACACACAAGCTTACCTCCCATGAGCATGCACCCAAGACATCCACATATACACGTCAGACAACCACTCCCTCAACCTTGAAAACCCAACCCCCTTCTGATGACCGTCCCTGTGTGTCTAAAAAACATTTCCTTTGTGACCTGGACCTTACCCCTTTCCTCTCCCCATACCACAACCAAAAGGTCCACATCCATCCCCAAGGCCATCCCTTCCACCTCCAAGGCCCCCGCAAAGACCCATACTCCTCCCCCCCAAAGATGAAGCCCATCCCTCCCAAAAAGGAGCACCCCCAGTCCAAACCACTCTCTCCCAAATCCGATCCTCCTCACCCCTGGATAATCCCTGAAGTGTCTGTCTGCCCCTGTGATGCACCTTACTGTGGAGGTTACATGGCAGTCAGGAGTCAAGTAGGGGCACAACACTGTCTCATGGATTCTTTCATATTGGACTGGCCAATGAGCTTTGTACACAGTTCATGCCATATTTGCTGTTGCATTAAAGCCAAAGAGTTTATTTTGTTGGCTATACCTTTGTCCTGCAATTCCTTTTCTAGGTTGATGTTGTTCCTGAGTGGCTTTGGTTGTGTGTGTCCAGTTGTGTGTGCTTGTGCCTGCTTCCTGCCCCATGTGGAGTTGTCTGCAGTATGTGAGTTTGTGTGCAGTGCTGTTGACCCCCAAGGGAAGGGTATATGTTGTGTGTTGGGTATGTATGTTTATATGTAATGTTGGTTTCATGGCATTGTGCACTGTTTGGTATGGTAAGTATTTATTTTTGTGTTGTGAAATGTGGGCATGCAATGTGTTGGACTTGTCCCCCTGACATGGCTATTGTATACATGTGATGTGTGTATTCTTGATTTTTGTTTGTGCAGACATGGAGTGTGTTCAGTTGTGCTAGGTGCTTAGTATGTGGGTGTGCATGTGTCCATTTAGGTATGTGTCCCTTTCAGCTAGTTCGTTTAGAAGTATGTCCCATGGTGTTGGAGTTGTATGAACCTTGTTTACTTGTCGTTCCCCATTGTGTAGCTGTGCATGACATTAGATCTTGGTATTGTTTGTCCCTGAGATCCAAGTGAGGCCATTTTCCTTTACACATATTGTTTGCGAGGCCTGCTAAACATGACATGTGTCCTAGTGCAGCCTGCTTATAAGTATGCTCTCGATAGTTGCATCCCAACTGTACAGTTATTGTTGGTATGGCGCACTTTGTCTATTTTATCTATTTGCCTCTCTGTCTATTGTGTATGCCATTGTGCTTCCTTTGTAGTGTGATGTGTGTGTCTATTGCAGGGTTGTTTCATGGCGGTGTTGTTTGTGTTGTATGCCACATCGATAGGTATGTGTGTTGTATGTGTGGGCAGTCCCCGGCAATGTAGAATGTGTGTGAGCTGTGGTTGTAGATGTACTGTAGGTGTGTTGTTGTTGCTGTGTGTAAAAATGTTGTGTAGCCTTCAGTATCCCTGAGCTGTGTGGCAGTGTGTATTTGTGTAGTGTTGCCGTGCAGTGTGAGTGTGCTGGTCAAAGTGTGTGTATTTTGAGTGTGTGTGTGTCTGTGTTGTTGAGTGTCAGTGAGTGTGTTTTGCATTAAACTTGTTGCTGCTCCCCGTGGCACCCTCCCCCCATGATGTGTTTGCCAGCGCTATGTGCAGTTTTTAAGGGTTAATGATACAAGTAGGTTTTCGTATTTACAGTTGCTGTTGTCCATGACAGCGTTGATAATGTTGTATGTCAGTGAGCATGAACAGCGGCATGACATTTTTGAAGGACTCCATGGTGGCTCCAGACATGTCTAGCTGTCTGCAGGTGAGTGTCTCCCTTTACACTGTCCATTTCCGCCTTCTGCTACATGATGGTTGGACCACCACAGTTACATTGGCGATGTGCATCCTCGTAAAGGGTCCAGCAGAAAAACAGGCTCCACTGGCCTGTTCATGCTTCTTGGTGACTGTGGCTGTCAGTATTGCCCTGCGGTAGTGGCGGACTGCTGGTGGTCTTCGATGGGTACGACCACCAAACTCATAATATGGTGGCCTGCTCCACCAGACCATTGGCGGTTGGACCTCCACCGCCAATATGGTGGTCAAGGGACCGCCAAACTCATAATGAGGTCCTTAGTCATGTGTGTGTCTACTTGCAGCATCTCTTTTTCCTGCTGTTCTCTCATATATTCCTTTGGCTCTCAACTTACAGGCCAAGATCCTCCCTGCCTTGCCACCCCTTAAATGAAATATTGCTTAAAGCAGATCAGAGCACATACTGGATGTTCATTTCAAGGGCTCAAACCTGAACTAAAGGGCTAACAATCTACTTCTAAGGTTTATTATTTCTGTCCTCTTGTGCCATGTATTTTACTTCTATTTGTTTGGATTCTAAGAGCACTTGGGGCTCCATTCTCAGTTAACTTCACTTGGAGGAGGCCAAATTAATGCTTACTCACACAGCTACCTTTAGGGAATACCACAATGTACTCTTTGTTTGCATCCCTCATCATTGTCCAAAATGTAATTTTGAATGAAGACAGTTACCTCTTTCTTGACTACAGGGTCTCAATGAACGTGTTCATACAGACATGTTCATGTGTCTAGAAACAGCCTGTCCTGCCATTGTCATAATGGTCACATTAATAGTTGCATGATTCAAGAAAGCAAAATACCCAATCTCACCTCACTTGATTGCATCTAGTGCTAAGGCTTCAGCCAAAAATTGGCATAATCTGTCAAAGGTTGTGTGTCGATGACAAGTATATAGGTCTACCTCCCCCTGATATTGGTGCAGCTACATATTCATTATTCCCATGGTTTACAGATATTTTGCAGCGTCCTTGAGTATCTTTTCCTCCTTGCTGTACTTTACCACGGACCTGTCCTTCTCCTTAATAATACCTACATTCAAATCATTTTCAATGACAGACAATCTTGCACTCCACCATCAATAGAATAGTGACAATCATGGGCTTGAAGAATTTTTCTTTTCTGCTGTTGGGAGCATACATACTGTGCTACTGAGTTGTCTAACCCTCACTAGGTGTACTAGTGTCAATTACGAAGGTCCAAATTACTAGCGAATGGGCCTCTACACTTCCCACAATGTACCACATGGCTGGTGCTAACCCTAAAGGTGGTTAAAACTTTCACAGAAGCTGATCTTGAGTGATCCTCTGTTGGGTGACTGACCTCTCTCAGATGTCTCAGAACTTCTTCTTATTGCATCACCATGCTTTATTGTAACCGAGAGACCAGATGCATCATTGTCACTAACATACAGGAGTTGTTTGGATTTTTTGTGGTGACCTGATAATTGTCTTATTTATTTGCGAGGGGAACATCAGGATGAAAGCATGACCCTATCTGTATGACACTGGTTGTGTCGAAAAGAGATTTCTGGCTTGTCTGAACTCCCTCTTCCTTGGCAGCATAGTTGGTACTAAGGCTTGACTGTAGTTTTTAGTTATGGAATATCAGTTCCACTTTCTCCTATGTTTTGCACAAAATGTATTCCTTAATTTTGTTGTAATTGACTCTGGTGAGGACATATGGGGGTGTTCCTGTCCTGATTCCCCCTATGGTTATGTGGTCAGTGTGGTAAAGCCATTTGGTATGCTCCTCTCATTTGTCCCTAAAATGGCACAACATCTCCCTGAATGAGCCTTGGATGCCCACCACTCAGATTCCACAAGACAGCTCCATAATGCAGACATTATTCCTGGATGACCTGTTGTCCAGATCCTCATATTCATCTCAAGTTCTCTGTTCTGGTCCTCAAGTTCGATGATGGCCTCCCAAAATCATTTTTGCTCCTCCATTCGTTCATCAACAGTTCTCTCCAAACCATCCACCCAGATACTCAAAGAGACCTGGTGTCCCTCCAGGCTGCATGTCAAACTTGGGTTTAATGTCTTCCAGGGCTGGTGAACCCAGTTTCTCTGTAAGAGTAGATAACATCTTATGACAGCTGTGGGTTCTTTGAGAGGGAATTGAGCTCACTTGACTCTGGGTTTTCTTTTCCTTTTGGTCTGCTTCAATGGCTGCTTGTCTTTCTCTGAGAGTTGTAACTACCTCCATTGTTTAACATTGTTGCAGTTGGGCCTTGATAAGGAGAGGGACTAACCACTCACCTCGGTGCGGAGCCAGCCATGCCACTACAGGCCTGGAAGGCAGTTAACTACTGTTGCTACTGACCACTATTAACTACTTTTGGCCACCTGGGTCAAGATATTAATCCACCTCGAGGTGTTCAGTGACATCAATCGCCCACTTTTAGGGTCATCTGCATACTCCTAGGCCTCCTTCTAATGAACACATCAGTTTGTCTCCTGGTTCGCCTGATGTAGGCACAGTGGCGGTCATTCTGACCGCGGCGGGCGGCAGTCGCCGCCCGCCATGCGGTTACCGCTGAATGACCGCCCGCGGTCAAAAGACCGCGGCGGCTATTCCAACTTTCCCGCTGGGCCGGCGGGCGACCGCCACAAGGCCACCCGCCGGCCCAGCGGGAAAGCCCCTGCAACGAGGAAGCCGGCTCTGAATGGAGCCGGCGGAGTTGCAGGGGTGCGACGGGTGCAGTGGCACCCGTCACGATTTTCACTGTCTGCAAAGCAGACAGTGAAAATCTGTATGGGGCCCTGTGAGGGGGCCCCTGCACTGCCCATGACAGTGGGCATGGGTAGTGCAGGGGCCCCCAGGGGCCCCACGACACCCGTTCCCGCCATCCTGGTTCTGGCGGTGAAAACCGCCAGAAACAGGCTGGCAGGAAGGGTGTCGAAATTCCCTGGGCCAGGGGAAAACCGGCGGGAAACCGCTGGTTACCCTTTTCAGACCGTGGCTTTACCGCCGCGGTCAGAATAGCCCAGGAAGCACCGCCAGCCTGTTGGCAGTGCTTCCGTGGTCCCCGGCCCTGGCGGTCATTGACCGCCAGGGTCGGAATGACCCCCAGTGTCTTTTAGTCAGTACAAAATCCCACAATTCAGTTTCACCTCAGGCGTACACCTCTCTCAGACGACCCACCACCCTTCACCAGGTGACAACATGAAATAATCTTGAACTTAGGGGATTTTTTTTTTCTGGGGAAGGCATTCAAAAGGGGAGCAGGGAGGCCATTCATGCAAGGCTCTCCAATACAGGTGACCACTGTGATCACACTTCAGGTCTGCCATGTGATCCCTTGAACCAGTGCCTCCCCATGGGGCTTTACGTGCTCTCAACGTACACTGAGTACCTTCAGATTGCTCACAGTGACACCTATCACTTCTGTGGGCCTGTGGCTCTCTTTTCTGGTAACCTATGCCTCCTATGTGCAATGACGCGAGCCCGTAGTGCAATCCTCATCCTCAGGCGTAACATCATATGCCCCATCCCCCCCAGTCAATGGGATGGTGGTTCCTTCATCTCAGTCACATGGTGCAGTCAAATTTGTGCCTTTCTACCACCTTGTCCCTTAATTACAGTGGGTACAGGCACTATTGGCACACCAACAAAATACATGTATGATCAGGTTATATGCTGTGATCTTTAAATACTTTTCTGATGACCCTACAACTTCTTAATGCCTTCTAAACGTAAGGAAGGTCACAACATCTAGACCTACATAGGTAGGTATTATTAAAGGGGTTGGTTTCGAAAGACAGCATCCAAGCAACACTGAGAGCAAAGCTCAACCTATCTGTGGTGTCGCAGGCTGAAATGAACGTACCCATGCAGAGTTCAGAATGTTTTGATAGCTATCTATTCTTAACATTATGCTGTGTAGAGCCCCTCATAACAGTAATCCCCTGTCTAATGGATCAGCTTTGAAGAGGGAGGTGCACACAAAACCCCCTTCCTCAGACTCTGACTCCAAACAGTGTTTCGCACTATTCCACCATCCTTGCCTTCCTATGACCATGCCTGCGACCTTCCCATAAAACATATGAAAATAAGACTAGCTGGGGTTTTCCACTCTCCCCTGCATCCATTGGCAATCCCTATGGTAGAAATAATTACCTTCTCCTCCCAGGTCGTTTGGGTTTTCCAAATCTCTTCAACCTCAAGAAATGTACTCTCTGTCCTTTAGGAGAGATGAGAGCTCAAGTGGCAGGCTGACAGTGATTGTGTGAGACCTGTTCATGTTAGTCTACCTAGCCCTGTGAAAGACAGGGAGGCAATGGCAGTGCTTAACTTGTGCTTGTTGTTCCCGGTGCAGAGCACCGGCACTTATTTTTCTGCCTCAAGCATTCACTGCGAGCAAAAGACACATATGAGAAAGACGGAGGAAGAGCAAATCGAAAAAGCGTCACAAAGGGGAAAAGCAGAAAGCTACAAGTGTAATCTGAATGGGCAGGGAGTGGTTTTAAATGGATTGAAGAGGCCCTAGATGGTTTCAGGATTACGCTGCCTCAGTATGCCCTATTCGCACATCTAATTGCAGCAGCTGCATGCTTAAAAGGAAAGCTTTGGGCACCGGCACGTTTTCATTTACAAATTTAGCACTGGGCAATGGTAGTTAATAAATGTTTTATAGCCCCAGCTTGGTGTTGTGAGGGCTTGGGAGGGCACCTTTCCCCTCACGAACCACTGTCTCATTATGGAACAGATCTATGTGAGGGCTTTATTTTATCTGAAAGTTAATGATCCGTCATGGAGTTCCATCCATCCATCCATCCATCGGGAGATCATCAGCATAGCAGCATTTCTCATGCTTATCATTTTATGGTCCATGTGTCTAGCATATCTTCATAACAAAAGTGGCAGTCTCGTGGCAAATACCCTCATTTTGCTAGGGTAGTGTGGTGTGGTCCTAAAGTGGGTCTCTTCAAACCTTTTCAACCCGAATCCACTTTTGGAATGGGAACATAAAAGGGTCTTAATCTTTTAGAGCCACCTTAGTGCGACCCTCCGTCCTGCAGACAATTTATTTCTTGAAGTCACTGCACCTCACATTCGCCTGTTTTTTCTGGCTGGCCTTGTGGAGAAAAACTACGGATTGTGATACTTCCCTACAAGAGGATTTAGAGTCGGGGTGCTTCTGAAATAGGAACCACTAGACATATTAAGTATTCCAGAGAGTAGGCAAGGTAGCATTCTGAGTTTGCAAGATAAAATATATTGGTAGTAATTGTTGTGTACACCTAAACAGCATCCCTTGCAGTTACATGGCCAGTGGAAGCATACAACAAATCCAGTATTATAACAGTCTTATCTATTTTGCTAGCACTATAGCATGATTTTGGTATTTCACATTTCAGGAAGTCACAGCTTTAGTGCAGTAGCAGGGATTAATGTAAAACGCAACATGTAAATCAATTTCCTGTAAATAAAAAGCAACATGCGAAAAAAGTGCAGTTTTTGTGAACAGATGATGCCCCAAATGTAGTCTTTGATATATCTAGGTTTATTGGAGTCTGAATCCGTAACCAATTGCTATCTCATCTCACTGTCTTTATAGTTTTCCTTTAAACATATCCTTGCATATCTATAAATAGCCAACGAATGTGACTCACTGTACAATGCAATCTCTGTGCTTTTACAAGTCATCATGAACTTCTATGTAATTTACTTTTTTATAGAAGAATTCCAATTAATGGCTTCCTGGTGATTTTAAAGCCTCAAATTATCAGTCTCAGAAAACAAAGCAGCGAACATAATTATCATAAACCGAGAATTTTTCATTTTGAAGCTTATCTGTTTGTGCTAAGTATCTTGTCTGTAAGTAATTAGTGCCTTTATTTTTCCCGCAAAAATAATGGCCGTTCCACCCTGCACATCCGCATTTTGTTAACTGCGAGTTTTACTGTACATTTTACGCTGGAAAAAATCACCACCTTGGACCAGCTTTTAAGTATTTCATCAAATGATAACTACAGCAACAAATTCCATCTGTTTGTCAGAATAAATTATGTGGCATTCATTTGGAGTAACCTATTATACCTAACTGCTTTCCTTCCAAGAATGAGAAGTCTAGCAAAAATGTGTACTTGTTATTTATTACTGCCAGTGCAAAATAAGTGGATGCATTTATCTGTCATTTCGAATTCATGATTACTTATCACTATGGCAATGTTTTTCCTCTTATGTGGTTAGCTAATAGGAGCACCGTATTACTTGTTTAAGCTTATCACTATTATCGTTAATATAGGATCAGTGCACTTCTGCAGATATGGAGATAGCAGGCTATGTGGAGATACAGGTTTTCTAATTTACTCCCCCTTATAGTAGTAATGTTCATTCATAAGATCGCAGGCTACAAGGCCTCCTAATATATTAATATAGAATTGTAGGTCAAGTGAGTTTAGATAATTTCAAGAGCACACTTTGATTTCAAAAGTGGGGAACCACTAGACATATTTCGCATAACCTCAAGGCAGCTTTCTTCTAAAATGGGAATTTTAATGACATTTGTTATGTTATGTTGTGTTTAGGTACGCTATGTTATCAGAATTTGTGAAGCACCCATTCTGACATTGTTATGGTCTTGTAGCACTTTCAGCAATCCAGTGCCCTTCAGGGTGATTCTGAGGTGACCACTGCAGACAAAAGGCTGTTTCAGCATGTGATCATCTGTTACTAATATTGTGTTCTGATGTTATTTTCAGTAAGTTGGCTATAGACATGATTTAGAGTTTGGCAAAGGGTTACTCGGTTACAAATGTGATGAATACCAAGTCCACCTTACTACAAATGTATTAGAATATAAAGCACTTGTAATACAAAGGTGTTCAATCGATAATATTTGTGATGGAATAATGAATCCTTAAAACTCTAAATCAGGTCCCATGTCCTATTTATTGAGGTGAGGGTTTGTGACTTTAGTGATTAAGGATTAAAGCTGGAGAGCTTTGCCAAGTGTTACACATTTTAAGGTAAATACGCGTGTGCTGTAATATGTTAGAATGTATACTATATGCATCCTGTATGATTAGGTAAGAAAATGCAACTTGATAATAGAACAATGCTATATGAAGTGATCATAACGGTGTTTGTGTTCAGTAGTGTAAGCGTATTAAGTCCCTCTGCAGCTTTTCAAGTGACCTCCAGCTGAAGTGATGTCTCAGGGCCTGATTCATGAAGGCACTTACGTCTAATAAAGTTACGAGTGCGCACTTGTTGTGAAGTCTCCACACTTGGCGTGGAATTTCCACAAGTGGGGCAGAAACTTCCACACTGCAGTTCTCAGTGTGGGGATCCTGCTGTGAGTGCAGGGACTCCGCCACAAGTGTGGAGACTCAGGACTTGTAACTTTACTCCACATAATTACCTTTGTGAATCGGCCCCTCAGTTAGTCCTAACGTTATGAATGTCACAAGTAACATGCAGAGGAAGCCACAGTTGCCAAAATGGTCACTGAAACTCCAAAGCCAGATCACCAAAAGCCTCCGAAACATTTGCTACTGGATGAAAGACAACGTTCTACTTCTGAATAATGCAAAAATTGAAATCATGATTGTGGAAAGCCATGACATGCAGGACATTCCCTTCAACTCACCTGCTGAGATGGGTTCTACGCCAGCAGCAGTAAATAAAGGTAAGAACCTCAAGTTATGATGTGATCAAAACCTTTCCTTTAGTTTCAAAATATTCACCAGAGTTGATATTGCCAAACATTTCTTGATAAGACTTAAAAAATCTTCCCATTGCTTCCTCTGAACTATTGGATGGAATTGCCAGAACCCTTATTAATCCTTATTAGATTGGTGATTACTGCTATTCAATGTATGATGTAGCCCAAAAGAAAGATTTTTAAGGACTCCATGAGATTTAGAATCAAGCAGCAGCACAAATGTGCATGAGTTCCTAAATATAGCAGTACATAATTCCACCACTAAAACAATTACACGTTCTCCCTGCACAGCGGAGGATACAAACACCAGCAGGTGCATGTCAGTTAACTTCTGTGTGATCAAGATTAATTGCAGCATGACCACAAAGTTATAATGAACAACTAGACTGATAACATTTTCTATTTATGATAAAGTGTGGCACAACGGACCACCATCTGGATGGAATCAATGCTGGAAAAGTGTAAATCTGAAAGCCTTTCCTACACGGGATACTGCTGTAAATGAAAACATGGGAGTTGTTTTTGTCCTAGAAATTAGTGTTAGTGCTCTAGAAAGTTAAAATGAGGTCACAGTTTCTCCAAATTATCAAATATCACCCTCAACCATTCCAGTAAAACATTCTTACGTACAGACTGAAACATACTTCCAACAATAGCAGCGCTCTGTCAGTTAACGTCTTACCTTCCTAATAATCAACTGCATCATCACCACTGTTGTGGGTTCCTTTAAGCATCTATATTGGGCATCCATACTTTAGCTCTTAGATTCATAGTCTGTGTCTTAAAGAAGCAAACACATTTTATTAGCTTTTACTCATTACATTTTAGTAAAGCTCACTTTTAGCTTGTTGTTTTATGTTTAATCAACTACCCTTCTTAGAAAACATGCTAGTTCGTGTTCCACATTTATCTGTCCCTTGCATGTATTGCACTCTGTGCCCTGCTCAGGGCTGTAAACAGTAGTTTACCAGGTATTGCCAATCCAAGTGTTTACGAGTCAACCTTCTTACCATAGACATATTATCATGTCAGGCCTGTTCTCAGAACACAACACAGGCCAAAGAAGGTTAGAGGGGACATTCCAGCCAGCCATCTTATGCTGTGCACCGCTTCATCAACAACTTGGCTGATCTTGGCCTTGTCTTTCCAGCCAGCCAGGAGGACTTCCAGCAGAACAACAGGTAGACCCTTGCCTTCATTTCAGGTATGAGGTCGGGGCTCCTTCCATGAGACCAGGACCAACAGAAGGGCTAATGCTGGCATGCTCTCATGTTAATTGGTAGGGTGTAAGTAGGAATTCTTAGAATCATGGTTATGTCAGGATGTTGGGACTGCTTCTATGTTTTACTCTAATGGTCATAATCATCTCTGTGTCATGTTTATCCCCTCAATAATTGCAGCTCATGCTTTTTATCATAGACTGCAACTTCAATAATGCATTAAAACGTATCCTCAGTTTCTTTGTCTGCTTTCACATGTGTGAGACTTTGTGCAACTGAGAGAAAAAGGAATGATCTGTTCCACTACAACTTCTATGAGGAGTCAGAGTGTCATGTTTTAGTCTACCATAAATCACTTTTACTTTCTAGGTTTGGGTGAGGTGCTGGTAGGGAGCTGAAGAAGTCAGGCCGACAGCTTCCAGTCAGTGTGGGACCAACTCAGTCACCCACATGCAGTGGTGCTGCTGCCCTAAACTTAGCAGTCTTACCCTCATTGTGAAAGTCCTACGACATGGTGCCACCAACATTTGGTCAGGTACAAATTTAAAGATCTCCCATGTATCTCTGTCACATGCGAAAGGCACCCTACTTATCTTATACGGAGACGTCCAAGGTGTTAGGGAAAATCGCTCTTAGCTAAGCAGGTAGTACCTATCTTAGGCTGTAGGTTGTTCAAGCTTGAACCTTAAAAGGATTCCCCAAACTGATGTTTCTATCTCTGAACATACCACTGTAAAATACAGCAGACAGGTATCAATTACAGTAAATGTGAGACAACCTCTCACACAACATCTATAAGCTCATGGACTCACAGATGAGGGTGGGGATGTTAAGTTTGTGGAAGAGGCACACAATGCATACAGAACAGACATTTTCTATTCCCGGGTTCCTTTCCAGCAGCAGATGGAAATGGACATTTTTTCATACACAATAGCAAATGCACCTGCAAAATACAGAGCTTATGCATATTTAGAAATACCAATTTCTTATCAAGAACAACAGAATTGGTTTGAAAGCACCCTTACAAATATTGTACACAATGTCAGATTAGGTCCCTTGAGTAATGAAGGATCCACATGGCCAGAATTAGCCACATATACACCACATCCCAATGTATCAAATATGACAGTAGCAGATTTATGCTTCTTATATAACAATTTTGTGGATATATATGGAGGTTTGTTACAATGTGTAATGTAGACTTTAAACACTGGCCCATGAGGGCTGCTCCAGCAGCACCACATTTACCTACAACCAGGATAAATCCTGCAACTGTGCATTCAATAATGGGTAAGGCACCCACCAAACATGAAGAAGTTCTGTTTTGGTTAGCACAAGAAATAAACTTGCTGGAAGCAGTATTTCCCCATAGGTGACCCCAAGACAAACAAAGATTTGTCTCAATATGCTTGCCCTTTGAGATGGTTCCCTTATTAGTTAACCGTGCCACTAGGGGTGCAATATATGGTGCAATTTACACTACAGCACATGGTACACCAATAGGTGCAAATCTTCCAGAAGTGTTAAAAAAAATTTAAGATTTGTACAGGATGGCACCTGCCGTGGATTTGGGGATGCAATTTCGACACCGTGTACTCAATTATATTAAGGTATTTTAATAAGAAAGCAGTAGCATTGACAGTACACCAGCGGCTCCGAGATTTTCCTCAAAAGGAACAGGAACGTGAGCTGCCTAAGTTTCCTCAGAGACTTATACCAGCATAGGTCGCAATAATCTGGGAGCCAGACCAGGTAAAAGACAATTACAAGGTAAATCCAGTAAGGATAATACCAAACAAGCACAGGAGGGTTCCAAAAAGTGCTGGGATAAACAGAAAAGCAACAGAGATAAACAAAAATAAAGAGGAGAAGCTCTGCGTTTGGAGACCTCAGAAAAACAATACAACGTTAGAACTAGAGAAACTTTAGAAATTCCTGACATATATCAATATACTGAAATTCATCCAACTTGTTCCTTCCAGGACTCACATTGCCTCCATTGCAGGGGTGCTCAGTGATATTGCTACCATCATGCATGAGTCCATAACACACCAGTGGGCCCCTTTCACTAGCCAGTGTACTGATTAGCCTTCCACATCTCCTGCAGATAGTGGACAGGAGAACCTGTCACAGGACTCACAGACCACTAGCATCCCTCCCTCTGCAGCAGAAGAACCACCCCGCAAATGTTCTCTGCGAGCAGACATCCACCAGAGACTGTAGTCTAAACCACTGCCAGGAAGTGAGCCTCACTAACATGTCTCCCTTGTGTGCCAATAAGACACCTTGTACACTTTGGACTGCCACTGCTCCTTTGTCCCATGGCCCCCATGGATACTAGACCTGTACTACAAACTAACTGTGCCACTACACTAAAGATTTCATCCAGCATCACCCCACTCTATTGCACTATCCCTTCCTTTATGTAATTACAATACACACACTTAAACACAACTGAAGGATTTGTTCTTTTATTTCATCAATATGGACTGTCTTGATGTTTTTGTCCTGTGCAAATGTAATGTAAAGTGTGAATTCATCCAATGTACAGTCAGCTTGGGGTGCAAATTACCAGTGTAAGAGCATGCCACAAGTCACCATCCACCAAACTGTGTGAAAGCAGTCTGTAGGCATTCCATGCGTTCACAGTAGTGACCACACCAACATCTGAAAAAGGGAAACCATTAGTGACATTCAAATGAGAAGTAAAAGGAAGTAAAGCAACATGAACCCCTGTAACAACAGTTTACATTAATCTGGTCACATCAATTAAAAACTTTGCACTGAAATTAACTCCAAACACCAGAAGTGATGAGAAACAACATATGTAAGGGCCTCAGACAAGATACCACAGTTTTAGCTATACCATATTGTCAGTTTGCCAATTCCTCCTCTGGAACACTTAGTCCAGGCCAAACTGCCAGAGACAACAAAGTCACAGAGGGGTTGTGTAAGCACATTGTAACTCACACAACATTCCCAGAAACAAATGCTAAGTACTATATGGAATGAGGACACAGTATGGGCATGTATTTGAAACTGCAAAACAGATGATGTATTAGCATAGGCAAAATAAGCTTTTTCACCGTCATCATACCACTGGCACGACTGACCACAGATGGAACAGTGTCAGGTTTCAGAATGCACACATTTATTCTTGGTACATCATAGCTGCCACACAGCTCTTCATTGAAATGGTGGTGTGAACAGAACTACAGTCTTACCTGACTGTCATTGGAAGTACTGGTGTATCAAATGTGTCCTATTGTCCACATCCTCTTCCTCCCCATCTTTATCACTGTCTTCAGTGTCCTCTGCTGCCCAAGTGCATTGTCTCTCCCCTCCTCCTGCAGGAATGGCACAGGCTGCCTGAGGGCCAAATTGTGAAGCTTGCAGCAGGCCACCACTAACTGGCAGACTGTTCCAGGGGAGTAGAATAGGGATCCAGCAGAAATAAGGAGGCACCTGAACCTGGCTTTTAATAGCCCAAACGCTATTTCGATGATTCTTCTGGTCCATCCATGTGCCTTATTGTATAGATTCTCAGCCCCTGTCTTTAGATTCCTCACTGATATCAACAACCAGGATAGCTTTGGGTAGCCAGAGTCACCTGGAAATAGTGGGAAACACACATTACATGTGTACAATAGCACAGAGGACAACTCCAGGTGACACAGAGTGACATACATTGTGTCAAACATCATGCTCACCAATGAGCCAGACTCTCTCTCTCTGTAGTTGTGCCATCGTCTGTGGGACACTGCTGTTCTTCATTATGTAGGCATCATGGACAGATCCTGGAAACTTGGGAAATATACTGATCAGCAAGGCATACCATTTGCACATTTATAGAATGGTAATTCTTCCTATTTTGGAACATCTGCTTATTTATCCTGGGAGGGACCAAAGAAATATGAGTCCTGTCAATGGCCCCAATCACATGTGCAATGTGTCTTATTGTGTAGAAAATAGCCTTAACAGTAGGCAAATCATCACTTTGTGGGAATGTGACATAGGTGCTCATGTGTTTCAACAAGGTATTCAAAATTCTACTCAGCACTTTAGAAAGCACTGGCTGTGACATACCTGCAGCAAAGCCCAGTCGCCTGAAATGATCCACCAGCCAGGAAGTACCGCACTGACAGCACCTCTACTGTAGGAGGTATTGCAGTAGGATTACGAAGAGCAGGAATGAAATCTGTCTCCAATTGTGCACACAGCTCAATGAGTGTGGCCGTGTCCAGATGATAGGTGAGAATTATATGGCGTTCCGCCAGTGTAGCCAAGTCGACTAGGGGTCTGTACATGGGTGCATTCCTCCTCCTCCTCAGCAGTGGTTGATAGTTCAACAAACCAAACATCACAAGTGTGTCTGTCATAGCAGGAAGGATAGACACACAACATCACAGTAAACAGTGCTGTCTCATACATTTCAGGGAAAAAATTATTGGAATCTGCTCTGGTGCACTCTACATGCAAACAGACACCTGAAACCATACATTCTCTTTCATTTGCCCTCCTGCCTCACAGATGTAGTCGAAGTCATGAGACATGGGCCCTCATTACACCACCGGGCGGCCGCCAATGCGGCCGCACTTCAGCGGGGTCTATTTTGAGATCCCCGCCGGCCCAGCGGGGATCTTGGCCGCAACATGGGAGCTGGCTCCAAATGGAGCCGGCAGTGTTGCGGCTGTGCGACGGGTGCAATTGCGCTTTGCATAGCAGACAGTGAGAAGCTCCATGGGGCCATGGTAGGGGCCCCTGCATTGCCCAAGCCAAAGGCATTTGGGCCCCCAGGCGCTCCGCGACTCCCCTTTCCGCCAGCCTTTTCATGGCGGTTCAAACCGCCATGAAAAGGCTGGTGGTGGGGGACTCTTAATCCCCTGGGCAGCGCTGCCCTGGGGGATTCAAACCGTCAGGACAAAAGTGGCGGGAAACCGCCAGTCCCGGCGGTGCGACCGCGGCGCTTTCACCGCAGTCATAATTCACAGTGAAGCACCACCAGCCAGCTTCCAACAAAAGGTTGTAATGACCCCCATGATTTGTACGATCACATTTTACAGGTTTTGACAACTACTCTTCTGCAAGCAGTGCACTGGTATGAGCTCTCATTGAAGAGCCAGATTCTCCCACCAAATCTAAAATCTAGACATTTTGGAATTGCCTTGGTGTGTACCATATGTACCTATGACACACATTTTACTTACTACCATGAGTGCAATCAACAGGAAATGGCACCTGCTTCCATGAGGAGGACAGGTGGAAGTGACCTCACTCCGCCAGCATTTGACGTCATGACGGAGGGTGGTCTGAACCACTGTTCAACTCCTCATTGGTTAACATTGCAGTCTATACCACACAGAGGCCAATGATGTTCACCGCTGGCAGTGACGGTGATTACCGGCACAGATGTGACCACCATTTTCAGATGCCCATGCCACTTGTCTCCTGACTTCACCCTATCAAGACCTTCACTGCATGAGCTGCTGTGTCCTGTATCTGGAACCCACAATGGCCCGTGCTACAAGGGACAGAGCCCCAGCCTTCACATCCGAAGAACTGGAGAAGCTTGTGGATGGGGTCCTACCCTTGAATGAACAGTTGTATGGGCATCCAGATCAACAGGTGAGTACCTTTTAGGTATTTTGGATGTGACATGGCTGTATGTTGATGTATGTGTGTGCATGCAGTTTGTCCTTGGGTGTTTTTTGCTCCATGCAATATGTACACAGAGGTACGAGTGATGTCTAAGATGAATGTGGGATCAATGCAGTATGTAGTCCATTGCTGTAACTGAATGTAGTGTATAGTTATTGGTGTCCTTCTGTCTGTGCTTCCTATGCAGGTTAGTGCCCATCACAAGAAAGGGTAATAGCAGGCCATCGCCAAGGACATGCAGACCCTGGGGGTCCATAGCCGGCAGAGCACCCACGGCAGAAAGAGGTGGGAGAACCTGCGATGCTGGGCCCATCAGACTGTGGAGGCCCAGCTGGAGACGTCCTCCCAACGAAGGAGTGGTGCCTGTCAGTCCCTGACCTTCCCCCCAATGGCCCACATACCGTTGGTGGCCAACCCAGAGTTGGATCGGTGCTTGAGGGCAGCACAGCAGCAACAAGGGGGTGAGTACACACTGTGTACATTTCTTTCCTAATGCCTGGCATGGTCTTTGGATGCCAAGGTAGTAGTCAATGTATGCCTCAGTATGACCTTTTAACTTATGTTGTTTGGTTCTGCATAGCTATGGTAAGTCGTATGTACAATTGGTATTGGTCATTTGCTGGTATTCCAGCTTCAGTGAGATCCTACATCCTGACTCACCAGTGTTGAAGTGATGTTCTGATGTCCACTGCCTAGGTGGTGTGACTTGGCAATTGCACTTTGTGCAGTCACTTTGTCGGAGTAGTGTACCTGTGCCTTTGTCAGCAGGCAAACATAGATTAGTGAGTCTCAGTAGGTGTACAGATGGTAGTGTCTTCAGAGTTTATTTCAGCTATTGTTCCCAGGCAATGGTGTGGTATTGTGGTTGTTGCTGCAGAGTCTAATTATCAGGGAGTCATTGTGATGTGTATGCCGTATGTACTGTTATTGCTGTTATTTACCTTGTGCTCCCTTTCTTTCTCCTCCACCCTCCCTCCTTTTCTTCTCCTGTCCTTGTGTGCATTAGCATCATCTGGCAAAGGAGCAGTGGCACCGGCGAGTGGGGGAGCTGCAGCCCACAGGACCCAAGAAGCAGTGTCCACCGTCGACGAAGGGACCAGTGGTTTGGAGGGTGAGGGGAGCACCACGGAGGAGACAGGAGCTACTGCAGCTGTCTCTGATTACTCCTCCGATAGGACATCCCTGGTGGTGGCGGACCACTCTGGGATCACCTCGGCATTGTCATCTTCTGCCACCCCCAGTTCCAGCACCGCCCTCACAGTAGCCTCCCACCCAGTTGCCCATGCCTGCTCCCCCAGGACGGTAGGCGTCTCCTTTGCCGCAGGCACCTCAGCCCCTGCCCCAGTCAGCCCTGCTGCCCTCACTGAGGAGGCTATTGACCTCCTGAGATCAATCTCTGTGGGGGCAGTCAACCATAGTGAATGCTATCCAGGGGTTGGCATCCCAGATGCAGCAATGCAATGCCTAACTGGAGGGCATTCACGTTGGCTTGGCTGGCCCACAGAGATCGTTTCAGGCTCTGGCCTCCTCTTTGATGGCAGCCAGTGCCCCTAGTTCTTCCGTACCCCCTCCAACTACCTCTACCTAGCCCCATAGCCCTCTGCACACACCCATCCTAAGCACACAGTCAGATGAGTATGCACCCAAGACAACACACAGCACTCACAAGGACAAGCACAAGCACCACAGATCATACCACAAGCACACAGACAGCCAACTCTCAGAAGCACACACAACAACAGCCACTGCCCACACTGCCTCCACCTCCTCCCTCATAGTCACATCAGCACTCACACCTGCAAGCACTGCATCCACAGTCCCAGATCCTGCCACCTGCTTAACCTTGCCCACAGTCACCACAACAGCAGACACGCAGACTAGCACCCCATTCCCCACATGCACAGACACCACTGCCATTACAACCACATG
Organism: Pleurodeles waltl; assembly: GCF_031143425.1. NCBI lineage: Eukaryota > Metazoa > Chordata > Amphibia > Caudata > Salamandridae > Pleurodeles > Pleurodeles waltl. The sequence goes on from NC_090444.1 coordinate 563,415,001, forward strand.
CAGCATGCCCACCTTACTTGCAGACACCACCACAACATACATTCACACAACCTGTTTGTCCTCTTACTCCCTCTCTATCCCCTCCTCCCAAAACACACAAACGCTCCCACTCAGACACTCAACTGCCATCCACCTCACACACCACACATTACATGCACCTATAACCCAGCCCAGCCCAGCCCAGCACACCTAAACCTCCTACTACCACTCCCTCTACCTCCACTCCCAAACCTCCTCCCACACTCCGCCCCACTGTACCTAAAAAACATTTCCTTTCCCACATTGACCTCTGACCTACTCCTGACCCACCCGTGTTGTCCCAAAATGTAAGGTCCCGCTCCCCCAGCCCTATCCCTCCAGGTCCCAGTCCTCCAATGGCCCCCCTAGTGTTGCAAATGTCCCTCCCCGTGCTAAAAAACCTCCCACTATGGAGCACAGGGCAGCCACTCCCCAATCCAGGCCCACTTCCACATCGCCTAAACAGCATAACAAGACCCCGCCCCCTCCCAAACCTAAGTCCAAGGACCCCCTTCCAAGAAACCACCCGCCCCCTGAGATGCCTGCCTTCCACATTGATGTCCATTCCCAGTAGAGTAACTTGGGCTGTCAGGAGTCAAGTTGGGCCAATGATGTTGCCCTGTGTATTTGCATGGACACTTGGACTGGCCAATGGCCCTTCGTGTGAAGGTTTTGTTATGTTGTGGGCACTATTCCCACCAGAATACAGTAGTTGACTCACAGGTATTTGTCCTGCCTTTCTTTTCTTCTGGCTTATGTTATTGTTGTACTTTTCAGCAGATTGTTCTACATGTGTGTGGTATGTGTATATGGTGCCTGTTGTGCATGTGGGTGTGTCACTCTCCCCTCCCTCCCTTGTGTGCTAGGCGGCTGTACAAACTATTGTAGTCTTAGTTGATATCCCGGCTCCTGGACTCCCATCTCGTGGTACAGCATCGGCTGGACTTCCAATTCAGGTTCCATGGCAGCCGTGGACTCCTCTTTGTCCCTGGAGGTGAGTGTCTCCTTTTATGTGGTTTGTTTCCACCAGGCTTTTCATGGCAGTGGTCCTGCCCCAGAAATCCTGGTGGTCTACCACGTTGTAATATGGTGGGTAGCAAATGGTGTTCCTCCGGGATGAAGATGGCGACCGCCGTGGTCGGTGGCCACACCTCACTGGAGGTTCAGGCGGTGCACTGACTGTATATGGGGGGTACCACCGCCATGGTCATATTGTGGCAGTTTTCATCGCCATCTTGGTGGCGGTACTACCGCCATCACTGCCGTGGAGGTCAGTTGACAGCCAAACTCATCATGAGGGCCATAGTGTGCAAAGAATACAAAACAGCCTTGGATGTTTCCAATGGTTTTTTTTTTCTGACAAAATCTAGCACCTGAAAGTAGGGACTTAAGTGCCTGTTCAGTTATAGGCTCTCAAAGAAGGTTTTGTATGTTCCCTCAAGGGTATAAGAACAGTCCAGGATTGTTCTCTGCCCATGTGCCATCAATATTGCATGATATTGATTCTGAGGCATTGTCTTATGTCAATGACATTTATCTGAAAGACTAGAACCTCAATACACATTTAGTCAGGGTGCATAGCATAGTTTTGTGATTTGCCACACAGGGCTATAAATTAGATTTCAAGAAAATAAAAATTGCTTTTCCAAGTGTCCTGTTCTTAGAATGTAAACTATCAAATCAAGGAAAGATCCTGACACCACAAGTCCTAGAGAAATGTGCGAAATTACAACCACCAATTACCATTAAGAAACTACAGTAATTGCTGGTTTTCTTCATTATTTGCAGAACTTACATTCTAGAATATGCACACCCATAAAACCACTTTATGATTTAATCCATCCACACTTCTTAAGCACAAATTAGACAACACACATGAATTCTCAGAGCTTCACAGATTCACATGCTTGAAGGAAAACACTTGTGCACACGACAAGAAAACAAATTTAGTAATCAGGTTAATTCCTGGCACCATTGGTTTCACCTACGTCACATTCAATGAAGGGACACTACCAATAGGATATAAATCACATTTGTACTCCAACGCCGCACAGCATTTTGCACCAATGGAACAAATACTGACTGCTGTCCAATCGGTTGTCATAAAGGAGAGACCACTATCCAAAGGGAAATGCATTATTGTTGTTACCTCAATACCAGCCCTTGAAGCGTCACCAAAATAAGCGTTCTAATGGCAATAGCATTACATCCACGTTGGATTCAATGAGCTACTTCCCTGACTGCCATTGACACTGAATACATTTTTGATCCACAACTCCAGGCACAAGAATTCCTTCAATATGAACTTGACTACCTCATGTCGACCAACATTTTGCCTCTTGATCAATATCGAATCATTTACACCGATGGTTCAGCTCAACCAGCTGTAGGTACCAAACATCAATACTCCACTGTTTGTGCAGCTGTTTGTGAGTGATGAGCAATTCCAGCCTCAACAAACCTGTGCACAGACCATAGAAGACTGCACAGCTTGCAGAGCTTAAGCCTCTAATGTTGCCACTGGAAAATATGGATCTTAGACCTTCTACTTTGATTGTTTGTGATTTGGAATACTGTGTCCAGTCCTTTAATGAAAACATACACTACTGGCACCTTAATGGGTTCAAAGACTACAAAGCAAACACCATAAAACAGAAATTCTTGTGGAGGAATGTAGCAGAGCTCAAAGACAAGCTGCCATGGGCTCATGTAACACATACATGGGGTCATCAGCGTGTTGGAATACACATTGTAGGTAGCCGATCAAGCAGTGACATGCTGTGATAACTTATTCTCATACGAGGTGGGATGATGAAACACTGGCTGCTGTGAACGCTTCGACTGGTGGCAAGCCCTTACCAAAAGCATATCCTGCTAAATATTCATACTACTTAAGTGAATACAAAATTGCCTTTGCAACAATACCTAGGGTGGGTTATCACGTGATCCCGAACCAAGACCAGAGATTAGATCTCATCAAAGCAGCAAATGAAGGGGTTGCTTCTGCCCATGGTTTTGTGCCGGCTACTGTATCCTTATTGCAAAAAACGTTATTGGTGGCCTGGTCAATATAAACAGCCCAAGCAGTATGTCCTTATTTGTGACATTTGCCAACAAATTAAAGGATCCGCCATCAAACATCCACCACAGACAACCCCCTTAGTTTCCAGCAAACCTTCACAATGTGTGTACCTGGAGCATTGTGGTCTCTTACAACCAGATGGTACATACAAATATATTCTAGTTGCTGTTGATTCATGCTCCAGATTTCTATGAGTGTGGCTACAACGATCGGCTGGCACTTAAACTGTTATTAAAGATTTGGAAGTCTTCATTGGGACATATGCAGTTGCAGCATTCCATTATGACCAGGATCCTGCCATTGCCTCCAGGGTATTCAGTGACACCATGGCAACGATGGGTTTTAAAGTGCATATCTCATCTCCCTATCAACCCGAGGGAAATTCGATTGTGGAGCAGAAGAACTGAGACTTTAAATAATCCTTAACAGCATTAGGTCAATTAGGTAGTTGGCTACATCACCTGTATACAGTCCAGAGAGCACTAAATAATCTATGAGAGGACATACCCCTTTAAAGTCCTATTTGGGATATCTATTTATGTCCGAGATCTTGATGGCACTGGCACAATGGTGGCAGAAACATCTTTTGACTTAAATGAACGTGTCACTGTTGTACAGGAACACAACAATTCTGTGATGAAAATTCTAAACCATTTGCCGCCAACTTGAGAATGAGAGATTTGCTACCAACCATAGGCTAGATTCCTAAAGTTGGGATTCTAGTTTGCGAAAAGATATCTGTGAAGTAGGAGTTTAGCCCAGCCTACAGAGTACCAGTTCCAATCCGGAGAATCCACAGTACCAGAACTGTCATCCTAGTACCACTGGCTGCTTCTAAAGAAAACCATGTTGTTTCAATTGACAATGTCAAATTGCACCATGTGGCCAATCCTGTATAGCAGAACACGAGGACTCCTGGGTAGCTCCTGCACCCCTCACACTACCTTCCAGGAATTACCTCTTCAAGCACTCAGCAAAGCTGAAATTATTTTCCTGAGCTTTGGGAGGGCAAAGAATGAACTTTTGTTGATTCCTCTCACCACTCCATCTCAAAGAAGTGTCCCGAATTTAAATTTGCACTCTTTGAAAGCAACACACATTGATGGAATTGTTTATTATGAACCACCAATGGATACATCTACCAGTTCCCTTTCACCTGCACCGTCTTCAGTTTTTGCACAGACTGCTTCTGGTTACTTTACCAATATTGATGACTTTTCTTTAAATTCTTCAGCATCATCAACAGTACCTGTATCAAAAGCATGTAAGCTCTACATGTGACTTCAACATAACTATTTGGTTCATCCATGGTATTATCTGTGGCTACGTCTGACACTGCTTGCCTTTTTTCTTTGAATTGGTTTTGCCATTGTTTTCTTTCTGTGGATACATGGTCATTATCTTGCTGAACGCTCTGCTGTTGAACTGGTGGATGAGGATTTAAAGCATTATTTGGCCTCACATAAGGTCCGAAGAGACTTGCCCCTCATGAACATTTCAGCTGTATAAGTTCCTGATGGGATTGTTTGAGATAAAGTACTGTTTGATACCTTCGGCCCCACAGAAATGATTTGAATTCCATATGTTTGTAAAGTATCAATGAATGATAGTATTATACTGTGGTTGTTTGTGATGACTGGTAAGAAAAATACTGTTGATTCTAGGCTTTCTGAGCTTGAGAATTATACTGTATTTGAAAGTGAAGATGTGTACATGAACACAGTAAATTATGGGGAAATGTTCTGTTATCACCATTACGGACATCATTTTCTACACCAAACTGGTACCCCAAGAATAGTTTATAATTATACACAGTGGGAACATTGCCAAACTGCACCAGTGTGGAATTCTAAAACATATGTAGAAAAGTTTTCTTATTTTACTTGAGATGGTATTAAAGATACTGATTCCTATTGCTTTGCATTACCACCTTCAAAACCAAGGACAATATTACTAACACACACTAAATTTGTTTATTCAGATTCCTTTGTTTCCCAGTTAGTCATGAGTTTCGGAAGAAATCAATTGATTTAAAGAGTGTGTGGGGAACAAAAGATTGGCAAATCCAAGATAGGGAGGCTTCATTTAGAGCATGCCTTATTTTGTTACAAATTGTATTTCTCAATGACAACATACAACAAACAAATTGTTTAGGTCTGGCAAAAATAAAGGAAACAAATGTGCCAAGTATTCCCTCACCATCTAAATTTGATAGTTGGCAAAAGATTTTAAATGTCACTGAAGAACGGCTCTATGGTTGGGTTCAGAATGGTACCTTTAATTCAACACTTTCAGGTCCCAACGGGTTGTTATTGTGGCTAATCAACACAAATGGTTGACATGCATGTTTTATTAACTCCACACAGAGATTTAAAGCTAACAGACCGGGCCCTCATTATGTCATCACACAACACTCAATGTGATATTTTTCAGCGTGGGCAAACTTTGTCAACAATGGTTATGAGCTCCGACCAATTCTCAATTGTGTGTAGCCAGTTCTCCTTTGCTTGAGGTGCCCCTGCGAAAACGCACTGGAAGTGTGCTTTGCCATAAAGCATGTACCTTCTTTGGATGTATATCTGATAATGTTCTTGATGAGGGTTCATTGCCGGAATTGTCCATTAAGATTGTGGTTGTTGCGGGATGCCTACTATGAGCCACCCATTGTGAATTTAGTGATTCCTAGTGCTTCAACATCTAGCACAAGAGTTTTGAGGACTGCATAGCTCCCAAGACATCCTCACTGTTGTTACACCTGATTAATTTAGTTTAGATCATGTACTCTTGATATCGTTATCTGGATGTGTGTTATACCATTTCACTTCTGTTCCCCATAGGAGACACTCTTAGTAATCTTGAATACAAGCTAATTTAGCTGGACTCCATTGTGGGATCGCTTTACCTAATCAAGCTATAGTAAGCCTAAGTAGCTGGCCATTTTTTAAATGCCACATATTCCTTGTTTTCAGTCCTGATGATGACCCTTGAATAGAGAGGGGTCGAAATGTTGACTATTTCTGTTGGACTACTGATTGTAGCAATTCATTAAGGACATTTACTTTACCTTGAATACAAATTGGTCATTATGATAGTCTGCTGGCTGTTTTATTTGTACATATTGTATATATATATATATATACATATATATATATATATTTATTTATTATTTCACTGCACCATTCACAAACACTGATTTCACTATATTTACTAACACCATTGGGGTCTTGTGAAATGTGGTTGCAGCTATCCAATTTGTTTCTAAAATATAGTTCTGCATTTGGGTAATCTCTTCCAGAAAATGTGATTAATTGCATGACTTGTTTTTATTGATTCTTTTTAAATGGTTCTCATTGAAACATTGTTGCAAATGTACGTTCAACGTCTAGCACAGCATGGAACGCTACCCCCTTGGCCGGAGCAGAGGCCAGAGATGAGGCTGAAACTACGGATCACGTGTGCTCTTTCCACCTTTTGTCTGACGAGCTGGTGGATTTATCGCCTACCGAAGTGAGGTCCATCCAGGATTCCTTTTCCATCAATGCACTTGGAGACCTCCTGCAGGGTCATGATTATTGTTAATTTGACATTTTGGATACCTTTTTTCTAAAATACTTAAATTGATTTGTTTTAATTTGGCCTCATAATTCAGACTGATCTGCTCATCAACTTAGTCATTTGTATCTCTTTTATGTACGTTAGTTGCCTTTTAAGTAGTAGTATTAGTGTAGTTCATTATAGGTCTTGGACCCTGCATTCTTGTACCAACAATGGGGATGATATTTTATCAGAGCGCTTCTTGTTTTATATTTTATCATTTGCCTTTCTTAGAAAACATTCTTGTTCATGGTCGAAATGTATCTGTTTCGTGCACGTATTTCACTCTGTGCCCTGCTCAACTTTGTACATGATAGTTTACCGGGTATTGCCCATCCAAGAGTTACAGAGTCAATCTTCTAACCATAGACATATTATGACGTCAGGCCTGTTCTTGGAACACATGTTTTGTTATATAAACACCACACAGGCCGAAGAAGGGTAGAGGGGACATTCTGGTCAGCCATCTTATGCTGTGCATCACTTCATCGACAGCTTTGCTGATCTTGGCCTTGTCTTTCAAGCAAGCAGGAGGACTGCCAGCAGAACAACAGGCAGACCATTGCCTCAGTTTCAAGTATGGGGATGGTGCTCCTTCCATAAGACCAGTGCGGGCAGAACGGCAAATGCTGCCATGCTCTCATGTTAATTTGTATTGTGTAAGTAGGAATTCTTAGACTCATGATTATGTCAGGATGTTGGGACTGCTGATATGTTTTATTCTAATTGTCACAATCATCACTGTATTATGTTTCTCCTCCTAACAATCACAGCTCATGCTTTTCATCATAGAATGATGTTTTTTCAATAAATGCATTGAACCTTATCCTGCATTTCTTTGTCTGCCTTTGCATTTGTGAGAATTTGTGCAACTGAGAGAAAGGGGTATGATCTGCTCCACCACGACTTCCCTAAGGAGTTAGAGTGTCAAGTGTTCAGGGTGCCACAAATGTACTTTACTTTTTAGTTTTGGACAATGTGCTGGTAGTTAGCTCATGAAGTCAAGCTGACAGATTCTAGTCAGTGTGGGACTGACTCAGTCACCCACACGTGGCGGTGCATCCGCCCTAAACACCACAGCATTTTAATGGACAAATAGAGCTAAAAATGTTGTATTGAAGATAAAATTGAGGCACTCCTGAAGGCCATTTTATTGGCATTGAAGCTGCTAAATTTCTAGCACTTTTTGAAGAGCAGGCTGAAGTAATAAGCACTGAGATGTTAAGAAAGACATGAAAGCAGAATATTAAATATGTGAAGGCGGCATGGGTTTTTAAAATTTGAACTACTATCTTTTTGAATGGGGCCAGAGATAGTTAAAGAGATAGTCCCCTGTCTTGTAAATGTAAATAGAAAAAATGTAAGGGGGCAAGATAGGGATACCCTTACCCCCAGCCCATGGGGCCAAAAAAAAAGAAAATATGTTTTTCTGATGCAATCCCACCAGAGTACAGGCAGCCATTGTTATTTTCTTTAAAAATCAATATGACCACTGGGTTGAGAATTTCCCCTAGTGTCAATATATATATAATTTTTTGGGGGGAGGCGTGTGTGGGGCTCGCTCCTTGAGCCAATTTTCGCCCTGGGGTCCCTATCCTCTGGGGCCTGCTATGTAATTCAAAGGGGAGGGGCTCTAGGCCTCCATCCCCACAGCTTTTAGAGTCCATGGGGACCCCATCCCCTGGGGCAACATATATTTTTAAAGGGGCGGGCACATTGTCCCCATCCTCAAGCTTGCCTAGACTCAGGAGCTACAAAAATGCCTCTGCCAGGTGGGATTACACTTTTTTACCTGCCTGTACCCTTGGGGACAGGGAGGCAGAGAATGTTTCTATGGCAAGAGCATGAAATAATACCTGGCCCCACTGGACAAGAACAGTGCCAGCTCCTGCTGCTCTCAGAATGGGTGTGTGCTGGGAGCTGGCAGGGCCATGGAGGCTTGTAGCTCCCCCAGCACCTCCAACCTTATTTATAGCGTGTGCGCCTGGGTAATACGACGGCACAGTGAGGGAAGCTGCTTGCCCTCCTCCCCTTAAAAAAATAACACAACACCAGAAAATAGGGTCCCAGAGACCTGCGATGGATCAAGGGAGGAACATCACAAATCCCCCCCTCCCCTTAAAAAAATACACTGCCCTGGGGGATTGGTTTCCCAGGATCTGTGAAAGATTGAGAAGGGAGGGGGCACATGCCCTCTCCAAAAATAAAAACACAATAATTGTCTGCCACACGTTGGGTGCTGACCTGGGAGCCAGCAAGGCAGCAAGAGCCCAGGGGCTCTACCCCAAACACCCCCAATACAAAAATACATATGGGTGTCCAGGGTGGGCACCGGGACACCAAACAATTAATTTAAAAAAATGAAGACTGAATGAGCAGCAGGAACCACTTGTTTATAATTCATTGATCCTAGCAAGGAGCACTCCATAATGCCCTGGGCATTTCAACATAATATACTGTCGTGCTTGTGAGACCTCTAGGAGAAGCAGGGGAACCCCCAAACCTTATTTTTAATGTTGTGGGGAGGGGTTGCAGAGAGTGCAGCAGCCTTCCTGCATGATTAGAAAAAAAACAGTGGGCATATTTATTATATACATATATAATATGTTTACTAAAAAAACAACTGTTAAAATAATATCATTGATATGGTATTTAGATCTTAGCGTACATGAAAATATTCTAGAAGTTTAGAAATTCACTGAAAAAACTAAATGTAAAGTGACATTATAGGTAGGTTTTGAAATAAGGTAAAAACATACATTTAAAAACCAAAAAACCTCTGAAATTTAACAGTGAATAGTTTACTGATCTAACTATAACTTAGAGTTACAAGATGCACTGCTAATGCCCTCATATATTACATCACTCATGACATGTTAAATGACATTATAGATGACATCACAGGTGACATCACTGATGACTACAGGTTTGGTGTCCTTTTTGTTAAAAAAAATCAAACAGACATTTATTTTTGGAATAATGTAAATTAATTTCTGTGTATGGCTAGATGCATCAATTTGCTCCCTGGTCTACTGGTACATCAAAATTACCATTATACCTCACGCTGTGAACAATGGGCTCTCTCCCTATACTTCAAAGTCACAAAATCCAAACAAAATTCTTCGCAGAAACCGCTAAATTCATATAATTGTTAAGGAGATATCTAAGAATTCCTACACAGAAATCAACTTACAGGACTCAAAAAGATGCCCAGCTCTGGTATCCATGATTCAGAATAGCACAAAAATGTATCAGTTAGGCAAATAATTAAGTGGAAGAAAACTTGACCTTTGATAGGGCATCTATGGCATTCAAAAGTGTTAATCACTGGACCACCATCTTCATGCTAAAATTATGAATTGGCATTATCTACATAATCAGAAAAGGATGCATGTCTTTTCTGTCAGCTGCACAGCAATTCATACTGATGGTAGCTTCAAGGTAGTCCTTACCTTTTAATACCATGTGGTATCGCTCATCATTGATTTCAACATATATACATACATTTTGGGGTTCTACTTACCAAACAAAAAATCCAAATTCACAAATACTCCACTGAAACATAATCCAATCTCATTCAAAAAATCTTCATAATTGTATCACAACAAACCAGCTACATCCACCTCTCACCACAATCCAAACCTGGTCACATATGTCAAAGTTCACTTCTTACCTGTGGTCCTAGTTGTCATAATCTCAAGGATCAATAAATGCCACAAACTATGGACTTCTATGTGAGTTCCAGTCTCATCATGAAAGAAAATGGGATCTAGAAGTTCTAAGGGAGATTGTGTCAATTGAGTCTACTCTGGAAAGCCAAACCTTAGTTGTTGTCCTTCTTATTGGCTTCAATCAAGCCATACTCAATTATCACACCACAAGAGGAAATGCTTCTTAACCAACTGCAAAACACCACTAGGATAACTGACAGTCCAGATCTTGGTAACCACTATTTCTCACACATCTGTTTATCTGGAAGGCTGGATTGTCATTCTCTATTTTATACTTTGCCCAGAACACATGGCAATGCATACCATCGTTGGGAGTGTGGGGAATTAGGGCCAAATGCCAAAGTACATTACAGCACCTGTTCACATTAGTTAAGGGAGATAAATACTGACTAATTTAAGGACATGGTCAGTCTTATCATATCCTTTTGTTTTAGATTTATGACTGTGAGATGTCAATAATGATTAGAAATATAATGTGACACAATTTAAACCTTATCATTTGGTGTTATTGTGTTACTTTGTAAAGTTAGAGTGGAACACTAACAGAGCCCACCAAAGAATTATGCAAAGTTCTTAATGCCCCAAAATCAATCAATCAATCAATTAATCACGTAATTTATAAAGCGCGCTACTCACCCGTCAGGGTCTCAAGGCGCTGGGGGGGAGCTACTGGTCAAATGGCCATGTTTTGAGGCATTTCCTGAAAGTCAGGAGGTCCTAGGTCTGGCGTAGGTGGAGCGGTAGAGAGTTCCAGGTCTTGGCGACGAGGTGAGAGAAGGATCTTCCTCCAGCGGTGGTGCAGCGAATGCGGGGGATGGAGGCGAGGGCGAGGCTGGCGGAGCTGGCAGACAGGAGTGTGAAAGGTGAGTCTGTTGTTGAGGTAGGCCAGACCTGGTTGTGGAGTGCTTTGTGTGCATGGGTGAGCAGTTTGAAGGTAATCCTTTGTGATCGTGGTGTGGGATGTTGAGGATGAGTCAGGCGGAAGCGATGTGGATACGCTGCATTTTCGTTTGTGGTTTGGCCGTGGTTCCTGCATAGAGTGCGTTGCCGTAGTCCAGTTGGCTGCTGACCAGGGCGTGGGTGACAGCCTTTCTGGATTCGATGGGAATCCACTTGAAAATCTTGCGGAGCATGCGAAGGGTGTTGTAGCAGGAAGAGGAGACTGCGTTGACCTGCTGAGTCATGCTGAGTGCTGAGTCCAAGATGATTCCCAGGTTTCGTGCTTGGGTGGTGGGTGTGGGTGTGGCTCTTAGGGAGGTAGGCCACCAGGAATCGTTCCAAGCGGAGGGGTTGCTGCCGAAGATGAGGATCTCAGTTTTGTCTGTGTTTAACTTGAGGCAGCTTAATTCCATCCAGTTGGCGATGGCATGAAGTCCATTGTGCAGGTTGTTTCTTGCTGTTGTAGGGTCTTTCCTGAGGGAGATGATCAGCTGGGTGTCATCTGCATAGGATACTATGTTGATGTAGTGGGATCTTGTGATGTTGGTGAGAGGAGCCATGTAAATGTTGAAAAGTGTTGGGCTGAGGGAGGATCCCTGGGGGATGCCACAGATGGTTTTGGAGGGTTCGGACAGCTAAGGCGGACTCTCTGGGTTCTGCCAGAGAGGAATGAAGAGATCCATTCGAGGGCCTTGCCGCGGATCCCGGCGTTGTGGAGGCGTGTTCAAAGGGTGTGGTGACAAACAGTGTTGAAGGCTGCGGAGAGGTCCAGGAGGATGAGCGCTGTGGTTTCACCTTCATCGAGCATGGTACTGATGTCATCTGTAGCAGCAATGAGAGGGGTCTCAGTGCTGTGTTTCTTGCGAAATCCGGATAGGGAGGTATCGAGCGCTTTGCTGTCTTCCAGGAAATGGGATAGTTGGCTGATCACGATTTTCTCAATGACCTTCGCTGGGAAGGGGAGGAGGGAGATGGGCCGGTAGTTTTTGGGGTCATCTGGGTCCGTCTTGGGTTTCTTCAACAGGGCGTTGACGTCGGCGTGTTTCCAACCTCCTCAGGAAGGTGGCTGTCTCGAAGGAGCTGTTGATGACGGCGCGGAGATAGGAGGGTGATGATGTCGCTGGCTTTGTTGAAGATCTGGTGTGGGCAGGGGTCCGAGGGGGAGCCGGAGTGGATGGAGGCCATGGTGTTGATGGTGTCTTCATTGTTGACGTGAGTCCAGGCACATAGAGGGTTAACGTTGGTTGGTGTGTTGAGTTCGTGGCTGTCTGTGGTTGGCTGGTGGGTCTGGGGTTTGAGCTGTTGTGGATGTCTTTGATCTTTCGATGAAGTAAGTGGTGAGGGAGTTGCAGAGCTCCTGTGATGGCGGGGGTTCGTAGGAGCAGGGCCTGGGGTTGGAGAGTTTTTTGATGATGCCGAAGAGCTCTCTGTTGTTGTAAGCGTTGGTGACTATGCAGCTTTTGTAGTAGGTTCTTTTGGTGGTGTGGATCAGCTGGTGATGTTTGCAGATGGCATTCTTGAGGGTGATGTGGTTGGATTCGGTAGGTACAAGGCGCCAGGTCTTCTCCATTCTTCGGCATTCCCGTTTGGATGCCTGTAGGTCGGGGTAAACCTGCTGGCCTTGGATCTGTGGTGGATGTCCGAGGGTTGTTTGAGTGGCGCGAGGGTGTTGGCGCAGGTGTCTATCCATTGATCCAGGTTGGTGGCGGCTGAGTTGGGGTCCTGGTTCCTAGGAGGAGGTGCCTGGGTGAGGGTGGAGATCAGCTGTTCTGTCAAGATTCTGTTCCAAAAGCAGCAGGGTTGAGTGTTGAGGTGGTGGGTGACCGTCTTCTGGAAGGATAAATAGATGCAATGATGGTCGGTCCAGTGGAGTTCGATGGTGTGGCTGAAGGAGACGTGGTTGCTGGCTGTGAAGATGGTGTCGAGTGTGTGTCCTGCGGTGTGGGTGGGTGACGTGATGAGTTTTTTGAGGCCGAGGTTGTCAAGTAGGTTGGTGGTGTTGATGTCGTTGTTGTTTTCTAGGTGGAAGTTCAGGTCGCCGAGGAGGATGTAGTGAGTTGAGGCGAGGGCTTGGGTGCTGATGATGTCGGCAATGTCGTTGTGGAAGTGAGGTTGGGGGCCCAGCGGTCTGTAGACCAGTGTTCCTCTGTGGGTGGTGTTGACGTGGATTTTGAAATGGAGGTGCTCGGCAGAGTTGATGGTGTCGTGGGAGCTGGTGGAGACTCTGATGGTGCTTTTGTGGACTATGGCGATTCCTCCTCCTGGTTTGTTGGTGCGGTCTCTTATAGTGAACTTGCAGCCTTCAGGTATGGCTATGAATATGTCTGGTTCCGAGGCCGAATTCATCCAGGTTTCGGTGAGAAATGCGATGTCAGGTGATTATGAGGTGAGTAGGTCCCATAGTTCGATTGCGTGCTTGTGGACGGAGCGGGTGTTGAGCAGAATGCAGCTGAGGTGGTTGTCTGCGGCTCTGTATCAGAGCTTGGTGGTTAGGGTGCAGGTGAAGTTGCAGGCTCTGCAGGAGAAGGGCCCTTTGGTGTGCTTCGGAGTGGACTGGAAGCAGATGGTGGAGAGTCCTGGATTGAGGGCATGGAGGACATTGGCTGTGTAGTGGTGATTGGTGGTGGGGTGGGCACGTGGGCCAGGGGGACTGGCGCTGGGTGCGGTCTGGGCGCGGACGGGCGCAGACGGGCATGCCTTAGACGTGCCCGCTGCGTGCGTCCGCTGAACGTCCACGCCGCGGCTGCCATATGAGGGGAGGTGGGAGGGAGTGGCAGCTGGGAAGAGGGAGGGGAAACAGCAAATGGGTGAGCAGGGGGGGGCCGCAGGGATGCCGCAGCGGGTGAAAGAACTGAGGTGGAGGGAGGGGGCAGGGACGCAGTGGCAGGGAGCGGGGAAAAAAACGAAAAAACAAAATCCAAAATCCAGAACCCTGCACCTGGAGCAGAGGCAGCGGTGATGGGGAGCGACCTGCCTGAAGCAGGGTCAAGGGTCGCTCTCCCTACCACGCCGCGGCTGCCATATGAGGGGAGGTGGGAGGGAGTGGCAGCAGGGAGAAGGGAGGGGAAACAGCGAATGGGAGAGCAGGGGGCGGGGCCGCAGGGACGCAGCGGTGGGAGAAAGAACTGAGGTGGAGGGAGGGGGTGGGGCGGGGACGCGGGGATGCAGCGACAGGGTGCGTGAAAAAAAATGAAACAAAGAAACAAAATCCAAAATCCAGAACCCGGTACCTGGAGCAGAGGCACCGGTGAAGGGGAGTAACCTGCCTGAAGCAGGGTCAAGGGTCGCTCTCCCTACCATGCCGCGGCTGCCATATGAGGGGAGGTGGGAGGGAGTGGCAGCTGGGAGGAGGGAGGGGAAACAGCAAATGGGAGAGCAGGGGGGGCTGCAAGGATGCAGCACCGGGTGAAAGAACTGAGGTGGAGGGAGGGGGCAGGGACGCAGTGGCAGGGAGCGGGGAAAAAAAAGAAAAAAGAAACAAAATCCAAAATCCAGAACCCTGCACCTGGAGCAGAGGCAGCGGTGAAGGGGAGCGACCTGCCTGAAGCAGGGTCAAGGGTCGCTCTCCCTACCACGCCGCGGCTGCCATATGAGGGGAGGTGGGAGGGAGTGGCAGCAGGGAGGAGGGAGGGGAAACAGCGAATGGGAGAGCAGGGGGGTGGGGCCACAGGGATGCAGTGGCAGGAGAAAGAACTGAGGTGGAGGGACGGGGCGGGGACGTGGGGACGCAGCAACGGGGAGCGTGAAAAAAAACAAAACAAAGAAACAAAATCCAAAATCCAGAACCCGGTACCTGGAGCAGAGGCACCGGTGAAGGGGAGTAACTTGCCTGAAGCAGGGTCAAGGGTCGCTCTCCCTACCGCGCCGCGGCTGCCATATGAGGGGAGGTGGGAGGGAGTGGCAGCAAGGAGGAGGGAGGGGAAACAGCAAATGGGAGAGCAGAGGGCGGGGCCGCAGGGACGCAGTGGTGGGAGAAAGAACTGAGTTGGAGGGAGGGAGGGGGGCGGGGACGCAGCGACAGGGAGCATGAAAAAAAATGAAACAAAGAAACAAAATACAAAATCCAGAACCCGGCACCTGGAGCAGAGGCAGTGGTGATTGGGAGCGACCTGCCTGAAGCAGGGTCAAGGGTCGCTCTCCCTACCGTGCCGAGGCTGCCATATGAGGGGAGGTGGGAAGGAGTGGCAGCAGGGAGGGGAAACAGCAAATGGGAGAGCAGGGGGGTGGGGCCGCAGGGACGCAACAGTGGGAGAAAGAACTGAGGTGGAGGGAGGGGGGCCGGCCGTGGGGACGCAGCGGCTGGGAGCGGGAAAAAAAATGAAGCAAAGAAACAAAATCAAAATCCAGGACCCGGCACCTAGAGCAGAGGCAGCGGTGAAGGGGAGCGACCTGCCTGAAGCAGGGTGAAGGGTCGCTCTCCCTACCGTGCCGCGGCTGCCATATGAGGGGAGGTAGGAGGGATTGGCAGCAGGGAGGAGGGAAGGGAAACAGCGAATGGGAGAGCGGGGGGCGGGGCCGCAGGGCCGCAGCAGTGGGAGAAAGAACTGAGGTGGAGGGAGGGGGGCGGAGCTGCGGGGACACAGCGGCAGGGAGTGGGCAAAAAAATGAAACAAAGAAACAAAATACAAAATCCAGAACCCAGCACCTGGAGCAGAGGCAGTGGTGAAGGGGAGCGACCTGCCTGAAGAGATGTGTTGAGGCATATACACACATACTAACCTCCAAAAAGCTCCTGATCAGCCCAAAATGAATGACATCTTCCGTCTTTGGTGAGGAGCAGAATCTATGATGAAACATGTCACCTTGTTTGGGTAAGGATCTGCCATCCATTTGAAGTGAAGTAATTGCACTTAAAGATAGATAACAGCTAGTCCAATATAAGGGACAGTGATCCTGTGTAACATATACTTTCTCAGTGAGGCCTCCAGTATCATTTAGGTGGTTGAGGCGGTTTGATTCCATGATAGAAAAAAACATTTGAAAATTGTAGTATATATGACCAAAAATTAAATCAGCTGGCCTTACATTGTATTAGAACAAGACCAGTTGTAATACATAAAAGGTAGACTAGGGATGGTTGCTACACATTTAGATACTAATAGGGGAATATGTTTTGGACACTGCCCCTCAAATAGACACTTTTATTTCCTGACCATGATACTTGTTAACGCTGGGGTAAACATTTAATTTTTTGTGGTAACGAATACTGGTGTCTCAGGGCCCCAAAACATGATAATTAATGCTTGTTTGAATAATGCTGATGGTATTGGCTGCACTAATACTATAATGGTAACATTGTCTATCGGTGGAGTGATAATGTCACTACAGTGGTCATTTGCCACCAAAGGGATGTCTTCCATAGTAACATCATGAGCCTTTCAAGATGATAGGAACGTCAAGGCTCAAATAGTTAAACAAGTTTAGGAAAATATCAATGTATGAGAAAGATGTCTTTATTTGAATTATACACCAAAACGTGATGTATTAAGGCAGTACTTTTTTGGTTTTAAATTTGAAAAGAAAGTCACAGCTCAACATACAAATAGTAAAATTGTAAGCCAAAATGTAAAATGGTTGCCCTTGGCTAAATGTAGATACTTTAACAAATATTTATGTTGCAGTGCCGATTAGCAGCTGAGCTTGTGCACAATGCCACCAACCAATGTAATTCGGCCTCAGAAGATTGTTATTTCTATTTGTTTGTGTTTGTCTTTGTCACTCCTGAGCATTATTTATCAAGGTGTTATTTAGTGATAGTGGTAAAGACTAAGGTTTTTAGCAGCAGAAAGGTTACTGAACAAGTGGATTGTTGGGCAGCTTTGATCATCAAAGGTTATTGCAGCGTTAATAATAAACACCAAAAGTATCTAAATGGTGCAACCTTTTAGAAAACTGATCTGTGTTTATCGACGAGGTAGTGATATTTATGATGGATCAACAATTGCATGGTAAATGCCTTCCAGTGAATCATGGTGGTGATGGAAATATGGGACATGGCTCTGTAGTTGCTTTCAGTTGGCTTTTAGTGTTAAACATAAAATAACATATTCAGAAACCACAGAACCATACTCACACTTACTATGTTCAGGAAACATAAGTACTTTATCCTGTTCCATTGCTACCTGTAGCAAGACAAATCTTGTCTCTACCTTAATTTGACTCAATTTGATCTTTTGTTTACAGATTTCTGTGTTGACTGTACATGCTGTTTCAAATCTGTTCATGTGTACACTTTTTAACCTTTGGTCAATGTTTCTCTTGTCCATTACAAAATAACTTGCTATGACTTCAAATAAGTTCTGTGGAAAGTGTTCTAATTCTCCCTATGGTGCAAATGCACTGTGTAGAACTGTTAAATCAGTAAATAATATATGGGATAAATTACACACTGATTCTTTCTTTCCTGTAATGCTTTATAACATGCACAAATTATGAGATTACTATACATTTCACCTTTCTGCACTGATCCCTTTTCGAAAAACCAATCAGAAGAAGAAAAAGCTAGTTCTCCTTGTTTAATCCGTAGTTGTAAATATGCTGTGTGATCTCTCTTTTACAGTGCCAGCAGCCATTATGATGTCACAACTCAACTGTAACAACTTATTATAGTTGAACAGCATGTTTACCCCAATTTTTCCTGACTTATACTAGTGGTAACTGACCCTGGCTGTGCCCTTGGCCCTGCCAAACAAACCCAGTGCCAGTGCTCTGAATAAAAGGTATATGGCAAAGTCATAATTACAATTGGCAATGCCAGTTGTCTATCAGTCTTTCGTAGATAATAGGGCAAGGGGGATTCAAACTACCTATAGGTTCCTAATATATAATGGGGAAGGGAAGTTTGGAGGCCCAGTAGATTTCCTGCACTGGACAGTCCTGCCTTGCAGACTATCTTTAAAAAGTAAAATGTGTGCAAATTCGACTTTGGAAAGTAAGGTACTTTCAAAGTGATGATCTACCTTATTATTACTTATAAATCACCCCCAGGTCTCTCCTATATGCCCCGGTGGTAGGGTGCCATGTAATTATAAGTGGGGACATTATAAAAGATGTTTTATGTGCGCTGGTAAGGGAAAACTGCACCTTTCATTTTTCCTCATTGTAGATACTTAGCTCCATAGGATAAAATAGGAATATTTTCTGTAAGCATAAGTATGGCTAAGAGGGAGTTAAATATTTCATGCACAGACTAAAAAGAATGGTAATGCTAAATTCAACACCTTGCCATTTTTAAATTTGTCATAACTAGTACAGAAAAGAAGGTATAAGACTTTATTTTCTGTAAGCCAAATTCCAGCCTGCTAGTGACCTCTTCTCATTGGTGAGCCCTAACGAGATTAACGAGGCTGCTTTGATGAGGTGATGAGTGGCGTGTACTGAGCAGAAGTTACCTGATGAGGGAGGCTGGCAGATGCTCAGGCCAGGAAGGGGGGCTGGGTAAATCAAACTGGGCTTCAAAGGAAGGTGGGGCAGAAAGGAATGCCAGCTAGGCCGCCCTTTCACACTGTATCCCACAGATAGGTAGCAGGCCCAGGAAAGGAATTTGCAGTTGTCCAGAGGGGAGTGGTCATGGAAATGAGCCACACCAGAAGGTTGGTTTAGCCCGATCATGCTCCTCTGGAAGAAAATCGCCCATCTTCGAATGTTAAAGTGCAGTGCTTTATGGGATAAGAAAATGCTACACTTTGGAGGAACTTATCATGCTTTTGGGAGGTACCCTGCAGATCATTGGACCAAGCTGCCCCTCTGCCTGTTCCCCAATATGGTTAAATAAAAGTGTCTGATCTGCATTGCAACTCAGATCTGTTGCCTGAAACCACAAGGAGAAAGACTGCCCTGCTGGAACCCTGGTCTGTAATGCAGAGGACTACACACTGAAGTACTGCTCCTGTTGCTCACTGGGACAGTAGCCCAAAGGACTTTACCTCACTTCAAAAAGGACTCAGGAGTGGACTGCCTGAAAGCAACAGGTTAGCAGAGCTTGCCTGCACCAGCTTTCACAAAAGTCCCCAGCCTGGAGTGTGTCCAACAGACTTTTAAGGATTTGGCCAGGTGCGTTGTGGGAACTGTGGTCCTAAACTTCCAAGGACCATCTCAGAGTTTCTAGACCTTTGGATTTCTGTTTTGGACACTTTGAACCCTCCAGAGAAACTCCAGGAACAAGTTCCCTGAAATTTGAAGAGGTTTGGAGCAACTTTTGGAAAGAGTTCCATGAGTGGACCTACTCGCCATCGTGAGTCAAGCTGATTACCTTCAACAGCAACACAGCCAGGATTTCAGGTTCATCCCACTGAAAGTTCCAGGCTTCCAGGATTTGACCGGGGCCCGAGGAAAAGCAGTCTGATGACTTCCTATTAAAATCACCTTGCTGAGGAGGACTGCATGACTTTGAGAGAAAAAAACCTTGAGAAAAATGTGTGTGGTAAAATTTTGATCAAGGCTTCCTGCTCAGTGTATCCGATCAGGGCTTCATTGCGGTCGACCTCAAACTTCGACTCTGTCCTGGTCAAGTGTGACTAGATTTCCCCGGTTGGTGCTATAGTGCACTAGAAAGCACATTTTTTAATCTAATCCTTAAAAATTCATAACTCTGATTTCCTATTTTGGATTGTTGTTGTTTTGGTATCATTATAAAGATAAAAATATTTCCTATTTGTATAAATTGGTGTGGGATTTTTATTGTGTGTTGTGTCTTACTTAGTTACTGTATTTTGTACTTAAATGCTTTACATATGTGTCTCCTAATTTAAGCCTGTCAGCTCATTGCCAGGCTACCAGAGGTTGAGCCAGGGGCTAATGTTTTGAGACCTTGACTGGACTTAACTTTGTCTGGGGGCATTATTGTTAGTTTTAGGTGCATTCATACCTCTACTAATAGCCAGCCTCCAACAAACAACAACACCATTTTGTTATCATTGATGAATAGATGTCACAATTTGGTTGCAATACATGGTATAATCTATGACCTGCTGTACAATATAAGGATGTTGCAAGTCAGCAAGGAGTGTTATGACAATTGTAGGAACAAGGCCAATTTTCAAGTTCCTTTATAAGATCATGAAAGTCCAAGGGTACTTCAATCAATCAGAATTTATAAAGCACAGCTTATCACCTGATAGGTTATCCAGGTGCTTGCAGGTCCTCGAGGATTATTTGAACAGTCAGGTCTTGAGGGCCTTTCAGAATTCTCGAAGTAAGGTGATGGTCTGGAGGTGCATGGGGAGTCTGTTCCAGGCTTTTGATGCAATGTGAAAGAAGGAGCATCCTCTACTTCCTCTTCAGTATGTGAGGAGTATTTGCAAGTGAAATGGAGGCAGAATGTAGTCTTCTCAATGGTTGGTGGAAGTTCAGGCAGTGGTTAATGTATGCAGGTTCTTAGTTGTGTAGCAGGTCCTTGGTTGTGTAGACCCTTGTGTGGGGATCAGCATCTTGAATTGGCATCTCTTCTGTACAGAAAGCCAGTGGAGTTGGCTGAGGTGGGGAATGGTGTGGTTTCATTTGGAATGTGGAGGATAAGTCTGGCTATCCAGAGCACTGGCCCTATCCTTTTAACTTCCATCCTTTTAATCTACCGCAAAGGGTGTTTTATTACTTATGATATATGGCGACACCATCATGTCTCCAAAACGATTAACCTCTTGCAGGGCTGGTTACAAAAGTAAATTAGTCTTGTGAGTTTGTTACACATGTAAATTTACTCTTTTGAGTAACTTTACTAAATTTGGCTCTTCACAAAATCGGAGCGTAAAGTTACTCAAAAGTACAGATTTAGACAGCTCCATCCCCTAAAAAAAGGGGTGGTGAATATCATATAAGTGTAAGTCATTACTAAAATACAGTGGTAAAGCTAGCACTTCACATTGACAACCCTGGAACTGCAAAAACCTCCCATAGAAAATAGTGGAGGCTGGGGCTTAATTGTAATCCCCATAGGAAAGAATGTTAATTTAAATGTTATTATTTCAAATAATTACACAATATTTACACAAGCAGTTCATACATTTATTGTAATTAGAAAATATTCTCATAACCTTTTTTGCATTTACATTTAATGTTACAATAAAGGTATTAAAAATAAGTACATTATTTCTAATTTATACACATCACTTTTAATAATAATGCATAATATTTGTATTTTTGTTTTGGTGGGAATGTAACTTTGAGAATTATTTTAAAGTATTTTAATGTTTTAAATATTTAAATTCAAAATGTAATGATATCGTAGTTTTGCCTTCACTTCAATATTTACAATCAATATCAATATTAATTTACAATAATATTTAGCATAAACATATTTTTAGAACGTTTTTCCAAGTTGAAAAATCTTTTTTTCTTTTCTTGCTACTTTACCATGCTGAGTTCTCCACCCAAATGCAGAAATATCCCTATTGTAAAGTATAGTCAAAATGTCCCTATTCTTAACCATAAGGACATCTCCACCACAACCGTGGAGTCTCACTATTGTAAACTATGCCGACAACTAAAACAAATGCATTCAACTTGGAAAAAGTCTGTAAATCTTTTTTTATGTAAAATATTAATGTAAATAATTATCTATTTATTTTCTAGAACTATAGAAATGAATGCTACAGCACTATTGACTACATTTTGACTTAAACATTAAGGTGCTCATTATGACGTCAATGGTCTTTTGCAATGACCGCCGTTGAAGGGGACGCCAAAAGACTGCCAGTGTTGGCGGTCCGAAGACTGCCGTATTACGAGTCACCCATGAATTTCCGCCCATAAACAGGCAGAAATCCGACAACGTTGGCCTGACAGACGGTGGGTGAGAGGCTGTTCCACTGCCAGCACCACCACGCCACAAGGACTCCACCCACCATATTACAAGCAGTAATCTGGCACAGCGGTCCATGCACGACAGTGCCGCATTGGTGGTGGAACCGCCAACATCCACCCCCTCCCAGACGACCACCTTGACGTGGACTGCTGTGCAGCCCAGACAGGTAGGTGGACCGCCAGGAAGGTGGATGTGTGTGTGGTAGGTCCATGTGTGTGGTGTGTACATGTATGTGTGCAAGCATGTGTGAGTGTGTCGGAATGGGTGTGCGTGCGTGTGTGTGTGACTGTATGTGTGCGTGGAGGGAAGTGTGTGTGTGCATGTATGCAGAGGGTGGGGGTGTGTGTGCATGTATGTGGCGTGGGGCTGTGTATGCATGCGGAGGGGAGTTCGTAAGCGTGTGAACGAGTGGGGGTGCATGTCTGTGTGCAAGCGAGTGGGTGTGCGTGTCTGTGTGCAAGCAAATGGGGGTGCGTGTCTGTGTGCGAGCATGTGGGGGTGTTTGTATGTATGAGTAACGTCAGGTGGGGGGTGTGAATGCAAGTGTGTGGATGTGTGGGGGGGTGTGTGCCAGCGACAGAAACGGGGATTCCTATCACTAGGTGCGTTACTGCCAGGGTTTTCAGGGCGGGGTGACCGCCACGAAAAGCCTGGCTCTTTGCTGCCTCATAATACGGCCGGCAGTCTTCGGTTTGCCGCCGGCCCAGAGGTGCTCAACGCCGGCCGAGTCGGTCCAATCACACCGGCAGGACTGGGAGCGTTGTGGTAGTTTGGCTTCGGCCAAACCACCAAACTCGCAATGCAGCGGCCTTTACCACTGTGTGAAGACCGCCAAACTCATGATGAGGACCTAATTTATTACTAATATATTAAATTACATTAACATTATTTTTTCTGAAAGCTCATTTAAGAAATACATTTCCACCTAAATTGAAATAAAATAATAAAATTACATTTTATTATGCAATAATATCTATTCTAAACAATGTATAGACATATTCAAATACATTTTACTTATATTTAATAAAATTAATTAAATTATAAATATGTGCTATTTTTATATATTTTTCACATTTGATCATATTTATCAGTATTTTTAACTATTTAATTTAATTTAGCATTATTTCGAGTATGTTTTTGATTTAAATCCCTAACTCCATTGATTTCTATGAGAGGGTGTTGGACTACCGGTTGTTGGTGGGCTTATTTCCGCTCTGAGATTGAGTACCATTTGGGGTCCTTCCTTGGCTGCGGTTACTTTGGAAGTGCAGTTTGTGAATAAGAATGGGCCTATTCTTTTGTCAGTGGGTATATCCCTCACTAATCCGCTCTCTGGCCCTCACCTATCCCCTCCTTATACTTCCCTTTACCCCTCTCCTTTATTTGTGAGTATTCCACATTTTCCAGCCTATGCCCTCTGTCCCTCCCAAGTGTTCTACTAAAATATATAGTTATGTATGCAGAGACTCCATACTTGGGGTTAAGATATTTGCATAGAGAAACATAGGAGACATGCATGTGTAAAATTAACACATAGGTTGTGAATAGCATTTTGTAGTACATTTTGTATCATTACAAAATGTAGTACAAAATGCAGTTTGTGTACTGACACATTCATATGAATGACATAGTAAGTTTACAAACATGAAAACTAAATACAGAATTTGTATTGCAAAATTAAACAAACTGAAAAGCAGTATGTAATTTGTTGCAAAACATATGAATTAATTTAATGTAATCCAATTTAAAATAAATTGTAACTCGGAATGAGTAGTAACGTGAACAGAGTTATTTACTACCTGTAATAAACTACAGCTTACAAAAAAGAAACACACTACCACGGACCTCTCCTTTATGCTGATCACTGATAATTTTAGAATAACAGATAATAAGAACAAAAGGACTGTTCTTGGTTCTGTCGGTTAAACTGCAGCTGTAGTTATGTTCTGTGAACTGCGTTTTACCTTGGCTGCTGGCTCGGGCTGCAGGTATTATGACCTCACAACTCTAATGTAATAAGTTATTAAAGTTGAGGCGCTATGACATTTGCCTACTACATATGACAAGAGACATCACAACTCAACAGTAATAAGGATTGAGAGGTAGGTTCTTATTCAAGGATTGCAGACTTTCATGTAAGATGAGGATATTAGGTACAGACGTTTGTTCAGGGATTGCAGATTCCTATGTATTATAAAAATGTCCATCAGTTCATTTGGATTTGATATTATGGGCTTGGGATAAAGGGGAAAATGATTTTTGGGCTTATTCTGTGCCATTTAAAATCTAAATAAGAAGCAATACACTGGGCAGAAAAATATGTCCCCTGCTTACTAGATATTTCTCCTTACAATAATGTCCATACATAACATGGGCACAGTTGTACATTTTTCACTGCACTCCTTAGTTACGTAGATGTTTAAACAATTACTTTTCCCTGCATTAGGTTCATATATGAAATGCCTCTAAGGCTCTCATCTTGTGTCTTATAAGAGCCAAAACATACTAAAGCAGCTGGCTGTCTCTACCATGGTTCAAATTGGTTGCAAGAATATTTGATTGCTATAAATTGAGAAACGTACAGTGTAGCAAATGTTACATCAGATTAAAATGGTTATCCATTATCTTGCTTTTAATAAGAAATATATTTTGGAATAATGAAAATCTGTTTTCCAAGTATGGACTCAGCAGCCTCTTCTAAAGACATTGAATAGCTTGTTTTAAGCATACATGCTAAAAGGCCAAATTTTCAAAAATGCGAAATACTCAAGCGCAAGAGAGGTAGCACTGGTATTTGTTTCTATGTTGCTATTAAAATAAGGGATTTTCTCCTGTGTAGCTGTCGGGAGACAAACAAGATATTTCCTCCCCAAAGCTATACAACTTCCATTTTAAATGCTAGATCCAGGGACTTCATGTTTTTGATGACTAAACCTTTTCTAAAACTGGACAGGGTTCATTGTCTAAGTGAATTAAAAGTACACCACTTGAATACCTAAAACCTTTCTGTCAGCTGCCACCAAAGAGGAACCCTTTTGTAGCTCTAATTCTATTAGCTAAGACAAATAGGAAACACACCAATACTCCAATATTGCAATGCCCAGTACCCTCATTTAAACAAAACAAGGGATGAAACTGGCATGTGGGCTTGTTAAATGAAATACAGCATTGAGATTCATAACACAATATGAGGTCATATTCATGTGATTAAAGGGCTAGGGGGGCACTTTAAAGAAATGAATGATTCAATGGCATACATTCTTTAAAATCTTGCATGTGTATATTTACTCCTACACCTAAGTTTCTTTCTTTACTCTTTGATATGCACCATTCCTCAGTGGAGATTTACAACTAGGTTTAGATTCATGAGTGTCCACCCCTTCCTATGACTCCATTTTTTACCATAAAATTATTCCAAGTAACTTTACAATTGTATTTTATGTACTGCCTATTTAGTGAATACATTAGTTGGTGTCACCTCTGTAAGAAAATGGATTATTATTTCGGGTGATCAAGCTCCCCCTCCAAGAATAATAACACTAACTTGTCATAGTGAACCCCAAAGTCACTGAATTACTTGAGCTCAACCCCCTTGTAGCTATAGCACAAAGCAGAAAGGCTTAACTTAGGACAATGTTTAAAGTATTTATGAAGTAACAATACATTAATAAAGTAAAAACACCAAACAATAAAAATACCAAACGAAGGCCCTCATTACAATATTGGTGGTAAATGCTGCTTTCCGCCGTGCAGAAGACCGCCAATACACCGCTGCTGCTGTGGAAATCCGCTACAGCTATTACGACCCACAGGCCGGAATCCGCCAAAATTTAGACACCCACACAAGTCCGCCACACCAAAGGTCAGTGATAAACTGGCGATAACAAAACCGACACTGTCACACCAACAGGAATACGCCCACACTATCACGACCCACGAATCCACATGGCAGTCTTTCAAACGCGGTATTCCATTGGTGGTACACACCGTCGCGCTCAAAATACACACACATGTACAAAACACAACCACATTGGACAAATCGAAATACACATACCTGATACACATACACACACCACTCCCACACACATAATACAATATAAAACACACACCCACATCACCCACAAACCCCTACTACAAAAACTGAGAACGAAGCACAGAGAGAGACACCACCATCAACAAACTAGAATCCACAGGCACACAACACCATCACTCACACAACATCCACGCACCTCACACAAAACACACAAACACATCCCCTCACACATCACAACACACACCACCTCACACATCACCCACTCCACACTATGGCACAGCAAAGACACCCCAGGTTCTCTGAGGAGGAGCTCAGGGTCATGGTGGAGGAAATCGTCCGGGTAGGCCACAGCTATTCGGATCACAGATGCAGCACACCTCCATTGCTGGGAAGATGGAGCTATGGCGCAGAATGGTAGACAGGGTCAACACAGTGGGACAGCATCCAAGAACATGGGATGACATCAGGAAGAGGTGGAACGACCTACGGGGGAAGGTGCGTTCCGTGGTCTCTAATCACCAGATTGCAGTTCAGAGGACTGGTGGCGGACCACCACCTCCTCCCCACAACTAACAACATGGGAGGAGCAGGTCTTGGCTATCCTGCATCCTGAGGGCCTCGCAGGAGTAGCAGGAGGAATGGACTCTGGTAAGTCAGATCTTAACTCTTTCATCCCCCACCCTACCTGCATGCTATCACATACCCCCACCCTCACCCCATCACTCCAACACCTCACATATGTACCACTATCACAAACCACCCATCCCAACACCAAGCCCTGCATGCAACACCAAAGCATGGACACCCATCACCAAAGCATGTCCACTACAGATACCCACACAGATCCCCAAACCAAATATCACACAAGGTCCTAGACAAGAATGTAAGCACTGGGGTACAGGGTCACCCACCCATTGCACACAATGGCACACACAGATGCAATAATCATGCCTTTACACCCCTGAAGGACCCCTACCCAACGTCACCGGACAGGAGGTCCCAGACATATCCACCCCTCCCACAGAAGAGGCCCACAGTGATGACAGCAGCTCTGTCCAACTGGACCTAGATGACCAGCCCGGCCCATCTGGGACCTCTGGACAGTCGGTTCACCACACACTGGCACATGCCACCACAGAGCCTCCCCCCTCAGGAAATACCAGCACAGCACCCACCCAGCGGGCCCATACCTCTGTCCCCAGGACACGTCAAGCAGCAGTGTGTCCACCACTACAAGGAACCCAGGCAAACCCACCAACCCAGGAACATCAGGGACCGGGGGCAGTGGCAGTAACAGAGGAACAGGAGACCCAGCAGCTCCAGGAGGAACAGTATTTGGGGATCAGTGAGGGCTTGAAGTCCATTAACACCACCCTGGTCACCATTGTAGGGGTGCTGAAGGACCTTGTGAACACCAGGAGGGACACTGTGGCACAGCAAGGGGCCCCTAACACTAGCCTTGATGATGAACTGCCCACCAGCTCCCCCCGGCGCTAGTGGACAGGAGGCGCCGCCACAAGACCACAACACCAGAACCCCACCCCCTGCAGATGGAAAACCAACCCGCAACCGGTCCCTGGGATCCAGGAGAAAGACAGAGAACAATGCCAAGACCCCCGCCAAGAAATGAGACCACCCTCAATGTCATCCTTCTGTCCCACTTCGTCACCCTGTCCATCCATCAACTGCCCTAGCTCCACTTCCTATGCCCCTTTGGACAATGCACCTGTGAGACTAATAACTGGACTCTGCCATGGACATTCCTCCACCATCACCCCTGACCATTTTCCAACCCCCTCCACTAATTTACACTTAAATAAACACCCTTGAATCACAAAACAATCTGGAGTCAGTCTGTGCTTTCACAAAAGTGTTTTTGCTACAACTAACGAAAATAGCAATGTCCATTGTATTGTCAACATACCTATGTCACACAGCTCTTGTCCATGAGATAACATAGCAGAGGTCACACAGTGGGACCCACATCTACATCTATGAAATGGAAAGGCAAAGTGACAGGTCAGGGTCCATACACTGGGTGAAAGTGACAGACATATGATAGGGCTAAAAGCTGTATGAGATGTAGGAGGCAGTGATCTATTCCTACCTATGTCTCACTGGAAGTATTGCTGGATCACGTTGTTTCTGTTGTCGATATCCTCTTCTTCTGCCTCCTCTTCTTCACTGTCCACAGACTCCACAGCTGCCACAAGACCTTCTTCTGGACCATCCTCCTTCAGAAAAGGCACCTGTCTTCACAAAGCCAGGTTGTGCAGCATACAGCAGGCCAGGATGATCTGGCCCACCTTCTTTGGTGAGTAGTAGAGGGAACCACCTGTCATATGGAGGCACCGGAACCTGGCCTCCAGGAGGCCGAAGGTCCGTTCGATCACTCTCCTAGTTCGCCGATGTGCCTCATTTTAGCGGTCCTATGCCATTGTCCTGGTATTTCTCACTGGGGTCAGTAGCCATGACAGGTTGGGGTACCCAGAGTCACCTGCAAATGTCAAGGGACAAATGTTAGACACACAATAACCCTTAGAGACAACCCCAGACCCAGACAACTATTCACAGGGTATAGGGTCCTTGTCCTCACCTATTAGCCACACCCGGTGCCTCTGGAGTTGCCCCATCACATAAGGGATGCTGCTATTCCTCAAAATGTAAGCGTCATGCACTGAGCCTGGAAACTTGGGGTTCACATGGGAGATGTACTGGTCGGCCAAACACACCATCTGCACATTCATTGAGTGATAGCTCTTCCTGTTTCTGTACACCTGTTTACTCATGCGGGAGGGTACCAATGCCACATGTGTCCCATCAATGGCACCTATGATGTTGGGGATATGTCCCAGGGCATAGAAGTTACCTTTCACCGTGGGCAAATCCTCCACCTGAGGGAACACGATGTAGCTGTGCATGTGTTTCAGCAGGGCAGACAACACTGTGGACAACACGTTTGTGAACATAGGCTGGGACATCCCTGATGCAATGGCCACTGTTGTTTGAAAAGACCCACTTGCCAGGAAATGGAGTACTGACAGGACCTGCACTAGAGGGGGGATTCCTGTGGGATGGCGGATAGCTGACATCAGGTCTGGCTCCAACTGGGCACACAGTTCCTAGATTGTGGCACAATCAAGTCTGTAAGTGATAATGATGTGTCTGTCTTCCATTGTCGACAGGTCCACCAGCGGTCTGTACACCGGAGGATGCCGCTATCTCCTCACCTGCCCCAGCCTACGTGCCCTATGGACGAGAACAGCGAGCACAGAGTCATCCAACACTGAGGTAGTAAAAAAAGAATGTATTGCACACATTTGTCAATCCGCTATGTGCCTGTACCTGTGTGTATTCAAGGCCTGGATATGTGTGACGCATATAAAAATAATGCCATGTGGCCCCCTGGGGATATGAGGTAACTGCGCTGGCGATGTACACCGTCGCGGTAGGCGGTCGAAGACCGTGGCACAATCCTACATTGGCTAACATTGGGCCCTATGGGTCCCAGGAGCCAATGACAATGTACGCCGGGGGTGACGGTATGCACCGCCGCGGACGTGACCGCCATTTTCTCTCTGTTCACTCACTTGGTACCTGACCTTTGACAGAAGAGGACCTACACTGCAAGTACTGCTGTGACCTGTGTCTGGAAGCAATGATGTCTCATGTGTCTGGGGAAAGGGTCCCTGCCTTCACTTCGGAGAAGTTGGAGAAGTTAGTGGATGGGGTCCTCCACCAGTTCACGCAACTCTACGGTCCTCCAGACAAACAGGTGAGTACACTGTGATCATGCTGTATGGGCAATGCCTGTTTGGAGTGGTGTGGATGGAAAATTCAAGGAGTGGGGTAACTGAGGCCTGCATGAGCAGACGGTGAGTGTATGTGCATCAGGGCAAGGGTGGGAACGTGTTCCAATGACTGTGACTGTCTGGACGGTTAAAGATCATCCTTTTCCCCTGCACAATTCCTCTAGGTCAGCACCCACCAGAAGAAGGATATTTGGCGTGCCATCGCCAAGGACACCCGGACCCTGGGGGTCCACCACAGACGGAGCACCCACTGCCTGAAAAGATGGGAGGACATTCGCCGCTGGAGCAAGAAGATGGCGGAGGCCCAGCTCGGGATGGCCTCCCAATGTGGGAGGGATGCCCGTCGCACCATGACCCCCCTGATGTTCCGGATCCTGGCGGTGGCGTATCCAGAGTTGGATGGGGGCTTGAGGGCATCACAGCAGCCACAAGGAGGTGAGTACACTCTCATTTAGCTGACTCTGTGCGCATTAGGAGGTGTCTGGGTGGGGGAGGTGGGCGGTGGGTTACCCTAGGCCAGGGTGAGCTTTGGAGGCAAGGACCCTTTGTGAGGCAGGCTATGTGGCACCCCAACCCCACCAGTGGTAAGAGCCATCTACACCTAGTCAGGCTCCTGTGACTTCCATGTATGCATCAATTGGGCATGGGCCTTGTACCCCATGTCTCTGTGATTAATTAGGGAACTCTAAGTGCATGGTGTAGTGCAGAGGGCTGCTGTGTCTGTAGTGTCCACCAACGGTAGCGGTATTGCATGCACTGAACATGTCTTTCTTCTTTCTCCCCCCCCCCCTTTTTGTGGTCTCCCTGTTCTTGTGTGCATCAGCATCATCAGGCGGAGGAGCAGTGCCACCGGAGCAGGAGGGAGCTGCATCCCACATGGCCCTGGAGGGTGAGGCAA
Organism: Pleurodeles waltl; assembly: GCF_031143425.1. NCBI lineage: Eukaryota > Metazoa > Chordata > Amphibia > Caudata > Salamandridae > Pleurodeles > Pleurodeles waltl. Next base: position 563,445,909 of record NC_090444.1, read on the forward strand.
CGGAGTCTGAAGTCACCAGTGGGACGGAGGGTGAGGGGAGCTCCACGGCGGGGACAGGAGCTGAGACCAGCGACACCGACTACTCCTCTGATGGGAGCTCCCTTGCTGTGGCGAGCCCCTCTGTGCCCACTGCATCTACAGGTACAGCCGCCACCCCCCCTACCAGCACCGCCCTCCCAGCAGCCCCTCATCGTGTGTCCTGTGGCCGCTCACCTAGGAGGGTGGACATCTCCTTCGCCCCAGGCACCTCAATCGCTGCCCCAGTCAGCCCTGCTGCCCTCAGTGAGGAGGCTATTGACCTCCTGAGATCCCTCACTGTTGGGCAGTCTACCATTCTGAATGCCATCCAGGGTGTAGAAAGGCATTTGCAACAAACAAATGCATACCTGAAGGTCATTCATTCTGGCCAGGCAGCCCAACAGCGAGCATTTCAGGCTCTGGCCTTTGCACTGATGGCAGCCATTGTCCCTGTGTCCACCCTCCCCCTCCAACCTCCTCCACCCAGACCCAATCCCCTGTACCTCAGCCTATCCCAAGCACACCATCAGACCAGCACGCACACATCTCAACACACAAGGGTGGCTCAGGCAAACATAAGCACCACACATCCCACAGGCACTCACACAAGCACCATACCCATGTAGACATACCAACATCCACTGCCTCCACTGTGTCCCCCTCCTCCACGTCTCCCTCCTCCCTCCCTGTCTCGTCTCCACTCACACCTGCATGCACTACATCTTCAGCCACTACCTCCATCACCAGCATGCCCATCACCACACACCGCTCACGTGCACTCACCACACCCACTACCATTCACACATCCCCTGTGTCCTCTCCCAGTGTGTCTGTGAGCCCTCCTCCCAAAGTGCACAAACGCAGTCACACACCCACCCAACAACCATCCACCTCACAACAGCCTCCAGCCCATGCACCTTCACCCAAAGTCAGCAAAGGTACACCTCCTACATCCACTACCTCTTCCTCCACTCCCAAACCCCCTCCATCTACCCGTCCCACTGTGTCTAAAAAGCTTTTCCTATCAAATGTTGATCTCTTCCATACACCTCCCCCCCCGTCCGTCCCCTAGGGCCCGCCTTTCCAGGTCCCAACCCAGCACCTCAGCCACCACATCACCGGGCACAGTGGTGCCAGCAATAGCGGGATTTTGGAGTGCGCCAAGCAACAGGGCTGCCAGTGTTCCAAGGAGCGAGGGCAAGGACTTTCCCCCACCTCCAAAACAGAAAACGTTGCCAACATCCCGAAGGGAGAAGGCGAAAACACCTGCCACCAAGGGCTCTGGCAAAACAAAAGTGGAAAGTGGGAAGACAGCTGCGCCACCATTCAAGGTGGGGAAGAGCCAAAAAATCAAAGGCAGGTCCACGTCGACGCCAACCTGCATGGCAGACAAGACCGGCACTGCCACCTGCACTGCCACCACGGACACCTTCACCAGCACCGCAGATACTGAGCCCTTCACCAGCACCTCAGACACTGAGCCCTTCACCAGCACCGCAGACACTGAGCCCTTCGACAGCACCGCAGTCAGTGAGCCCGCCACCAGCACTGCCGCTACTGACACCGCCACCAGCACCGCAGTCAGTGAGGCCGCCACCAGCACCGCAGTCAGAGAGCCCGCCACCAGCACCGCTGCCACAAAGACCGCCGACAGCTCCATTTCCACAGAGCCCGCCGCCAGCACCGATGCCACAGAGCCCGCCGCCTGCACCGATGCCTCAGAGGCCACCGTCAGCACCGATGCCACAGAGTCCGCCGCAACCACCGCCGCTACTGACACTGTCGCCAGCATCGGCGCTACTGACACCGCCGCCAGCACCGCCAGCGGCCCGCAACATCCTGAGCCAGTGGCACCACTGCAGACATGGCTGCCATCCCCAGTGGTCTGTCGTACGAGGATGGTGGTCAATTCCAGGAGCCTGGCCAGCTTGCATGTTGCACCACCGTCAGTGGAGTGTCACATCCACTACCTCAGTCCTTGGCAGGTTGAAGCACTCTGGGCACAAAGCCCCCTCCAGAACCAGTGGAGTATCACATCCACTACCTCAGTCCTTGGCAGGATGAAGCACTCTGGGCACAAAGCCCCCTCCAGAATCAGTAGAGTATCACATCCACTACCTCAGTCCTTGGCAGGATGAAGCACTCTGGGCACAAAGCCCCCTCCAGAACCAGTGGAGAAAGACATCCACTACCTCAGTCCTTGGCAGGATGAAGCACTCTAGGTACAAAGCCCCCTCCAGAACCAGTGGAGAAAGGCATCCACTACCTCAGTCCTTGGCAGGATGAAGTACTCTGGGCACAAAGCCCCCTCCAGAACCAGTGGAGTATCACATCCACTACCTCAGTCTTTGCAGGATGAAGCACTCTGGCCACAAAGCCCCCTCCAGAACCAGTGGAGTACCACATCCACTACCTCAGTCCTTAGCAGGATGAAGAACTCTGGGCACCAAGCCCCCTCCAGAACCAGTGGAGAAAGGCATCCACTTGAGAGACTGTGGCTTTGCACTCCCCAGGATAAAGCAGTGGGCAACTCAACCACTGAAAAGAGTTGAGAGACTGTTGCTTGGCTTTGTGCTCCCCAGGATAAAGCAGTGGGCAACCCACCCACTTGAGAGACTTGAAAGACTGTGACTTTGCACTCCCCAAGATAAAGCAGTGGGCAAACCACCCACTGGAGATACTTGAGAGACTGTGGCTTTGCACTCCCCAGGATAAAGCAGTGGGCAAACCACCCACTGGAGAGACTTGAGAGACTGTGGCTTTGCACTCCCCAGGATAAAGCAGTGGGAAAACCACCCACTGGAGAGACTTGAGAGACTGTGGTTTTGCACTCCCCAGGATAAAGCAGTGGGCAAACCACCCACTTGAGAGACTTGAGAGATTGTGGCTTTGCACTCCCCAGGATACATCAATGGGCATGGAGCCCCCTCGTGGAGCTGGTGTCGTGCACTCATCCGGCTGAGGTGCCCCCCATTTCCTTCCCCCTGAGGTGCCTATTTCATTTCGATCTGATGCCCCAGCAGTGTTCTCTCCGTTTGCAGTCTGGTATTGAGTGTGGGCCTCACCCATGCATTTTGGCCCCGGTGGTCCACGGACTTGGAATGGTGCACTATCCGGACTTGTATAGTTGGTGTACATAATTGTTCATACTGTATTTAAAGTTTTGACTAATGCATTTTTATTGATTACAACAATTACAGTGGGGCTTGGGGGTGTAAATCTATTGTTGCAGCATGTATTGGTGTGTGTGTTATTGTGGGTGGGGGTGTTGTGTGTTGTGTGTGTGTGTGTCACTCTCTTTTCCCTCCCCCTTCCCCTTTGTTGTAGGTGCAGTACTCACCGTGGTCGTCGCCGCCGTCTTTCGTGCTCCTGGCAGAGGAGCAGGAATACTATCGCAGGGAGGATTTGGAGTTCTGGCTCCATGGCGTCCTGGTTCCTCGTGGGTTGTGTAGAGGTGAGTGTTTCCCCTTCCAAGTCCTGTTTCCGCCGTGTTTTTGTTTGCGTTGAATCTGCCCTGGAAAAGGTGGCGGATTGGCCTCTCATAATAGTATGGGCGGTACATTGTCTTCCGCCTGTCTGTTGGCGGTGACCGCCATGCTGTTTGTTTGTACCGCCCTGGCGGTCGGAGTGTTGAAGTGGCTGTCTAGGTTGGCGGTTTCCGCCATGGTCGTGATTCCATTTATTTACCGCCGGCCTGTTGGCAATCTTACCGCCGCTTTAACACCGACTGCCAGGGTTGTAATGAGGGCCTATATCTGAAAAATAGGTAAAATGTAATAAGCAGAATGGCAGCAAAATTATAAAAATAAAATTAGGGGAAGTTGAGATACAATTTTGTTAAAGGTTTAAAAAGTGCCATAAAGAACTAAGGGGGTGATTCCAACCCTGGCGGTCCGAGACCGCCAGGGTTGGGGACCGCGGGAGCACCACCAACAGGCTGGCAGTGCTCCCATGGGCATTCTGACCGCGGCGGTACAGCCGTGGTCAGAAACGGAAAACCGGCGGTGTACCGCCGGTTTCCCGCTGCCCTGGGGAATCCTCCATGGCGGCGCAGCTTGCTGCGCCGCCATGGGGATTCCGACCCCCATACCGCCATCCTGTTCCTGGCGGTTTTGGCCGCCAGGAACAGGATGGCGGTATGGGGTGTCGTGGGGACCCTGGGGGGCCCTGCAGTGCCCATGCCAATGGCATGGGCACTGCAGGGGCCCCCGTAACAGGGCCCCACAAAGATTTTCAGTGTCTGCCATGCAGACACTGAAAATCGCGACGGGTGCAACTGCACCCGTCACACCCCTTCCACTCCGCCGGCTCCATTCGGAGCCGGCATCCTCATGGAAGGGTGTTTCCCGCTGGGCTGGCGGGCGGCCTTCTGGCGGTGGCCCCCCAGCCCAGCGGGAAACCCAGAATAACCGCGGCGGTCTTCTGACCGCGCAGCGGTATTCTGGCGGCTCCCGCCGGCCCTGCGGTTACCGCGGCCGGCGGGAGTCAGAATGACCCCCTAAGTGCCAATGATGGTCTGTAGTCATAGGCAACAGGGACCTAGGAGCCATTTCAAGCCAACTGCAATGGTACTTGGGATCATCCAGGTCAGAGATTTTACCTTGGGACGCAATCACTGAAATAGAAGTCAAAATCCTTCAGTGGAGCAAGGTTGGAGATGCAGCAATCAAAATTCTCTCAAAGCAGGATATTTTCTGGATGACGTCTCTCTGAAGTGATTGTTGTAAGCGGGAGAATTTTTTGTTTCCATTCCGCTGAGGTCTAACTGTCATCCAGATTTTTTATGTGCCTTTGGCTGGTCACAATTTTCAGGTTGAGTAACTGAAATGGAAGCCCTTTTCTTCCAGTGAGCGAAGGTAGCGGGATATGTCAGACAAGGGCTCTAGGAGATCAGATACCTTCTTGCTGAGTGCCTGCTGAAACAGATTTGCTGCTGTGGATAAGCTCCAAGTAGAACAGATCTCTTTTGTCAGCCCAACAAAGTCACACCTTTGCTTTTGGAAGTCTACCTTTGATATGATGGTGGGTCCTCATCTTCTGGTGGCTGAAGTCAGACTTTTTGAAAGTCCAAAAACCTTTTAGTGAAAGGTCCCTTTGCACTCAGTTCTTCACCTAAGGCTCACCAACATTAGAGGAGGCTCTTTGGAATTTAGGGCTTATTCCAACAAAAGCCTAGAGCAAGGTATGTTATATCTTCAGTTGTGACTGGGCAACTAGGAAACCAGGAAAAAGTAGTTCTTCAGCAGTTTGTGTACCTGTGACCACAAAGGATGTCATTCCACTGACTTTTAGAGTCCACATCTTTGTCCTGGGTACATAACAGAGCAGATCCAAATTTTCAGAGCTCCTCCCAGAGTACAACATGCAGGGCCCAGTCCTCTGCTGATCTTCCACAGGTCCAGAAGAGTTTGAGGTGGGTTCCTTGATATGTCATATGTATAGTTTGCCCTAGCTGTGGATGTGGATTACTCCTAGCTCCTCCTAACCAATGGGGTAAAACTTCCCAGAGGTAAACCTACCCATTTTCCAGTAGTTCCTGCTTGCCTTACTGCAAATAATCCCATAGTGCATCCCACTCCTAAAATTCAAGATGGGGGAACCCTTACTCTCTTGTGCATAGCTGTGTATCCACCCAGAGGTGTGGAAAGGAGAAGGAAGAGGCCTTGACCCCTATGTCCACTCCAAACAGGTATTGGGAGCAGCTTTACCCCCATTAGGTGTGGAGCCTGCCTGGATGAATTGGTCTTACTTAACAGCTGTTTGCAAACCTTAGTTTATTTGAAGTTAATGAAGTCCCTGGGCTCACCCCATCTGTTCTTCCTATTAGACTATTTTAACACCCCATCATCCTGGAGACGTTGACAGACTATTAGCCAAAATGGGGCTCACGTATGAATGGTAGAAGTTTGGAAAAGTTACTTTTCAAACATATTTATTAAAAATCACACTTTACGAATGGACTGTATTTTTAATAACTATGAGAAACAGACTTTTAATGACTATTCTAGCTGTTTTCTGCAAAAGTTAGAAATTAAAGTTTATAGTTTGTACTTCGGCATTTTCTATGATCCAATTACAGCTCTGCCAGTGAGAACAGTTTTTGGGAGCTAGTCACTTATGGAACATGGCAACTTTAATTTTGCGCAGGTTTAACTTTTAAATGTCACTCTTGAATGTATGTGCACCCTATTGTACCTGTTATGAGGCTATGATGTCATTCTCTGGCCATCAGTGATAATCAATGATTGATCAGCTGGAAAAAATACCCCTTGCAGTAAAGTTACAACAATAATTGTATTGCAAAATATAGCTTCAATTCCTACTGATTGGCTGTGTAATGATCACATCTATCAAGGGAAGTGGGTACAGTCATAGAATGTATTTGAAACCTTTTCTTTTTCTTCCAGGGAATGTGGCATAGTGGTAAACTGGTGCACTCTGCTGGTGATGCATTTCAGTATCTTCTGCAAAGGTTGACTTGCCCGTGAGATGTCTATGTTCTTAGAAGTGATCCTCTGGAAAGACCCTGTGACCATGAAATGGAGTGCAGTCAGTATTTACCATAGGAAGGGGTAGCCTGGGAGCAGGCCGTTGATGAATAATCTCCTGCTCATGGTATGCAACCTCATCAAGGACGAAGCCATATTTGACAATAGCTGCTTCATGGACAGGCCACAGATATTGATTGAATGTCTGCTAAACTCTCTTTCTCTTCCTCTAATAATTGTTTTGCTAAATGAGTGGCAAAGCTCCAGCAACATTCACAAACACTGTGAATCCTGAAAATGTGTTTGGAGGGTGAATTCATTTTCTGTGTTGTCAGCCAACAACTGTGGTTGGTGGGTGTTATAATTAGTTTCCCCTGTAATGGGTGGTGGAGTCCTGAGACATCATTCCCTCCCTATTTGCATTAGCAGGTGTGTTCCATGTGAATGGAGGCTTGTTGTAATAATGTTTTCCAATAAATATTTTAGTTAAAAATTAAACAAATATGTTAAAGTATCTTAAACAAAAACATTTAAATTAGTCATGGATTGAAAAATAAATGGTAAACCCTAAAAAACCTATTCATTTTCCTAAGATTCCTCCAGATTTATGTGCTGCCTCCATTGATTTCTGTGAGTAAATTACAGTACCAGTGCTTGGCCGTGTGTGGTTCCTGAATTGTCCAACACTTGACTGGAGTACCTGTGCCTGTTTTGTTTCTATGAGAGATATAGTAGATTTGGAAGTGTTTACGTGGTTCCCATTTGGTAATAGGACTGAATGTTTAGGACATCAGCACCCCCAAGCGAGGGAGACTGAGAGCACCCCACACTGCTTGGCAGCTGTTGGTCAAGCTCCTGGCTAGCTTGAAGTGCCTTACCCTGACTGCCAAAACTGTCAGGGCAAAAGGTGATTACAGCAATCTCAATGACACTCTGACTCTTCAGGGAAGTTGTGGAAGCAGATTGTACCCCTTTTGCTCAGTTACCCAGGCATGCCAAGGTGAAACTCAAGATGGATTTCAGTGTATATATTGGAATCGTCACATTTGAGTAGAAAAAGCATGTGCTGCGATAATTAGGCAGATGAAACAGAGCACGATAACCAGCATGACAGCAACCATGAAGAGGATAAACAACTCACCATATTGTGAGTTTCTAGAGAGCCTAGATGTTCTTACCAAAATCATACGTCTAGAGCTGAGAACACAAATTGCAATCCTCTGCCTGAACAACCTAAAGGATTCGCCCTAATCCCATACCTGAACAGAATAGCAGGTGTCTGCCTGTGATACAGATGGCAATTTCCTCAGAAGGCTGAGATGTTGATGTCAGCATCAGGGAAGCTGCTGGTTGAAAGGAATGCACCCCAGGATGGCCATGACCAGAATGCCCTCGACCCCCTTTGGGCCTAAGTGTACTTTGTATAATGACCTGTGTCTCATCTGGACAGCAGCTCTGATGAAGTGCTGTGCCTCGGGGATAGAACCTGACTCCTACACTGGCAAATACAAGTTAGCATATCAGGTCTTGTGCTTTCGAGCCTTGGACAAAGAGTATACATTGTATGTAGTTCAATGGCTGATTGAACGTTCAGTAAGAACTCTACCTTTTGGAAGAGACAGCTTATAAAAATATGTAAAAGCAAATGGCAAAAGGAGACTCACTGAAATATGAATAAAATCATGTGTAAAAGTAAACAAAAGCAAAAGCTGTGAAACCAGTCCGGGACAGGGGTGACCAACCCAAGAAAAAAGGGTCTTATGACACCCTCCCCTTGCTAGTCAAGGAGTTCAGATTCTATTTATCCGTTAAAGAATAAAGGATACAAATTAATCTAAAACTATAAAAACTTCAAACAATCTTTTAAATGTCCATGTCACCAAGTAGAACAGTCCAAGGAAAAAATGGTCAAGTAAAGACATTGGCCCTTATTATGTCTTCCGCCCGCCATATAATTGGTACTGCCGGACTTTGGGCAGATATCCAGCAGTAGCCATGCTGGTGGGCAGTGTTGCTACCACCTGCACTGCCCCACCAGAAGGACGCCACCAGCCATATTAAGACCATTAATATGGCCTGGCGGTGTCCTGCTGGTGGGGCGCTGCCGGCAGTGGCAGCACCCCTTCACCGTTTCCTGCCGGACGACCTCCTCATCGGACAAGGTAAGTCGGGCGTCCGACAGGGGAGGGTGTAGGAGCATGGGGGATGTTGTGTGTGTGTCTGAGTGTGTAGTGTCTGCGTGTGTGTATGAATGTGTGTATGCGTGTGTGAATGCGATTGTGAGTGTTGTGGTGTATGCGTAGTGGTATGCGTGTGAGTGAACATGTGTATGAATGTTAAAGTGAGTGTGTGTCTGAATGCCAGTGTGTATGCATGTGAATATGACTGTTTGGATGTTTGTGTGTATGCATGCCTGAATACATGTGAGTATGTGTGAGTGAATGTGTGTATGGATGAGTGCAAGTTCATGCATGTATTGATGAGTGTGAGTTGATGCGTGTATGGAAGTGTAGGTGAATGGGTGTATGCGTGGTGCATGTGGGTGTCTGTGTGCATGTATGGGGTGGGAGGTGCTGCATGAGTGGGGGTGGGGCGCATTAAGTGAGTAGAGGTTGGAGGGTGCTATGAGTAGGGGGGTTGGGGGCACTTTGACTGTAGGGGGGTCAGGTGCCTGCTTGGGGTTGGGAGAGCAGTCTACCGGTGACAGGGAAGGAATTCCCTGTCACCTGTAGCCATACCATCATGGTTTTCATGGCGGTGCTACCGCCACGGAAATCATAGAGGTAGGCCGGCTCCTAATACCGCTGGTGGACCTCTGTGGTCTGCCGGGTCTGAGATTAACATTTCCGGCTCGGCGGTTCATACCACCATGGAGGTTCGAGTGGAGATGTGGTGGAGTGGCAGCACCCAACCCACCACACTCATAATGTAGCAGTATTCACCACCAGCCTGTTGGCGGTGATACCGCCAGATTAACCCTGGTGGTCGGAAGACCATCAGGGTCATAATGACCACCATTGTCTGTTTAGTAAAACAGATCCGATTTAAAAATAACCGGAATCCTGCAGGAGATCATCAAAAACATCTGTGGAGTTGGAATCTAAGAGGGACTCCACTTCAGCAGACGAAATTACCTGCAGAGCCTCATCCAAAAGATCAAAGTAGCACACATGATCCCTAGCCTCAGCCGAGTTGGCAGCTTTTCGTGCAGTGCCAGATAATAGGGCACCAGGCGCCGGAATAACCTGGCCCTGGAAAGATGACTCACAGGAAGTGTCATGGAGCAATCACAGTCTCATAGTACAACTCCAGGGATGAACCATCAATGGGAACCTCATCAGATTAATATCAATAGAAAGAACCTGTTGCTGAACAAGATACACCTCCATTTCATACTCGAAAGAGCACCCTAAGCAATGGAAAGAGTCTGCACACAGCAAACAATGACCTGAATGAAAGTGTCAAAAATTTGTAATACACTGTTCCAACCATGCAAAAACAGAAAGTAGTGGCCGGGGTCCTAAATTCTAGGAGCAAGAGGCCTCACACACCCATAGGGTGTCATGCTTCATCATAGGCACTGCTCATCGTCAGACCGGCGCTGCAATGTCTGACGGGCACCACCCCTGGTGGGGGGGCTCTTTGCCGGAGATCTTTTTATATGGTGGTGCCGTGACCCCAAAGGTGACTGAAGTGTCAGCGGAGATCAGAAAAGAATATGGTTTAAAATTGACTCTCAAAACCGCCACTGAGACAGTAGATTTTATTGGACCAGATGGACGGTCAGGGCCAAGGTTAAAAATAAAGTCAGAAGAGTGAATAAAGAAATTTAAGATCAATCACTCTTATAGTGAAAAAATATATATCAAAGAGAGGAGTCTGGGAATTCTCCAAAGTCTACCCTCTCATGGGTCAACATGTTTCGCATCCTGGTGGTCCAAACGGATCCAGTGATGCTTCATCAGGACCTTATGTGACTATGTGTATCTCCTAAATAATAAGGGCCACATATATTTCAAAACAAGGAATACAAGTTACTATAGGCCAGCAAATAGCTTGGGGGAGTAACAATCACTTACATGAATATGGAACCAATAGTTCCTAACTCGTGCCCTGCGAAAAGTAGTACATAGGTTATACCAAAGCAAGCACGAGTCATGGCTTATGTGTATCGTGGGAAAGGAAGGCGACCGTGCTGTACAGTGAAAGTGTTAACTCGTGAACAACACACATGCATATGCTTGTGAATACAAGCTTATCGTCCTAAACTTGAAGACGAGCATCCTAGGAATACACAGACCAATGGTCCAGCGCTAAATGACGTCTACAAAAGAGATATGGAACACAAATTTAAATGACAGGTAAAATACCCAATCAAGTATCTCAAATGTATAGTAACATAGAGGTCTAAAGAATAATAATAGTAGGTTCTCAATTAGAACCAACACAGCGACCATGGTAACTCAAACGTGAATAGTACGAATAATCAATACTGTGTTACAGTAAAATAACTGATAACCAGTAATAAGGGACAAGAAATCACTGGAAGGCAGAAAAAAAAGCAGTACAGACCCTGGTTCCGTACCGGTGAAAAGACTGAATCAACAGGGAGTACAAGGGATGGTAAAAAATATAAGCGTCAATGTAAGGGTTAAGTAACGTGTACCAACCCTAAGGTTGAACAAAATAAAGATGGGGGTGTCGCCTGAGTCGATACATCATCTCTTAATATTAAATCACCAGGATATGTGTAACAGCGGGGAGTGCCGGAGCGTATCAGAAGAATGTTGCCTCTAATTAAGAGAGCAACGAACCTATGTCAAGCCGAGTCCCGAGGAGGAAATCGGGACTCGGAATTGAGAAGCGGAGAGCGGCGAAGCACTTACCTGGTACAGGTGCTCTGGCCAGGCAGTAACCTACCCCGGTCCGTGGTTCCCGAAGATTGGAGGAACCCGGGTCGGGACGCTAAAGTGCGCACCCCGCCGGAAGCCGAGGATTAGTGTTTCCGGCAAGGGGCAAGGACAGGCAGTCAGGCAACGCACGAGCGTTGGTCTGATGATGCCAAACAGTGAAGAAAGACTTTCAACAGGGTCCTGGGACCAAAGAGGGAAAATGAATAAAAGAAAATACTTAATCAGGACACAGATTCGTGGAATAAATGGTGGCACTCAAGGGGGGATAAAGTGCCATGAGATCAAGTAATGGATCAAAAGTCACAAGGTAAATAAAATAAAAAATATTAATAATAACCAGAAGGACACTCCAAGTAAATTATTCATCAAAAAACAAGGACAAAGGGTAATGAAAGTGCAAATTCACAAAGGACAAACTAGTGGGAATTAACAGTAGTAACTCCACTAGTCTGGAAGTATAGGGGTGAATTATTTAGATAGACAATTCCAAGGAATGTCATCATTCAAGCCATTCACATGGGTGCGTAACTTAAACACCCATCGTTGTTCTAACTCAAAAAGAGAGTTGGGTGTGTTGCGCGAGTCGATTTGAAGTACTACCCACCACATGTCGTCAGGGCTATGTCTCTTATCAAGAAAGTGTAGAGCCAGTTTGGTCGTGGCACGGCCACATCTGATATTGCTTCGATGTTCATTAATTCTGAGTTTCACTGCTCTTGTGGTCATACCTATATATTGTAAATTACAGGGGCAGGTGATCATATAAACACAATTCTTTGTGTTGCAATTCGTGTGTTTGACTAGATGCCAGAGGCCTGTAGAGTCAAATTCGATGGATTTTAATCGTTTGGTAAGGGTGCATACATTACAGGTACCACAAGGAAAGTACCCGGCTACAGGTGGGATACCCCATAATGTTTGTGAATATGGGGGTGATTGACTGGGGCGGGGTCTAGTATGGACAAGTAAATCTTTTACATTAGTGGTGCGTTTAAAGGCAAATAAAGGTTTTGGAATCTGGGCACCACCACTACATAAAATAGACCATCTCTTATTCACAACTCTTTTGATAGCGTTAGAAAGAGGAGTGAAAGTAGATACACACGTGAGCTTAGGGTCTAAGTCATGTGTAATAGTAGATAATAAAGTGTCTCTATTGCAGGACTTGGCCCGTTTGAAGGCTGTCCTCACCACTTTGTCTGGATAATGGCGGTTACAAAGTTTGTCGGTCAGGTCATCAGCTTGGGAATTGAACATATGTGTGTTACTGCAATTCCGTCGTAGTCGAAGGAACTGGCCGTAGGGAAGGTTGTCTCTCAGTGCCTTGGGATGGTGACTCTCATACATGAGGAGACTATTGCGGTCTGTAGTTTTATGGTAAGTATGAGTATGTAGTTTCCCACCCTCTATGCAAATCATGAGGTCCAGAAAAGGTATCTCGGTTTCAGAGACAGAAGATGTAAATTTCAAAAAGGGATTCAATGTATTAATCCAGGTAGTGAAAGCTTGTACCTCCGACAAGGCACCTTGCCATATGATCAAGATGTCATCAATATACCTGCGCCAGAGTTTAATGTTAGTATGAAAGGGGTTGATGTCAGGGAGTATAAACCTGGATTCAAAGTCAAACATAGACAAACATGCAAGGCTGGGGGCGAAGGTGCTACCCATCGATGTTCCGCGTGTCTGATGAAAAAGAAGATCCTCGAACTGGAAGAAATTTTCTTTCAAGGCTAGAGAAGCACAGTGCATTATGAAATGTACAGGAGAAGTAAGTGTCTGATTAGTTGAGAGGAGTGCAGTTTCCACAACTTCCAAAGTAGCCTCTTGTGGGATATTCGTGTAGAGGGCTTCAACATCAAGAGTGATAAGGGCATGAACTTCAGTAGTTGAGTTGATGGCTGCAATCAAGTTGAGGACGTCTTTGGTGTCCTTCAAATAGGTGGAAGATGACTTGACAATGGGTTGTAGGAATTTGTCACAAAAGGTGGAAAGGGGTTCGAGGACGGACCCTATGCCAGAGACTATGGGGCGTCCCGGGGGAGGTATCTTGCCCTTGTGAATTTTGGGGAGGCAGTAAAAGTAGGGGGTACGTGGGCTCGTAGTGTCCAGAAAGATAGCCTCATTGCGTGAAATCCAGGTATTACCTAAGGCTTCCTCAATCATGCCTCGTATTTCGGTTTGTAGTCTCCTCGTTAGATCAGTGTTAATCTGCGTGTAGTAGGTTGAATCCCCCAGTAGACGTAGGCATTCCTGTCTGTAATCGGAGGAATTAATTATGACCGTGGCTCCCCCTTTATCCGCAGGTTTAATGACAATACTAGTGTCTGTGGATAGTGCTTTAAGGGCATCTCTTTCAACATTGGAGATGTTGGAGAAACTCCGTTTGGGTTGTAAAGAAGCTAGGTCACTTAATACTGCTTTTTCGAATGCTAGTACCTCGCAGGGCATAGAGGAGGTAGGGGGCATGAAAGTGGATGGTTTGCGGAGGCCCGTGTCTATGGGCTGGTCAGGATGTGTTCGATCCTCAAAGAAGAATTGCAATCTAATCTTCCTGAAGAGCTGGGACATTTCACAGTGGAGGCGGAAAGAGTCTTCTCTTGGAGTCGGGACAAAACCTAGTCCTTTATTCAGGACCTGTAGTTCAATAGGGGAAAGCGATCGTGATGATAGGTTAACCACTAAATCTGATTTGGTGGATTCTTCCCTTGACTGCGGGTTACCATCTGTGGTTCGTCCTGGGCCCAGTGTACCCTTCTGCCTCTTCCTCTCCTTCTGCCTCTTCCCCTGCCCCGGCCGCGGCCTAAAAAAGGCATGTAGGGGAGCAAGGGGCGAGGTTGATAAAATGGAAATGGTTGTTGCCATGCTAAGGGTTGTCCAGGGGGGTATTGGGGGTAGTGGTAAAATGGATGAGTCCCATCATCATCCGTACTCCAACCATCGGATGAGGAGCTATTACTGTATTTCTGTGGTTTCTTTGTTGATGCTAGGTTTTGTCCCGACTCCAAGAGAAGACTCTTTCCGCCTCCACTGTGAAATGTCCCAGCTCTTCAGGAAGATTAGATTGCAATTCTTCTTTGAGGATCAAACACATCCTGACCAGCCCATAGACACGGGCCTCCGCAAACCATCCACTTTCATGCCCCCTACCTCCTCTATGCCCTGCGAGGTACTAGCATTCGAAAAAGCAGTATTAAGTGACCTAGCTTCTTTACAACCCAAACGGAGTTTCTCCAACATCTCCAATGTTGAAAGAGATGCCCTTAAAGCACTATCCACAGACACTAGTATTGTCATTAAACCAGCGGATAAAGGGGGAGCCACGGTCATAATTAATTCCTCCGATTACAGACAGGAATGCCTACGTCTACTGGGGGATTCGACCTACTACACGCAGATTAACACTGATCCAACGAGGAGACTACAAACCGAAATACGAGGCATGATTGAGGAAGCCTTAGGTAATACCTGGATTTCACGCAATGAGGCTATCTTTCTGGACACTACGAGCCCGCGTACCCCCTACTTTTACTGCCTCCCCAAAATTCACAAGGGCAAGATACCTCCCCCGGGACGCCCCGTAGTCTCTGGCATAGGGTCCGTCCTCGAACCCCTTTCCACCTTTTGTGACAAATTCCTACAACCGATTGTCCAGTCATCTTCCACCTATTTGAAGGACACCAAAGACGTCCTCAACTTGATTGCACCCATCAACTCAACTACTGAAGTTCATGCCCTTATCACTCTTGATGTTAAAGCCCTCTACACGAATATCCCACAAGAGGCTACTTTGGAAGTTGTGGAAACTGCACTCCTCTCAACTAATCAGACACTTACTTCTCCTGTACATTTCATCATGCACAGTGCTTCTCCAGCCTTGAAAGAAAATTCTTCCAGTTCGAGGATCTTCTTTTTCATCAGACACGCGGAACATCGATGGGTAGCACCTTCGCCCCCAGCCTGGCATGTTTGTATATGTTTGACTTTGAATCCAGGTTTATACTCCCTAACATCAACCCCTTTCATACTAACATTAAACTCTGGCGCAGGAATATTGATGACATCTTGATCATATGGCAAGGTGCCTTGTCGGAGGTACAAGCTTTCACTACCTGGATTAATACATTGAATCCCTTTTTTAAATTTACATCTTCTGTCTCTGAAACAGAGATACCTTTTCTGGACCTCATGATTTGCATAGAGGGTGGGAAACTACATACTCATACTTGCCATAAAACTACAGACCGCAATAGTCTCCTCATGTATGAGAGTCACCATCCCAAGGCACTTAGAGACAACCTTCCCTACGGCCAGTTCCTTCGACTACGACGGAACTGCAGTAACACATGTATATTCAATTCCCAAGCTGATGACCTGACCGACAAACTTTGTAACCGCCATTATCCAGACAAAGTGGTGAGGACAGCCTTCAAACGGGCCAAGTCCTGCAATAGAGACACTTTATTATCTACTACTACACATGACTTAGACCCTAAGCTCACGTGTGTATCTACTTTCACTCCTCTTTCTAACGCTATCAAAAGAGTTGTGAATAAGAGATGGTCTAGTTTATGTAGTCGTGGTGCCCAGATTCCAAAACCTTTATTTGCCTTTAAACGCACCACTAATGTAAAAGATTTACTTGTCCATACTAGACCCCGCCCCAGTCAATCACCCCCCTATTCACAAACATCATGGGGTATCCCACCTGTGGCCGGGCACTTTCCTTGTGGTACCTGTAATGTATGCACCCTTACCAAACGATTAAAATCCATCGAATTTGACTCTACAGGCCTCTGGCATCTAGTCAAACACACGAATTGCAACACAAAGAATTGTGTTTATATGATCACCTGCCCCTCTAATTTACAATATATAGGTATGACCACAAGAGCAGTGAAACTCAGAATTAATGAACATCGCAGCAATATCAGATGTGGCCGTGCCACGACCAAACTGGCTCTACACTTTCTTGATAAGAGACATAGCCCTGACGACATGTGGTGGGTAGTACTTCAAATCGACTCGCGCAACACAACCAACTCTCTTTTTGAGTTAGAACAACGATGGGTGTTTAAGTTACGCACCCATGTGAATGGCTTGAATGATGACATTCCTTGGAATTGTCTATCTAAATAATTCACCCCTATACTTCAAGACTAGTGGAGTTACTACTGTTAATTCCCACTAGTTTGTCCTTTGTGAATTTGCACTTTCATTACCCTTTGTCCTTGTTTTTTGATGAATAATTTGCTTGGAGTGTCCTTCTGGTTATGATTAATATTTTTTAATATTATTTACCTTGTGACTTTTGATCCATTACTTCATCTCATGGCACTTTATCCCCCCTTGAGTGCCACCATTTATTCCACGAATCTGTGTCCTGATTAAGTCTTTTCTTTTATTCATTTTCCCTCTGTGGTCCCAGGACCCTGTTGAAAGTCTTTCTTCACTGTTTGGCATCATCAGACCAACGCTCGTGCGTTGCCTGACTGCCTGTCCTTGCCCCTTGCCGGAAACACTAATCCTCGGCTTCCGGCGGGTTGCGCACTTTAGCGTCCCGACCCGGGTTCCTCCAATCTTCGGGAACCACGAACCGGGGTTGGTTACCGCCTGGCCAGAGCACCTGTACCAAGTAAGTGCTTCGCCGCTCTCCGCTTCTCAATTCCGAGTCCCGATTTCCTCCTCGGGACTCGGCTTGACATACGTTCGTTGCTCTCTTAATTAGAGGCAACATTCTTCCGATACGCTCCGGCACTCCCCGCTGTTACACATATCCTGGTGATTTATTATTAAGAGATGATGTATCGACTCAGGAGACACCCCCATCTTTATTTTGTTCAACCTTAGGGTTGGTACACGTTACTTAACCCTTACATTGACGCTTATATTTTTTACCATCCCTTGTACTCCCTGTTGATTCAGTCTTTTCACCGGTACGGAACCAGGGTCTGTACTGTTGTTTTTTCTGCCTTCCAGTGATTTCTAGTCCCTTATTACTGGTTATCAGTTATTTTACTGTAACACAGTATTGATTATTCGTACTATTCACGTTTGAGTTACCATGTTCGCTGTGATGGTTCTAATTGAGAACCTACTATTATTATTCTTTAGACCTCTATGTTACTATACATTTGAGATACTTGATTGGGTATTTTACCTGTCATTTAAATTTGTGTTCCATATCTCCTTTGTAGACGTCATTTAGCGCTGGACCATTGGTCTGTGTATTCCTAGGATGCTCGTCTTCAAGTTTAGGACGGTAAGCTTGTATTCACAAGCATATGCATGTGTGTTGTTCACGAGTTAACACTTTCACTGTACAGCATGGTCGCCTTCCTTTCCCACAATACACATAAGCCATGACTCGTGCTTGCTTTGGAATAACCTATGTACTTCTTTTCGCAGGGCACGAGTTAGGAACTATTGGTTCCATATTCATGTAAGTGATTGTTACTCCCCCAAGCTATTTGCTGGCCTATAGTAACTTGTATACCTTGTTTTGAAATATATGTGCCCCTTATTATTTAGGAGATACACATAGTCACATAAGGTCCTGATGAAGCATCACTGGATCCGTTTGTACCACCAGGATGCGAAACATGTTGACCCATGAGAGGGTAGACTTTGGAGAATTCCCAGACTCCTCTCTTTGATATATATTTTTTCACTATAAGAGTGATTGATCTTATATTTCTTTATTCACTCTTCTGACTTTATTTTTAACCTTGGCCCTGACCGTCCATCTGGTCCAATAAAATCTACTGTCTCAGTGGCGGTTTTGAGAGTCAATTTTAAACCATATTCTTTTCTGATCTCCGCTGACACTTCAGTCACCTTTGGGGTCACGGCACCACCATATAAAACGATCTCCGGCAAAGAGCCCCCCCACCAGGGGTGGTGCCCGTCAGACATTGCAGCGCCGGTCTGACGAGGAGCAGTGCCTATGATGAAGCATGACACCCTATGGGTGTGTGAGGCCTCTTGCTCCTAGAATTTAGGACTCCGGCCACTACTTTCTGTTTTTGCATGGTTGGAACAGTGTATTACTAATTTTTGATGTTTCCATTAGGAGGATATACACTGGACCATAATTCCTCCTTATCCCTCCCTTATTTTGAACATATTAGCACAGCAGTTTAGCTGCAGGATTATTATCTTCTTTCAAAACACCCCTAACATGGATAATTTTCAAGGGCTGAGTTTTGACGACGACATAGTATCTGCTATTTTACAGACCCCTTCTATTTTGGGAAACGATGGCGCTGGACCCTCGGGTCCATCCAAATAACAGTGGGACAAGTTGTCTGCACTGAAAAGAGACCTTATTAAAACCGTCCTACACGGCACAATTATGACCGAATATCTGAGAGCAAATATAGCCCCTAATGGCCTTCTCGTCTCAAACATGCCCAGGATTTTCTTGCAAGATTTAGCCTTCAGAAAAGACTGGGCCCAGGTAGCATGGAAATGCACCAGAGATTGGCTGGTGCTTATTATCAACACTTCCAAACGTTTGGCTGATTGCATCACGGTACAAATTACACTCATGGAAGGCGCTCTTAAAACTACAGTCTCACTGGCTGCTTTTAAGAGTCGACTAGCAGAAATCAACTCTGAACTTAATGATAACAGGGAGTTCTTAACTCAACAGAAAATTACGAAGTTACAAAAAGACATTGCAAGGTTTAGCCGTGACAAAGTCTACCCCTACATCACAGATGACTTTACTACTGAGACACTTCCCTCCTCTTCTGATGAATCATCTGCATCAACAAAGAAACCACGGAAATACAGTAATAGCTCCTCATCCGATGGTTGGAGTACGGTTGATGATGGGACTCATCCATTTTACCACTACCCCCAATACCCCCCTGGACACCCTCACTACCCCCCTGGACAACCCTTAGCATGGCAACAACCATTTCCATTTTATCAACCTTGCCCCTTGCTCCCCTACATGCCTTTTTTAGGCCGCGGCCGGGGCAGGGGAAGAGGCAGAAGGAGAGGAAGAGGCAGAAGGGTACACTAGGCCCAGGACGAACCACAGATGGTAACCCGCAGTCAAGGGAAGAATCCACCAAATCGGATTTAGTGGTCAACCTATCATCACGATCGCTTTCCCCTATTGAACTACAGGTCCTGAATAAAGGACTAGGTTTTGTCCCGACTCCAAGAGAAGACTCTTTCCGCCTCCACTGTGAAATGTCCCAGCTCTTCAGGAAGATTAGATTGCAATTCTTCTTTGAGGATCGAACACATCCTGACCAGCCCATAGACACGGGCCTCCGCAAACCATCCACCTTCATGCCCCCTACCTCCTCTATGCCCTGCGAGGTACTAGCATTCGAAAAAGCAGTATTAAGTGACCTAGCTTCTTTACAACCCAAACGGAGTTTCTCCAACATCTCCAATGTTGAAAGAGATGCCCTTAAAGCCCTATCCACAGACACTAGTATTGTCATTAAACCTGCGGATAAAGGGGGAGCCACGGCCATAATTAATTCCTCCGATTACAGACAGGAATGCCTACGTCTACTGGGGGATTCGACCTACTACACGCAGATTAACACTGATCCAACGAGGAGACTACAAACCGAAATACGAGGCATGATTGAGGAAGCCTTAGGTAATACCTGGATTTCACGCAATGAGGCTATCTTTCTGGACACTACGAGCCCACGTACCCCCTACTTTTACTGCCTCCCCAAAATTCACAAGGGCAAGATACCTCCCCCGGGATGCCCCATAGTCTCTGGCATAGGGTCCGTCCTCGAACCCCTTTCCACCTTTTGTGACAAATTCCTACAACCGATTGTCCAGTCATCTTCCACCTATTTGAAGGACACCAAAGACGTCCTCAACTTCATTGCAGCCATCAACTCAACTACTGAAGTTCATGCCCTTATCACTCTTGATGTTGAAGCCCTCTACACGAATATCCCACAAGAGGCTACTTTGGAAGTTGTGGAAACTGCACTCCTCTCAACTAATCAGACACTTACTTCTCCTGTACATTTCATCATGCACTGTGCTTCTCTAGCCTTGAAAGAAAATTTCTTCCAGTTCGAGGATCTTCTTTTTCATCAGACACGCGGAACATCGATGGGTAGCACCTTCGCCCCCAGCCTTGCATGTTTGTATATGTTTGACTTTGAATCCAGGTTTATACTCCCTGACATCAACCCCTTTCATACTAACATTAAACTCTGGCGCAGGTATATTGATGACATCTTGATCATATGGCAAGGTGCCTTGTCGGAGGTACAAGCTTTCACTACCTGGATTAATACATTGAATCCCTTTTTGAAATTTACATCTTCTGTCTCTGAAACAGAGATACCTTTTCTGGACCTCATGATTTGCATAGAGGGTGGGAAACTACATACTCATACTTACCATAAAACTACAGACCGCAATAGTCTCCTCATGTATGAGAGTTACCATCCCAAGGCACTGAGAGACAACCTTCCCTACGGCCAGTTCCTTCGACTACGACGGAATTGCAGTAACACACATATGTTCAGTTCCCAAGCTGATGACCTGACCGATAAACTTTGTAACCGCCATTATCCAGACAAAGTGGTGAGGACAGCCTTCAAACGGGCCAAGTCCTGCAATAGAGACACTTTATTATCTACTACTACACATGACTTAGACCCTAAGCTCACGTGTGTATCTACTTTCACTCCTCTTTCTAACGCTATCAAAAGAGTTGTGAATAAGAGATGGTCTATTTTATGTAGTGGTGGTGCCCAGATTCCAAAACCTTTATTTGCCTTTAAACGTACCACTAATGTAAAAGATTTACTTGTCCATACTAGACCCCACCCCAGTCAATCACCCCCCTATTCACAAACATTATGGGGTATCCCACCTGTGGCCGGGCACTTTCCTTGTGGTACCTGTAATGTATGCACCCTTACCAAACGATTAAAATCCATCGAATTTGACTCTACAGGCCTCTGGCATCTAGTCAAACACACGAATTGCAACACAAAGAATTGTGTTTATATGATCACCTGCCCCTGTAATTTACAATATATAGGTATGACCACAAGAGCAGTGAAACTCAGAATTAATGAACATCGCAGCAATATCAGATGTGGCCGTGCCACGACCAAACTGGCTCTACACTTTCTTGATAAGAGACATAGCCCTGACGACATGTGGTGGGTAGTACTTCAAATCGACTCGTGCAACACACCCAACTCTCTTTTTGAGTTAGAACAACGATGGGTGTTTAAGTTACGCACCCATGTGAATGGCTTGAATGATGACATTCCTTGGAATTGTCTATCTAAATAATTCACCCCTATACTTCAAGACTAGTGGAGTTACTACTGTTAATTCCCACTAGTTTGTCCTTTGTGAATTTGCACTTTCATTACCCTTTGTCCTTGTTTTTTGATGAATAATTTGCTTGGAGTGTCCTTCTGGTTATGATTAATATTTTTTAATATTATTTACCTTGTGACTTTTGATCCATTACTTGATCTCATGGCACTTTATCCCCCCTTGAGTGCCACCATTTATTCCACGAATCTGTGTCCTGATTAAGTCTTTTCTTTTATTAATTTTCCCTCTGTGGTCCCAGGACCCTGTTGAAAGTCTTTCTTCACTGTTTGGCATCATCAGACCAACGCTCGTGCGTTGCCTGACTGCCTGTCCTTGCCCCTTGCCGGAAACACTAATCCTCGGCTTCCGGCGGGGTGCGCACTTTAGCGTCCCGACCCGGGTTCCTCTAATCTTCGGGAACCACGGACCGGGGTAGGTTACCGCCTGGCCAGAGCACCTGTACCAAGTAAGTGCTTCGCCGCTCTCCGCTTCTCAATTCCAAGTCCCGATTTCCTCCTCGGGACTCGGCTTGACATACGTTTGTTGCTCTCTTAATTAGAGGCAACATTCTTCCGATACGCTCCGGCACTCCCCGCTGTTACACATATCCTGGTGATTTATTATTAAGAGATGATGTATCGACTCAGGAGACACCCCCATCTTTATTTTGTTCAACCTTAGGGTTGGTACACGCTACTTAACCCTTACATTGACGCTTATATTTTTTACCATCCCTTGTACTCCCTGTTGATTCAGTCTTTTCACCGGTATGGAACCAGGGTCTGTACTGTTGTTTTTTCTGCCTTCCAGTGATTTCTAGTCCCTTATTACTGGTTATCAGTTATTTTACTGTAACACAGTATTGATTATTCGTACTATTCACGTTTGAGTTACCATGTTCGCTGTGATGGTTCTAATTGAGAACCTACTATTATTATTCTTTAGACCTCTATGTTACTATACATTTGAGATACTTGATTGGGTATTTTACCTGTCATTTAAATTTGTGTTCCATATCTCCTTTGTAGACGTCATTTAGCACTGGACCATTGGTCTGTGTATTCCTAGGATGCTCGTCTTCAAGTTTAGGACGGTAAGCTTGTATTCACAAGCATATGCATGTGTGTTGTTCACGAGTTAACACTTTCACTGTACAGCACGGTCGCCTTCCTTTCCCACGATACACATAAGCCATGACTCGTGCTTGCTTTGGTATAACCTATGTACTTCTTTTCGCAGGGCACGAGTTAGGAACTATTGGTTCCATATTCATGTAAGTGATTGTTACTCCCCCAAGCTATTTGCTGGCCTATAGTAACTTGTATACCTTGTTTTGAAATATATGTGCCCCTTATTATTTAGGAGATACACATAGTCACATAAGGTCCTTATGAAGCATCACTGGATCCGTTTGTACCACCAGGATGCGAAACATGTTGACCCATGAGAGGGTAGACTTTGGAGAATTCCCAGACTCCTCTCTTTGATATATATTTTTTCACTATAAGAGTGATTGATCTTAAATTTCTTTATTCACTCTTCTGACTTTATTTTTAACCTTGGCCCTGACCGTCCATCTGGTCCAATAAAATCTACTGTCTCAGTGGCGGTTTTGAGAGTCAATTTTAAACCATATTCTTTTCTGATCTCCGCTGACACTTCAGTCACCTTTGGGGTCACGGCACCACCATATAAAAAGATCTCCGGCAAAGAGCCCCCCCCACCAGGGGTGGTGCCCGTCAGACATTGCAGCGCCGGTCTGACGAGGAGCAGTGCCTATGATGAAGCATGACACCCTATGGGTGTGTGAGGCCTCTTGCTCCTAGAATTTAGGACTCCGGCCACTACTTTCTTTTTTTGCATGGTTGGAACAGTGTATTACTAATTTTTGATGTTTCCATTAGGAGGATATACACTGGACCATAATTCCTCCTTATCCCTCCCTTATTTTGAACATATTAGCACAGCAGTTTAGCTGCGGGATTATTATCTTCTTTCAAAACACCCCTAACATGGATAATTTTCAAGGGCTGAGTTTTGACGACGACATAGTATCTGCTATTTTACAGACCCCTTCTATTTTGGGAAACGATGGCGCTGGACCCTCGGGTCCATCCAAAGAAGAGTGGGACAAGTTGTCTGCACTGAAAAGAGACCTTATTAAAACCGTCCTACACGGCACAATTATGACCGAATATCTGAGAGCAAATATAGCCCCTAATGGCCTTCTCGTCTCAAACATGCCCAGGATTTTCTTGCAAGATTTAGCCTTCAGAAAAGACTGGGCCCAGGTAGCATGGAAATGCACCAGAGATTGGCTGGTGCTTATTATCAACACTTCCAAACGTTTGGCTGATTGAATCACGGTACAAATTACACTCATGGAAGGCGCTCTTAAAACTACAGTCTCACTGGCTGCTTTTAAGAGTCGACTAGCAGAAATCAACTCTGAACTTAATGATAACAGGGAGTTCTTAACTCAACAGAAAATTACGAAGTTACAAAAAGACATTGCGAGGTTTAGCCGTGACAAAGTCTACCCCTACATCACAGATGACTTTACTACTGAGACACTTCCCTCCTCTTCTGATGAATCATCTGCATCAACAAAGAAACCATGGAAATACAGTAATAGCTCCTCATCCGATGGTTGGAGTACGGATGATGATGGGACTCATCCATTTTACCACTACCCCCAAAACCCCCCTGGACACCCTCACTACCCCCCTGGACAACCCTTAGCATGGCAACAACCATTTCCATTTTATCAACCTCGCCCCTTGCTCCCCTACATGCCTTTTTTAGGCCACGGCCGGGGCAGGGGAAGAGGCAGAAGGAGAGGAAGAGGCAGAAGGGTACACTGGGCCCAGGACGAACCACAGATGGTAACCCGCAGTCAAGGGAAGAATCCACCAAATCGGATTTAGTGGTCAACCTATCATCACGATCGCTTTCCCCTATTGAACTACAGGTCCTGAATAAAGGACTAGGTTTTGTCCCGACTCCAAGAGAAGACTCTTTCCGCCTGCACTGTGAAATGTCCCAGCTCTTCAGGAAGATTAGATTGCAATTCTTCTTTGAGGATCGAACACATCCTGACCAGCCCATAGACACGGGCCTCCGCAAACCATCCACTTTCATACCCCCTACCTCCTCTATGCCCTGCGAGGTACTAGCATTCGAAAAAGCAGTATTAAGTGACCTAGCTTCTTTACAACCCAAACGGAGTTTCTCCAACATCTCCAATGTTGAAAGAGATGCCCTTAAAGCACTATCCACAGACACTAGTATTGTCATTAAATCTGCGGATAAAGGGGGAACCACGGTCATAATTAATTCCTCCGATTACAGACAGGAATGCCTACGTCTACTGGGGGATTCGACCTACTACACGCAGATTAACACTGATCCAACGAGGAGACTACAAACCGAAATACGAGGCATGATTGAGGAAGCCTTAGGTAATACCTGGATTTCACGCAATGAGGCTATCTTTCTGGACACTACGAGCCCGCGTACCCCCTACTTTTACTGCCTCCCCAAAATTCACAAGGGCATGATACCTCCCCCGGGACTCCCCATAGTCTCTGGCATAGGGTCCGTCCTCGAACCCCTTTCCACCTTTTGTGACAAAATCCTACAACCGATTGTCCAGTCATCTTCCACCTATTTGAAGGACACCAAAGACGTCCTCAACTTGATTGCAGCCATCAACTCAACTACTGAAGTTTATGCCCTTATAACTCTTGATGTTGAAGCCCTCTACACGAATATCCCACAAGAGGCTACTTTGGAAGTTGTGGAAACTGCACTCCTCTCAACTAATCAGACACTTACTTCTCCTATACATTTCATCATGCACTGTGCTTCTCTAGCCTTGAAAGAAAATTTCTTCCAGTTCGAGGATCTTCTTTTTCATCAGACACGCGGAACATCGATGGGTAGCACCTTCGCCCCCAGCCTTGCATGTTTGTATATGTTTGACTTTGAATCCAGGTTTATACTCCCTAACATCAACCCCTTTCATACTAACATTAAACTCTGGCGCAGGTATATTGATGACATCTTGATCATATGGCAAGGTGCCTTGTCGGAGGTACAAGCTTTCACTACCTGGATTAATACATTGAATCCCTTTTTGAAATTTACATCTTCTGTCTCTGAAACAGAGATACCTTTTCTGGACCTCATGATTTGCATAGAGGGTGGGAAACTACATACTCATACTTACCATAAAACTACAGACCGCAATAGTCTCCTCATGTATGAGAGCCACCATCCCAAGGCACTGAGAGACAACCTTCCCTACGGCCAGTTCCTTCGACTACGACGGAACTGCAGTAACACACGTATGTTCAATTCCCAAGCTGATGACCTGACCGACAAACTTTGTAACCGCCATTATCCAGACAAAGTGGTGAGGACAGCCTTCAAACGGGCCAAGTCCTGCAATAGAGACACTTTATTATCTACTACTACACATGACTTAGACCCTAAGCTCACGTGTGTATCTACTTTCACTCCTCTTTCTAACGCTATCAAAAGAGTTGTGAATAAGAGATGGTCTATTTTATGTAGTGGTGGTGCCCAGATTCCAAAACCTTTATTTGCCTTTAAACGCACCACTAATGTAAAAGATTTACTTGTCCATACTAGACCCCGCCCCAGTCAATCACCCCCCTATTCACAAACATTATGGGGTATCCCACCTGTGGCCGGGCACTTTCCTTGTGGTACCTGTAATGTATGCACCCTTACCAAACGATTAAAATCCATTGAATTTGACTCTACAGGCCTCTGGCATCTAGTCAAACACACGAATTGCAACACAAAGAATTGTGTTTATATGATCACCTGCCCCTGTAATTTTCAATATATAGGTATGACCACAAGAGCAGTGAAACTCAGAATTAATGAACATCGCAGCAATATCAGATGTGGCCGTGCCACGACCAAACTGTCTCTACACTTTCTTGATAAGAGACATAGGGGGTCATTCTGACCTCGGCGGTAAAAGGCCCTTACCGCCGGTCAGAAGTCCGCCATTCTACCGCCGCGGTAAACCGCCACGGTCATTCTGACCACCAACTGTGAAACCGCCAAAAATCTGACATCCAAGGAAGGCCGCCTCATCAGCGGGCCGCGGAAAACTGGAGAAGACCAAACCTCCACCGTCACGCCAACACAAACACGCCCATGCCATTCTGACCCACGAATCCACGCGGCGGTCTTTCAACCGCGGTATTCCATTGGCGGTAGACACCGCCGCGGTCAAAATACACACACAGCTCCAAAACACAGCCACATTGGACAATTTGAAATACACACCTGACACACATACAAACAACACTCCCACACATCCAATCAACTATAAAACACACACCCACATCACCCACAAACCCCCACTAGTTGGAAATCGGAGAGAAGGCGATAGAGATAGAGATAGAGAGAGCGAGCACAGTAATCGAAAACCCCAACACACACAGGAACCCAACTTCATCACCCACACCACATTTACGCACACATCACCACATATCACCACGCACATCACCACAAACACCACCCCACACCTCATCCACACCACCCCATGGCACCCCAAAGACACCCCAGGTTCTCGGACCAAGAACTCAGGGTCATGGTGGAGGAAATCATAAGGGTTGAGCCCCAGCTCTTCGGCACACAGGTGCAGCACACCACTATAGCAAGGAAGGCTGAGCTATGGCAAAGGATCGTAGACAGGGTCAACGCTGTGGGACAGCATCCCAGAAATCGGGAAGATATCAGAAAGCGATGGAACGACCTACGGGGGAAGGTGCGCTCGATGGTGTCGCGACACAACATCGCTGTGCAGAAGACTGGTGGCGGACCCCCACCCACTCCACCCCAATTCACAGCGTGGGAGCAAGAGGTAGTAAACATCCTGCATCCTGATGGCCTCGATGGAGTACACGGAGGAATGGACTCTGGTAAGTCGAATCTCAACTACTTCACCCCCCCCAACCACCAGCATGCCAACCCCCCCCCTCACCCTCAATCTCAACCCCCCAGCACACAACCTCCCTGCCAATGTCTCACCAGCACAACCACCCTAAACAACACCAACCCCTGAATGCCAACACAAACCATAGACAGCCACCACCAAAGCATGACCATTGCACATACCCATACACCCCCCCCACCACCCTCACAACACCTCCCACAAGGGAATGCCAGCACTGGGGGACAAGGGCACTCAAAATGCACGCCATGGCACACACAGAAACAATAACCATACTCCTTTACCCCTGCAGGGCCCGAACGCCAACACACCGCCACGGAGGGTCCAGATTTGTCCATCCCACCCCCAGAACAGGCCCCCAGCGAGGACAACAGCTCTGTCGACCTAGAACCTGATGACCAGCCCGGACCATCGGGGACCTCTGGAAAGTCGGTTCCCCACACACAGACACAGGCCACAGCAGACCCAACCCCCTCTGGGAACACCAGCACAGCTCCCACCCAGCGGGCCCATGCCTCTGTCTCGCGGACGCGTCAATCAGCGGTGTGTCCGCCACTACAGGGCACCCAGGCTGACCCAACACCCCAACAACAACAGGGACCTGGGGGCAGTGGTAGTGGGCACACCGTCCAGGGGACAGAGGCCCGGGGAAACAGGGCAACTGGGAGGGCTGCTGTGCGACAGGGGGGGGAGGACAGGCCCAGGGAACCGACTCTCCAAGAGGCCCTCACCACCATCATGGGAGCATACCATCACTCCCAGGAGACGATGGCGACGGTACTGGCCAGGTTCACCGAGATCCAGGCACAGCAGGAGGAACGGTACATGGGCTTCAGCAATGAACTCAGGAACATGGCTACCGCTATGGGGACCATAGTCCAGGCCCTCAACCGGATAGCAAACACATTGCGGGAGCATGTGGCACCACAAGGGGCCCCTGTCACTAGCCAGGAACAGCCTACCACCTCCGCCGGCGCTAGTGGTCAGGAGGCCCCCACAGAACGACGGCCCACCAGAACCCCACCTCCTGCTGAAGAACAACCACCCCGCAAGAGGAACCTGAGATCTCACAGGAAGACACAGTAGGATGCCAAGACCCCCGCCAGCATAAGATACCCCCTGATGTCATCCCACTGTCCCACAGTGTCAGCCTGTCCAACCTTGAACTGCCCCTGCTCCATCCTTCCACAGGCATATGGAAAATGCACCTGTGAAACTGAGAACTGGGCTCTGCCATGGACATAACTCCACCCTCACCCCTCACCGTTTTAATATTATGTACCAATATCTAGCACTATAAATAAATCACTCATTGCACTGAAATCATTCAGGAGTCAGCCTGTATTATTTACAAATGTATAACACATTACTGATCAATAATGTTCTGTTATGTTTGTGATGACAACATACCGATGTCAATAAGCATTAGTCCATGGGCTAACCAAGCAGAAGTCAAGCAGTGGGTCATACCGCACTGAAAAGGGAAGGGAAAATCAAACATCAGTTTAAAAGAACTGGGGGGAAATACACAAAGTAAAGATGCAGGGGGCTTTCAGGAAATGTTAAATGGCGTGGGTGATTCTTACCTGTGTGCTACTGAAAATACTGTTGGATAACTCTGTCCCTGTTGTCTGGGTCGTCCTCTTCGTCTTCCTCCTCTTCACTCTCCGCAGGCTCCACAGCTGCTTCAACACCACCATCTGGACCATCCTCCTGCAGGAAAGGCACCTGACGTCGCAATGCCAGATTGTGAAGCATACAGCAGGCCACGATGATCTGGCACACCTTCTTTGGTGAGTACATCAGGGATCCCCCTGTCATATGCAGGCACCTAAACCTGGCCTTCAGGAGGCCAAAGGTTCTTTCTATGATCCTCCTAGTTCGCCCATGGGCCTCATTGTACCGTTCCTCTGCCCTGGTCCGGGGATTCCTCACTGGGGTCAATAGCCAAGGCAGGTTGGGGTAACCAGAGTCACCAATTAGCCACACACGTTGTCTCTGTAGCTGTTCCATCACATAAGGGATGCTGCTATTACGCATCACATACGCGTCATGCACTGACCCAGGGAACTTGGCATTCACATGGGAGATGTACTGGTCAGCCAAACAGACCACCCGGACGTTCATAGAATGGTAACTTTTCCTGTTTCTGTACACCTGCTCATCGTCTTTTGGGGGTACTAAAGCCACATGGGTCCCATCAATGGCACCAATTATGTTGGGGATATGTCCAAGGGCATAGAAATCACCCTTCACTGTGGCCAAATCAACCTCCTCAGGGAATACAATGTAGCTCCGCATGTGTTTCGTCAGGGCAGACAAAACTCTAGACAAAATTTTTGAAAACATAGGCTGAGACATTCCACATGACATGGCCACTGTTGTCTGGAATGAGCCACTTGCCAAAAAATGGAGGACTGACAGAACCTGCACTAGAGGGGGAATTCCTGTGGGTTGGCGGATGGGGGGCATCAGGGCTGGCTCCAGCTGGGCACACAGTTCATGTATAGTGGCTCGGTCAAGTCGGTATTGTAGTATGATATGGCGTTCTTCCATTGTCGACAGGTCCACCAGCGGTCGGTACACGCGAGGATTCATCCTTCTCCTCGCAAGTCCCAGCGGACGATGCCTAGGAAGGACAACATGGAGCACAGACTAAAGCAAATCACAGGTACGTTCACCACAGCATGCCGAGCACACGATTATCTATGTATTGAAAGGCGTGTATGTGTGGCAATGCAAGGCCTAGGCCTGTGTGACGCAGTACAAAATATGCCATGTGGGCCCTTGAAATGGCGGCTGCCTGACCTGTGAAGTGGGACAATGGGATGTGAGGTCAATGCGCTGGCGTGGCACACCGTGGCGGTAGGCGGTCGAAGACCGCTATACGAAGCCGCATTGGCTAACATTGAAGCCTATGGGTTTCAGGAGCCAATGACGAGGTGCGCCGGAGGTCGCGGTACGCACCGCCGCGGTACGCACCGCCGCGGGCGTGACCGCCATTTTCTATCTGCTTAATCACTCGAGACCTGATCATCCACAGGAGAGGACCTATACTTCAAGTGCTGCTGTGACCTCGGTCTGGAAGTGACAATGGCTGCTGCGACTGGGGAAAGGGCCCCTGCCTTCACGTCAGTATGCGTTACTCTACGCTCCTCCAGACCAACAGGTAAGTACACTGGGTGCACATTGAAGGGGCTATGCCTGTGTGGAGTGGGGTGGATGTAAGTTGGTGGGGTGGGGGGCGAATGAGGAGTGCAACGCACGACAGATGAGAGCATGTGCCACATGGCAAGGTTGGGGGGGGGGGCAATCGCATCTAACATGCAGAAAACTGATGAATTTTTCCTTCCCACCCTGTACATGTCAAATAGGTCAGCGCCCATCAGAAAGTGGACATTTGGCGTGCCATCGCCAAGGAAGTCCGGGCCCTGGGGGTCCACGTCAGACGGGGCACCCACTGCCGCAAGAGGTGGGAGGACATCCGCCGCGGGACCAGGAAGACTGCCGAGTCACTGCTGGGGATGGCCTCCCAACCTAGGAGGGGTGGCAGTCGTACCCTGACCCCCCTGATGTCCCGGATCCTGGCGGTGGCCTACCCTGATTTGGATGGGCGCTTGAGGACATCACAGCAGACACAAGGGGGTGAGTATCAGCACATTCTGCTATCTCTCTGCGCAGTGGAGGCGTCTGGGTGGGGGAGGAGGGTTGTGGTTGACATTAGGCCAGGGCGCTTTCTGTAGTGTAGTCCTCTCCTTTAGGTATGGCCCTGTGCTCCCGGCCCCCACCTCTGTAGGGTGACAAGTACAGCTATCGATGGTCCAGCATCACACATGTGCGCGTTTGTCGTCTCTAGACCTGTTGTCCTAGTCAGAAGTACTGAGTAGTGTACCCCGAATGCGCGGCTTAGTGCATGAGGCTCCTGTGTCTGTCCTCTCCGCCAACGGTGTTGACATTGCATGCACTCAACCTGTTCTTCGTTTTTCTCCCCCCACCCTTCTTCTTCATCTTCTTGTCCATGTGTGCATTAGCATCATCAGGCGGAGGAGACTTGGCATCGGAGCACGAGGGAGCTGCAAGTCACAAGGCCCCGGTGGGCCCAGGAACAGACACCGAGGGCACCTGTGATACGGAGGGCGAGGGGAGCACCACAACGGGGACCGGTGGTGACACCAGCGACACCGACACGTCCTCGGATGGGAGCTCCCTAGCGGTGGCGGCAGCATCCGGGCCCCCCGCCTCTACAGCTACAGCCGCCACCCAGCGCACCAGCCCCGCCCTCCCAGCAGCCCCTCAGCCTACGCTCCGTGCCCGCTCGCC
The DNA here is from genome assembly GCF_031143425.1 of Pleurodeles waltl. NCBI lineage: Eukaryota > Metazoa > Chordata > Amphibia > Caudata > Salamandridae > Pleurodeles > Pleurodeles waltl. The sequence continues at coordinate 563,477,984 of NC_090444.1, forward strand.
CAGGAAGGCGGGCGTCTCCTTCGCCCCAGGCACCTCAGCCCCTGCCCCTGTTACCCCTGCTGCCCTCAGTGAGGAGGTCATTGACCTCCTGAGGACCATCATTGTTGGGCAGACTACCCTTTTGAATGCCATCCAGGGGGTAGAAAGGGAGGTGCATCGGAGCAATGCCTACCTGGAGGGCATTCATTCGGGTCAGGCTGCCCATCAACGATCGTTCAATGCTCTGGCCTCAGCACTGACGGCAGCCATTGTCCCTGTTTCCAGCCTCCCTCTTCTGACTGCCTCCACCATGTCTCTGTCTCCTGTTCCTCAGCCTATCCCATCCACACTATCAGACCAGCCTGCACACACCTCAACACCCAAGGGCAGCTCATCCAGACACAAGCACCACAGAACCCACAAGCATTCACGCAAGCAACACCCAGATGCAGACATTCCAACAGTCACTACCACCTCTGTGTATCCCTCCTCCTCGTCTCCCTCCTCCCTCCCTGTGACGTCTACACTCACACCTGCATGCACACCACCATCAGCCAGTACTTCCATCACCAGCACACCCTCCAGTACAGTCCGCACACGTGCAGTCACCACCCCCACTACCATTTACACGTCCCCTGTGTCCTCCCCCACTGTGTCTGTCACCCCCTCTTCCAAGACACACAAAAGCAGGCAGACACCCACCCAACAGCCATCCACCTCACGACAGCCTCCAGCACAAGCACCTGCACCCAAAGACAGCACACCTGACTCTCCTACAACCACATCCTCTTCCTCCACTCCCATCACCACTTCTCCTACCCTTTACCTTGGTCCTAAAAAACTTTTCCTCGCTAATCTTAACCTCTTTCCCTCCACTGACCCACCCCCTCCTTCTGCAAAGAGTCCCAAGAGCACCTCAGCCACCACCAGCCAAGCTTCGAGTGTCACTGTGGTGCATGGGTTCTGGAGTCCACCCTTTGCCAGCAGTGACACTTCAATCAGCAGCAAGGGGACAGCCAGCCCCCCCCCCCCAGGCAAGAGGACCAGGAAACTAAAGGGCCGCCGTGAGAGGACTGACACGGCTGCCCCCAAGGAGCAAAGTTCGCCCACTTCACCAGCCACAACATCTAGGGGAGGCAAGGGCCCGAGAGCCCCATCTAAGGAGCGAAAGGGCAGCAGGGCGGGGAAGTCAGCCAGCAGGAGCGCGGAGCAGGAGGGGCCCACAAGCCCCATCCCGGGTGTTAGGGAGGACACCAAAGGGCCCAGGACTCCGTCACCGAAGGGTCCAGCAACAGCACGGTCGGAGGGCGACTGAGCAGGGAGTCCAGGCCAGGTCTGGCTCCCTTGACTTACTGGACGAGCACCGCTGAAGAGGGCCCCGCCGTGCAGAAGAGCACCGCTGAACAGGGCCCCGCCGTGCAGAAGAGCACCGCTGAAGAGGGCCCCGCCGTGCAGAAGAGCACCGCTGAACAGGGCCCCGCCGTGCAGAAGAGCACCGCTGAAGAGGGCCCCGCCGTGCAGAAGAGCACCGCTGAACAGGGCCCCGCCGTGCAGAAGAGCACCACTGAACAGGGCCCCGCCGTGCAGAAGAGCACCGCTGAACAGGGCCCCGCCGTGCAGAAGAGCACCGCTGAACAGGGCCCCGCCATGCAGAAGAGCACCGCTCCGCTGGGCCCCGCCATCTCAAGCACCGCTCCGCTGGACCCTTCCTGTCAAGCACCGCTCCGCTGGGCCCTTCCTGTCAAGCACCGCTCCGCTGGGCCCTTCCTGTCAAGCACCACTCCGCTGGGCCCCGCCGTCTCAAGCACCGCTCTGCTGGGCCCCGCCGTCTCAAGCACCGCTCCGCTGGGCCCTTCCTGTCAAGCACCGCTCCGCTGGGCCCTTCCTGTCAAGCACCGCTCCGCTGGGCCCGGCCGTCTCAAGCACCACTCCGCTGGGCCCCGCCGTCTCAAGCACCGCTCCGCTGGGCCCCGCCGTCTCAAGCACCGCTCCGCTGGGCCCTTCCTGTCAAGCACCGCTCCGCTGGGCCCTTCCTGTCAAGCACCGCTCCGCTGGGCCCGGCCGTCTCAAGCACCACTCCGCTGGGCCCCGCCGTCTCAAGCACCGCTCCGCTGGGCCCTTCCTGTCAAGCACCGCTCCGCTGGGCCCGGCCGTCTCAAGCACCACTCCGCTGGGCCCCGCCGTCTCAAGCACCGCTCCGCTGGGCCCTTCCTGTCAAGCACCGCTCCGCTGGGCCCTTCCTGTTAAGCACCGCTCCGCTGGGCCCTTCCTGTCAAGCACCGCTCCGCTGGGCCCCGCCGTCTCAAGCACCGCTCCGCTGGGCCCCGCCGTCTCAAGCACCGCTCCGCTGGGCCCCGCCGTCTCAAGCACCGCTCCGCTGGGCCCTTCCTGTCAAGCACCGCTCCGCTGGGCCCTTCCTGTCAAGCACCGCTCCGCTGGGCCCCGCCGTCTGGTGAGCGTTTTCCCGTTCGTAGTCTGTTTCCGCTGTGTTTTTATCGGCGGGGCTCCCGCCCCGGAAAAGGTGGCGGATTGGTGAGTTATGATACTGTGGGCGGTACATTGTCGGCGGTGACCGCTGCGCTGTTTGTCTGTACCGCCGTGGCGGTCGGAGTGTTAATGTGGCGGGCTGTGTTGGCGGTTCCCGCCAGGGTCAGAATTCCATTTTTTGGACCGCCAGCCTGTTGGCGGGTTGGCCGCCGCTTTATCACTGACCGCCAGGGTTAGAATCACCCCCATAGCCCTGACGACATGTGGTGGGTAGTACTTCAAATCGACTCGCGCAACACACCCAACTCTCTTTTTGAGTTAGAACAACGATGGGTGTTTAAGTTACGCACCCATGTGAATGGCTTGAATGATGACATTCCTTGGAATTGTCTATCTAAATAATTCACCCCTATACTTCAAGACTAGTGGAGTTACTACTGTTAATTCCCACTAGTTTGCCCTTTGTGAATTTGCACTTTTATTACCCTTTGTCCTTGTTTTTTGATGAATAATTTGCTTGGAGTGTCCTTCTGGTTATTATTAATATTTTTTTATATTATTTACCTTGTGACTTTTGATCCATTACTTGATCTCATGGCACTTTATCCCCCCTTGAGTGCCACCATTTATTCCACGAATCTGTGTCATGATTAAGTCTTTTCTTTTATTCATTTTCCCTCTTTGGTCCCAGGACCCTGTTGAAAGTCTTTCTTCACTGTTTGGCATCATCAGACCAACGCTCGTGCGTTGCCTGACTGCCTGTCCTTGCCCCTTGCCGGAAACACTAATCCTCGGCTTCCGGCGGGGTGCGCACTTTAGCGTCCCGACCCGGGTTCCTCCAATCTTCGGGAACCACGGACCAGGGTAGGTTACCGCCTGGCCAGAGCACCTGTACCAAGTAAGTGCTTCGCCGCTCTCCGCTTCTCAATTCCGAGTCCCGATTTCCTCCTCGGGACTCGGCTTGACATACGTTCGTTGCTCTCTTAATTAGAGGCAACATTCTTCCGATACGCTCCGGCACTCCCTGCTGTTACACATATCCTGGTGATTTATTATTAAGAGATGATGTATCGACTCAGGAGACACCCCCATCTTTATTTGGTTCAACCTTAGGGTTGGTACACGTTACTTAACCCTTACATTGACGCTTATATTTTTTACCATCCCTTGTACTCCCTGTTGATTCAGTCTTTTTACCGGTACGGAACCAGGGTCTGTACTGTTGTTTTTTCTGCCTTCCAGTGATTTCTTGTCCCTTATTACTGGTTATCAGTTATTTTACTGTAACACAGTATTGATTATTCGTACTATTCACGTTTGAGTTACCATGTTCGCTGTGATGGTTCTAATTGAGAACCTACTATTATTATTCTTTAGACCTCTATGTTACTATACATTTGAGATACTTGATTGGGTATTTTACCTGTCATTTAAATTTGTGTTCCATATCTCCTTTGTAGACGTCATTTAGCGCTGGACCATTGGTCTGTGCATTCCTAGGATGCTCGTCTTCAAGTTTAGGACGGTAAGCTTGTATTCACAAGCATATGCATGTGTGTTGTTCACGAGTTAACACTTTCACTGTACAGCACGGTCGCCTTCCTTTCCCACGATACACATAAGCCATGACTCGTGCTTGCTTTGGTATAACCTATGTACTTCTTTTCGCAGGGCACGAGTTAGGAACTATTGGTTCCATATTCATGTAAGTGATTGTTACTCCCCCAAGCTATTTGCTGGCCTATAGTAACTTGTATACCTTGTTTTGAAATATATGTGGCCCTTATTATTTAGGAGATACACATAGTCACATAAGGTCCTGATGAAGCATCACTGGATCCGTTTGGACCACCAGGATGCAAAACATGTTGACCCATGAGAGGGTAGACTTTGGAGAATTCCCAGACTCCTCTCTTTGATATATATTTTTTCACTATAAGAGTGATTGATCTTAAATTTCTTTATTCACTCTTCTGACTTTATTTTTAACCTTGGCCCTGACCGTCCATCTGGTACAATAAAATCTACTGTCTCAGTGGCGGTTTTGAGAGTCAATTTTAAACCATATTCTTTTCTGATCTCCGCTGACACTTCAGTCACCTTTGGGGTCACGGCACCACCATATAAAAAGATCTCCGGCAAAGAGCCCCCCCACCAGGGGTGGTGCCCGTCAGACATTGCAGCACCGGTCTGACGAGGAGCAGTGCCTATGATGAAGCATGACACCCTATGGGTGTGTGAGGCCTCTTGCTCCTAGAATTTAGGACCCCGGCCACTACTTTCTGTTTTTGCATGGTTGGAACAGTGTATTACTAATTTTTGATGTTTCCATTAGGAGGATATACACTGGACCATAATTCCTCCTTATCCCTCCCTTATTTTGAACTGAATGAAAGTGACCAGTTCTTATAAAGCTCCTCTATTGGTGATGCTCCAAAAAAATGCATCATGCGTTCACAAAACTGTTAGGCTGGCGGGAGCTCCATCTTGCTTGAGATGGGTCAGCCATTGTGAATCAAAAATAGCACCAATAAAATACTGCCAATTAATGCCAATACAAGTGCAAAACCTCCAAAAAACACCCAAAAACAGTGAGTATATGACTGATGGGAAAACCCCAAAAATGGTCTGGAATGTGCTTATAAATCCAGATCCTTTAGCTTTAAAAGCAGTGCATTCCCTGAGGTGTTGGATGTGTTAAAAATGCTGCTCACCAATTCACTGAAGTGTCTTGGGAAGTTAGGGATTGTAGATCTGCGGAGGACCTTGCCACTTGTAGGTCATATGGTTCATGGCAGATGTGAGAGCCACATGTTTTTGAAACAATAGTGTCTTTAGTCTGCTCAGCTTGTCAAAAGTTACATTGGAAGAAGCAATGTGAGGCCACAAAAGTGCTAATTTTATCTCATGTTATGGCGGAAGGTCACTATTTGAGATACAGAAATCACCTGCTCTCATCCCAAAGCAGTCTTGATCACTCAGCACTAAGTAACTCCCTTTTGAAAGTAACTGAATCAAAGAGACAGGAAAACACTTCAAGTAGCAGGCTAAGTTAGCCACCAATGCGTTGCATGCGCCGATCATGAGACCTATTTACAAACCATTAAGGCCCTCATTACAACCCTAGCGGTCGGTGTTAAAGCGGTGGTAATACCGCCAACAGGCCGGCGGTAAACAAAATGGGATCACGACCACGGCGGAAACCGTCAACACAGACAGCCACTGTAATATTCCGACCGCCACGGCAGTAGCAACAAACACCGCGGCGGTCCCTGTCAACAGACAGGCAGAAAACAATGTACTGCCCACCCTATCACAACCCGCCAATCCACCAGCTTTTCCGGGGCGGTACCAACAACATCAAAAGCTCGCCGGAAACAGGACTCTGAAGGGAAATGACTCACCTCTCGACACTCAACGAAGAACCAGGATGCCATGGAGCCTGAGCTGTAGGTCCTGCCGATGCTGGTGTATCTTCTCATATGTCAGGAGCACCAAAGACAGCGGCAGCGACGACCACGGTGAGTACTGCACCTAGCACACAGGGGTCAGGGGGAGGAAAAAGAGAGTGACTCATACACGCAACACACAACATCCCCACCCCCACCCTCACCCACAACACTATACACACAAACACATGCAACAACTGTACATTTACACCACGTAACCCCCTGGAAGAACGCAAGGACAAAAGGAATTGAGTCAAATCTTTCATATATTAGAAATAGGCAGATAAAGTAAATGATTGGAAAAACCAGTATATACAAATATTTACAATGTGTACAGATGGGCGTACACTGTCCTTTGCAAATGTCCATGGCCCAGTGGAGCAAACAAATCATGGGCGAAGCCCACACTTGACTCCTGCCTCAAAATGGAGAGAACACTGGAGGGGCATCAGGTCGAAAACACATAGGCACCTCAGGGGGAAGGGGAGGGGGGCACCTCAGCCGGAAGATGATACTATGCCACTGCTCCTGTAGGGGGCAACATGCCCACAGCAATGTCCTGGGAAGTGCAAAGCCAAAGTCTCTCAAGTGGGTGCTTTGTCCACTGCTTGGTCCTGGGAAGTGCAAGCCACAGTCTCTCAAGTGGGTGGTTTGCCCACTGCTTGTACCTGGGGAGTGCAACACTACAATATCTCAAGTGGGTGCTTTGCCCACTGCTTGGTCCTGGGAAGTGCAAAGCCAAAGTCTCTCAAGTGGGTGCTTCGCCCACTGCTTGGTCCTGGGGAGTGCAAATCCACAGTCTCTCAAGTGGGTGGTTTGCCCACTGCTTGGTCCTGGGGAGTGCAAAGCCAAAGTCTCTCAAGTGGGTGGTTTGCCCACTGCTTGGTCCTGGGGAGTGCAAAGCCAAAATCTCTCAAGTGGGTGGTCTCTTACCACTGGTTCTGGAGGGGGCCATGTGCCCAGTCTGCTTCATCCTGCAAAGGAAAGTGATAGTGGATGCATTTCTCCAATGGTTCTGGAGGGAGCCTTGTTCCCAGTCTGCTTCATCCTGCCAAGGAAAGTGATAATGGATGCATTTCTCCACTGGTTCTGGAGGAGGCCTTGTGCCCAGTCTGCTTTATCCTGCCAAGGAAAATGATAGTGGATGCATTTCTCCACTGGTTCTGGAGGGGGCTTTGTGCCCAGTCTGCTTCATCCTGCCCAGGAAAGTGATAGTGGATGCATTACTCCACTGGTTCTGGAGGGGGCCTTGTGCCCAGTCTGCATCATCCTGACAAGAAAAGTGATAGTGGATGCATTTCTCTACTGGTTCTGGAGGGGTCTTTGTGCCCAAGCTGCTTCATCCTGCGAAGGAAAGTGATAGTGGATCCATTTATCCACTGGTTCTGGAGGGGGCCTTGTGCCCAGTCTGCTTCATCCTGCCAAGAAAAGTGATAGTGGATGCATTTCTCCTCTGGTTCTGGAGGGGGCCCTGTGCCCAGTGATGCTACATCTGGGGTGCTGCAGTTCCCATTCCCTCACCTGGGTGTCTGAGGCATGAGATGTGCAAGGAACAGGTACTTCATGGAGGCAGAGCCAGACTCCATCCTGCGGCGACTAAGGCTGCAAACTGGTGGTAGTGTCAGTGCTGGTGGGGTTGCTTCAAGTGGTGTGGGAGGCTCCAGGCCGTCTCCTGTAGCCCCGGACAGCTGCCCACTGGGGATGCTGCTGCTGACAGTTGTAGTGGCACCTGCAGGGCATGTGGCGGTGCTGGGGGTGGCACTTGCGGTGCTGTCTGTGGTGGGGATGCTGCTGGTGCTGGCCGTGGTGCAGGTGCTGGTAGTGGTGGTGGGAGACACCAGGCCATCTCCTGCAGCCTCGGACTGCTGCCCACTGGGGATGATGCTGCTGACAGTTGTGGCAGCGGCGGTGCAGGTGGCAGTGCAGGGGGCGTTGAAGGGGGTGGTGCAGGTGGTGGGGCAGATGGTGGTGCAGGTGACGGTGCCTGCGGCGGTGCTCTCCACAGTACAGGTTGCGGGCTGTCATTACTGATGGTGGGAACCAGTCCCTCACCTGGAGCCTCCGAGGCCTGATGTGCCTTGCCTTGGGTTTTCTTCCCCTTCCCCACCTTGGCAGATGCTGCTGGGACCCTGGCACTGGCAGCTTGAGTTTTGGGGGAGGCCTTGCTGGGTGGGTTGTGATTCTAGGCCATACTGTATGCTGGCCCCTTCTTTACTTTGGCAGGTGGAGGAATGGGTTGGTCCTTTGCAGGGGTCGGTAGCACCCTGGCTGCCCTGATGGGTGCCCCCTTTGATCCTCTGGGACTTGCAGGTACCACAGCAGACGCCGACTTGGTGGCTGAGGTGCTGGCCTGGGATCTTGACACCCAGGCCCGAGGGAAAGGACGGGGGGGAGGCACAGGAAAGAGGTCAATGTTTGTTAGGAAAGGTTTTTTAGACACACTGGGAAGGGAAGATGGAGAGGGTTTGGAAGTGGAGGAAGAGGGACTGGTTGTAAGAGGTGTACATCTGCTGAGTTTGGGTGACGGTGCATGGGCTGGATGCTGTTGTGAGGTGGATGGCTGTTGGGTGGGTGGGTGGGTGCTTGCGTTTGTGTACTTTTGGAGGAGGGGTCACAGACACAGTGGAAGAGGACACAGGGGACATGTGCATGGTTGTGGGGGTCATGACTGCCAGTGAGGGGCGTGTAGTGATGGGCGTGCTGGTGATGGAGGTAGTGGATGAAGATGTAGTGCATGCAGGTGTGAGTGGAGACGCTACTTGGAGGGAGGTGGACGACGAGAAGGAGGGGGACACAGTGGAGGCAGTGGATGTTGGTGTGTCTGTGAGAGGAAGTGTGGTGCTTATGTTTGCCTGAGCCACTTTTGTGTGTTGTATGGGGTGCATGCTGGTCTGAAGGTGTGCTTGGGATAGGGTGAGGTAGAGGGGATTGGGTCTGGGTAGTGGAAGTTGGAGGGGGGAGGCTGGACACAGGGACAAGGGCTGCCATCAGTGCTGAGGCCAGAGCCTGAAATGCTCTCTGTTGGGTCGCCATGCAAGAGTGAATGCCCCCCAGGTATGCATTTGTTTCTTGCAAATGCCTCTCAACACCTTGGATGGCACCCAGAATGGTTGACTGCCAAACAGTGAGGGATCTCAGGAGGTCAATAGCCTCCTCACTGGGGGCAGCAGGGCTGACTGGGGCAGGGCCTGAGGTGCCTGGGGCGAAGGAGATGCCCACCCTCCTAGGTGAGCGGGCACGGGAAACAGGCTGAGTGGCTGCTGGGAGGGCGGTGCTGCTAGGGGGAGTGGTGGCTGTACTGGTGTTGGGGTGGGCACAGAGGTGTCTGCCACCTCCAGGGAGCTTTGGTTGGAGGAGGAGTCACTGTCAGTGGTCTCCTCTGCTGTCCCCTTCGTGGAGCTCCCCTCGCCCGCCATCCCACTGGTGCCTTCACCCTCTGTGAATTTGGCCTCCAGGCCCATGTGGGATGCAGCTCCCTCCGTCGCCGGTGCCTCAGTTCCTCCGCCAGATGATGCTAATGCACATAATGACAGGGTGACAAAACAAAAAGTGGGGGAGAGACTGAGGATACACTTGGTCAATTCCAACAACACCACTACCGTTGGTGTACACAACACACAGGGAGCTGCCCTATGCACTAGGCCATGCCCAACCAGTCACTAAGGTAGTCACCAGCCCATGTGGTACAATGCCTAACGCCAGCATCTGCAAACCTGACACAAACAGGACCCTGCCCAGTAGTAGATGGCCACTTGTACCATTGGGGTAGGGGTGTTTCTGAGCCTGCAAACAAGTGACCTACCCTGCCTTGATCACCCTGGCCTAGGGGCACCCACAGCCCACATCCCCCTCCCAGTGGCTCTTAAAGCGTGCTGTCAGCTTTCTGAATCTGTACTCACCCCCTTGTGGCTGCTGTGAGGCCCTCAAGCGCCCATCCAACTCCGGACAGGCCACCACCAGGATGGAGAACATCAGGGGGGTCATGGTGCAACGGGCACCCATTCCACGCTGGGAGGCCAGTCCCAGCTGGGCCTCCGTCATTTTCTTGGTCCAGCGGCGCAGGTCTTCCCATCTCTTGGGTCAGTGGCTGCTCCACCTGTGATAGACCCCCAGGGTCTGCACCTCCTTGGTGATGGCACCCTAAATACCCTTTTTTCTGGTGGGCACTGACCTGGAGGGAAAAGACAGCAGAAAAGGAAATTACTCACCCGTCCGGACCGGCATACTCATAGCCCACCAGTTCCCAGCCATGCCCTGACGCACATGCATTGAACACCTCTCATGCAGCACTCAGGCCAGGACGCCTCAGCACTCCCCAACATGTGGCTTACATCCACACTACTCCAAACATGCATTTCCCACACATCATGCTCACAGTGTACTCACCTGTTTGTCTGGAGGACCGTAGAATAATGTGTACTGGGGTAGGACCCCATCCACCAGTTTCTCTAACTCCTCCGCAGTGAAGGCAGGGGCTCTTTCCGCAGACACATGAGCCAGTGTCGCTTCCAGACTCAGGTCACAGCAGCACTTGCAGTGTAGGTCCTCTCCTGTTCAGGGTCAGGTAGCAAGTGAGTGAAGAGATAGTAAATGGCGGTGAGGTCCACGGCGGTGTGTACCGTCACCGCTGGCGTGCATCGCCATTGGCTCCTGGAACCCATAGGGCCCAATGATAACCAATGCGAAGTTGCACAGCGGTCATTGACCACCTACCGCGACGGCGCACAATGCCAGCGCACTTACCTCATTTGCACTTGTCCCTCCTCACACGGTTAGGCAGCCGCCATTTCAGGGGGGCACATGGCATGGCACCTAACTGCGTCACAGCAGACATTGGCACATCAACTCACTCTTGACTTCACATACTGCTTCTGTGACATAAATTCAGCAACATTAGTGCAATCTATGTGCAAATATGAGCCTTTGCTCACCGTTCTCTTCCATAGGCTACAACCGCTGAGGCAGAATATGAGATGGCAGCAACCTCAGGTGTACAGACCCTTGGTGCACCTGTCGACAATGGAGGACAGACACATTATCATCACATACAGACTTGATCGTAGCACAATCCAAGAACTGTGTGCCCAATTGGAGCAAGACCAGATGTCAGCTATCCGCCAGCCCACAGGAATCCCCCCTCTAGTGCAGGTCCTGTCAGTGCTCCATTTCCTGGCAAGTGGTTCCTTTCAAACTACAGTGGCCATGGCATCAGGGATGTCTCAGCCAATGTTCTCTAACCTGTTGTCCAGAGTGTTGTCTGCTCTGCTGAAACACATGCGCAGCTACATCGTTTTCTCCCAGGTGGATGAATTGGCCACAGTGAAAGCTGACTTCTATGCCCTAGGACATATCCCCAACATCATTGGTGCCATTGATGGTACACATGTAGGATATTCCCCCCCCGGAGAAATGAACAGGTTTACAGGAATAGAAAAAGCTATCACTCGATGAATGTTCAGATGGTGTGTTTGGCGGATCAGTGCATCTCCCATGTCAATGCCAAATATCCTGGCTCTGTGCATGACGCCTATATCTTGAGGAATAGCAGCATCCCATATGTGATGGACCAACTCCAGAGGCACCGGGTGTGGCTAAAAGGTGAGCCCAAGGTCTCCACCTAGTATAAGTAGGTGTCTGGGTATGGGGTTGTCCCTAAAGATCATTGTGGCATGCTGTATGTTGCACAACCTGGCCTTGAGACCTCAGGTGCCTTTTCTGTAGGAGGATGAGCCTTGAGATGGTCTTATGGTAGCGGTGGAGCCTGTGGACAGTGAGGAAGAGTAGGCAGAGGAAGAAGATGTTGACAACAGAACAAACATAATAGAGCAGTACTTCCAGTGACACACAGGTAAGAGACTGTAACTCCACTTAACATTTCAGTAATCTTTTGGACATTGTAAATGGCAGCCTCTTACACTCTGTCTATGGACACTGACTGATCCCTTTGGATTCTCAATTTACAGATCTGTGTGCCCCATTCTGGATCCTGCTATATGTACTGCTGCCCAACAAAGGTCATCCTGTAGTATATTTCACTGAACATATACGCTGAAATGCTTTGATAATGTTGTTCTAATACATTTGAGAATCATTACACTGACTCCAGTATGTTATTTGTTTCAAGGGTGTTTATTTTCGTGCCACTAAGTATAGGGGTATGTGCAATGGGCTGGAGTGATGGTGTAGGAATGTCCAGTTAGAGTCCAGTGCCTTGGTATCACAGGTACATTGTACAAGGGGGCGTAGGAAGGGGAGTAATGGCAGTTCAAGGTGGACAGGGTGCCAGAGTGGGACAAAAGGGTGACAATCAGGAGAGTCTTATTTCCTGGAGGGGGTCTTGGCAATGTTCTCTGTCTTCTGCCTGGATCACAGGGACGGTTTGCGAGGTGGTTCTCCTTCTGCAGGGGGTGGGGTGCTCGTGGCCTGTTGGTCCTGTGGCAGGGCCCCCTGTCCACTAACGCCGGCGGAGGTAGAAGGCTGTTCCTCAGTTTGGCTAGTGTCAGGCGCCCTTTCTTGTGCCACTGCCTCCCTCATGGTCTTGCCCATGTCAGCCAGCACCCCTGCAATAGTGACCAGGATGAAATATATTTTTGTTAGGTCCTCCCCGATTCCCAGGTACTGTCTCTCCTGCAGCCGCTGGGTCTCCTGCAACTTGGCTAGTACCTGGCCTATGGTCTCCTTGGAATGTTGGTATGCTCCCATGATGTTTGAGAGTGCCTCGCGGAGGGTCAGTTCCCTTGGCCTGTCCTCCCCCTGTTGCACAGCAGTCCCCCCTGCTTCCCTGTTGTCCTGTACCTCTGACCCCTGAACCGTGTGCCCACTGCCACTGACCCCAGGTCCCTGATGTTCTTGGGGTTGTGGGGTTGCCTGGGGTCCCTGTAGTGGTGGACACACTGCTGATTGACGTGTCCTGGGGACAGTGGCATGGGCCCGATGGGTGGGTGCTGGTGTTTCCTGAGGGGGGAGGGTCTGTGGTGGGTTGGGACTGTGGCAGGGTAACCGACTGTCAAGAGGTCCCTGGTAAGCCAGGTTGGTCATCCTGATCCAGGCGTGCAGAGCAGCTGTCATCACTGTGGGCCTCTTCTGGGGGGGCTGGATGTAGCTGGCACCTCCTCTCCGGTGACGTTGGGTAGGGGTCCTGTTGGGATGAAAATGCATTGTTAATGTATCTGTGTGTGCCATCTTGTGCATGGGTGGGTTTCCCTGTATGATTGGGATTTCCCTGTCGGCTTGGCCTTGTGTGAGTGGTGATTTTTTGGGCTGGGTGAGTCTCTCTATTAAGCATGCTGTGGTGATGGGTGTCCATGCAGGTCTGTGATGGGTGTCCATGCATTGGGGGTGCATGCAGGTCTTGGTATTGGGATGGGTGGATTATGATGGTGGGGTATATGTGAGTTTGTGGAGTGATGGGAGTGAGGGTAGGGGTAGGAGTATGTGATGGCATGCACGTAGGGTGGGGGAGATGAAGTAGTTAAGATTTGACTTACCAGAGTCCAGTCCTCCTGCTACTCCTGCGAGGCCCTCAGGATGTATGATCGCCAAGACTTGCTCCTCCCATGTTGTTAGTTGTGGGGGAGGAAGTGAGGGTCCACCGCCAGTCCTCTGTACAGCAATCTGGTGTCTTGATACCACGGAACGCACCTTCCCCCATAGGTCGTTCCACCTTTTCCTGATGTCATCCCTGGTTCTTGGGTGCTGTCCCACGGCGTTGACCCTGTCCACGATTCTCCGCCAGAGCTCCATCTTCCTTGCAATGGACGTGTGTTGCACCTGTGATCCGAAAAGCTGTGGATCTTCCCGGATGATTTCCTCCACCATGACCCTTAGCTCCTCCTCAGAAAACCTGGGGTGTCTTTGGGATGCCATGCATGTGGTGTGAGTGATCTGTGTGAGGATTTGTGAGGGATGTGTGGGGTGATGTGTGGGGTGATATGTTGTGTATGCTGTGATGTGCGTGAATGGTGTATGGGTGAGGGTGTTCTGTGCCTCTGATTGAGTGGGTGCTCCTCTCTGAGCTTGGTCTCTTTTGATTCGCTGTAAGAGGTTGTGGGTAATGTGTGTGTGTGTTTTATATTGGATTGGGTGTGTGTATGTGTGTCAGGTGTGTGTATTTTGAATTGTCCAATGTGGTGTAGTTTTGTTTGTGTGTGTGTATTTTGAGCGCAACGGTGTGTACCGCCAATGGTTTACCGCGTTTGAATGACCGCTGTGTTGATTCGTGGGTCGTGATACTGTGGGCTTATTCCTGTTGCCGTAACGGTGTGGGTTTGGCTATCGCCAGTTTATCACTGACCTTTGGTCTGGCGGACTTGTGTGGGTGTCTGTATTGTGGCGGAATTCTCAGTGTGGTCAGAATACCCGTGGCGGATTACCGCCGCGGTCATGGTATGTTGGCGGCCATCAGCACAGCAGTAGGCGGCATTTACCGTCAGGGTTATAATGAGGGCCAAAATGGCTTACAGAAGTCGTGCACTCACTTCTGCTAAGAAAACCTTGCTTTTTCCCACTCATAATCTTGTAATCAAAAGGAAGTTCCCATACCTCATGAATGTAACTCTCTCCTAAATGTTCAAATCAGCCAATTGGAAAATGTTTTAGACACAAACTATCTCCAAAGTAAAACCTTCAAACCATCATCAGGACTCTGTTCAAGGCTCTATCAGCAAACCTCTTGCCACACACCTACTCCCTATATGGACCACCAGGTTAATTCCTCTCTCAAAGAGGGCCTGAATGACAAAAAAATGGGTCAAATCATGCTGCTCTTAAAAAAACAACTTCTCAATCCAGAGAACCTGAGCAACTACAGCCCAGTCTCCACACTCCCATTTTTAGACAAAGTGATCAAAAGGCGCATAGAGTCTCAACTAGCCTCACACATCCAAACAAACAACCTCCTAGACACTCTCTAATTAGGTTTCCATCAGAATCACAGTACAGAAGATACAATCCTCCAAATAGTTGATGATTCCCTTAGAATCCTTGACTCCGCCAACTCCTGCCTCCTAGTCCTTCTAGATTTATCCGCCACATTCCGCACTGACAACCATGATGACCCCCTTCGTATTCTTGAACTACGCATGGGATGTGGAGGCACTGTCCTCAACCGGTCCTCCTCTCACCTTTGAAACCATTCTGAAATTGTGAAAAACAGTTTTTGAGACCAGTGAGCGTTCACCAAGGTGTCTCTCAAGGTTCGATCCTCTCCCCAACCGTCTTCAACCTCTGCCTAGCACCACTATGTGTGATTCTCAGAAATTCTGTGACTCTCTTCTACCTCTGTGATAATGATACCCAAATATACTTTAAAATCTCATCCCAGAAGACGTTGCTCTGCTTTCAAATACACTCTTAAAGATTCCAACCTGGATGTTCAACCACCATTTAACACTCAACCCAATGAAAACAACATTTCTATTGATCTCACCTCCAAAAGCAAAACCACCAGTTAAAAAATGGATGGCCAAATTTCCCACCTTAGAAGGCTGCTTTGCCATTGTCACAAGTGCTAGATCACTCAGCATCAACCTTGATAATCGTCTCAATCTTCACAGCCATGGCCAACAGCGCACAACACCAATTTATGCTGCTTTGAGGCGACAGACAATTGATTCAGGGACATGACCTCTAAACAATGGTGCAGTCTATCATTCTCTCTAGACTAGATTACGGAATTGTCCTTCTCTCAGGCATTCCAAAGTTCACATATGCCCACTGAGAGCAAAACTACATGCTGAGGCATACTTCGTCTTATG
This sequence comes from Pleurodeles waltl, assembly GCF_031143425.1. NCBI lineage: Eukaryota > Metazoa > Chordata > Amphibia > Caudata > Salamandridae > Pleurodeles > Pleurodeles waltl. Next base: position 563,493,654 of record NC_090444.1, read on the forward strand.
TCTCACAGGATTTGACCACATTTCCTCTGCCTGGCTAGCCCTCCAATGGTTCCCTATTGAAGCGCGGGCCTAATTAAAAATCACTTGCATTACACACAGAGAACTGCACTCCTCCTCACCATCCTATCAAACTGAGAAACTGAAAATCTCCAATGTAAATAGGGGTTAAAGAAATGCCCAATTCCTGCTCCTATAACCCCCCTCCTTCAGTCAAGAACGACACATGAACCATTGTTTCTCTGGTACCACCACTAGAATCTGGAACTCTCTACCTTCTTCACTCCGTCTAACCACCTGCCTAGCAACCTTCAAAAAGAATCTCAAGCTCCTCCTATTTGACAGACATCGTGGTTAATTCACCTTTAACCAGACTTTTTTACTTTCCCACTGCATCCTGATCTGCCTTCATTTAACTGTTCACGTCCTCTGCCCCATTGTTGTAACTGTCTCTTGTGTAAACTCCTGTATGTGTACACTGATGAACCCCAGGTGTGATAAAATAATTCATAGAAAGTTTAAAAACATAAGGAATCTGTTAGATTTGGCGTCCTTGGTGTGGTCTCCCCTAACTTATGGCCTGTTTCCCAGGTTGTTGATGTGTGCTGGACTCTGTGCTGTTTTTGTTATTCTGGGCACATTACCACTGCTATCCAGTGCTGCTGTGTAAAATGTATGTGTAATTGGCTTTCCATGGTTGCCATATCTGATTTACTGGTAAGTCCCTAGTACAGTACACTAGAAGTACCCAGGGCCTGTAAATCAAATGCTACTAGTGGGCCTGCAGCACTGGTTGTGCCACCCACATTAGTAGCTCTGTAAGCATGCCTGAGGCCTGCCACTGCAGTGTCTGTGAGTGCAGTTTTAACTGTCAATTCGACTTGGCAAGTCTACCCACTTGCCAGGCCTAAACCTTCCCTTTTCCTACATGTAAGACACACCTAAGGTAGGCCCTTGGAAGCCCCATGGGCATGGTGCAGTGTATGTTTAAGGTAGGACATATACTAATGTGTTTTATATGTGCTGACAGTGAAATACTGCCAAATTCGTTTTTCACTGTTGAAAGGCCTATCTCTCTCATAGGTTAACGTGGGGGCTGCCTTTAAATATGATTGAATCGTAGAGTCCCTTTGGGAGCAGATAGACATGTGGAGTTTGGAGTCTCTGAACTCACAATTTAAAAATACATCTTTTAGTGAAGCTGGTTTTGAGATTGTGTGTTTGAAAATGCCACTTTTAGAAAGAATGCATTTTCTTGCTTGAACCATTCTGTGACTCTGCCTGTTTGTGGATTCCTTGCCTGGGTCAGTTTGACAGTTGGGCTGTTTGCACCTCTCTCAGACAGTGACACAAAGGGAGCTGAGGTGTAGCCTGCAGATCTTGATGAACCGTCTGTGCTGAGAGGAGGAGTGGTCACTTACACCTGAAAGGGCTGTGTCTGCCCTCACACAATGCAGTCTCCAACCCCCTGGTGTGTGTCTGGGGCCTGGCCTGGGCCAGACAGGATCTCACAAACAAGAAAGACTTTCCTCTGAAGTAGGCCTACTTCAAAGGCAGAAAGGGGTATAAGAAGAGCACCCAAAACCCTTGAAAATTAGATCACTTCTGGAATCAAGAGAAACTTCCGCCAATGAGAAGAGCTGAAGAGCAGAGGAGAAGTGCTGCCCCCTGTTGCTGTGCTTTGTGGAGCTATCCTGCAGTTGCTGCTTCTGCCTGTGAAAGGGGACAAAGACTGGACTTTGTTATGCATTCCTGCTTGTGAAGAATCTCGAAGGGCTTGAACTGAGCTTGCCTCCTGTTGTTGAAGTCTCAAGGCCATCAAAGACTTCCCCTGTCAGCACCTGGACTCTCTGCTGAGACTCCTGCCCTGCCAAGTGGTTCCCTATCCAGTTCCTGAGCCCTTGAAAGGTGAAGCTGGCTGACAAAGACTAAAAATCCACACACAGGCGGTCATTACAACATTGGTGGTAAAAGCCACATACCGCCGTGCATAAGATCGCCAACACACCACTGCGGCCGCGGAAACCGCCACAGCCATTATGACCCACAGCACGGAATCCGCCACAATTCAGACACCCACACAAGTCCGCCACACCAAAGGTCAGTGATAAACTGGCGAAAACAAAACCTCCACTGTCACGCCAACAGAAATACGCCCACACTATCACAATACACGATTCCACGCGGCGGTCTTTCAACCGCGGTATTCCATTGACGGTACACACAGCCGCGCTCAAAATACACACACATACACAAAACACAGCCACATTGGAAAATTCGAAATACACACACCTGATACACATACACACACCACTCCCACACACCCAATACAATATATAACACACACCCACATCACCCACAAACCCCTACGACCACAAATCACCAACGAAGGCCAGAGAAAGACACCACCATCAACAATACTAGGATCCACAGGCACACAACACCATCACCCACATAACTTCCACACACCTCACACTACACACCACTAACTATCAGCACACTTATCACCCCACACACCACCCCACACATCACCGTCACCACCCCATGGCACGGCAAAGACACCCCAGGTTCTCGGAGGAGGAGCTCAGGGTCATGGTGGAGGAAATCGTCCGGGTAGAGCCACAGCTATTCGGATCACATGTGCAGCACACCTCAATTGCAAGGAAGATGGAGCTATGGCAAAGAATAGTGGACAGGGTCAATGCAGTGGGACAGCACCCAAGAAATCGGGAGGACATCAGGAAGAGGTGGAACGACCTACGGGGGAAGGTGCGTTCCGTGGTCTCAAGACACCACCTGGCGGTTCAGCGGTTAGGTGGAGGAATGGACTCTGGTAAGTCAAATCTCAACTATTACATCCCCCACCCTACCTGCATGCCAAAACATCCCCCCCTCAATCTCACCCCCATCACTCCAACTCCTCACAAATGTCCCAACATCACAAACCACACATCCTAACCCCAAGCCCTGCATGTAACAACAAAGCATGGACACCCATCACTAAAGCATGCCCACTGCACATACCCATACACCCCCCTAAATCATCATCACACAAGGTCCCACACAGGAATGCAAGCACTGGGGTACACGGTCACCCACCCATTGCACACCATGCCACACACAGATGTAATAAACATCCTTTTATATCCCTGCAGGACCCCTACCCAACGTCACCGGACAGGAGGGTCCACACATGTCCACACCACCAACCGAAGAGGCCCACAGTGATGACAGCACGTCTGTCCAACTGGATCTAGATGACCAGCCCGGCTAATCAGGGACCTTGGGACAGTCGGTTCCCCACACTCAGTCACAGGCCACCACAGAGCTTCCCCCATCTGGAAACACCAGAACAGCACCCACCCAGCGGGCCCATACCTCCGTCCCCAGGACATGTCAATCAGCAGTGTGTCCACCACTACAGGGAACCCAGGCTAACCCACCACCCCAACAACACCAGGGACCTGGGGCAGTGGTAGTGGGCACATGGTCCAGGGGAAAGAGGCCCAGGAACACAGGGGAACTGGGAGGGCTGCTGTGCGACAGGGGGCGGACAGGCCCAGGGAACCCACTCTCCCTGAGGCCCTCTCCTCCATCATGGGAGCCTACCACCACTCTCAGGAGACGATGGCAACGGTACTGGCCAAGTTTCAGGAGACCCAGCGCCTGCAGGAGGAACAGTATATGGGCTTCAGGGAGGAACTCAGAACCATCAATTCCACCCTGGGCACAATCATAGGGGTGCTGAAGGAAGTACGCAACACCAGGAGGGACACTGTGGCACTACAAGGGGCCCCTGACACTAGCCTGGATGATGAACTGCCCACCACCTCTGCCGGCGCTAGTGGACAGGAGGCACCGCCACAGGACCACCACACCAGCACCCCACCCCCTGCAGAGGGAGAACCACCTTGCAAACAGTCCCTGAGATCCAGAAACAAGACAGAGAACGATACCAAGACCCCCGCCAAGAAATGAGACCACCCTGATTGTCATCCTACTGTCCCACTTTGTCACCCTGTCCACCCTTAAACTGCCCCAGCTCCACTTTCTATGCCCATTTGGGCAATGCACCTGTGAGAATTATAGACTGGACTCTGCCATGGACATTCTTCCGCCATCACCCCTCACCATTTTGCTACCCCCTCCAATTTTGAGCACTAAAATAAACACCCTTAAAGCACAAAACAATCTGGAGTCAGTCTGTGATTTCGGAATACTGTATTAGCAATTACTGTGGCAAAAAGCTCTTTCATTTGTAATGTCAACATACCTATGTCACACAGCTCTAGTCCATGAGGAATCAAAGCAGATGTCACACTGTGGGACCCAGATCTGTGAAATCGTAAGGGAAAGTGACAACTCAGTGACCATACACTGGGTGAAAACGACAGACAGTAGAGAGGAAGTAGTGTTTAAGTACATGTAGTAGGCAGGTCTGTATTCTTACCTGTGTTTCACTGGAAATATTGCTGGATCACTGAGTCCCTGTTGTCCATGTCTTCTTCCTCTGCTTCCTCGTCTTCACTGTCCACAGGCTCCACAGCTGCAACAGCACTGCCATCTGGATCATCCTCCTGCAGAAAAGGCACCTGTGGTCGCAAAGACAAGTTGTGAAGCATACAGCAGGCCACGATGATCTGCACACCTTCTTTGGTGAGTAGAATAGGGATCCACCTGTCATATGGAGGCACCTGAACCTGGCCTTCAGGAGGCCGAAGGTCCGCTCGATCACCCTCCTAGCTCGCCCATGGGCCTCATTGTAGCGTTCCTCTGCCCTTGTCCTGGGATTCCTCACTGGGGTCAGTAGCCATGACAGGTTGGGGTAACCAGAGTCAACTGCAAATAGCGAGGGACAACTGTTAGACACACACTAACCTGGAGGGATATCCCCAGACCCAGACAACCATTCCCACTGACTAGCTTCCAGGTGCTCACCTAATAGCCACACACGGTCCCTCTGTAGTTGTCCCATCACATAAGGGATGCTGCTAATTCCGCAGGATGTAGGCATCATGCACTGAGCCAGGGAACTTGGCATTCACATGGGAGATGTACTGGTCGGCCAAACATACCATCTGTACAATCATCGAATGATAACTCTTCCGGTTTCTGTACACCTGTTCACTCCTGTGGGGGGTTACCAAAGCCACATGGGTCCCATCAATGGCACCTATGATGTTGGGGATATGTCCCAGGGCATAGAAATCACCTTTCACTGTAGGCAAATCCTCCACCTGAGGGAAAACGATGTAGCTCTGCATGTGTTTCAGCAGGGCAGACAACACTCTGGACAACACGTTGGAAAACATGGGCTGGGACATCCCTGATGCTATGGCCACTGTTGTTTGAAATGAACCACTTGCAAGGAAATGGAGCACTGACAGCACCTGCACTTGAGGGGGGATTCCTGTGGGATGGCGGATAGCTGACATCAGGTCTGTCTCCAACTGGGTACACAGTTCCTGGATTATGGCACGGTCAAGCCTGTATGTGATTATCACATGTCTTTCCTCCATTGTCGACAGGTCCACCAATGGTCGGTACACCAGAGGATGCCGCCATCTCCTCACATGTCCCAGCGGACGGTGCCTATGAAGGACAACAGCGAGCACAGAGTCAAACAACTCAGAGGTACGTACCCACAGCTTACACAGAACACCAATCATAATCTACAAAGTGGCCTGTATGTGTGTTGAATCTAGGCCTAGGTATGTGTGATGCAGTTGAAAATGAAGCCATGTGGGCCCCTGAAATGGCGGCTGCCTGACCTGTAAAGTGGGACAATGGGATGTGAGGTAACTGCGCTGGCGTTGTACACCGTCTCGGTAGGCGGTAGAAGACCGCAGAGCAATGCTGCATTGGTTAACATTGGACCCTATTGGTCCAAGTAGCCAATGACGATGTACGCCGGCTGTGACGGTACACACCGCTGCGGAGGTGACCATCATTTTCTATCTGTTCAATCACTCGATACCTGATCTTCAACAGGAGAGGACCTACACTGCAAGTACTGCTGTGACCTCGGTCTTGAAGACACAATGGCTCGAGTGTCTGTGGAAAGGGCCCCTGCCTTCACATCGGAGGAGTTGGAGAAACTCGTGGATGGGGTCCTCCCCCAGTACACGCTACTCTACGGTCCTCCAGACAAACAGGTAAGTACACTGGGAGCATGCTGTATGGGCTATGCCTGTGTGGAGAGGGGTGGATGTAAGGAGGAAGGGGGGAGAGTGCGATGTGCATGAAACGATGGTGAGTGCATGTGCCACATGGCAAGGGTAGGGATGGGGGCCAATCACTTTGACGGTGCCGTTGGTAATAAGTTTCTCTTCCCCCTGTACAACTCATGTAGGTCAGCGCCCACCAGAAAAAATATATTTGGCGTGCCATCGGCAAGGACGTCCGGACCCTGGGGGTCTACCACAGACGGAGCACCCACTGCCGGAAAAGATGGGAGGACATTCGCCGCTGGAGCAAGAAGACGGCGGAGGCTCAGCTGGGGATGGCCTCCCAACGTGGGAGGGGTGCCCGTCGCACCATGACCCACCTTATGTTCAGGATCCTGGCGATGGCGTGCCAGGAGTTGGATGGGCGCTTGAGGGCATCACAGCAGCCACAAGGGGGTGAGTACACTCTCATTCTGCTGATTTTGCGTGCAGTGGAGGGGTCTGGGTGGGGGAGGTGGGCTGTGGGTTTCCCTAGGCCAGGGCGAGTTCCGTAGGCAAGGTCCCTCCGTAAGGCAGGCCATGTGGCACCCCACCCCACCTCTGTAGAGTGCCAAGTACACCTAGTCATGCCCCTGTGTCATCCATGTGTGCTGATGTCGTCCATAGCCTAGTAGGCCATTTCCCAGGAAATGAACAGTGGAGCCCAAGAGCGCGGCATAGTGCAGGGACCTTCTGTGTCTGTCGTGTCCGCCAACGGTAGCGGTAATGCAAGCACTCAACATGTCTTTCTTCTGTCGTCCCCCCCTTTTTGTGGTCTCCCTGTTCTTGTGTGCATTAGCATCATCAGGCGGAGGAGCAGTGGCACCGGTGCACGAGGGAGCTGCATCCCACATGGACCTGGAGGGCCACACTACGGACTCGGACTTCACCAGTGAGACGGAGGGCGAGGGGAGCTCCACGGCGGGGACAGGAGCTGAGACCAGTGACACAGGCTCGTCCTCTGATGGGAGCTCCCTTGTGGTGGCGGCAACATCTGTGCCCCCCCATCTACAGGAACAGCCACCACCCCCCCTTCCAGCACCACCCTCCCAGCAGCCCCTCAGCCTCTGCCCCGTACCCCCTCACCCGGGAGGGTGGGCATCACCTTCGCCTCAGGCACCTCTGGCCCTGCCCCATTCACCCCTGCTGCCCTCAGTGAGGAGGCCATAGACCTCCTCAGGTCCCTCACTGTTGGGCAGTCTACCATTTTGAATGCCATCCAGGGAGTAGAAAGGCAGTTGCAACAAACAAATGCATTCCTGGAGGGCATTCATTCTGGTCAGGCGGCCCTTCAGCGAGCTTTTCAGACTCTGGCCTCAGCACTGATGGCAGCCATAGTCCCTGTGTCTAGCCTCCCCCTCCAACTTCCTCCACCCAGACCCAATCCCCTGTACCCCAGCCTATCCCAAGCACACCTCTAGACCAGCATGCACACACGTCAACACACAAGGGAAGCTCAGGCAAACATAAGCACCACACATCCCACAGGCACTCACGCAAGCATCACACACATGCAGACACACCAACATCCACTGCCTACACTGTGTCCCCCTCCTCCTCGTCTCCCTCCTCCCTCCCAGTCTCGTCTACACTCACACCTGCATGCACTACCTCTACAGCCACTACTACCATCACCAGCACACCCACCACCACACCCCGCTCACGTGCAGTCACCACCCCCACTACCATTCACACATCCCCTGTGTCCTCTCCCAGTGTGTCTGTGACGCCCCCTCCCAAGATACACAAACGCAGGCACATACCCATCCAACAGCCAGCCACCTCACGACAGCCTCCAGCGCATGCACCTTCACCCAAAGTCAGCAAACGAACACCTCCTACAACCACAACCTCTTCCTCCACTCCCAAACCCCCTCCAGCTACCCGTCGCAGTGTCTCCCAAAAACTTTTCCTGTCCAACCTTGACATCTTTCCCACACCTACCCCACCCCGTCCGTCTCCTAGGTCCCGAACTAGCACCTCAGCCACAACATCTCCGGGACCAGTGGTGCCTGTGGTCACCGGAATCTGGAGTGCACCGGCCACAAGGGCAGCCAGTGTGGCACGGAGCCACAGCACAGACAGTCCCCCACCTGTCAAGCATCAGAAGTTGGCCAGTGCCTGGCACGAGAGGGGGAAGACTCCAGCCACCAAAGCCGCTCCCAGGGGTACAGGTGGGAGTGTGGAGTCAGCTGTGACACCTTCCAAGGTGGGGAAGGGGCACAAGAAACTCAGCAAGTCTGGGAAGAGCAGCATGGCGGAGAAGACTTCCATCATCCCCGCTGCCCAGGAGGCCACCGCCAGCACCAGCCCAGCTGCCCAGGAGGCCACCGCCACCAGCCCTGCTGCCCAGGAGGCCACCGCCAGCACCAACCCAGCTGCCCAGGAGGCCACCACCAGCACCAGCCCAGCTGCCCAGGAGGCCATCGCCAGCACCAGCCCAGCTGCCCAGGAGGCGACCACCAGCACCAGCCCAGCTGCCCAGGAGGCCACCGCCAGCACCAGCCCAGCTGCCCAGGAGGCCACCGCCACAAGCCCTGCTACCCAGGAGGCCAACGCCAGCACCAGCCCAGCTGCCCAGGAGGCCACCGCCAGCACCAGCCCAGCTGCCCAGGAGGCGACCGCCAGCACCAGCCCAGCTGCCCAGGAGGCCACCGCCAGCACCAGCCCAGCTGCCCAGGAGGCCACCACCAGCACCAGCCCAGCTGCCCAGGAGGCCACCGCCAGCACCAGCCCAGCTGCCCAGGAGGCCACCGCCACCAGCCCTGCTGCCCAGGAGGCCACCGCCAGCACCAACCCAGCTGCCCAGGAGGCCACCACCAGCACCAGCCCAGCTGCCCAGGAGGCCACCGCCAGCACCAGCCCAGCTGCCCAGGAGGCGACCACCAGCACCAGCCCAGCTGCCCAGGAGGCCACCGCCAGCACCAGCCCAGCTGCCCAGGAGGCCACCGCCACAAGCCCTGCTACCCAGGAGGCCAACGTCAGCACCAGCCCAGCTGCCCAGGAGGCCACCGCCAGCACCAGCCCAGCTGCCCAGGAGGCGACCGCCAGCACCAGCCCAGCTGCCCAGGAGGCCACCGCCAGCACCAGCCCAGCTGCCCAGGAGGCCACCACCAGCACCAGCCCAGCTGCCCAGGAGGCCACCGCCAGCACCAGCCCAGCTGCCCAGGAGGCCACCGCCACCAGCCCTGCTGCCCAGGAGGCCACAGCCGTCATCCCCACTGGGACAGAGAGGACCGGCAGCACAAGCCCCGCTGGGACAGAGAGGACCGCCAGCACAAGCCCCGCTGGGCCATGAAGGACCGGCAGCACAGCCCCGGTGGGACAGAGAGGACCGCCAGCACAAGCCCCGCTGGGCTAGAGAGGACTGCCAGCACAAGCCATGCTGGGACAGAGAGGACCGCCAGCACAAGCCCTGCTGGGGCAGAGATGACCGCCAGCACATGCCCCGCTGGGACAGAGAGGACCACCAGCACAAGCCCCGCTGGGACAGAGATGACCGCCAGCACAAGCCCCGCTGGGCTAGAGAGGACTGCCAGCAGCTGAGTCACTGCAGAGGAGCCTGCCGCTCCAAGCACCACTGAACAGGGCACCGCCGTCTCAAGCACCGCTGAACAGGGCACCGCCGTCTCAAGCACCGCTGAACAGTGCACCGCCGTCTCAAGAACAACTGAACAGGGCACCGCCGTCACATGCACCGCTGGCCCCTGAGCACCAAGGGCACTGACGCTACTGAGTCCGTCACGGGCAGAATGAAGCACTCTGGGCACCATGCCCCCTCCAGAACCAGTGGAGAGATCCATCCACTACCTCTGTCCTTAGCAGGATGAAGCACTCTGGGCACAGAGCCCCCTCCAGAACCAGTGGAGAGATCCATCCACTACCTCTGTCCTTAGCAGGATGAAGTACTCTGGGCACCATGCCCTCTCCAGAACCAGTGGAGAGATCCATCCACTACCTCTGTCCTTAGCAGGAAGAAGCACTCTGGGCACAGAGCCCCCTCCCGAACCAGTGGAGAGATCCATCCACTACCTCTGTCCTTAGCAGGATGAAGCACTCTGGGCACCATGCCCCCTCCAGAACCAGTGGAGAGATCCATCCACTACCTCTGTCCTTAGCAGGAAGAAGCACTCTGGGCACAAGGCCCCCTCCAGAACCAGTGGAGACTGTTATCCACTTGAGAGACTGTGGCTTTGCACTACCCAGGATGGAACAGTGGGCAACCCACCCACTGTAGAGACTTGAGAGACTGTGGCTTTGCACTCCCCAGGATATGGCAGTGGGCAACCCACCAACTGGAAAGACTTGCGAGACTGTGGCCTTGCACTCCCAAGGATGGAACTGTGGGCAACTCACCCACTGCAGAGACTTGAGAGACTGTGGCTTTGCACTCCCCAGGATGGAACAGTGGGCAACTCACCCATTGTAGAGACTTGAGAGACTGTGGCTTTGCACTCCCCAGGATTGAACAGTGGGCATGTGGCCCTCTTGTGGATTTGGTGCTGTGCACTCAAGCGGCTGAGATTCCCCCCCTTTAACTCCCCCTGAGGTGCCTGTTTTCTTGCTCTCTGATGCCCCTGCAGTGTTCTCTCCGTCATGGTCGGGGATCTTGTGTGGGCCTCGCCCATACCCTGTGGGCCCAGTGTTCCACGGACTTAATTGGAGCACTACCTGGACTACAATGCTTGGTGTATATTTTGTTAATGATGTATATATATATTTTTGCCTACTTGATTTTAATATATTACAATGGTTACACTCATTTTCTATTGTCTTTGCATTCTTCCGGGGGTTTACGGGGTGTAACTGTGATGTATCAATATGTATTAGTGTGTGGGTTGTCGTGGGTGGGGGTGTTGCGTGTTGCATGTGTGAGTCTCTGTTTTTTCCCTCCCCTGTGTGGTAGGTGCAGTACTCACCGTGGTCTTCGCCGCCGTTGTTCGTGTTCCTGGTAGAGGAGCAGGAAGACTATCGCAGGGAGAATTTGGAGTTCCGGGTCCATGGTGTCCTAGTTCCTCGTGGGGTGTGTAGAGGTGAGCGTTTTCCCTTCGGAATCCTGTTTCCGCCATGTTTTTATCCGTGGTGAATCCGCCCCGGAAAAGGTGGTGGATTGGTAGGTTGTGATACTGTGGGCGGTACACTGTCCTCCGCCTGTCTGTTAGCGGTGACCGCTGCGCTGTTTGTTTGTACCGCCGTGGCGGTCAGAGTGTTAAAGTGGCTGTCTTTGTTGGCGGTTTCCGCCACGCTCGTAATTGCAAAATTTTTACCGCCGGCCTGTTGGCAGTCTTACCGCCGCTTTAACACCGACCTCCAAGGTTGTAATGACCACCACAGACTGCCGTGCGGGGAAATTTTCGATGCACCTTCCATGACGTGGCTGATAAACGATGCGCTGCAGGCTTCGCGGCTGAACTCAATGCTCCACCTGCATTGCTGGTGGAAGATCGACGCCACGCAGCTGGAGAAACGAAGCGCAACACCAGCTAACAGAGAATGATAAAGACCAAAACCCACAGAGTGCAATTTTGTGATACCGTGTGACCGAATTTTCAACACAACATCGCTGGACGTGGAAAAACAATGCAAAGCCTGGCTGGACCCGAGGTGTCTGTTTGGATCAACTCATCACTCTCTTGTGAGAGAGAAGAAACGTTGCATGCCGACCTGACCATAGGAGGAATGGCGCATGGTCTCTCTTGCGAGCCAGAAATCGACACATCACTGGCCTTTTTTGACGCACACTCGCCCGTCAGCTTTATTTTGACAATACCCAGGTACGTTTGTGAAATAACAGCATTCTCACTGTTTTCTGAAGGATTTAAGACTCTTATTCTTTGAAAATTCATAACTTGACTTGTGTATTTTGGAATTTTGTTGTTTTTGTCTTGTTTTGTTTAGATAAATATTCTCTATTGTTCTAAATCTGTGTTGTGTAATTTTGTAGTGTTTTCACTGAGTTACTGTGTGTGGTGGTACAAATACTTTACACATTGCTTCTGAAGTTAAGCCTGTCTGCTCGTGCTAAAGCTACCAAGGTGGTGAGCGGGGTTAACCGAGGGTGATTCTCCTTTATCCTGACAAGAGTGAGGGTCCTTGCTTGGATGGGGGTACCCTGACTGCCAACCAAAGACCACATTTCTAACAGAATCTGTATAATTTCAGTGGTACCAGAAATGTTATATGTAACTTTATCCCAAATAATACCATCAAAAACTAGAATCAGAAACTAGAACAGCAGAAATGTTCACAAGGGACAATTCTCTTTGCACTTTGTGGGAGGATAAATAAGATTTTAAAACCTGTTGCGCTAGAGCATTCAGAAAGAGCATAACCATGTATAAGCAAGAAGATAAAAACAACAAATCTAATCCTAAAATGAAAAACAAGCTGTGCCAATATAATCCATAGATAATACCATGGACGAATCAAATAGTTGAGTATAGGATAATTTAAAAGCTTATAAATACCATGTATTGAAGCAGTAGGTGTTGAAGTAGTAGTTGTTGTCTATGAAATGACCAGAAGCAGTTTGTGCAAAAACTGGAGTTGGTGCAAGCAAAAGAGATCTGGTAGATGCATCCAATGGTGGTTCATCATAGACAATTCCATTGGTTTGTGTTGCAATAGTGGGTTGCTAATTCATATATTGGATGTTTCTTGAACTTGTAGTTGTAGCGGTAACCAGATTCAACAAAAGTTCATTCTCATCCTTCCCCATCCGAGGGGAAATAATTTCAGTGTTGTTTGATGTTTGAAGAGGTATCTCCTCTAGGGTAGTGAGAGGAGTAAGGGAACTACCCAGGAATCCTCAATGTCTACTGAGCAGGATCAGCCACAAGTTGCAATTTATATGATGAGTGGAGACAAAACTATTGTCTTTTGAGCCAGGCAGCAGTGGTAGGATCACCGTTCTCCTGCCCTGTATCCCCAGAACAGGGACTAGCGCTCAGTAAAATGGGACAAACTTCTTCCTCACAGGTATCTTTTCACAAACCAGATCCCCAAATTTTCAAATCAAGCCTGTAGAAGTTGTGGAATCCCTCAGTTCCAAACAGGCAACATGCGCTCCGGAACTCTCATCTCACAACTGTTGTAATTCCTATAGAACAGTGTCACATTCATTTATGCCAAAAGATGTGTCTACCACCACTGCACCAGGACCACCAAGATCTGAGATGAACATAGAGATGCCAAACAGGACTTCATACGGGGTATGTCCACCCAAAGATCTTCAAGATAGTTTATTTAATGCTCTCTGGACCCCATATAGGTGACGGATCCAACTAAAAACTGAGTCTAACACACTAGCTGTTAAGGATTGCTTTAAGTTGTGTTTTTATCTTTCGAAAAATGAATTTCGATCAGGATAATATGGAGAAAAATAATGTATTGTTACACCCAATATTCCAATTACATCCCTGTAAGCCACAGAGGCAAAAGCAGGGCCCTGGTCTGATTTGAATGCAGCAACTACATATGTCTCAATAAAGACTTGCAAATCTTTAATAACAGTGCAACTGGCAGCTGATCATTGTGGTCACACCCAAAGGAATTTGGAGCAAGAATCTACAGCTACTAGAATGTATTTGTATGCACCATGTGAATTTAAGGGATCACAGTGGTCCAGGTACACACACTGCATAGGCTGCAGCAACATGTGTTGTAACAAATGCAGATTTGGCCACTTCATCAGTCATTGAATTCCCAAAATGTGCATTTCAACACATTAAGGGCCCAGTGTATGTATTACATGAGCCTGTGATAGTTTGTCTTTCTGCCCTGCCACCTTCCCCACAGCATTTTATGTTTGATGGTGTTTCCTTTAGAATCTCTGAATCAGTAAAGGCGCTTGTAGTGTAAGTTTTCATTGAAGGACAGGACATAATAATGTGAATCACACACTATATAAGTGTGGGAAATTATGGATTTCTATGTTCCAGTCCCAGAATCAATGCTTTGAGCTCAGCAAGTTGAGCTGCGAGGTCTCCAAGGGACTGTGTGTAGATTTGTTGAGGGTGAACCTCACCATTCCTTATGACTCCATAAACAGCTGTGCAAGTCGATGAGTACTGGTGTTTATACCTGCGGCAGGTTATGCCAAATGATTGGTGTAAATTATGTATTTCTAATGTTCTAGAGGCATGGCTTTATTGGGCATGGGTTACTCAAGTTCACATTGCAGAAATTCTTGAGTTTGTAATTTGGGTCAAAAACATTATCAACATCAGTGGTGGTCAAGGAGGTAGCCCACTGTATCCATCGTCAATGTAATGCTTTAGCGTTAGGAACACTCACTTTGGTAACAACCTCAAGGGTTGGAACTGGGGCAATGCGATCCACCTTGGCCAAATGTGTGTTGAGGTAATCATCTGTTAGATAAATGTCATCTACAAAAGATAAGGCCTCATGGTTCAATATCTTGCAATATAGATATTACACTGGCTGAAAACACTCCAGGGCTTTTCTTATACTCTTCGCGGGGTCAGCAAAATCGGCATTGTGAGCCAATCACCGAAAAGGCAGTTAGATTCCTGCTTTCAGGTGCTATATTTTGACAGGAAACCCATTCGAAATTTCCAATGTTTTGTACATTTTAAGGACAATATTGTTCAATAAAGCTGCGCTATGTGAATTTTGTACTGCAAATGTGTGGGTCTGGCAGTTTAAGTGTCTGTAATGTAAGACTATTCTGTATGAATGGTCCGGATAAGCTACGGAAACAAAAGGTTGCTGATTGTAGATAAACAGTGTTCAATCAATCCCCGGTACTCAAGTCCTGAGAGAATTTCCCTCACAGGTGTTTTTGCATAATGCTTTATTGGCTACTGTGGTTGTGCTTATGGGTTGGAACGTATAGTTATAACATGGTAGGGAGAGACCCTAACCCAACCCACATGGTTGTGGTACAGCTCTGGAGCCTGCACCAGAGCCAAATCTAGGGCATAGGATTATTTTATTTGAACTGGAACTAGGACTGAGAAAGAATGCAAAATGCTATCTTCCTCTTGTGGGAGCATTCTAACATCCTCCAGCCACCAATCTTTTTCTGCCAGAAGGATATCAGAACTGAGCATTAATCTTTCCCAGAATATTACCTTAATTGTGCTCCTTTTTCCCCCCGCAATTTGGATGTTTAATTTATAAACAGGATCTGGAGGAGTGACACGCCCGTCTGGGGTTTCAACTTCAATGTAGTTGTTAGTTGCTCTCACATGAGAAACTTTTGAAAATACTGATGAACTATTGTGACATCTCCTGTGCTGTCTAGCAGAGTCACTGCCCAAGTCCTGTTCTTCAGTAATGTCCTCAATATGTATGGAATACTTAGCTAAAGTCCCCACAACTTTCTTCTTTTTAAACTGTGTTTTCTGTTGTGGAAGTTTCTCTTCCTTTTTTATTGTGACTTCAGATGAGTATTATAAGTCCCTTTCCAGTTTCACATACTCTTCTTTTCTACGTTCTGACCACCCACATCTCTCTTGGTCTGTTTGTCAGACGACACTTGAAAGGAATGAGAAGGGCCTGTATCAGTATACTGTTACCTGTCAGGTTGTTAGCAATAGTCATGATTACTTGAATTATATATTTCCTCAGCAGTCTCTGAATGCAGATATTCTCCCTTTTGTTTTATTTTATCTTTATATGACTTTAGTTTGTACCAGCATTTTTCAGAAGACTCTTGTGCTTGCTTGGTACTATCCTTTTCAGGGTTCCCCTTAAAATGTGGTTTATTTGGTTTGGTCCCCAAATTATCTTGACTCATACTAGTGTAAGTATCAGATATGATTTTTGGAAGCTCACGTTCCTGTCGCTGGCATACTTGAATGCTGCTGCTTGCCCTTTAATGTTTCCTAAAATAATTGAGGAGACTGTGGCAGAAATGCCCATTAATTTAATCCCCAAATCCAGGGGAGGGGCAGATCGGTGCTCATTTGGAATTTGTTTCAACACCTCCGGAAGAACCAAAAGAGATGGTGCACCATGCGTTATGGTATAGACTGCAGCAAAAACTGTGCCCCATGTAGAACTATTACCAACAGAGGGCACCATCCCAAATGGAAAGCATAGTATGAGAATTCTATGTTTATCATAGGGTCCCAAATGGGGAAACACTGCTTCCAACTGATTTGATTTTTGTTCAATCCAGATCAGAATTTCTTCACGCCTGGCAGGAATGTTACCCATAACAGAATTAATGGTTACTGGGTGTATCCTGGGTGTAGCTTATTGTTAGATAGTTGGAGCTGCCCTTGGTGGGGTGGTATTTATTATTTTCATTACAAAGGGCCTGATTCTAACTTTGGAGGATGGTGTTAAACCGTCCCAAAAGTGGCGGATATACCACCTACCGTATTACGAGTCCATTATATCCTATGGAACTCGTAATACGGTAGGTGGTATATCCGCCACTTTTGGGACGGTTTAACACCGTCCTCCAAAGTTAGAATCAGGCCCAAAGTGTGTTAGGCTCTCTATAGGCTGTTAGACCTAGCATTTCTTCGCCTAGGTTCCCCTGTCTTTTTGCTTCTGACCTCCTTCCTGTTGTTGATCCTCTGCTTTCGTTTTTGCGGGCTTTAGGACTCTGGCCACTTTACCACTGCTGACCAGTACTAAAGTGCAAGTGCTCTCTGTCTAAATTGTACTGGTGATTGGTTTATCAATGATTGGCATATTTGATTTACTTGTAAGTCTCTAGTATGGTGTGCCATGTGTGTCCAGGGCCTGTAAATCAAATGCTAACATTTCTCAGACCTGCCACTGCACTATCTGTGTGGGCAGTTTTTAACTGACATTTTGACCTGGCAAGTGCACCCACCTGCCACGCTCAAACCTTCGCTTTTACTACATATAAGTCACCCCTAAATTAGGCCCAAGGCAGCTCTATGGACAGGGTGCAGTGTATTTAGAAGGTAGAATATGTACTGGTGGGTCTCACATGTCTTGATAGTGAACTACTGCTAAATTTGTTTTTCACTATTCCAAAACCTGTCTCTCCCATAGGATGGGATGGGGTAGCCTTGAAATACCTTTTAAGTGTAATTTCCCATTGGGAGCCGATACAGCTAAGGAGTTTAGGGTCTCTGAACTTACAACTTAAAAATAAATATTTTGATGAAGTTGGTTTTTTAAATTGTAGTTTTGAAAATTACACTTTTAGAAAGTAGGGCATTTTCTTGCTCAACCATTCTGTGTCTCTGCCTGTCTGTGAATACACACTTGGGTCGGGATGTCAGTTGGGCTGTTTGTGCATTCACTCTAGACAGTCACTCAAAGGGAGCTGAGATGTCCCCTGCATATCCTGTTGGTCCATCACCAGGCTGATGAGTCTTCCTCAGCTAGAGTGGTGGGAGGAACTGACATTTGCACCTGAATAGGACTATGCCTGTCCTTACACAAAGCAGTTTCCAACTCCCTGGAGTGTGTCTGGGACCAGGGCAGGGAAAGGGACCTGTGCACTACAAATACTTCTTTTTGAAGTTTACCTTCAAAAACAAAAATGGGTATAAGTACTGGATCTCTGACACCACATAGTTGAAACATTTCTGGACTGAGGACATTCTGCCAGAAACAAAAGCTGGGTGCTGTAGGAGGGACTGCCACACTGCCTGTTACTTTGTTGTGCTGGCCTGCTGCTTACTGCTTCTGTCCTGGGAGTGAAAGCACTGGATTTGTCTTTCTACATCTTGCTTTCCAAGGTTTTCCAAGGGCTTGAACTGAGCTTGCCTCCTGTTGAGATGTCTCAAGGCCATCAAAGACTTCACCTGCCAGTGCCTGAGCTCTCTTTCTGAGAATCCTGACTTGCTAAGTGGTACCAAATCCAGTTCCTGGGCCGGATGCCTCACCTCCCTGGTAGCAGTAAGGAACCAACGTTTATTGACCCCTCACCTCCCCAACTCTTTGTCTCCTCCTTCTTTTCCAAGGTCTTCTACCTGTGATCCGTGTGACTCCATGACCAGCCTAAACTCCCTCACAAGTGGTGTCAGACTGATGGGAATGACTCTGTCAAGATGCTGTGATAGCACCAGTTGAAGCTATTGTGTTTCTAAATGCTATACTAAGATTTAATCTTTGAAACTTCTAATTTGTACTTGTGCGCACTGGATTTTTGTCATTTTGGTCTTGTTTTACTCAAATAAATATTGGCTATTCTTCTAAAGTGGTGTGAAGTACTTTTGTGGTGTTTTCAATGTGTCACTGTGTGTGTGTACAGATACTTACGCATTGCCTGTGAGATAAACTCATGCCAAGCTACCAAGGGGGTGAGCAGGGTTTATTTTAGCTGTGTGACTCCCTTTCCCTGACTAGAGTGAGGGTCCTTACTTGGATAGGGTGCAAACCGCTGCCAACTAGACACCTCATTTCTAAAACAGGCTTACTAAATTATTATATAAAGGATGTAAAACCACTGCTTGTAAGTTTTGTACATTTGGATAAGGCATATATTTAGCCAATACAGGCCATGTTGGTCTTTATTGCTGAGGGTACCTAATCTATCATGTGCAGCTATGTGTGGGAGGGCACCTTGAAACCAAGTCTTGTGTTCTTGATATAATAATGTAATTTCTAAATAATTGCATGCTCTGTATTGTGCTGGTGGATTAACCACTGTGTATGTGTAAAGTGTAGCGGTGTTAGCATTGACTGCAGAAAAATGACCCATGAGTAAAAAACGTCAGTTTTGTACGCATTGTGTGCCTCAATCACAAATGTACCATCTCCACCCCCATTCAGTAGCTCAATTATTTAATAAGTGTTGTGTGACAGCATGTCTACAATTTACTGAAAGTACCACTCGTTGTGCTGAGTTTTTCAGAAATAGAAACACCAAATGGTGTATCCTTCTCTGTATTTTTAGGCCACCTTTGGAATACGAGAGAGAGCTAATCAGGAGGTCCGTTAAAGAAGTACCTCGCCTTAAATGTTGGTGATGCCATGTTATGTGATTCCCTTTTGGTAATAGATCTGCATGTTTAGAACCGCAGCACCACCAAGCGTGTAAGACTGAGTGTACTCCACACTGCTTGGTGGCTGTTAGCCTAACTTTGGGTTGGCTCACAGTGACTCACCCCGACCACGAAATGTGTCCAGGCAAAATATTGATACAGCAACCTCAATATGATGCTCTGACTATTCAGTGAAGTTATGGAAACAAATTGTACCCCTTTTGCTCAGTTACTCATGCACGTCAAATTGAAATACAAGATGTGAGATGGATTTCAGTGTATTTATTCAGATAGTCGCATTTGAGTAGAAAAAGCATGTGCTGCGATAGTTAAGCAGATGAAACAGAGCACAGAAACCAACATCCCAGCAAGAGTGAAGAAAGTAAACAGCCCCACCATATTGCGTGCTTCTAAAAAGCCTAGATGTTCCTACTACAACCCTATGTCTGAATTTGAAAGCATAGTGGTTGTAACCCTCTGCCTCGCCCAACCTAAAGGATTCACCCCAACCCCATACCTGAATAGAATATTAGGGGTCTGCCTGTGATGCAGATGTCAATCTCCTCAGGAGGCTGAGATATCAGTGCCATTGTCAGTGAAGGAGCCAGTTGAAAGGAAAGAATCCCAGGATGGTCATGACTGGAATGCCCTCTATCGCCTTTGGGCCTAAGTGTACTTTAGAAAATGACCAATGCTTCATTTTGCCAGCAGCTCTGATGTAATGCTGTGTCTCGGAGATAAAAACAGACTCCTGGGCTGTCAAATACAAGTTAGCATATCAGCTCGTGTGCATCCTAGCTTTGCACAAAGAGCATAGATTATATGTAATACAAGGCTGATTAAACGTGCAGCATGAACTCTTCCTTTCTAGGAGAAGCAGATGATAAAAATATGTGAAAGCAAAGCTGAAAGCAAACTTACTAAAATATTAATATTATGTGTATAAAATTAAACAAAGGCACAAGCCATGAAACTAAGCCAGGACAGGGTTGTCCAACAGAGGAATACAAGGGCCATACAAAAGTGTATTTTGTGAATAGCAATGTTCCTACTCTTTTCTGAATGCATTTTTGTATTATGCATTAGCATATCCCTGCCCAAATACTTCCTTAAAATGTCCTTAACCCCACCATTTTCATAGTATTTGTATCACAATGCGGTTTTACAATACGCAATATCTCTTTAATATTATCCTGGCAACACAATAAGAGATGATGACACAAAAGTATTGCATGTAAAACAGCATAGCCATAAGCAAAGGTCCTCTGTTACTGCCAAACACAGCAAAAAAAGTTTAAACTCAGGAAGAAGAATGGGCATGGCTTGGACATGGAACCAGGTCCTTTCCAGGTGTTTGTAGATGAGGAGAAGCCTGATAACTCTTGTGGAATACCACTGAGTTTATGAAAAGCCTGTGAAGTGAAGGAACATTTGAGGAAGCAAGGTGTTTAGAAACTGTATTTTAAAGGCTAGCTATCAATCAATTAAACAGTAATAAGTATATTATAGCAACTTTAAAGAAAGAGGTATTGCATATTATACACAACTCATTTTATTTAATATAATCTAAGACTTTCTCTCCACTGAGACTATAAACATCTACATTATTTTAATTTCCCAGCAACTCCCCTTTGCCCTGCCCACATTTAATACTAGATCTCATACCTTCAAGTGCAGGGATTTTGGCACACAAGGCGAAGAGCTCTGTGCAGAACAAATAGAAGCAGCATAGACAATAATGTCCAGCCGGAGCTTTGTGAATTTGCATTTTGTTCCATGGAAATCATACTAACAGAGTACTTCTTTACATAAGGCAAAATGAATTCTGAACCTGGCCAATTGTATTTTTCTTCTGGAAACAGAAACATTTTTGATGGGGAAAATATTGATTATTGACATCATGGGCTTAGCATCAGTGAATGTTGCTAAAGTAGGAAGGAACAAGGACACTTTTAGTTATGCACAACCCAACCTCAAAAATGTCAACATTTTCTGGTCAATAATCCCTAAATGTTAAATGGGCGTACTGTCTAGGGAAGCATTTGTCAGATTACATTATTATTAGTGCCTGAGGAGAGATCATTGCATCAGACACATTAAAATAAATTTTGTGTTTATTTTTATTAAGAAAGTGAAGGCGCTTCCAGGAACACCTTTACAAGTAGTGCACACCCGAGTGGACCTGGAAGGAAGATGTGCAATCCTAGAAGGGATCCTGGATGGCTTTCCCATATCCATTGTTTCCTTACATGCCCCCAATGCGAATCAGGGGCATTTCCTTCAGTCTCTTACCCCAGCACTGATCCAGAATATAACGGTACCCTGTTACTGATGGGAAGATTTTAACTGCGTCCTGGATCCCCATTCCTGTTGCTGTCAAACACACCCCCAGACATCCACACACTTGCATACAGCCTCCCACTCACCCACACACTCCCTGACATACAGCCCACCTAACTGCATGCATACAAATAAACACCCATACACGCCCTCACACAATCACTCTGTATCCATACACACCCCTACCCCCATTCCGCATTCATACACATCCCCACTCCACATCCATACAGACCCCCACTCCGCATCCATTCACAGCCCCATCCCCACTCTGCATCCATACACACCCCCACTCCCACTTTGCATCCATACACCCCCCCACTCCGCATCCATACACATCCCCACTCCGTATCCATTCACACCCCATCCCCATTCCACATCCATACAGCCCCACTTCGCATCCATACACACCCCCACCCCTCCACTCAGAGCCATTCCATTACATACACACACTACACATACACACACAGACACACCCTTTCGGTCGGTTCACCTACCTGTCTGGACGAGGTGATCATCTGGGAGGGGATGGGTATCAGCTGTTCCACTGCCAGCCCCGCACGTATCGTAATACTGCCGGCAGAGTCCTTGCAGTGTGGAGGTGCTGGTGGTGGAACAGGCTCTCACCCACCATCGGTCAGGCTGACAGTGTCCGATTTCTGCCTGTGAATGGGCAGAAATCCATGGGTGACACCAAATATCGCGGTCACTGTACCACCAGCACTGGCGGTATGGTGGCAGCATTATGCACGGCGGCTTGGGCAAAAGACCGCCGTTGTCATAATGAGCAACAAAATGTGCAAATGCAATGGGATTTGCGCATAAATAGGACAGACTACAATAGTAAAGTATGCATGAAAAACATGATATAAATCAGTGGCACATCAAAGTTACCACCGAGCCTGAGGCGGTCAAGGAAAATGGGCCCACTTGTCTGCTGGTTTGGTAGTAAAATAAAGGAGTAATTGAAGTTCAAGGTGCACCTGGGCCAATGGGGCACCAATGCCACTGCACCTGTTGCACTAATGATACCTAACTCTCTGCTCTGGTATCTAGAAGCTATAATTGAGGAAATACAAAATCATCACATTCAGGTCCATATTTATAAGCAGCCTGCGCCACCGTTGTAACATGATTTGTGATGCACCAGTGGTGCAGGCTGCACACCCATATCTACAAGGCTGTGCAAAGCCACTTTGCATGGCTTTACATGGCCTTGTAGACATGGAGTAAGGCAATGCAGCGCAAGTCACTGCATTGCTTTATTTGCATCAGGAAGATGTTTTTATGGGTGTTGCGTGGGTGTTCCCATGCAACACCCATGGATTTTGATGCATACCCAGATTTACAAGGTTTTGTAAACCTGGGAATGCGTCAAAAGCTTACGCCTCCCCAGGGGTGGTGTAAGAGTGGTGCAAAAGGGAGAAATATCTTTATTTCTCCGTGTTTTTTCCACTTTCTATGTGTTCTGCATCCTGCAGCATATATAGAATGAGGAATTCGCCTACATTGATTGTTTTTGTGTAGGAAGATCTTCCTTCCTGCACAAAAACAATCATCCCTCCAACACAGGCACCCTTGCACCATGGTGCAAAGGTGTCCGCATTGGCGCATGGCAGCAATTTGTATGGCAGCACAGGGGGAGAGGACAGAAATGCTCTGAATTTGGTAGATGCAGCACATTTCTGCCTTTTTTCCGGTGGCGCAGCAAGCTACTTGCTGCGTCGCACTCCACCATATGCCTTGTAAATATGCCCCTCAGTATGTGTTATTTACACATGCCCATATTCATGGTAAATTAAATGCATCAAAAAACCAAAACATTTTTGCATTACAGGAAACTGATATCTCCTGAGCAGCAGCCTAAAAGCACATTCCTTGTATCGTGAGGAAGGTGCGGATATTGTCAACAATTTATGCATTCTATCATCCAGTTGCATTATATAGTGATGCCCTCCTAGTGTTGCTAATGTGGCCGCCACCTACATCGCAGGACTGATGCCTCAGGCTGTGGCTTCTCCTGAAAACACATAGGCCCTCATTATGACATTGGCGGTGACTGTAAAAGTGACATTAATTCATCCAACAGCCTGGCTGCAATTACCGCCAAATTATGACCATGGCAATGATACCTCCCATAGACAGGCAATGTACCACGCCAACTGCTGGGGGTGAACACCACTGGCCACGGCGGTAGCCATCAACAGCCAGGCGGAAGGCAAGGGACCACCGACCATATTATGACATAACAAACTGCCAGGATTTCTGGGACGGTACCAACGCCATCAAAAGCCTGGCACAAACACTGCACACAAGAGGAAAGACTCCCCATCAGGGACACAGAGGAGACTGCTGCAGCCATGGAACCGGAACATCAAGTCTTAACAATGCTCTTCTATGCCATGGCCCTCCTGGAACACAACACTGACGAAGATGAGAACAGTAAGTACAGCCGCCTAGCACACAAGGGAGGGAGGGAGAGAGGGAGGAAAAGGAGAGTGACACACACACACACAACACACACCATTCACACACACACTATACACAGAACAACCTGTTGCAGAGTCACAGGACCCACGTCTAATTAAAACAAAGACCACATTGAGATTTAACTAACACTGTAATTTTATGCCAACAGCCACCATATTGTTGATTCGAAACCAAATGCAGGCATCAATGTCCAGAAAGGGCCAATGACCAGTCCAAAGTGCAAAAGCCCCACATGGCCAAAGGGCACAGTCCAAGGCCCAACTTCACTCCCCACACAATCCAGAATCCACTGTGCAGGGGCATCATGTTGGAAATGGGCAGGCAACTCAGGGGAAAGGGGTACGGCGGAGGGCACATCAGCTGAAGTGAGGAACATGCCCATTGGTTCTGGAGGTGGCTCCTTGCCCAATTGTCTCTGGTGGGCAGTCTAAGACCACAGTCTCTGAAGTGGGGAACATGACCACATGTTCTGGAGGGGGCTCCTTCCACAACAGTCCCTGGAGGGTGGCCTACATGCCCTCTGCTGGAGGTGAGGGCTGCAGTGCCTCTGCTGGAGGTGAGGGCTGCTGTGCCTCTGCTGGAGGTGAGGGCTGCTGTGCCTCTGCTGGAGGTGAGGGCTCCTTGCCCACTGCTTGTGGAGGTGTAACCCTGGCTGCCTCTGCCGGAGGTGAGGGCTCCTTGCCCACTGCTGGTGGAGGTGTAACCCTGGTTGCCTCTGCTGGAGGTGGGGGCTCCTTGTCCCCTGCTGGTGAAGGGGCCCTCTTGCCTCTCTTTGGTGGTGGAGTGGGAACCTTTCCTTTCTTTGGTGGTGGAGTGGGAACCTTTCCTTTCTTTGGTGGTGGAGGGGGATCCATGTGTCCCCTCTTGTGATGGGTCCCCTTGGCCTTTGACATGCCACTTGTGTCCTTTCCTCCAAGACTAGGAGGTGCCTCCACTGTCCCTGCCTCATGTCCCTTGGTTTTCACCACCCTAGTCCTCCCTTTCTGAGGCAGAGGTGTGTTCAAAGTAGGAGTGGCAGCCGTCACACTCTGGGGCCTTTTTATGCCAGCAGCTGATGATTTGAGGGAAGCAGTGGTAGACTATTTGTCTGAGGTGCTGTGCTGGGTTGTTGGGACCATGCACTTATGAGCAGGATGGGGGGGTGGAGGGGAAGGGAAGTGGTCAAGATGTGCAAGGAAAAGCTTCTTATGGACGTTGGACGTTGGGGCAGGATATGGGAGGAGGGATAGTAGTGAGGGTTGAGGGAGTGGTTGTCAGAGGTGTACGTCTGCTGGACTTGTGTGTAGGTGCATGGGTAGTGTGCCTCTGTGAGGTGAATGGCTTTTGGGAGTCTGAGTGCATGCATTTGTGTCTCTTAGGAGGGGGGCAGACATGGTGGGAGAGGACAAAGGGGACGCATGGATGGATGTTGTGGAGGTGTCTGCAAGTGAGGTGTGTGTGCTGCTTGATGTTGTGATGGTAGTGGTGGCTGTTGATGCAGTGCATACAGTTGTGAGTGCGGATGTGACTGTGAGAGAGGAGGGAGAGACAGTGGAGGAAGTGGATGTTGTTGTGTGTGCAACTGTCTGTTGTTTATGTTAGTGCTTGTGGCCTGAAGTGTGCTGCCTGTGTTTGTGCTGCTGTGTGATGTTTTGTGTGCACGCTTGTCTGTATGTATGCATGGGTTGGGGTTGAGGAGAATGGGACTGGGAAGTGATAGTTGGAGGGGGGACAGTAGGAACAGGGGCACTGGCTGCCATTAGAGAGGAGGCCAGAGCCTGAAAATATCTCTGTAGGGCCGCCAACCTACCGTGGATGCCGTACAGGTATGCATTGAATTGCTGTATCTGGGATGTCAGCCCCTGGATGGCATTCACTATGATTGACTGCCCTAAAGAGATGGATCTCAGGGGGTCAATAGCCTCCTTACTGAGGGCAGCAGGGCTCACTGGGGCAGGGCCTCAGGTGCCTGGGGCAAAGGAGATGTCCTCCCTCCTGGGTGAACGGGCACGAGCAACTCAATGGGGGGCTACTGGGAGGCCGGTGTTGGTACATGGGTGGCAGCTGTAGCTGTAGCTGGGGTGGTTCCAGAGGTGTCCACCACCACCAGGGAGCTCCCATCAGAGGAGGAATCAGAGTCAATGTTGTCACCTCCTGTCTCAGCCATGGTGCTCCCCTCGCCGTCCATCCCACTGGTGCCCTTGGCGTCAGTGGAATCAGCCTCCTGGGTCCTGTGGGATGCAGCTCTCTCAGTCACTGGTGCCCTTGCTCCTCCGCCAGATGATGCTAATGCACACATGGACAGGATGATAGAAAAAAATGAGGGGGAGGAAAATAGGGAGCACTGGGTCAATAACAGCACCAACACCACAGATGGTATGCACATTACCATCACACACAGGGATTAGGACTGGACGCAAGGCATTGCAGTGGCATTCCATTGCCTAGGTACCACAGCAAGATATGAACCAAACACCACCAAATGCACCCCTACTGCGACCCACTAAGCCCTGTCTGACATGGAATGTCAGGCAGCGCCTTGAGACCCTCACAGGTGAGTAGTGCGCTTTACAAATTCCTGATTGATTGAATGCCACCTAGCTAGGTTAAAAGATTTTGCTATACACCCATTTACCTTGAGCTGGACCATGCAGAAATGTCTGAGCTGGCATTAAGGGGCATCATTAAGGGGCATCCACAAACTGAAACCCACCACCAGGATCCCATGCCAGCCAACAAAAATGCTTGTCACACTCACTGTACTCATCCCCTTGTGGCTGCTGTGCTGCCCTCAAGCGCCCATTCAGCTTTGGGTAGGCCACCACCAGTATGCTGGCCATCAGAGGGGTCAGGTTCCAACAGGCACCCCGCCCTCATTGGGAGGACATCCCCAGCTGGGCCTCCTCAATCTTCCGGGTCCAATGTCTCAGGCCCTCCCACTTTTTCCTGCAGTGGGTGATCCGCCTGCTATTGACCCCCATGTTCCGCGCCTCCTTGGGGATGGCACGCCACAATCCCTTCTTCTGATGGGCGCTGACCTGCAGAGGTAAAACAGACAGGAGGACACCGTTAACCCTACAAACTTGCCAGTCACACATATGGCCCATAAATCACAGTTCCATCTCCATTGGCACACACATCACCCAGAGCCCTGCATGTACACTACCACCAGACATACCCCACACCTTGTCGCATGCATCATCCCACTGGTGTATTCACATGTTGGTCTGGAGGCCCATACAGCTGTCCATACAGGGGTGGGACCCCATCCACCACGTGCTCTAACTCCTCCAAAGGGAAGGCAGGGGCCCTTTCCCCTGTCATACGGGCCATGGCAGGATCCAGACACAGGTCACAGCAGCACGTGCAGTGTAGGTGGTGTCCTGTGGAAACTCAGGAATCAAGTGGGGTTATAGATAGAAAATGGTCTTCACTTCCGAAGCAGTGTACACCGTTAACGCCGCCGGTGATCCACATTGGACACTGTACTCCATAGAGCCCCATTTTAACCAATAAGGATGAGTACAGTGGTGCAAGACTGCCTTCCGCCATGACACCCAACGCTGGCAGAGTTACATCACTTCCACCTGCCCATACTCACAGGACAGGCGGTCGCCATTTAATGATGGTGGATAAAAACCAGAAATTGGAAACTGCGTCATTGCTGTGAATTGTACATACATTGCCATTCACATTGTCCAATTATATACATGCACAGTTAGACTGGGGTGGTGGTTCTATTGTTCAGTTTGTGACAGCCTTCTCACTCTTGTGTCCCTTAGATACCTACCACTGCGGAGGAAGAGGAGGAGGAGGCAAGACCCCGTGTACAGTCCCCTTGTTGACTTGGCTACACTGGAGGACTGTCCTATACGCTGGACAGGGCCACAATCACAGAACTGTGTACTCAAGTGGAGCCTGATCGATATCAGCTATCTGTTATCCCACTAGGATTCCCCCTCTTGTGAAAGTTCTATCAGTGCTCCATTTCCTGGCAACTGATTCTCTCCAAGTGACAGTAGGCTTGGCAGCAGGAATGTCACAGCCAATGTTCTCAATAGTGCTGGCAAGGTTTTTGTCTGCCTTGCTCAAACATGTGTGCAGCTACATAGCTTTCCCCCAAGTGAAAGATTTGGCCACTGTGAAGGCACATACCCACCCAAAAGCCAGTCACCTCACGACAGCCTCCAGCGCATGCACCTTCACCCAAAGTCAGCAAACGAACACCTCCTACAACCACAACCTCTTCCTCCACTCCCAAACCCCCTCCAGCTACCCGTCGCAGTGTCTCCCAAAAACTTTTCCTGTCCAACCTTGACCTCTTTCCCACACCTACCCCACCCCGTCCGTCTCCTAGGTCCCGAACTAGCACCTCAGCCACAACATCTCCGGGACCAGTGGTGCCTGTGG
This sequence comes from Pleurodeles waltl, assembly GCF_031143425.1. Taxonomy (NCBI): domain Eukaryota; kingdom Metazoa; phylum Chordata; class Amphibia; order Caudata; family Salamandridae; genus Pleurodeles; species Pleurodeles waltl. The sequence goes on from NC_090444.1 coordinate 563,522,017, forward strand.
TCACCGGAATCTGGAGTGCACCGGCCACAAGGGCAGCCAGTGTGGCACGGAGCCACAGCACAGACAGTCCCCCACCTGTCAAGTATCAGAAGTTGGCCAGTGCCCGGCACGAGAGGGGGAAGACTCCAGCCACCAAAGCCGCTCCCAGGGGTACAGGTGGGAGTGTGGAGTCAGCTGTGACACCTTCCAAGGTGGGGAAGGGGCACAAGAAACTCAGCAAGTCTGGGAAGAGCAGCATGGCGGAGAAGACTGCCATCATCCCCGCTGCCCAGGAGGCCACCGCCAGCACCAGCCCAGCTGCCCAGGAGGCCACCGCCACCAGCCCTGCTGCCCAGGAGGCCACCACCAGCCCAGCTGCCCAGGAGGCCACCGCCAGCACCAGCCCAGCTGCCCAGGAGGCCACCGCCAGCACCAGCCCAGCTGCCCAGTAGGCCACCGCCAGCACCAGCCCAGCTGCCCAGGAGGCCACCGCCACCAGCCCTGCTGCCCAGGAGGCCACAGCCGTCATCCCCGCTGGGACAGAGAGGTTCGTCAGCACAAGCCCCGCTGGGACAGAGAGGACCGCCAGCACAAGCCCCGCTGGGCCATGAAGGACCGGCAGCACAGCCCCGGTGGGACAGAGAGGACCGCCAGCACAAGCCCCGCTGGGCTAGAGAGGACTGCCAGCACAAGCCATGCTGGGACAGAGAGGACCGCCAGCACAAGCCCTGCTGGGGCAGAGATGACCGCCAGCACAAGCCCCGCTGGGACAGAGAGGACCACCAGCACAAGCCCCGCTGGGACAGAAATGACCGCCAGCACAAGCCCCGCTGGGCTAGAGAGGACCGCCAGCAGCTGAGTCACTGCAGAGGAGCCCGCCGCTCCAAGCACCGCTGAACAGGGCACCGCCGTCTCAAGCACCGCTGAACAGGGCACCGCCGTCTCAAGCACCACTGAACAGTGCACCGCCGTCTCAAGAACCACTGAACAGGGCACCGCCGTCACATGCACCGCTGGCCCCTGAGCACCAAGGGCACTGACGCTACTGAGTCCGTCACAGGCAGAATTAAGCACTCGGGGCACCATGCCCCCTCCAGAACCAGTGGAGAGATCCATCCACTACCTCTGTCCTTAGCAGGATGAAGCACTCTGGGCACAGAGCCCCCTCCAGAACCAGTGGAGAGATCCATCCACTACCTCTGTCCTTAGCAGGATGAAGCACTCTGGGCACCATGCCCCCTCCAGAACCAGTGGAGAGATCCATCCACTACCTCTGTCCTTAGCAGGAAGAAGCACTCTGGGCACAGAGTCCCCTCCAGAACCAGTGGAGAGATCCATCCACTACCTCTGTCCTTAGCAGGATGAAGCACTCTGGGCACAAGGCCCCCTCCAGAACCAGTGGAGACTGTTATCCACTTGAGAGACTGTGGGCTTTGCACTCCCCAGGATGGAACAGTGGGCAACCCACCCACTGTAGAGACTTGAGAGACTGTGGCTTTGCACTCCCCAGGATATGGCAGTGGGCAACCCACCAACTGGAAAGACTTGGGAGACTGTGGCCTTACACTCCCAAGGATGGAACAGTGGGCAACTCACCCACTGCAGAGACTTGAGAGACTGTGGCTTTGCACTCCCCAGGATGGAACAGTGGGCAAACCACCCATTGTAGAGACTTGAGAGACTGTGGCTTTGCACTCCCCAGGATTGAACAGTGGGCATGTGGCCCTCTCGTGGATTTGGCGCTGTGCACTCAAGCGGCTGAGGATCCCCCCCTTTCCCTCCCCCTGAGGTGCCTGTTTTCTTGCTCTCTGATGCCCCTGCAGTGTTCTCTCCGTCATGGTCGGGGATCTTGTGTGGGCCTCGCCCATACCCTGTGGGCCCAGTGTTCCACGGACTTAATTGGAGCACTACCTGGACTGCAATGCTTGGTGTATATTTTGTTAATGATGTATATATATATTTTTGCCTACTTGATTTTAATATATTACAATGGTTACACTCATTTTCTATTGTCTTTGCATTCTTCCGGGGGTTTACGGGGTGTAACTGTGATGTATCAATATGTATTAGTGTGTGTGTTGTCGTGGGTGGGGGTGTTGCGTGTTGCGTGTGTGTGTCT